>NC_138768.1:477215426-477834676 GCF_965119305.1 Pelophylax lessonae
ATAAATGTTTTCCACAAAACTTTGAGAACCTTTGCTTGCTCTAAGATGCTGTGCAGAGGATTTTCCAATTGAGACAACAGGCTGTCACACATTTCTTCAAAGTGACCCCTGTTCCTTTTCCCAGAGATATCAATATCATTCAAACATTTCATATTCATAGGCAGATCTGAAGCATTTGCACTCATCAACTTCTTAAACTTTTCGCCCTCCTGAGCGAGTCGCAGTAAAGGCCTACTATTTGATTTGATATTCAGTTTATATTTCTTGCCAAACTCTTCACAGAAGTAGCCAACCAGAACATCATCAACTTTCCTTCCACCAACATCGGGGTTAAAGGCAACAACACAGTTGAACCCAGCGATCTGGGTGGTATCCATTATAGACCTCCTCTCTGCATCAGTGAAGAAGCATGGAACTGCAACACATTCTTTTACAGGTTTCTTCAATGCACTTTCTGCTGAACTATTTGACCGCTCAAGGTCACCTAGTTCTTTTTCTCTATCTGAATTCCACATGGAATGCATCTCAAGATCACGATCAAACTTCTGCCACCCGTCTTTCACCAGTTCCATTTTGGAAACACTCCCTGAAAGGCACTTATTCATTTGCTTCACGTTTTCACCAACAGCCTTAGTTTTCTCCACTAGGTTTTCAGCCTGAACTGAGAAATCACCACATTTCTTACTCAGCTCCTTTGTTTGCTGAAGCTCTAATGATACATTTTCCAATGCTTGAAGTTTTTGAAGGAACGGTTTATTCCAAAGGGGTGATTCAAGCCACGTGTCATCACATTTCTGAGGCTCACTCAGGACAGACCCCAAAACACTGATCCTTTTAAAAACTGCATCAGGCACACTATCCCCTCTTTGGGACAGATCCTCTGTTGCCTGGAATTCCTCTTCCAGTTCCTGCAACGGAATCTTCATCTCTTCTAGTTGCTGTTCTAAGGCTCGCTTAGACTTTTCTAGCTCCTGAACGCTTTTCACAACATCATCCTTGGAGCTGACCAATTCTTCCATTTCTGTACACAGCTGTTTAACACTTTCTAGTTCAGCCTTACACTCTAGAGCTTCCTCCAAAGAGCGAGCCAAGAACAGGGCTTTGCTCTCGTTATCACGCACCTCCGTTTCTGCACGTGCGCGTTCTTCTGCATATTTTGCAGACACATTCTTCTCTTCACCAAGCATCTGATCAAACTTCTTTTTCACATCTTCAACACACTGTAATGAACCAACGCTTTCTTCCATGCGTTTTTTCATAACCGCTATCTGCGCTTGCAATGTTGCAACTTGCTCTGATAGGTTTTTCTTTGCTTCCGCCTCCTCTTTTAATTGTTCCAGGAAGCCATTTTTCTCATCTTCCATTTGTTTGAGCTTTGTGCTAAAACTCAGCCTTTGACACCTCTCTTCCTGTAAGAGTTCCTGCGTGTCTTGCAGCTGCGATTCCAAGATAGAAAAATCTTCCGCAATTTCTCTAGATTTGCTGTCTGCTTGAGAAAGCTGATTTGTGACACTGTCCAACTCAACCTGCAATCGGGTTGCCTTCTCTGACAGCTTAGCACACACTCGGTCACCTTCTGACACCTTGACTTGCGATTCCAGAAGCTGTGCCTCTACTTTTTCCCTCTTATGTTCACAATCTCCTTTTCCCTGCATAAGAGCCTTCACCTCATTGGCTAGCATCTGGGAATAAGAATGTAATTCTGCCACACAGGCTTCTTTCTCCTTTAACTGCTGCTGGACACGTTGGGCTTCACCTTTCCAACTTTCACAGTCTGCACGTAATTCATCTACCACATTGCTCAAAGTGGTGAGCTCATACACAGTACTCAGTAATTTAGCCTCTCTTTCACTTTTCTCTTTGTCGCTGAGAGACAATGTCGCTTTCAGAGCAACATTCTGTTCCTGCGACTCCTGCAGGTCTATTTTTGTAGCTCCCAAAGACTGAAGACTTTTTTCCAGCTGATTACGCAACTCCAACATATCAGCCATACTTTGCTTCTGCAAAGTCTGAATTTCACTTTCCTTTTCCATGAGGATGGTATCTTTCTCCATTATAGTCTCTCTGCGTTTTTGCAACTCGACCAAAAGAAGAGCAGTGGATTCTTCCCACTGTAACACATGAGACTTGAGTAGTTCATTCATTTCCTGCAAGTTTCTATGCTCCATTTTAAGCAATTCCAAGGCTTGTTCCTTTTCTTCCATTTTCCGTTGCAAGGCATCCAACTCAGCCCTGCACACATACTCGGTTTCTTCCAAACCGATGGCCTCCATTGGCTGCTGGCGTCTCTGTTTCCAGCCTGCCATGCTCTCTTGATGAGCCTTTTGTTGAGCTGCAAAGCTCTGCTGAAAATCCGCATTTGCCTGCTGTTGAGCTGCATTTGCTTGCTGTTGAGCTGCATTTGATATAATCAGATGTTTCAACATCTCCTCCATTTTGAGTTTACTTTTCATCTGAGCACACTGCGTCTCCATAGCAGTTTCATCAGTGTTGCTAGGGACAACAACCTTCCTCTTTAGTAGACTCTCTTTAGGCATGGATGGGGCTGGTTCAGACGGTAACATCCCCTCCATCCATAGAATCCGGTCTCTCATTTCATCTATCTTTGCATTCTTCAGGCGTTTTGAACGCCCCATCTTCAATAACTCCACAAACAAATTTTTCACAGTCCAGCAAAAAATTTTCAGACCACTGTCTCTTTAACACATGTAGTTTTTCTCTCTCTTGCAAGATCTCTTTTCCTGCACACACAGTTTGTGCAGTCACTTGCACCAGACACAACAAAGTTCATCAAATAATTTTGAGACCGCTGTCTCTTTAAAACACTTTTTTTTTTTTTTCTGTCAGGATCTTCTCTCCTGCACACATAGATTGTGCAATCTCATGCACCAGACAAAGTTCATCAAACATTTGCACTTCCTTGCAGGGATCTCTGCTTATGCCCACTGCATACCTCCACCATATGTGAGGGATTAGCTCGGTGGCGGGTGTGGATGACCCCTTTGGGGGTGCGTTTTCACAGAGAGATAGCCGAGCAGAGGTTGAAAACAAGACTGATTTATTCATGCAATTTACTTCACACAATTGCAAGCGTCAAAACAGCCAAAATAAAATAAAAGACAAAATAAATCCTTGCCTCTGTGGGCGGCTACCTTCTCACGCTGGAACCTACCTAAGAAGTCTTTCCAACCTACTGTTGGGCCGACACTGCTGATCCTACAGCAGACACTCAAATGTCCATTTTTTTGCTTTTCACACAGCACAAACATTGTCCATTGAACATGTCCCTTTGTTTCTTTCACATCAACACATGTTCATTTATAACAGGATCCTTTACTCTTCAGATTCTTCACATTGAACACAGTTCATTTAACAGGTCCCTTTACTCTTCACACTCTTCACATGGAACACTTTGTCTTCTCACCTTTGAGACGTCTTCACTCGTGGTTACCCTCCTTAGCTTCACATCGCTGTAGGGGGTCTTCTCCCATGCTCACCAGCTTGTCGGGAGGCACACATCCGACTGTCCCCCTCTCCCAGCCCACACGGCGACAGGCGGCAGCAGTCCTTCTCCCATGCCCACACGGCGTCGGGAGGTACACGTATGTCTGTCCTCCTCTCCCAGCCTACACGGCGACAGGAGGCAGCACTCAATAGATTTTCTCTGGACAAATTATAGAGTCCTTGATCTCCTCATTCTGAACAGCTGAATGGTTTTCAACTTCCTGCTGGCTCTCTCTGCAGCCAACACCCTATAGTATCAGTGAACTTTCAAAGCAGGTGGGAATGTGTCTCCTCTCAGTGACTACATTCCCAGATTTACCTGACTTCCTGTCACAATATATACAGTCAGGTCCATAAATATTGGGACATCGACACAATTCTAATCTTTTTGGCTCTATACACCACCACAATGGATTTGAAATGAAACAAACAAAATGTGCTTTAACTGCAGTCTTTGAGCTTTAATTTGAGGGTATTTACATCCAAATCAGGTGAAAGGTGTAGGAATTACAACAGTTTGTATATGTGCCTCCCACTTTTTAAGGGACCAAAAGTAATGTGACAGATTAGGAATCATAAATAAAACTTTTACTTTTTAATACTTGGTTGCAAATCCTTTGCAGTCAATTACAGCCTGAAGTCTGGAACGCATAGACATCACCAGACGCTGGGTTTCATCCCTAAAGATGCTTCAAATTAAAGCTGAAAGTCTGCATCTTGTTTGTTTCATTTCAAATCTATTGTGGTGGTGTATAGAGATAAAAAGATTAGAATTGTGTCGATATCCCAATATTTATGGATCTGACTGTGTATATATACACTTTGGCTCCTTACCAAGTTAGGGGTCATGCCGTGTCCTAGTAACACGGTGAGGCGACGATCGCCGCATGCGTGCCCCCTGGAGAGCGCGAGAGAGGCTGTTCTGGTGCGCCGTCATATGGCGGCGTCCCAGAACTATAGCCGCACCGCTCTGCTCTGCCATCATTTGACGGTGGGCAGACGGCAAGTGGTTAACATATCTAGGGCTGAAACAACTAATCGATTAATCGACAAGTAATCAATTATGAAAATAGTTGTAAACTATTGAATTAATCGATTAATCGGTCGGTCAGCTGATTAGTTGTACTTCATATAGAATGCATTATTTGTTTACATATCAGAAAATACAGTGCAACAAACATACAGCTCAATACACCATCCATACATGTATGTAGATGGCAGAGAACTTGTGAATGTGTGAGGAGCAATGCCTCATGGCAAATGTAGTCCTGGGCCAGAGAAGGAACCAAGTGATTCTAAAGGCAGAGGTTTTTTTTACCTTGCTATAGGGACACTCTGTACAGTACTATACGTTGCTGCTTCCAATAGGGCAATTTGAAGGCAGGAGGAGCCAGAAGTGTGGTGGGGGGGTGGGGGTGGGGGAAGCAGAAGAGGAAAATCAGTGCTGCTCTGTGCAAAATCATTACACAGAGAGGGTAAGTATGACAAGATTGTTGTTAAAAAAAAAAAAAAAATCCAACGTTTACAATCGCTTTAAGGGCTCTGTGCAGGGAAGATGAGCATCTGAACCCAGAGACGGTGGAGGCCGATAGACTAGAGGTGATATAAGGCATTACAATTACATTTAAAGTAAAAGTTACTAGTATTATATTTAAAATAATTATATCCATGAAAAAAAGTCTTTTAGTACTACTTTAATATAAAAATGTTTTTTTCCCCCTTTCACTCTTCCTACAGCTTCATGTCTGACTCCCAGTTAAAATATCCTACATATCCGACTTATGGGCATATTTTTTTATATACATACACATGATACAATATATAATACTTTCACTTTTTCACAGTAGAAATTATAATTATATTACAGTAGTGATATCCGCTGTTTTTTTTACTATAAAGGGCTATTTTCTTTTTTTTAACCCCCATCATGACAGGTGATAAAAAAATAAAAAATAAAACGTGCTGCTGCTGCTACTAAATGTCTTCTGCTGCCCATACATGTATTCTATTTTTGTACAAAAATATTTGCATCTATATTTGTACAAAAATGATTTGTATATTCGTTGAATGGACGAGTGTTGTTAGAAAATTCCACTTGCTTTTAACATTCAATTTTAAAATGAATATAACTTCTGAGCAAAAACCACATACACTATTTGAAGATTCGTTTGATCGAGAAGTTTTCTATTCTGCTCCTTCAAATTTTCCTGTCACTGTGGTTGACAACAAACACCGAATAGACCCCACTAATGGTTAGAAAATTGGATGAATGTTTATAAAAATTTTCTAAAAAAATTTAGTTTGTGTATGGCCAGCATAAGTGACAGCAGGCGCAGGGAGCTTGTATCCAGCTACCTGCCTATTAATAAGGGAGTCTATCATGAATATTATATACCAACTCTATATATATATATATATATATATATATATATATATATATATATATATATATATACCAGTCTGAAAATTTGCAAAACAGTGTTTTTGGTCTTTTAAAAATATTGATCTCTGAGTCTGATATGTACCACATTTAAACCTCTAATAATACATATATTTGTCTCAGAGTGGATTAAATATCCAACTATACAGCTGGATATTTGTATTTACCACTGCATATAGATATTCAAGAATATTAACTAAATTAATTATACACCAACCTTTTTTTTTTTGAGGTTTTTATCCGATTAGTCGATTAATTGAAACAATAATCGGCCAACTAATCTATTATGAAAATAATCGTTAGTTGCAGCCCTAAACATATCTAAGGAACAACCAAACCCAAACAGTATTCTACTTTCCCACTAGCAACTAATAGAGGACAGTTATTTAATTAACCAGCAGACTTGCCGTCATCGAGCTCATGAAGTACGATACACATTATTATAAGTGTAAACACATCACACCTTAATACACAGACAATAGCAGGGGACCACCAGTAACAGGCTGTCCTGTCCATCTCCTACATTGAAGAACATGAAACAGAGGCCAGTGTGACCAGCGCATAGTTACATAGTTAGTCAGGCTGAAAAAGACCATCTGGCTCAACCAATTAAAAAAAAAAACCTCTTTCAATGAACATGTTCAAAATCAAACAAACCATATTCTCAGTGTCCATTAAGTAGCTGTCCATCATTTTCTTGGTCACCCTAAGCCCCTAAGAGACACAGGGTGACTTACACATAGGAGGGGCCTAGGGAGCTAAAAGAGGGATTTCTCAACCTCTCTAAGGTAAGCTGGGCCCCCCAACCAAAGTGACTCCTCCCAATTATGCTGCCTGTAACATCGTTCAAAATTACCGGTTTGGTGGTGGGTCAGTGATGGTTTAGCGAGGCATATCCATGGAGGGACGCACAGACCTCTACAGGCCTGACATTGGCACTCTGCCATTAGGTATTGGAATTAAATCCTTGGACCCATTATTATTATTATTATACAGGATTTATATAGCGCCAACAGTTTGCGCAGCGCTTTACAATGTGAGGGAAGACAATACAGTTACAATACAGTTCAAAACAGGAGGAACTAGAGGGCCCTGCTCGTTAGAGCTTACAATCTAGAAGGGAGGGTCAAGCGAAACAAAAGGCAATAACCGTGGGGGATGGGTTGATGGAGAAAATGGAGGTACATTTGTTAGGGGTTGGTAGGATAGGCTTCTCTGAAAAGGAGGGTTTTCAGAGATCGCCTAAAAGCTAATAGAGTGGGAGATAATCGGACAGATAAGGGTAAGGAGTTCCATAGGATTGGAGAGGCTCTGGAAAAGTCCTGGAGGCGAGCATGGGAGGAGGTGACGAGGGGGCTAGGGAGCAGGAGGTTTTGAGAGGAACGAAGAGAGCGATTAGGTTGGTATTTTGATGTAGTGATGTAGCTAGGGGCTAAGCTGTGGATTGCTTTGTAAGATGTTGTAAGTATTTTGAATATAATTCATTGGGTGAGCGGAAGCCAGTGGAGGGCTTGACAGAGAGGAGCAGCGGACACTGAGCGATTGGTGAGGTGGATGAGTCTGGCGGCAGCATTCATGATGGATTTAAGGGGGGATAACCTGTGTAGAGGTAAGCCAATGAGAAGGGAATTGCAGTAGTCGAGGCGCGAGATGACCAGGGAGTGAACTAAGAGCTTTGTTGTGTCTTTGGTTAGAAAGGGGTGTATTTTGGAGATGTTGCGGAGGCTGAGGCGGCAAGATTTGGACAGTGATTGGATGTGGGGTTTGAAGGAGAGTTCAGAGTCCAGGACAATACCTAAGACCTTGGCATGCGGGGATGGGCTGATAGTAATGCCATCGATATTGATGGAGAAATCAGGGGAAGGGGCACGCGGTGGAGGAAAAATTATAAGCTTGGTTTTGGATGGATTGAGTTTGAGGAAGTGGTGTGACATCCAGACCGATATTATCAGACCCTACGCTGGTGCAGTGGGTCCTGGGTTCCTCCTGGTGCACAACAATGCCCGGCCTCATGTGGCAAAAGTATGCAGCAAGTTCCTGGAGGAGGAAGGAATTGATACCATTGAGTGGCCTCCACACTCCCCTGACCTAAATCCAATTGAATACCTCTGGGACATTATATTTCAGTCCATCTGATGCCACCAGGTTGCACTTTAGTTTGTTCAGGACCTCAGTGATGCTCTGGTCCAGATCTGGGTGGAAATACCCCAGAACACCATCTGTCATCTCATTAGGAGCATGCCCTGACGTTGTCAGGCATGCATACAAGCATGTGGGGCCATACAAACTACTGAGTACCATTTTGAGTTGCTGCAATGTAATTTCAGCAAAATGGACCAGCCTGCTGCATAATTTTTTCACTTTGATTTTCGGGTTGTCTTTGAATTCAGCCCTCTGTAGGTTGATAATTTTCATTTCCATCAAACGATGTGGCATCTTTTAGTTTCTAACACTCTACCCAGTCCATATCAGTATAAATATCCAGCATGATATTTTTCCCCATTGAGATCTGATGTGTTTTCAAAGTGTTCCTTTTAATTTTGAGCTGTGTGTGTGTGTTTAACTAATAATAATAATACATACAATAAAAATAAAAGTTAAATGAGAATAATAGTAGTTATGATAATGATAAACACCAATGCACCACAAATAACAAGTACAAAAACCAGGTCAAACAATCCATAAACAATAAGATATTCTTCTAAGATAGGTTCTATTCTTAACTGTATGGAACCAACAGAGTGTGAGTGAGCTGCAGCTTAAAGAGGTTGTAAATCTCAGAATTAAAAAAAAAAAAAAAACAAACACCTGAAAGACAAACACATAATGAGCTAGTATGCATCGCATACTAGCTCATTAAGAAATACTTACCTTAGAACGAAGCTCTGCAGTGCAGCTCGCTCACCTCCCTCACGGGCGACATGTTCGGTCACTCTTCTTTCTGCTTTGCGGCATCCGGCCATCTGATTGGCTGGAGCCGCGGTGACGTCACTCCGACTATCACGGCACTTGGCTCTGAAGGAATGGCACGAGCGGCCGTTCCTTCAGAGCGCATGCGCCAGTGATGTCACTGGCTGTATGCAAGCTAAATATCTCCTAAACTGTACATGTTTAGGAGATATTTACAGTACCTATAGGTAAGCCTTATCATAGGCTTACCTATAGGTACAAGTTGCAGAGGAGGGTTTACTCCCTCTTTAAATAAAGTAACAAAGGAGCAGAGACAAAAAAAAAAAAGAAAAAAAAAAGAAAACAAAGTTATTACCTAATAACTATATTTCCAGGAATCTTACAGGACAGAGAGAGGTGGGCTCCACCCACCAAACAAGAAACACATGACCCACAACAGTTAACAGGCCATCACACATACAGACCCCTAGCATTAGAAAATTACCAAAGGCTACAATTGGCTAAAGAATATTCATTTGAAAGCAGAATTTAAATCGGGCGGGAACTAACGCTGTCCTGGAAGATTCCTGGAAATAGTTATTAGGTAATAACTTTGTTTTCCCAATTCATCTTCCAGGACAGCTACCCAAGAGGACAGGCTAGAATTACCTGCTTACAGCGGGACTCCTGCTTTCCGGACATTCCTACTAAAGGTTTGAACTGCTTTGGACAGCTGTTCCAGCCGATAGTGTATAGCAAAGGTTAGGAAACGCGACCAGGTGGCTGCTCTGCAGATCCGGCTAGGGAAGGCACCTGCTTTTTCTGCCCAAGAAGCTGCCACTGCTCTGCTTTAATGGACTTTGATTCTCCCAGGAGGCTCAAGTGATTGCGTTCTGTAGTTTTCTTCTAATCGTTAAATTCATCCACCTTGCTATTGTATTTTCAGATGCCTTGTGCCTGTCTTAGGCCCGTTGAATAGAATTAACAAATTTTTGGATTTTCTCCATTCTTTTGTCATGTACAGTGCATCCGGAAAGTATTCACAGCGCTTCACTTTTTCCACATTTTGTTATGTTACAGCCTTTTTTTAAAATGTATTAAATGTATTATTTTTCTCAAAATTCTACAAACAATACCCCCATAATGACAACGTGAAAGAAGTTTGTTTAGCTGCATGTCGGTCTGAAGATAACTCCAGCGGCCCATGCTCTGCGGGCTTAAGAAGGATTTTAAGTCAGATTTCGGAGCTCTGGTCCGGGTCACCATTGAGGAAAGGATAGGTTGGTGGTTTTCTAGTTTGGTCCCTGGATTGCTTCCTGGCACAGTGGATTTTCATTTATCACAGGAGATTCCATCCTCTTTCATCACACACCCCATAGGGGAAATGTGCGTCTGACCCATCTGTTAATTCAGGGGTCTTTTAGTGAGATGAGCTGTTAGTATTACCTGCGGTGGAGGATCTGCACCTAAGTCACCTTCAGGATCTATTCAGAAGCACATTCCGTCACCATTTGGGATCTTTTGTGTTTTGCCCTCTATGTATTTTCTTTCTATAATATTTGTTTATTTTATCGCTGCACTGTTGTTTTTTTATGGCCTATCATTAACGTTGAGGATAGATCAACCATTTGACAGCATTTTTGTATTGGACACATTTTTGCATTAAGATAAAAAACCTTCTGACTTTAAAACTCCTTTAAATACTGTTTTAAAGCACATGAAAAAGAAGAAGGAGGTGCAAACACCTAGTGCATCACCCGTGGTCACCTTAAAAATGTTTTATTAAAATACAAAAAACATACTCACAAACAAGAAGAGTAAAATCGCATTATGAGAGTCCAACACACGTGTGAATGGATCATGTCCCTGTACATAGGATCACTAACGCATTTCGGGAGTCAAGCTCCCTTCTTTAGGGCTGGTCTTATTTCCAGCAGGCCCAAATAAATACTAACAACAATTAGACAGGTACCGCCCGCTTCCTGTGGGCAATGGTCGGGACCGTCCAGCATACAGACCAACCAACTGCCCTCATGTGTTTCGATATGTTACTTGTGTCCCAACTGATAGCCTCTGACCAGTAGTCTATTGCAAAACTAAAAAAAAAACAAAAACAAAGCTATACACTTATACCCCCCATCCATCCCCCATAACTGCACATGCAAGCATCATAGTGATCCATGATACCTAGGAATCGAATTGCTGGGCAATCTAAAGTATGCATTTACCCAGTCGTGTTTGTTTTTACCGTCTGTGGGATGGATATTCTTCTGTCTAGAGACTGCTAGTGACCATCCCATTATGATAAATGATAAATCCTTTTATGTAACTGGCCCCATTGAACTTTTGGGATTGCCACTGTCATCTGTCCTATCAGTCTCATGGCCTCTCTTATCTAGCAGCTTGAAGACATCAGTAACTATATTGACTTCTGCTGGATATTTTGAATCTTTTCTTCGGTCAAAAAAATCTTTGAATTTTCTGAATCCAACACGTATCCGAGACCGACCACCTTCTTTGACAGGACTAGCTGTAATTTCTCTCGATTGATGATCCACCCCAATTGTTGTAGGTAGGATATTTGAATTTTTTGTATTGGACAAATTTTTGCATTAAGATAAAAAAACCTTCTGACTTTAAATACTGTTTTAAAGCAACCTTACTGGTAAAGATAAATACATTTTTTTTAACCCCATCTCAATTAGCCCTAATTTACTATGTATACTACACTTGGGTTAGGTTCACGCTAGTCAAAGCGATTCGCAGTGGAGTGTATATTGTAGCTAATGCACCACAATCGCAGACCAACCATTTTGCTCGTGGTTGCTGTGCAGTCCTGTTGACTGAAATGTCCGAGTTTTAACTCTGTATGTTGAGTTAAAGTTGCATGTGAATAGCCTACTCTGGCAGTTGTTTAGCCTTTAGGTGGGTGTTAAAACCACGACTTGGCCACCTGTTTTTTACTATTGCCAAGCCATCTGTGTGAAAGAGGCCTTGGCTATATAAACTATTTCATATACAATTTATTTTTAAAGTGTTATGTTAAAAAAAAAATGTGCAAAATTAAAAAAAAGTGTTTTATAACTTTGTAATATATTGTACCAGATTCATTATTTAATGTGTTATTAATGGGACAATTTGCACCATAGAATGTATACTTTTTGTCTACAGTAACTCTCATTTTTTTTTTTTTTAACTAACACCAATCTATGAAACTGTGTCATCAATAATTTAATTAATAGCAGCTGATCCAAGAAATAGCATTGCACATTCCAGATAGGGGACAGACTGCAAGGCAGACTTAAAGTGGTAGTAAACTCTCTATTCTAACTTTGCTCCATTTAAATCACTCCTTAAGAAATTACAAAGTGCTGTTTTTATATTTTGTCTAACCTTTGCGGTTCTGTGAAATTCCAGCGAAGTTCACTTTAATGATGTCATCGGTGCATAATTTGCACGATTCACGGCATGCTGTGTGTGCCGATGGTCAAATCCAGAAGATGCTGTGCATACGTCAATCACTATTTGGGCCATTGCATTGCAATCCCGCGAGAGTTAAAGTGGATGAAAGCCCCATTCATGAAATTTGACCTGGGCACATACAGTATTTCACAAAAGTTAGTACACTCCTCACATTTTTGTAAATATTTTATTATATCTTGTGACAACACTGAAGAAATTACACTTTGCTACAATGTAAAGTAGTGAGTGCACAGCTTGTATAAGGGCCCTTTCACACGGGCGCTCCGTATGTCCGCAAATCATCCTATTTTTTTGCGGATGATTTACGGACATAATGTAATGTAAGTCAATGGCATTGCGGATGTCAGCGGAATTCCATCCGCTGACATCCGATTTTCTTCCTTTCAGTTCTGTTTCGTTTTTTGGAACGGAACAGAACCCTATTTTTCCTCCGTTCAAAAAACGGAAAGGAATGAAAATCGAATGTCAGCGGTGTCATCCGCTGACATCCGCAATGCCCATAGACTTACATTATGTCCGTATATAATCCGCAAACGGATGGGATGATATGCGGACATACGGAGCGGATGACACAAATGAAAAAAAAAAAAAAGTGCCAGAGCGGATCGCAATGGGGTCCGCTCTGTGTGAAAGAGCCCTAACAGTGTAAATTTGCTGTCCGCTAAAAATAACAACACATAGCCATTAATGTTTAAACCGCTGGCAACAAAAGTGAGTACACCCCCAAGTGACCATGTCCAAATTGGGCCCGAAGTGTCAATATTTTATGTGGCCACCATTATTTCTCTTTCATCCACCGACGGACGTAGCTGCTGCTTTAAATCATAGACGGATGGATAATAAACCCCTCCCACTAGGAGTGACCAGGTAGAGCCAAAGGCTTTGACACGCCCAGGGGGGCGGTGTCCCTGGGTTATTACCCCTGGCCTCACCGTTGCATCTTCAGTTTTAGCTGCCTGGTCTTAGGAGCTTATGCAAATGGCAAATGGACGGTCCCCCCTCAGGTGGACCCCCAGATATGTGCTATTCACAAGGCCACGGTTTTACCGGTGGCAGAATCCTCATCTCACCCTGATCTGAGTGACAGATGTATTGAGGTCGTATCCCGACACCTGTATACGGTAGTGGGATCTATTCTCAGGCCTGCCCTGACTGCCATTCTATTCTCTCAGACTATGTTTGACTGGGTAAAGGCTCTGATAGAGGCAATGACGGTAACCCCGTTACCGTCATCTGCCCTGGAACTGGCTGATCAACTATCGCAGACTCTGCAATTTGTATGCAATGCTAACCTGGAGGCTCTTCCACTCATGGCCAGAGCGTCAGTGGTAAGTGTGCTCATCAGACGTGCGATCTGGCTAAAGTCTTGGTCGGCCGACCAGGCTTCTAAGAAGCTTTTGGCAGATCTTCCCTTTGAGGGTGATCGCCTTTTTGGTTCCTCCTTGGATGACTTGATCAAGACGGTAACTGGGGGAAAGAGCACACTCCTTCCTCACTCAACTAAGGGTAAGTCTCCCTCGAGTTTGCAGAAAACCAAACAGACTTCAGGCGGAAAATGATCTGGGAAACAGTGGGCTGGTAAGCCGAAATCCTCTGCCCCCAGCACCTCCAAGCAGACCCCTTCTTCCCGAAGGGGCGCCCCCACCCACTTCAGGGGCAGAGGGACGTCTCCGTTTTTTCCCGGATCCTTGGACCTCACTGTTGCACGACAGGTGGATCCACAAGGTAATTCAGTCTGGGTACAAGATAGAGTTTCGTTCCCGTCCGCCAGACAGATTTTTTCCCTCCAATCTTCAGCTGTCCCCAGAGCGCCTTGCGGGTCTGCAGGAAGCGATTCGGGATATGCTGTCAGAAGGCGTGATTGTACCAATTCTTCCTCTGGAACGCTTTTGAGGGTTCTATTCGAACCTGTTTACCATTCCACGGAAGGAGGACAAATTGTGTCCAATCTTGGACCTCAACACTTTGAAGCGCTTTGTGCGCGTCCAGAAATTTCGCATGAAGTCCCTGCGATCAGTGGTAGCGTTCTTGCCTCAGGGGGACCTGCTGGCCTCGATCAATATCAAGGATGCTTATCTCCAGGTCCCTGTTTGCCAGGGTCATCAACGACCATTTTCAATTTGTAGCATTACCGTTTGGTCTCGCCTCTGCTCCCAGGGTCTTCACAAAGCGATTCTGGGGTACCTGGACAATCTTCTCCGAGCGGACTCGTCTGTGACATTGGAGCAGGATTTAGAGGTGACCATTTACACTCTGAAGCAGTTCGGTTGGAATCTCAACCTTCAGAAATCTGCCCTGGTTCCAACAACCAGACTGGAGTATCTAGGGATGATCCTAGATTCAGCTTCGGCAAAGGTATTTCTACCTCCTGTTAAGATCCAGAAGTTAAGGGAAGCGATTCTGTCACTGCTGGCTTGCGACCTGGTGTCTCTCAGGCCATCTATGCAGGTGCTGGGCCTGATGGTGTCCTCTTTCGAGGCCGTACCATATGCTCAGGCCCACATGGGACTTTTGCAACAGGAGATCCTTGTCAAATGGGACAAGGACCCTCTCTCCCTGGACAGTCTGATTCGTTTGAGTCAGAGATCCAAGGACTCTCTGTATTGGTGGCTCAGCTCTCCGAATCTTCTCCACGGAAAATCCTTCTTTCCAGTATTCTGGACGGTGGTGACGACAGATGCTTGTCTGACCGGTTGGGGGGGGGGAGTGATAGGCACCCTGAATGTTCAAGGGACCTGGGCATTGGAAGAGTCCAAGCTCCCGATCAACGTTCTGGAACTGAGGCAATCAAGTTGAGCCTGTTCCACTGGACGGACAATCTCAAGGGGTTAAAAAAATAACCCTGGATCAGAAGAGTTCACCCTGCGCTAACCACCAATTAATCAAAACTGCCGCTGCTGTTCATCACTCCCTGAAAAGATATTAGAAACAAAACCACAGCGCTATAGACAGTACATGATTGCCAGTATACCTTAATAAACTTGTGAATAAGTGGAAAAATTCAACCCAAACTGGAATATCAGTGACTTGTGATAATATTATATGAAAATAATATACCTAGTGCTGAAAAAATGTGTGTGTGTGTGTGTGTGTGTGTGTATATATATATATGTATGTATATATATATATATATATATATATATATATACCTTCACTGCAAAACATATGATATAAAGTAACAGTGAGAAAAAACAAAAAGTCCAATGACATTTAAATCCAACTGAAATGACTATAGTGTCCAATTAAATATAATAAATATTAAGTGTCCAGTGTGTCATCCAGTGATTCCTTGTGACTGGTACTCAAATAATAACATCCAAGTGACTTTGCGTGAATCCCGTGTGACACTCCTCCCCAATCGTGAGTCCACTTACCGTAAAATGTGGACCCCTAGGCTGTACAGCGTAGGGGTCAAAAAGGCTTGGTATAAATTACGTTGACGCTTTTCGCCTCCCAATAGGCGTCATTAAAGACATACTTTGATAATGCCTATTGGGAGGTGAAACGCATTGACGTAATTTCCGGTCCAAGTAGCAACGTAGCACGTCACTTCCGGGAGGTGGAGCGCAAGCGGAAGTTGCGGTGGTACGCACGCCGCTATTTACAGCAGACACTAAGTGAAGGGGTAGGCTGCACTTGAGATCATAAGCTGATGATGCTTTTTATGATGAGCATTTATTCTTATTATTAATTTGAATGTACATCTGGATGTTATTTAGAAAGAATGTGTTTTTTGAACGTATTACACTATCTTGGGTTTTCTTATCTTGCCATATCGTGGAGAGATTGTACCATCAAAAAGGGGGTCCTTATCCTTAACAACAGTCCTATCTGCAGCACCAATACCAAGCCTTTTTGGCCCCTAAGCTGTACAGCCTAGGGGTCCACATTTTTCGGTAAGTGGACTCACGATTGGGGAGGAGTGTCACACGGGATTCACGCAAAGTTACTTGGATGTTCTTATTATTTGAGCACCAGTCACAAGGAATCACTGGATGATCACTGGACACTTAATATTTATTATATTTAATTGGACACTATAGTTGGATTTAAATGTCATTGGACTTTTTGTTTTTTGTCACTGTTACTTTATATCATATGTTTTGCAGTGAAGGTATATAATATATATATATATATATACATTTTTTCAGCACTAGGTATATTATTTTCATATAAATATTGTTATCACAAGTCACTGATATTCCACTTTGGGTTGAATTTTTGCACTTATTCACAAGTTTATTAAGGTATACTGGCAATCTCAAGGGGTGTTCTGTCCGAGTCCAGTCCGACAATGTCACGGCCGTGGCCTATGTCAATCATCAAGGGGGCACCAGGAGTGCCCTGGCGGCTCTGGAGGTAGCTGAGATCCTGCGCTGGGCAGAGGACTACGTCCCAGCCCAATCCGCCGTGTACATTCCCGGCGTGGACAATTGGCAGGCGGACTACCTGAGTCGCCAAACCCTTGATCAGGGAGAGTGGTCCCTGCATCCACAAGTGTTCCACCAACTGTGTCTCCGGTGGGGGACCTCGGATGTGGACCTGTTCGCCTCCAGACAAAACAGAAAAGTTTCAAAGTTTGTGGCTCGGTCCAGAGATCCTCTGGCCGATTCAGTAGACGCCCTGGTGGCTCCCTGGAGCCAGTAGGGGCTAATTTATGCGTTCCCTTCGCTGAAACTTTTATCTCGCCTGCAGGGTCGAGTTGGAGGGGATTCTGGTAATTCTGGTGGCTCCAATCTTCCATCCTGCTTTACAGTCGCTGGCTTTAACGGCTTGGCTGTTGAGAGCAAGGTGTTAAAGGACAGGGGTCTGTCCGATTCTGTGATCCCTACCTTACTCAAGGCTAGGAAGTCCACTTCTCGGAAGATTTATCATTGTACGTGGAAAGCGTATATTGCTTGGTGCGAATCGCTGAAACTGCATCCTAGATCCTTTACTATCAGCAGGATCCTGACCTTTCTACAGAAAGGGGTTGACCAACGTTTGGCGTTGGGCACTCTTTAGTGTCAGATCTCGGCCTTGACTGTGTACTTCCAACGCCCTTTGGCTATACACTCTTTGATTCCTACGTTTCTTCAGGGGGCTCGCCATTTGGCTCCCCCAAGGAGGTCTCCATTACCTCCTTGGGACCTTAATTTGGTTCTATTAGTTCTTCAGAAATCTCCTTTCGAGAACATAAGACACATTTCCTTGCTCGCCTTGTCGCAGAAAGTTGCCTTTTTGGTGGCTATCACCTCTGCGCGCAGGGTTTCTGAACTAGCGGCGCTATCTTGCCGCTCTCCTTATCTGGTAATACACAGGGATAAGGTTGTGTTATGGCCTAATCCGTCGTTTCTTCCTAAGGTGGTTTCAGACTTCCATCTGAACGAAGACATAGTGCTTCCGTCACTCTGTCCGAAACCTTCACATCCTAAGGAAATTGCCTTGCATCGCTTGGATGTGCTTTGGGCGATACGGGTGTATCTGGAGACTACTGAGTCCTTTTGTAAGTCGGACTCTCTGTTTGTGAATACGGATGGACCCCGTAGGGGTCAGGCTGCATCTGCGGTGACCATCTCTCGATGGATCAGACAGACAGTGGTGAAGGCGTATTCTCTTAAGGGCAAGGTTCCTCCTTTCCCTGCCACGGCTCATTCTACGCGGCGTTGAGTGCCTCTTGGGCTTTCCACCATCAGGCGTCAGTGATGCAGGTTTGCAAGGCGGCCACTTGGTCGTCTGTACATACGTTCACCAAGTTTCACAGAGTGGATGTGTTTGCATCCTCGGATGTGTCCTTTGGTCGCAAGGTTTTGCAGGCCGCCATTTAAGGAGCAGTCTATTTTTCCTTCTCCTTTATGGTTTTATTACCATTGGGCCCCAGTTGTTGTTTGTTGGGCTATATAGTTGGCTATGTTAGCTGTGGGAATTGCATTCTTTTAAGTTTGTCCTTTCCCCACCCCTCAGTGATTACTGCTTTTGGACGTCCCATCCGTCTATGATTTAAAGCAGCAGCTACGTCCGTCAAAGGATGAAAGAGAAAATGGGATTTTTTACTCACCGTAAATCCGTTTCTCTGAGTCCACCGACAGACGTAGCTCCCACCCCTCTTTTCTCTAAAGAGTTGGGTTTTGGTTATTATTCACTGCTTGCAACTAAACTGAAGATACAACGGTGTGGCCAGGGGTAATAACCCAGGGACCCCGCCCCCCTGGGCGTGTCAAAGCCTTTGGCTCTACCTGGTCACTCCTAGTGGGAGGGGCTTATTACCCATCAGTCTATGATTTAAAGCAGCAGCCACGTCCGTCGGTGGACTCAGAGAAATGGATTTTACGGTAAGTAAAAAATCCCATTTTCTCTTACGTCCTCTGACAGTCGCCGCCCACTCATACAATCTGCACGTCTGGGTATTGGCCTTCTCCATAGGAGTAAGCTAGGCAGAAGATTTTGTTAGAATATTCACAAAAACTTAGTATAGACACACCTACAGGGGGCTGTCCCTCCGGTCCAGTACCCCCAGCTAGCCTCATTCCCAATTCAGTTTGCTGCTGCCTAGCTTAGGAGTAGGCTGGCTTTTACCTGGCTGGGGCTGCAGTCTCAGCCTTTTTCCTCTTTTTATTTTTCCTCTCTTGAAAAGTGTTTTTTCTTTTAAAAAGATAGCTTTTTATTTGTTCCTGCGCTTAGTTAGTCGGACTTCGGATGACTACAGCGTTTGCAGAGCTGGGAATCGCACTGGTTATTCTAGAGCCTTATGGAATCCCAGCATGCCATCGAGCGTTAGCAGGTTATGTTTACGCCCAGACCTCGCAAACGACTATGTCCCTGACCTCCGGGTCGAGCCTGCGAAGTTGCTTTCTTCGCTGGGATGTCTCAACTGTGGTACGCCGCGTGTTGCTAGCGTCCCCTTCGGCTGACGGCACCACCACCCAGAGTGGGAGGCTTCCTGTCACAGAGCGGTACCCACGTTTTCGCTGGACCGGTGAGTACCATGCTACTCCTCTGTCTCTGACATTGTCTGTCGGGGTGTGTATGTGGGCAATCTGTTTTATGGGGATGGCATTTCGGTATGGGTTCTGTAATGTCCCCCTCATGTCAGTAGCTGCGGTCCCTGTGTGTCCCTTCCCGGTCCCTGCGGGGGCGCTGTAGTTGCTCCGCCACTGTAGGGGGGTGCGGGGGTCGCCTATGTCCCTGAGGTGCTTGTGCACCTATTTGGGGTACAGTACATGGTGTGTGGGGGCCGCAATCGGTGCGAGACCGCGCAGCCGCCATTTTAGGTGTGGCGGCTGTAGCATAAATAACAATATAACAAGGCATGTGGGGAACATAAGAACCCTAAACTTCAGAAGGGCAAATTTTCCAAAATTGTGCTCATTGATGGAAAGGGTAAACTGGGACCAAACCCTGGGATCACTGACCACGGAGGAAAAATGGGAATGCTTTAGGAACATATTAAACAAATGCATCTTGCAGTGCATTCCTATGGGAAATAAATTTAGAAGAGACAAAGCCAAACCTGGCTGGCTAAACCGTAACGTTAAAAAACTTATTAGGAGAAAAAAAATGGCCTTCAAGAAATAAAAATCAGAGGGCACAGTATCGGCTTTCGAGCATTACAAGGAGGCAAATAAGAAAAGTAAATACAAAATCAAAATGGCTAAAATCAACTTTGAGAGACAAATAGTGGAGGATAGTAAAAACCCAAAGAAATTCTTTAAATATATCAACAGCAAAAAAGCTAGGGCAGAGCATATTGCACACATAATTAACGATGATGGGAGGATGGTTACAGAGGACACTGAAAAAGCAACCGTGCTGAACACTTTTTTTCTCGTCAGTCTTTACACCGGAAAAGGAGGGGTACACTGACCACGACTATATGGTTAGTAGTAATACACAAGTCTTGCCGCTATGGCTAACAGAGGGTGAAATCAGGGAAAGGCTGGATAAAATTAAAACAAACAAATCACAAGGCCCGAATGGCGTACATCCGAGAATACTCAAAGAACTCAGTAAGATTATATCTAGACTACTGTTCCTGATCTTTGTTGACAGTATTATGACAGGAAATGTACCAGGGGATTGGAGGAAAGCTAACGTGATACCGATATTCAAAAAGGGGCAAAGGCATATCCCGGGAAATTATAGGCCTGCCAGTTTGACATCGATAGTATGTAAACTTCTGGAGGGGATGATAAGGGACTATATCGTAGAGTTTGCTAAAGACAACAACATCAGCAGTAATCAGCACGGGTTTACAAATGGGAGTTCTTGTCAAACCAATCTCTTAACATTCTACGAGGAGTTGAGCTGTGAGCTAGATAGGGGCAGACCAGTGAATGTGGTGTACCTGGATTTCGCTAAGGCGTTTGATACAGTTCCCCACAAGTGCTTAATTTATAAAATAAGGTCTGCAGGTATCGACCGACCTTGGATACGGAACTGGCTAAAAGGGTGGTAATAAACAGCGCATACTCAGACTGGTCTGAGGTGGTAAGCGGGGTCCCCCAAGGCTCAGTCCTGGGACCTACCTTGTTCAATTTATTCATAAACAGCATTGAGGACGGGATCAGTAGTTCGATATCAGTTTTTGCAGATGACACAAAATTGGGCAGGGCAATAACTGCACAGCATGAAGCAGATATCCTACAGAATGACCTGGACAAAATAACAGAGTGGGCAACGACATGGCAAATGAGGTTTAATGTGGAGAAGTGTAAGGTTTTGCACTTGGGGAATAAAAACATAAAATCACAATACACGTAGGGGGGGGGGGGATCCCTTGGGGGAATCAAAAATGGAGAAAGATCTGGGAGTCTTGGTAGATGATAGACTAGGCAATAGCATGCAATGTCAATTGGCAGCTGCCAAAGCCAGCAGAATATTAGCATGCATAAAGAAAGGGATGTATTCCAGAGATAAGACTATAATCCTTGCACTTTATAAAACTCTGGTCCGACCACATCTGAAGTATTCTGTCCAGTTCTGGTCGCCAGTCCTCAGGAGGGATGTGTTGGAGCTGGAGAGAGTCCAGAGAAGGGCAACTAAACTAATCAGGGGATTGGAGGACCTTAATTATGAATCGCTTGATTTATTCTCCCTGGAGAAGAGACACCTGAGAGGGGACATGATAGCAATTTATAAATATCTCAATGGTGATCTCGGCATTGAAAAACAGCTATTCAGTCGAAGGGATTGCATGGGGACTCAAGGGCATACAATGGGATTAGAGGAGAAGCGTTTTAACCTCAGGCAACGTGGGGGGTTCTTTACTGTTAGGGCTACAAGATTGTGGAATTCTCTACCACAAGAGGTGGTTTCTGCGGGAAGTATGGTGGCTTTCAAAAGACTCTTTAACGTACATCTCAAGGATCAGAACATTCAGGGGTATGTGAGAGGATTACGGCCACATACACCTACATAGGTTGAACTGGATGGACTATTGTCTTTTTTCAACCTTACCTACTATGTAACAATGTAACTGTAGCACAGGACTTGCTCTTCATTGCGGTGCATTTGCGGTGGGGACCGCGGAAATCGCAGATTTAAAGGGCCAGTGTCATTTAAAATTGAGATTGCTATTATGGAGTCCCAGGATAGCAAATTCCCCCCAGATCTGGTGGAAGGTTCAGGTACTCCTGAATCCTCTGCTATAGTCTCACGTACTGCTGCGCTTGCGACTTTAGCGTCAAAAGTGGATTTGATGATGTCTGACTGGGCTTCTAAGAAAAGGCCTATGCCCTCTCAGTCTTCTGATTCAGAGCCAGATTTGGTTGCCACGGACAGCGTACCCCCTGAAGGGTCTCAGTCCTCTCAGTCGGAAAGGGGAGGAGGAGGATTCCCCCTCCGGATCAACACGGGAACGCGCTGCGGTGTCTGCGCTTATTAGCTCTGTTAAGGACACTTTAAATTTATATGATGAGCCCCACCTGTCGGGTAAGCGGTCTTCTTTTGGGACCCGCAAAGCCCAAAAATTGGGTCAGGTTTTTCCTTCTCCCGCAGAGTTTCACGATACCGTGAATGAACAATGGCGTAATTTAAAACGTAATTTCTCTTACGTCCTCTGACAGTCACCGCCCACTCATACAGTCTGCACTTCTGGGTATTGGTCTTATCCACAGGAGAAAGCTAGGCATAAGATTTTGTTAGAAAACATTCACAAAACCTTTGTATAGACATACCTACAGGGGGCTGTCGCTCTAGTCCAATACCCCCAGCTAGCAGCATTCCCAAATCAGTTTGTCTTTGCCTAGCATAGGAGTAGGCTGGCTTTTCCCTGTCTGGGGCTGCAGTCTCAGCCTTTTTACTTCGTATTACTTTTTCTCTCTGAGAAAGGGATTTTTCTTTACAATAATAGCTTTTTATTTGTTTCTGTGCTTAGTTAGTCGGACTTCGGAAGACTACAGCATTTGCGGGCTGGGAATCGCACTGGTTATCCTAGGGCCTTATTGAATCCCAGCCTGCCATCGAGCGTTAGCAGGCTATGCGTACGCCCAGGCCTCGCAAACGACCATGTCCCTGTCCTCAGGGACGAGCCTGCGAAGTGGCTACTTCGCTGGGATGTCTCAACTGCGGTACGCCACGTGTTGCTAGCATCCTTTTCGGCTGATGGCACCACCACCCAGAGTGGGAGGCTTCCTGTCACAGAGCGGTACCCACGTTTCGCTGGACCGATGAGTACCATGCTACCCCTCTGTCTATGGCATTGTCTGTCGGGGTGTGTATGTGGGCCCTCTGTTTATGGGGATGGCAGTGCACATGGATCTGTAGTATCCCCCTCATGTCTGTCAGTGCGGTCCCTGTGTGTCCCTTCCCGGTCCCTGCAGGGGGCGCTGTGGCGGTTCTACCGCTGTGTGTGGGGTTGCTGGGGTCCCTGATGTCCGTGAGGTGCTTCGGCAATGTTTTGGGGGTACAGACATGGTGTGTGGGTGTAAAACCGGGGGGGCCACCATTTTAGGTGTGGGCAGGCTGTTTGGCCATATTGTGAGGGCAGCAGCCATTTTCTGCATTTCTGTTGGCACCCTTCGGGCGCCATCTTTAGTGCGGGCACCATGTTCTTTATGTGAACAGCGGCCATTTTCCCAGAGACTTGTATTGGCAACCATTTTCTTGTGGCTCAGAGCTGTATTCTGCCTCTAGTGGCGTGAGGTCACTTCCTTTCTTCTCACATGCAGATCGAGCTGGCAGCGTGTGGCAAGTGTAAGCCCACTTTTAGGGGATTTTATGGTGTTTCCTGGGTTGCATTCCTGCTGGCATTCATTCTTTTGCAGTTTTTAGTAGCACAGGCTTAGTTCCTCATTGCGGTGCATTTGCGGTGGGAACTGCGGTAATCTCTGATTTAAAGGGCCAGCGCCATTTAAATTCTGAAGTGCTATATGGAGTCCCAGGATAGCAAATTCTCCCCTGCTCTGGTGGAGGGTTCAGGTACCCCTGAATCCTCTGCTATAGTCTCACTTACTGCTGCGCTTGCGACTTTAGCGTCAAAAGTGGATTTGTTAATGTCTGAGCGGGCTTCTAGGAAAAGGCCCAGGCTGTCTCAGTCTTCTGATTCAGAGCCAGATATGGTTGCCACAGACAGTGTACCCCCTGAGGGGTCTCAGTCCTCTCGGTCGGATGTGGAGGAGGAGGAGGATTCCACCTCCGGTTCAGCAAGTGAACGCGCTGCAATGTCTGCGCTTATTAGCTCTGTGAAAGACAAGCTGAATTTAGATGATGAGCCCTACCTGTCTGGTAAGCGGTCTTCCTTTGGGACCCGCAAAGCCCAGAAGTCGGGTCAGTTTTTTCCCTGCCCCGCTGAGTTTCACGAGACCGTGAATGACCAATGGCGCAATTTAAAGCGCAATTTAGTGGTGCCCAAGCGATTTCAGTACCGTTATCCCTTTGCGGCTCCGGTGGATTCTCGCTGGACTGTGGCTCCTAAGGTGGACCACACTGTGTCCAGGTTAAATAAAGCCACTTTAATGCCCGCGGAGGATTCTTCGGTGTTTAAAGACCCGGCGGATAGGCGGGTGGAAACTTTTACCCGCCACATCTACATGGTAGCGGGTTCCTTAATGAAACCCGTGTTCGCTTCCGTAATGGTCTCTCAGGCTACTGTGGAGTGGGCCAAGGTGCTTAAACGCACCCTTATTGCTGACCCTGCCCCTGCTGCTACTCTGGAGATTGTGGATCAAATTATTCAGGCTGTTTTATACCTGTGTGACGCGGCCTTGGATGAGGCCCCTTTAGTCTCACGCCTGTCTGCAGTTGCAGTGACGATTCGTCGCATCGTTTGGTTGAAAAGCTGGTCGGCCAACCAGTCTTCCAAGAAGACGGTGTCTGACATCCCTTATATGGGGAGTCGTCTTTTTGGGGACTCTCTGGATGAACTGGTGAATGGGGTCACTGGGGGTAAGAGCACACTGCTGCCCCAGGTGTCCAGGGGAAGATCCTTCCACGGTAAGCGGGGCCCTTCATTTAAACCTAACTGTGACGGAATCCGGACACCAACGACTGGGTATCTCCGCCAGTAACCTGCTTCCTAAGCTCTGGAACACGGGATCCGTGATTCTGGCTATAGTTACCCCAATAACTCGACAGTACAAGTTTTGGAGTGAAACCAGAATGAACACTTTATTGGAGCAACTTTCAGACTTTTATGTACACTTTGAGAATACAACATGATTTAATTACACAGATCCACCCACCACATCACATAATGGTTTCTATACGATCCCTAATACACATTACTCTGTGTAATTCAATCCCCTAGCAGACAGACAGGTGGGCTCATTAGCACACTTAACAATAGGTGAATGGAAAAGCAGTCTCAGACCCTATTTTAGGCCAAAGCACTTCAATGATTAGCAGACATGCTGTCTCTCCTAGTTCCTGGATGCCCAAATTAGGAGCTGCACTTCCTGTGCCTGGCAGTGTAATGAAATAAGATAGATCTCCATATTTCCTGAGAGATATGGTTAATGCATATTATTGTCCCATTTGAAGTAGTCCAACCATATTCTCAGTGTTCACCACCCTCTTGGTCACCCTGCATCCATAATAGACGCAGGGTGACTTAAACATAAGAGAGCCCCATAAGGCTGGGCATGGTGCCCCCCAACCTCTCTAAAGGAATTTGGGGTCCACAACCCCCATGCCTAAAGTGACTCCTGTCACACTAACCAGGGGTCCTTTCGTGCCTTCAAGGCACAAGACAAGGGTAAGTCCTTCAAGGCCTCTGGTGGCCAGAAGAAGCCTTGGGCGGGCAAGCCTAAAGCCGCCCACACGGGCATGGCGGCCCAGTCCGCCTCAAACTGAAGGGGCACCCTCACCCATTTCAGGGGTGGGGGGACGTCTGCGCTGTTTTCCCGAACCTTGGCTGGCCAAGATTCAGGACAGGTGGGTCCAATAACTCATTCGGTCAGGGTACAAGATCGAGTTTTGATCACGCCCAGCAGACAGATTCTTTCCCTCAAATCTTCATTTGACCACAGATCGTTTCTGAGATCTCAATCGGGCGGTCAGACATCCTCAGTCTTTGGAAAGGAGGATTGCTTTGAGCCCCCGAGTCAGATCGGATCTCCTGTGGTGGCTCCAGTCTCCGGCTCTGAAGGAAGGCAAGTCCTTTCGTCCGTTGCTATGGACTGTGGTCACCACGGACGCCAGCCTGTCGGGCTGGGGTGGAGTTCTGGGCAAGTTGTCTGCCCAGGGCACTTGGTCGGAGGGGGAATCCTCCCTGCCGATAAATGTCTCGGAACTGCGGGCAATCAGGCTTTGTTTGCTCCGTTGTTCGGTTCGTCTTCAGGACTGCCCTGTGCAGACAGACAACGCAACTGCGGTGGCTTACATCAATCACCAAGGGGGCACCAGGAGTGCCCGGGCGGCCGAGGAAGTGGCCCAGATTCTGTCATGGGCCTAGACGCAGGTCCCGGCGATTTTGGCAGTTCACATTCCAGGTGTGGAGAAATGGCAGGCGGACTATCTGAGTCGCCAGACCCTGGACCAAGGGGAATGGTCCCTCCACCCAGAGGTGGTTCAGATGCTGTGTGCGCGGTGGGGATCCCCGGACGTGGATCTGTTCGCGTCTCGTCTCAACAACAAGGTGGGAAGGTTCGTGGCAAGAACGCGCGACCCGCGGGCGGACTCCTCGGACGCGTTGGTAGTGCCTTGGACTCGGTATCGGCTGATTTATGCCTTTCCCCCGATTCAGTTGTTGTCCAGATTCCTTCGCAGGTTGGTCTCGTAACCGAGGTTGGTGATTCTGGTGGCCCCAGACTGGCCGCGGCGGTATTGGTACGCGGATATCATGCAACTGGTCGTAGAGCCTCCCTGGCAGCTCCCGCTAAGAGACGATCTTCTGTCTCAGGGGCCAATCTTCCATCCTGCTTTACAGTCGCTGGCTTTGACAGAGTGGCTGTTGAAAGCCAGGTCTTGAGAGACAGAGGTCTCTCGTCGGCGGTCATTCCTACCTTGCTTAGGGCCAGGAAGGCCTCCTCAGGTAAGATTTATTATCGTACCTGGAAGGCTTATTTCACCTGGTGCGAGTCGCAGGGGTTCCATCCACGCTCCTTTTCAGTGGCGAGAGTGTTGGCTTTCCTGCAAATTGGTGTGGAGCAGCGTCTTGCGCTGACCACTATTAAGGGCCAGTTGTCTGCGCTGGCCATTCTTTTTCAGTGCCCCTTGGCGTCAAATTCCTTGATCCGCACCTTCATTCAAGGGATGCGTCATCTGGCTCCCCCTAGGAGGGCGCCTTGCCCCCTTGGGACCAGAATTTGGTTCTGTCCGTTTTGCAACGTCCTCGCTATGAAAACATTGGGGAGATTCCTCTGCCGGTGCTGTCACCGAAAGTTGCCTTTCTGGTGGCGATCACATCTGCTCGCAGAGTGTCGGACTTGGCGGCCCTGTTTTGCCGCTCCCCCTTGTTGTTCATAGGGATAAAGTGGTCTTGCGACCTCATCAGTCCTTTCTTCCAAAGGTGGTTTCTGACTTCCATCTCAATGAGGACATTGTCCTACCTTCGCTGTGTGCGAAGCCTACGCATCCTAAGGAGTTTGCCTTGCATTCCTTGGATGTGGTACGGGCGATCAGGGTTTACCTGTCGTTTACTGAATCCTTCAGAAGTTCGGATTGTCTTTTTGTCCTTCCTGAGGGACCTCGGAAGGGTACGGCTGCGTCTGCGGCAACCATTTTTAAATGGATCAGGCAGACGATTGTGCAGGCCTATTCAATTAGGGATCAGGTTCCGCCTTTCCCTGTCACAGCGCACTCTACTAGAGCAGTTAGTGCATCTTGGGCCTTCCGCCAACAGGCGTCGGTGTCGCAGGTGTGCAAAGCGGCGACATGGTCGTCCGTGCATACCTTTACGAAATTTTACAAACCTGATGTCTTGGCATCAGCGGATGCCTCTTTTGGCCGCAAAGTTTTGAGTGCGGCAGTGTCTTAGGGGTGGACAGGGTGGTTTTGCCTGTCTCCTTCTGTTTACCCTTTTGTTTGTTTTCCTGGGTTTTTCGCTCCTGTTGAGCTTTCTTGTTGCCCAGTGTTTACCTTTCTGGTTCAGAAAAGGTTCTTTTCTCTGACCTGGGTGCTGTGTTTCCTTTTTTGACTGTTACGTTTTCCCACCCCTCACATCTACACTGCTTTAGGACAACCCAGACGTGCAGATTGTATGAGTGGGCGGCGACTGTCAGAGGACGTAAGAGAAAATAGAATTTTTGTAAGAACTTACCGTAAAATTATTTTCTCTGAGTCCTCTGACAGTCGCCGCCCCCCGTCCCTCTTTTGGGGTTTGTGGATCTCTATACTGCTTTCTACCAAACTGAATTGGGAATGAGGCTAGCTGGGGGTATTGGACCAGAGGGACAGCCCCCTGTAGGTGTGTCTATACTAAGTTTTTGTGAATATTCTAACAAAATCTTCTGCCTAGCTTACTCCTATGGAGAAGGCCAATACCCAGACGTGCAGATTGTATGAGTGGGCGGCGACTGTTAGAGGGTTCTTACAAAAATTCTATTTTTCCAGCACTGCCTTAACCCTCTTGGGCATGGAGTTCACCAGAGCTTCACAGGTTGCCACTGGAGTCCTCTTCCACCTTCATGAGGACATCACGGAGCTGGAGGATGTTAGAGACCTTGCACTTCTCCACCTTCCACTTGAGGATGCCCCCCAGATGCTCAATAGGGTTTAGGTCTGGAGACATGCTTGGTCAGTCCAACACCTTTACCCTCAGCTTCTTTAGCAAGGCAGCGGTCATCTTGGAGGTGTGTTTGTGGTCGTTATCATGTTGGAATACTGCCCTGCAGCCTAGCCTCCAAAGGGAGGGGATCATGCTCTGCTTCAGTATGTCACAGTATATGTTGGCATTCATGGTTCCCTCAATGAACTGTAGCTCCCCAGTGCCGACAGCACTCATGCAGCCCCAGACCATGACACTCCCACCACCATGCTTGACTGTAGGCAAGGCACACTTGTCTTTGTACTCCTCACCTGGTTGCCACCACACACACTTGGCACCATCTGAACCAAACAAATTTATCTTGGTCTCATCACCACAGGACATGGTTCCAGTAATCCATGTCCTTTGTTTGCTTGTCTTCAGCAATTGTTTGCAGGCTTTCTTGTGCATCATCTTTAGAAGAGGCTTCCTTCTGGGATGACAGCCATGCAGATCAATTTGATGCAGTATGCGGTGTATTGTCTGAGCACTGACAGGCTGACCCTCCCCTTACCCCTTAAACCTCAGCAGAAATGGTGGCAGCACTCATACATCTGTTTAGCAAAAACAACCTCTGGATATGATGCTGAGCACGTGCACTCATCTTCTTTGGTCGACCATTGCGAGGCCTGTTCTGAGTGGAACCTGTCCTGTTAAACTGCTGTATGATCTTGGCCACTGTGCTGCAGCTCAGTTTCAGGCAATCTTCCTATAGCCTAGGCCATCTTTTTGTAGAGCAACAATTCTTCAGATCCTCAGAGAGTTCTTTGCCATGAGGTGCCATGTTGAACTTCCAGTGACCAATATGGGAGAGTGAGAGCAATAACACCAAATTTTACACTACTGCTCCCCATTTACACCTGAGAACTTATAACACTAACGAGTCACATGACACCGGGGATGGAAAATGGCTAATTGGGCCAAATTTGGACATCTTTACTTAGGAGTGTACTCACTTTTTTGCCAGCGGTTTAGACATTAATGGCTGTGGGTTGAGTTATTTTGAGGGGACAGCAAATTTACACTGTTACACAAGCTGTACACTCACTACTTTACATTGTAGCAAAGTCTAATTTCTTCAGTGTTGTCACATGAAAAGATATAATAAAATATTTACAAAAATGTGAGGGGTGTACTCACTTTTGTGAGATACTGTATATCTGTAGTGTTCACTTATCTCTCTCCAAAGCCCTGGATCCTGTGCCTTTTTGCCGCTCCATTCATCGGTTATCAGCATGATAACTTCTGATAAGTTCTCCGACGCAGGATATAAAAGCAGCTGGAAATTTGTGTCAGGCTGGGTGAACAGAGATAGATTAGCAGAGAGCTGGTTTATTCACAGCACAGCTCTGCATGTTTCTTCCTTCCTCTGACTATGTGGAGGGGGGTGTGTGCCTTTCCTCCAAACAGCTGTCACACAATGTATGCCAAGACTCCACACCCAGTGCTGGAACAAGAAGAAAAAAGTCTAACAAAGTGTTCACTTTCTAAACAGTGTAGAAAGCTGAAGACAGCAGATATACAAATACAACTTATGTAGGGAGATTTGTCTCATCTCTGTGTATCATCTAAGGCTGTTCACTTCACTTGGATGTGAGGGTTTACATACACTTTAAGCCTCATTCACAGCTTCCTGAAACACCCCTTGAGACTTGCATAGTCACAAGAGTGTGTAAACATAGTCGCAGATCACGGGACAAGCAGTCACAAGAGAAAGTACAGTACTTGTCGGCTTGGCTAATAAACAATGCACAAGCTTTAGGCAATTACCAACAATGAGTCCAGCGTCATAGAGTCTAGATGCAAAAGGCAACAGAAAATTTGGCCCCGGCTTTGAACATTAAAGCGGAGTTCCACCCTGGAATTTTTTTTTTTCAGGAATACAAGGAGGAAAATAAGAAGTGTAAACACGAAATCAAGATGGCTAAAATCAACTTTGAGAGACAAATAGCGGAGGATAGTAAAAAAAACCCAAAGAAATTCTTTAAATATATCAACAGCAAAAAAACTAGGGCAGTGCATATTGCACACATAATTAACGATGATGGGAGGATGGTTACAGAGGACACTGAAAAAGCAACCGTGCTGAATTCTTTTTTCTCGTCAGTTTTTACGCAGGAAAAGGAAGGGTACACTGACCATGACTGTATGGTTAGTAGTAATACACAGGACTTGCCACTATGGCTAACAGAGGGGGAAATCAGGGAAAGACTGGATAAACTTAACACAAACAAATCACCAGGCCCGGATGGCGTACATCCGAGAGTGCTCAAGGAACTCAGTATGGTTATATCTAGACCACTGTTCCTGATCTTTGCTGACAGTATTAGGACAGGAGATGTACCAGGGGATTGGAGGAAGGCTAACGTGATTCCGATATTCAAAAAGGGCCAGAGACATATCCCGGGAAATTATAGGCCTGTCAGTCTGACATCAATAATATGTAAACTTTTGGAGGGGATGATAAGGGACTATATCGTAGAGTATGCTAAAGACAACAACATCATCAGTAGTAACCAGCACGGGTTTACAAATGGGCGTTCTTGTCAAACCAATCTCTTAGCATTCTACGAGGAAGTGAGCTGTGAGCTAGATAGGGGGAGACCAGTGGATGTGGTGTACTTGGATTTCGCTAAGGCGTTTGATACAGTTCCCCACAAGCGCTTAATTTATAAAATAAGGTCTGCAGGTATCGACAGCAGGGTTTGCTCTTGGATACGGAATTGGCTAAAAGGCCGTGTCCAAAGGGTAGTAATAAACAGCGCATACTCAGACTGGTCTGAGGTAGTAAGCGGGGTGCCCCAGGGCTCAGTCCTGGGACCAACCTTGTTCAATTTATTCATAAACAGCATTGAGGAAGGGATCAGTAGTTCGTTATCAGTTTTTGCAGATGACACAAAATTGGCCAGGGCAATAACTGCACAGCATGAAGCAGATATCCTACAGAATGACCTGGACAAAATTACGGAGTGGGCAACGACATGGCAAATGAGGTTTAATGTGGAGAAGTGTAAGGTTTTGCACTTGGGGACCAAAAACATAAAAACACAATACACGTTAGGAGGGGAACCCTTGGGGGAATCAAAAATGGAGAAAGATTTGGGAGTCTTAGTTGATGATAGATTAGGCAACAGCATGCAATGCCAAGCGGCAGCTTCCAAAGCCAACAGAATATTAGCATGCATAAAGAAAGGGATGTATTCCAGAGATAAGACTATAATCCTTCCACTTTATAAAACTCTGGTCCGACCGCATCTGGAGTATTCTGTCCAGTTCTGGTCGCCAGTCCTCAGGAGGGATGTGTTGGAGCTGGAGAAAGTCCAGAGAAGGGCAACTAAACTGATTAGGGGGTTGGAGGACCTTACCTATGAAGAGCGGCTGCAATCGCTCGATTTATTTTCCCTGGAGAAAAGACGTCTGAGAGGGGACATGATAGCAATTTATAAATATCTTAATGGGGATCTCAGCTTAGAAGAAAAGCTGTTCATTCGAAGGAATTGCATGAGGACTCGAGGACATACAATGCGATTAGAGGAGAAGCGTTTTAACCTCAGGCAACGTGGGGGGTTCTTTACTGTTAAAAAGAGGAATTGGTCTGGAGCCATCTGTAAACCACCTCCATCCCGAAACAATCATAGAAAGAGAAAATTGGCCCGTGGGACTTTATATGAGGTGGGTACATGTGACTGGAAATAACAAAAAATAAATAATTGAAAAAAATATAATCTTTATTGCAAGAGATGACATCAAAGTTGTGCGCGTGAAGCGCTGGGATGACAGACTTCATTGGAAATCATTGAAAACATGTATAACATAAAATACCATACATAAAATATACATTATTCATGAGAATACAAAACATCTAAATCTCAGGGATAAAGACATGGTATATAATTTTCACATAGCGTATAAATGTCGTATAAATATCATGCATCTAATCTGACGCGTTTCGCGAGTCACTGCTCGCTTCTTCAAGAGAGAATGCATTGGAAAAATGATAAATCTGAAAAAACGAAAAAAAGAAAATAAAAAATTGGAAGTATAGCTCATGATGGTATTAAGAGAGGATTTTGTAAGTCATGGGGAACTCATTGGAGTGCCCACTACTCACATTCCAAAGGCTGGAATCAAGGAATGGAACTCCGTGCGGTAGCAATGGTGTAGGTCTGGCCCGGGAGCTGAAGGGTCCCATCGGACGACAATGCAGTGGAGTGGCCCATGGGAGGTAAGTGACCAAAGTGTGGAGTAAAAGCCATAAGCCTTCCATGTCTGTCATAAAATTGGAATTTATGGAATAAAGTATGTAGGTAAATATGTATAGTATATGATACAATGTAGTACAAAGTCTATCATGTATATTAAACAATGAATAAATATCCAAGTGCCATGCACAGTGCAGGAAGGACTGATATAATTGGTATAATAAAGTATTAAATAATGTGGAAATGAGTAATGGCTGGGAGAAAGGTGAATAGGTAGAAAGTGGAAGTGAAAAGAGTGTGACAATGAGTGAAGGAAAGTGTGGGAGATGAAAGTGGTGCAAAAAGAAAGAAGAAGGCAAGGCTGGCGTCCAGCAATGTAACAACCATGGTGATAGTAAAGTGAGGATATAGAATAGTGTGTGGCAGGTACCGGGAGCCCACAAAATGAGGGATGGGAAGGAGTGGTGTAAATGGGAAAAGGTGCTTGCCAGGTGGAGTGAATGGAGAGCGAGTGCCGTGTGTAAAGTAGGAAAGGAGAGAAGTATCAAGGGTCAGCCTTACCATGGGCATCTTCCGCCAGTGCCGTCTGTGGGGCCCTAACGTCATACAGCGGGTGGAGCAGAGACAAGCATCTGCAGCCTCGTGGGGGAGCGGACGCATAAGCGCAAACCTCCCCCATCTAGAACCCGTAGATGTAGAGCACATGGACGTGATGGCGCCGCGCAAGGGCGCCGGCGTGACGTCAGATGTGCGGCATGACGCCGATGTAGGGGTGGACCCGTCCGACGAAGGGAAGGGCGGGTACAGCAAGGGAGGAGGCACCTCCCTCTTTCTACATCGCAGCTCCCGGGACACAGGCATCCACCAAACACACCAGCACAGATACATCCAGGAAACCAGTATGTTGAAAACCTCCAATATGATGTACAAGTAGATCATGGGCAAAAAAGCTATCTGGATGTATATATGCAAAAAATGAATGAAATGAAATAAAATAAAATAAAATAAAAATAAAATAAATGGAATACCAGCACTGATGACAACAGACCAAAAAGTGGGCACTTGTGGGTGTCTTCCACCCGGGTTCAATATCAAAAAGAGGAATTGGTCTGGAGCCATCTGTAAACCACCTCCATCCCGAAACAATCATAGAAAGAGAAAATTGGCCCGTGGGACTTTATATGAGGTGGGTACATGTGACTGGAAATAACAAAAAATAAATAATTGAAAAAAATATAATCTTTATTGCAAGAGATGACATCAAAGTTGTGCGCGTGAAGCGCTGGGATGACAGACTTCATTGGAAATCATTGAAAACATGTATAACATAAAATACCATACATAAAATATACATTATTCATGAGAATACAAAACATCTAAATCTCAGGGATAAAGACATGGTATATAATTTTCACATAGCGTATAAATGTCGTATAAATATCATGCATCTAATCTGACGCGTTTCGCGAGTCACTGCTCGCTTCTTCAAGAGAGAATGCATTGGAAAAATGATAAATCTGAAAAAACGAAAAAAAGAAAATAAAAAATTGGAAGTATAGCTCATGATGGTATTAAGAGAGGATTTTGTAAGTCATGGGGAACTCATTGGAGTGCCCACTACTCACATTCCAAAGGCTGGAATCAAGGAATGGAACTCCGTGCGGTAGCAATGGTGTAGGTCTGGCCCGGGAGCTGAAGGGTCCCATCGGACGACAATGCAGTGGAGTTCTTTACTGTTAGGGCTACAAGATTGTGGAATTGTCTACCACAAGAGGTGGTTTCTGCGGGTAGTATGGTGACTTTCAAAAGACTCTTAGACTTACATCTCAAGGATCAGGAGATTGAGGGCTATGTTAGATGATTACAGTCACACACACCTACACAGGTTGAACTGGATGGACTATTGTCTTTATTCAACCTCGCCTACTATGTAAAAAAAAATACCCCCAGGACAGTCAGGGCTAGTACATTCCACAATGGCTAGCCTCTGATCTGTCCCGGGTTGCACTTACCTGTTAGGACAAATACTTACCTTGAAAAGGTCTTGTCCAGCGCTGCCATCTCAGATGTGGGCAGCTTGAAGCCAGCGCGATCCTCTTCGGCGTCCTCTTCCGCCGTCTTCGGTCACGATGCCCTGCGCCGGCCCCGCCGTCACTTCCGGGCGCACGCGTCATCCCTCCACAGCTTCTGGGCATGCTCAGAAGCTGTTTAGAAGGGGATGACGCGCGCGCCCTGGAACTGACGTCGGGGCCGGTGCAGGCGCAATGATTCCTGGGAGCGATGACGTTCAGCTCCCAGGAATCATTGCAGAGCCAGGAAATGACGACGGGCCGCGGCCGAGGAAGGAGGAAGAAGGAAGTAAGGTAAGTATATTTTCTTCGCTACGAGGTAAGTAAAGAAAAAAAAATGCGATTAGCCATTTGTTTTTTATGTGTAAAATAAAGGGTGATGGCGCTGCTTCTTATAAGGTGCAAGTAAATATAAATTATTAAATATTATTAAATATATAGCATAGGTGTGATTGAGGAATGGGTGAGATTAAAAATCAATGACCAAGTAAAAAAATATATATATATGCCCAGTTAGAAAATATGTTGTTATAAGGAGTATAAAACCTTCTTATAAAATTTGAGGTATAAATTATGACCACCAGAGGGCGTAATGTAAAGTACAGACTACAACCGGAATAAATTATAATATATGACAATGAATAAATTGATAAAAATTCAAGCAGTGCTGATTCAACAAGTGATGATATAAATAGTGGTGGGTCAAAAGTACAAAAATGGTAAATAAAGTGCAAGTGTGCAAGAAAATGTATAAATATTAAATGTGCGGGAAACTGTTATGCACAGGATGAACGTGCAAAAAAGCAGTTATTATAAAGTGCGACAAGAAGTGATATGATAACTATACATATAATCAAGTGGGTGAAAGATAAATGAATGTGCAAAACAATTATTTGCGGGTGAATACAAAGGTGCGGGAAACTTATTCGTGCAAAATACAAAAGTGGTATTCAATCAGTCCATATAAATAATATGTCCATAAATAAGTGATTGTGACCACGGATAAGGTGAACAAGTATCTTACGGTGACCCCCAGATGGGTGACTGGTGAGTGGTGGGGTGGCCCCTAGTAGAAAGACCTACTCACCAGACGTACCCACCCCACACAGGGGTATAGAGCGGGTACAGTAGAGGTATCTCGTTAGATCCTGGCTCTGTATGGTGATTCCCTTCTTGGGGAGATGTAATGTGGGGTCCGGAGTTCCTTAAATTGGGGTCCGGTAGTGGGATCCTATACAAATGGTGTAGTATCCAGAACTTCGTGGGTTGGTCAAATGTGGCCACTCAAGGGTATAGAGATGGAAGGATTCATGGAAAAAGAGAGCTCGATAGTGTGATATCGTTTATAAGCAATTTATTTATCCAGCAGCAAAAAAATGGGTACTCACATGTACAAAATGATATAACAGCGAGGTATCGGCATCCCGGAACGCAATGCGTTCCAACTAGAGACCGGAACCGGAAGTGACGTAATGGCGCTGCAAAAAAAAAAATTGTTTTTTAGGTGACCCGGAGCGAGAAGATGGAGGTAAGTATAAAATTAGGGTGTAACTCCACTTTAAGCATGCAAAACAAAATATGCGGCTAAAAAAAAGAAAAACAGATGCGGGATAATGAATAGGGTGGAATGATTTTAAAAGCTTTGGTGTACAGGCTACATTGATTTTGGGGATTTGGTTGGCTGACTTTATTACTGCTTTAACCAAGGTATGAATATGTTGCTGGCAAAACCGTAAACATACAGTATGTAAAATTCAAGTTTTTTTTTCATAGAGTTCCACCTTCAGGTGTTGCTCAGATGAGACACAGGTGTGGTGTAGGGTAAAGCAGAGGGTGTCAGAGCCTGACAAACAGACAGAAGGTCATGGGAAAATTTCAAAAGCTGGCTAAATAGTATAGTAGTAGTTGAAGGTACATTGGATTGAATCCAGCCAGATACTGACATTTTTACCATTTTCATTCTTTGGTTAAAAAAAAAAAAAAAGCATGTACTCTTCAGCTAGTTTAATTTAAAAGCATTCTCTTGCACGCATTCAGATGACTTCTCTCCTTTCTTTGTTCTATTTTAATTATAGGACTCCTCTTTATCTGGGCAGCCTTCCACTGGAACAAAAATTGGACACCGCGGTGTCGACGCTTCTGGAGAGACCACTTATAAGAAGGTTAGAAAATAATGGAACATACAGTACGTGTAGATATGGTTCACAGCACATTATTTGACGTAATAGGTGTCTTAAAGTGTATCTATGGTGAAAATGTTAAATTATATATTCACTTCCACACTGTAAACGTACTTTGTGAAGATCCACACACATTTACTTCCCATAATTCCAAGAGGGTCTGGATCCACTTTTGACAGGAAACCTGATCTCCACTCCTCTTTTTTATTTGATATTTATTGTAACAAACAATGAATGCCTGCAGCTGGAGCTCCACTGTCGACACAGAAAACATGTGACCTCCACTCCACTTTTTTTTTTTTTTCAACCACTTCCATACCGCAGTACGTCATATGACGTCCTGGGCTTTTGTTTCAGCCGGTGATTCCCTGCACCGTAGGAACAATCATAGCGGCTGTTCAGCTGCTTGGTTGTTCTTACAGACGGCAGGAGGGGATGTCCCCCCTCCCTCCTGTGCTTCTACTGGCTCACCCGTGCGATTGGCGAGCTGGAGAAGGAATCCACTAGCAGAGGTAGTTCACCATAGAGAATACCGAGGACCAGATGGTCCCCTGCAGTCTCTTTGACTCTCTCTCTTAACTTTCTGGTGGGGTGGTGAGTCTGGTGGGGTCCCCCCTCTCTCTGCCGCAGGATTGTAGGGTGCTCTGTGGTTGGCAACCTGGTGGTGCTACCAGCATGGTGGGGTGTCTCTTGGCAGTTTTTTAACACGTTTTGTGGGGGTCCCTCTCTTTGCTGATGGAGTCCTTAGAGCACGTTTCCCCTCCTGACCCCCTTTCAGAGGCTGCCGGGCCCTCTCAGAGGCTGTGGGGCCCTCGGAGTCACAATCATCCACTGATGCACTGACTGCGGTCCTGGAGTCTGTGTGTCCCGGGTGGAGGTGGCTTTTGGGCGGCAGGCAAGCAAAAATCACCTCCAGCCTTCCCCTGCCTCATCTGTTTTTTTTAGATCCTGAATCTGATTTTGCCACCCTGTGGGGTCTGTGTCCACACACCCTGACTTTTCCGAAAGTGAGGATGATTCCCCCACACCTGTAGCTACACAGGAAAAGGCGCTGGTGGACGCAGTGATTGTGTCTGTATGTGAAACTTTAAAAATGAAGGATGCAGCTGAAGCTACGGCGAAGGTGCTGGTCTACTTTGGCACTCACAAGCCATCTAGAGCGGCAAAGGTGTTTTCTGTTCCCTCCTATTTTGACAGATTTATCACAAAAGATTGGGAGCGTTAGAAATTTTCCTTTGTGGTTCCTAAACGCTTTGCGATATGGTACCCCTTTGAGGAATCCCTCTTTAAAAAGTGGACTGTTCCACTGGGGGTGGATCCCCCAGTTTCCACGTTGAATAAGGCAACCATGATTCCGGTTGAGGAATCGGCGGTCTTTGAGAATCTGGCTCACAGAAAAGCGAAGGCGGTGGCTCACAATACAGTGAGGTCAATAAATATTGGGACTTCAACACAATTCTAATCTTTTTGGCTCTATACACCACCACAATGGATTTGAAATGTGCTTTAACTGCAGACTTTGAGCTTTAATTTGAGTGTATTTACATCCAAATCAGATGAAAGGTATAGGAATTACAACAGTTTGTACATGTGCCTTCCACTTTTTAAGGGACCAAAAGTAATGGGACAATTGGCTGCTCAGCTGTTCCATGGCCAGGTGTGTGTTATTCCCTCATTATCCCATTTACAAGGAGCAGATAAAAGGTCCAGAGTTCATTTCAAGTGTGCTATTTGCATTTGGAATCTGTTGCTGCCAACTCTCAATATGAGATCCAAAGAGCTGTCACTATCAGTGAAGCAAGCCATCATTAGGCTCAAAATGGAAAAAGGAAAGGAAAGCCTGAAAGTGGGGATTGAATTTCGGGGCCCTGTACTCGGCTAGACTGCAAATAAGTCTCACACATGGGGTATCCCTGTGCTCAGGAGAAGCAGCAGAATGTATTTTGGGGTGTAATTTCACATATACCCATGTCATGTGTGAGAAATTTATCTTTTAGTGACAACTTTGTGTTAAAAAATAAAATTAAAAAAAAAATTGTAATATTCCCAAAACTTGTGGCAAATTTTGAAATATTCCATGGACTCACCATGCCTCTCAGCAAATAGCTTGGGGTGTCTACTTTCCAAAATGGGGTCATTTGGGGGGGGGGGGTTTGTGGTATCTTGACATTTCAGGGCCTCCTAAACCGTTATAGGTAGTGAGAAAATGCAACGAAAAATGTACGCCCTTTGAAATTGTGATGGTGGGGATTGGTTTTCGGGGTCCCGTACACAGCTAAGCTCCCAAAAAGTCTCACATATGTGGTATCCCTGTATCTCCTGTGGTATCAGGAGAAGCAGCAGAATATTTTTGGGTGTAATTACACATATACCCATGGCATGTGTGAGCAATATATAATTTCAATGTCAACTTTGTGTAAAAAAAAAAAAAAAATTTTGTTTTTTTAGTCATTTTTTAAAACACCTGTGACAAAAAAATGAAATATTCAATGAGCTCAACATGCCTCTCAGGACATTCCTTAGGATGTCTACTTTCCAAAAAGTGGTAATTCGGGGGGGGGGGGGGGGGGTGTTTGAAATTAAAGCTGCGTAAATTCCATTATTTACACCATTTGTAGACGCTACAACTTTTGCGCCGCTCATTGAGATTTTTTTTGTCAAAGACATGTAGCTAAATACATTTTGGCCAAAAAATATGACATAAATTGAGTATATGGGATATTCTTTAAAAGACAAAGTTGAAAATGTAATTGTTTCTCAAAATTTTTGCTCTTTTTTTATTAATATCGCAAAAAATAAAAAGCGCAGAGGTGATCAAATACCACCAAAAGAAAGCTCTGTTTGTGGGAAAAAAAGGACATAAATTTTGTTTGGGTACAGCATTGCATGACCGCACAATTGTCAGTTAAAATCACGCAGTGCCAAGTTGAAAAAAGAGCCCTGGTCTTTGAGCAGGAAAATCCTCCGGGGCTTAAGTGGTTAAGGCTGAACTTCTGCAGTTAAAGCACATCTTGTTTGTTTCATTTCAAATCCATTGTGGTGGTGTATAGAGCCAAGATTAGAATTGTGTCGAGTTCCCAATATTTATGGACCTGACTGTATGTTCACTCTTGTGGGGTCGGCGTTTGGTGGGGTCTTCACCATTGCCCTGGTGTCGCAAACTCTGACCAAGTGGGCTAAACTTTTGCGCTGTGACCTGGACCGTGAGCAGCTTCCTCCTGCCTTGAACTGGCGGACCAGTTGGTCCAAGGGCTGTAGTTTATCTGTGATGCCTCTTTGGATGCGGCTCCCCTTAGTCTCCCCTTAGTACTTAGGCACGTATGGTGGCTTAAGTGTTGGTCTGCGAACCAGACCTCTAAAAAAGCTTTGACTGATTTACCTTTTCAGGGAGATTGCCTGTTCGGGACTACCCTGGATGACATGATTAGGAGTCTCATGGGGGGAAGAGTACTTTACTTTTCTTCTGCAGGCTGGTAAGGGTAAGTAACCTCGTTGCAGATGTGGCCCATCCTTCTCGGCTCACAAGACGTTTTTTCTTCCCTCAGGGTCCTCCGGCAAGGGTTCAAAACCTTTCAAGTCATCTTCGGGAGGTTCCAAGCGGCCCTGATCTGGCAAGCCAAGAGTGGGAATCTCTAGACCTGCAGACAAGGCTCCTTCAGCATGAAGGTGCACCCTAATTCATGCCTGGGGTGGTGGGATTTCTTCGCTGGTTTCGCGGACCGTGGACCTCCTTGGTGCAAAACACGAAGTGATACGGTCCAGGTTACAAGATCCAGTTTCATTCTTACCCTCCGGAAAGGTTCTTTCCTTCCAGCGTGCGCCTGTCCCCGGACTGGTTGCAAGCCGTCTTTGGGATGGTACAAAACCTGCTGCTTCAAGGTGTGATTGTCCCAGGTCTGGCCTCGGAACCGTTTAAGGGATTTTATTAAAACTGGTTTATGGTCCCAAAGAAAGAGGGCAAGGTGCGTATGATTTTGGATCTCAAGGCCCTGAACTACTTTGTGCGGGTACAGAAGTTCAGGATGGAGTCCATTCGCACGGTAGTGGCAGCCCTACATATGGGGGATTTTCTTGCCTCTATTGACATCAAGGATGCTTACTTGCACATACCAATCTGTGCTTCGTCTGCTTTGCTGTAGGAGAGGAGCATTATCAGTTTGTGGCGTTACTCTTTGGTCTCGCCTCTGCTCCTCAGGTCTTCACAAAAGTGTTGGCTCTGGTTCTGGCATTGCTGCGTCAGCGGGGAATTGCAACACTGGGTTATCTGGACAACCTCCTCTTGCGAGCAGGGTCCTCTGCGGTTCTGATGGATGATGTGGAGATCACTATACAGACCCTGAGTCTGCTCTGATTTCATCCAGAAAATTGGATTATCTGGGTCGGACTCTGGACTCAGCTCTAGCCAGTGTGTTCCTTTCTCTGGACAAATTTCAGAAGTTGAATGCTTCGATTCATCACCTGCTGTCCAGCAGATGGTCATCCCTCCGAACTTGCATGCTGTGTGCTGGGCCTGATGGTATCTACCATTGAGGCGGTTCTGTTTGCACAGTTCCATATGAGGTCCCTGTAAAGGGAGATCTTGGTCAAATGGGACAAGTGTCCGCAGTCTCTGGAGAATCTGATCCAGCTGGGCCAGAAAACCAAAGGGTCTCTGGTCTGGTGGCTTTGGCTCTTTGACAGGACAAATCCTTTCTCCCCTTGTACTGGACAATGGTCACCATAGATGCCAGACTGTCCAGGTGGGGAGGTGTCCTGGGTTGGAGCTCTACTCAGAGTGTTTGGACACTGAAAAAATTCCAACCTACCGATAAATGTCCTGAAACTCTGGGCGATCAGGCTGTGCCTGGATCACTGGACAGATTGTCTTCAAGGGTTTGCAGTGCAAACTCAGTCGGACAACGCCACAGGTAAGGACAGAGAAAGAGAGCAGCGCCATCTAAGTGTGGTAAAACGATTTATTGGTACACACAGTAATAGTGACTCACAGGAGGATTGTAGAGATGCACCAAGAAGTATTGTTGTTCATCCGCTCTGTGGGCTTGGATTGGCGTGTAGTTGTGCAGCCTCAGGTCCCCGGCTGTGTCGGGGGTTTCCGGCACTTCCTGGATCTCCGGAGCTTCCACGTCACTCAATGTCGTCACATCCGGTTAGAGCAGGGGAATGCAAGCGTTCGGAGCATGCGTGCTCCTTCATCAGTCATATGTATGCAATAGTATGCCTGATGAAGGAGCATGCATGCTCAGAATGCATGCATTACCCTGCTCTAACCGGACGTGACGACATTGAGTGAGGCAGAAGCTCCGTTGTGCAGGCTGTTTTGCTCCCTGAGCGCTAGTTTTTGTTATTGTGTTGGACAACGCCAAAGCAGTGGCTTATGTAAATTACCAGGGTGGAACAAGAAGTATGTTGGCAGCTCTGGAGGTAGCCTGCATTCTACGGTGGGCAGAAGGCATTGTTCCGGCCCTCTCCGCCATGCACTTTCCGTAAGTGGAAACCTGGCAGGGGATTACCTCAGTCGGCAGGCATTGGACCAAGGGGAGTGGTCCCTTCACCCGGACAAGTTTCATCAGATATGTCTCCAGTGGGGTGTATAGGATCTATAGGCATCCCGGCTCAACAGAAAAATTCAGAGGTTTGTGGCACGGTCACTGGAACCATCTGGCGGATTCCACAGACGCTCTGGTGGCCCCGTGGGGCTAGTACCGTCTGATCTACGCTTTCCCCCCTCTCAAGCTTCTGCTGAGGCTCTTGCGCAGAATCGAGGCAGAAGGGATTCCGGTCATTCTCGTGGCTCTGGACTGGCCTCACCGGTCTTGGTATGCCGACCTGGTGCAGCTGGTTTCTGACGTCCCTTGAAGATTTCCTCTCGGGATGACCTGCTGTCCCAAGGGCCAATCTTTCATCCTTCTTTCAGTCGCTGGCTTTGACGGCCTGGCTGTTGAAAGCCAAGTCCTCAAGGATAGAGGTTTGCCTGGGTTGGTGATACTGACGCTGCTGAAAGCTAGGAAGTCTACCCCTAGGAAGATCTACCATTGTACGTGGAAATCGTACATTTCGTGATGTGAGTCGATGGGTGTTCACCCTCTCTCCTTTTCGGTAGTTCGGGTCTTGACCTTCCTTCAACGGGGGGTTGAGCTGAAATTGGCATTGAGTACTATCAAGGGCCAGGTGTCGGCCTTGGCAGTCTTCTGTTAAATGACCCCTGGCCACGCATTCCCTGGTGCGTACTTTTATTTAAGGGATTTGACATCTGAATCCACCAGTGCGGTCTTCTTTACCGGCCCTGGGATCTGAACTTGGTGCTTTCAGCTCTCCAGAAGCCCCCGTTTGAAAATCTTCGGGAGATTCCCCTGCTTATGCTGTCTCAGAAGGTGGCCTTTTTGGTGGTGGAGTGCCAGAATTGGCCCGCTGTGGAAGTGGTTAATGAACTTTATGGAAGTGGAGGTCGCATGTTTCCTGTCACATCTGCATTTCCCTGGTATCTGGCTGCAGACTGGAGCTCCTCTATCCACAGGAAACATTTGACCTCCACAGTTTTTGGGGTTTTTTTGTCGCTGCCAGAGCTATTTTTGCATTTTGCAGACATGTTCAAAAATAATTTTAGACTTAAAGATTACATAAACCCCCCCCCCAAAAAAAAAAATCATATATTTTCTGAAAGCAGACACCCTAGAGAATAAAATAGTGGTAGTTTTAATTTTTTATGTCATACGATTTTACTGCAAAGATCTAGGAAAAGCACATTTCCAGTAAAAAACACAAGAAGTGAATATTAGGGCAAACAAACGCAATAAATGACCCACATTTTTAGTAAAATATAAAAGACGAGGTTGCACCAAGTAAATAGATACCCAAAATGTCAAATCTTAAATTTGCGTGCGCGCATAAAATGGCAACAAACTTCAGTACCCTATATTTTCTATAGGTAATGCTTTAAACACCCCCTATATATCATCAGTTTAGTGTTACGGAGGAGCTCTGGAGCTAGAAATATCGCTCTCACTCTGGCGTGTATGGGCGATATGTCCCATGTGTTTCACAATCAACGTTTCCACGGGTAGACGCCCTAACACATGTGTTTACGTTGGTATATGTTGGGGGGGGGGGCTCAAAATTTTTTTTGATAGACCCTCTACTCCCCCATTTACGCGTTAACAAACGTAAATACACGCCTACGAGTAAAAATGTTGATTGCGATACACATGTTGCATATTGCTGCACACGCCGGAGCAATAATTCTAGCACCAGACTTCCTCCATAACACTAAACCGATTACATATAGGGTGCTTTTAACGCATCGCCTATTGCGTTTTTTTCCCCTACAATTCACTTTAGTGTGTTTTTTACTGAAATTTCGCTTTTCCTAGACCTTTTTAGTAATACCGTAAAAAATTGGAACTAACACTATTTTCCATTCGTTCATTGACGGACACAGCTCCTGATATTCATAACCATTGGGTTATACTGCCCCCTACAGGAGTAGGACACTAGGCACAAAATAATTCTGGCTACACCCAAGTGCAATCCCAGGGGGTATACTCCCTCTCTCTGCTATAGCCTCTCAGTTTTTTTTCTGCCTAGTCAGGAGTAAGGACATATTTCCTTGCTGGGATCTTTGGTCCTGGGAACATTTTTTAGATAGAATTTTTTTTTTTCTCCTGGATTTTTTTCTGTGAGATCTACAATCAACTGCTGGACTGGGCGACGGGCTAGATAATCTAGATCCAGTGGTCACCCCAGTCTGGCCAGCAAACGTGCGCAGACCTCAGCGCCGCACTAGGTCGGCCGCGACATAGCTCCACTGGACGGGGGCTGGCCTGCGAGTTAAACACCTTGTGAGGTTGCATGCAATCGGGTCTCGACCCGAGTGGCAGTGTTCCTCCTGGCCGACAGCCCCCCCATTTCCATGGAGATGGGTTCTGTCTGGAACCGTGCCCTGGTTCCTGGTATGGTTAGTAGCTGTCCCCCCTCTCCCCGTGGAGTGTTTTGGGGTGCTCGTGGCCCCCTCCTTGGGACGGTCAGACCCCTGGGTTCCCCTCCTTCCCGCAGGCATCCCCCCTTGCCAAGTCCCTCATACTGCCCCCCCTCCACGCTGGGGCTATTTGGGTGGTCTTGCCACTTTCCTGGGATGGGGGCAGGGCGCTACCTGGCAATGGGGACAGCTGATCGATTGTGCGGGGGGGGGTTGTACCTGGTGGGGACTCCTGCCAGGATGCCCCATCCTGCCTGGATCTTTCCTTGGGACCTGGTCTCCCTCTTGGGTCCCTGTAAGCCTTGTGGTGCTGCATGGGGCCACCATTTTGTTGTAGCCTGTGTGTTTCTGTACACGGCAGCCATGTTTGTGTAGTCTGGTGGACATTTTCTTGTGGCTTGCCATTGGAAATAGCATCAGTCATGACAGTGGAGCCCTGTGAGCTGCAATTTCGGTGGAGGGAGCCCCTCCTCATCCCCTGGTGCTGACGCCTGGATCATTTTACTTCCTGATCACCCCACATGTAATGCAGATTTTCCTGGTGACTGCCGGTGCCTGTTTCTGTGAGTGGTGAGTCTGGTGGGGTCCTCTCCCTCTTTGCTGAGGATCGCTTGGTGCTTTTGTGCCTGGCGACCAGCTGGTGCTGCCAGCGTGGTGGGGGATGTTTTACACTTTTTGTGGGGTCCCCCTGGTGACTCAGGGAGTCTTTGGAGCACATTTCCCCACCTGATCCCCTTTCTGGGGCTGCGGGGCCCTCAGGGTCCCAACCATCCATCCATGCACTGAAGGCGGTCCTGGAGTCCCTTGTGTCCCGGGTGGAGGTGGCTTGCCCCCCACCCCCCCCGCGCCTTCCCCTGCCTATCTGTCTCATCAGATCCCAAATCGGACGTGGGTCACCCTGCTGGGTCTGCAACCACGTGCCTGAAATCCTCTGATAGTGAGGATGAATCCTCCACGTCTGCGACCACGCACGAAAAGGTGCTGGTGAATGCACTGATTGTATCTGTGCGCGAGACCCTGAAGATGGAGGATGCAGCTTAAGCTGCGCAGGGGCCCTTTGGCACTCACAAGCCATCCAAAGAGGGAAAGGTGTTTCCTTTCGCTGCCTATTTTGACATAAATGTCGCTAAAGAGTGGGGACGACCAAAGCGTCCCTGGTGGGTCCCTAAGTGCTTTACTAGGTTTTACCCCTATGAGGAGTCCCTTCTAAAGAAGTAGACTGTGCCAACGGTGGTGGACCCCCCCGGTTTCCAGATTAAGCAAGGCAACCATGATTCCAGGAGAGAGTCCCCTGCTTTTAAGGATCTGGCTGACCGGAAGGCAGAGGCTGTGGCCCGCACTATGTACACTCTGGCTGGTTCGGCAATGAGCAAAATCTGACCAAGTGAGCTAAGCTCCTATACTGTGACCTGGAGGGGGAACAGCTCTTCCCTGAAGCTGGTCCAGGAGCTGGAGTTTATCTGTGATGCCTCTTTGGATGCTGTTACCCTGATGGCTCGCCTCTCTGTTTTGGCATTGGTCCTTCAGAGTGTTTTTTGGCTCAAGTGCTGGTCTGCAGATCAGACGTCAAAAAAGTCCTTGACTGATCTTCCTTTTGAAGGAGATCGTCTGTTCGGAGCTACCCTCAATGACATCATTAAAGGTCTCACAGGGGAGAAGAGTACTTTTCTTTTGCGGGCTACTAAGGGCAAGGAACCTCGTCATAGATGTGAGCCTTCCTTCTTAGCTCATAAGAAGTTTTTCCCTACTCCAGGGTCGACTGACAAGGGCTCGAAGCCTTTCAGGGCCTCTTCTGGAGGTTCCAAACAAACCTGGTTTGGTAAGCCAAGATCGGGCTTCTCCAGACCCGGGGACAAGGCTCCTTCTGCATGAAGGTGCACCCTCACCTGTATCAGGGGTGGGCGGAACTCTTTGCTGGATTCTGGACCCGTGGACTTCCCAGCTACAAGTCATTCGGTCCGGCTACAAGATCGATTTTCGCTCTTGTCCCCCAGCAAGGTTTTTTCCTTCCAACTTGCACCTGTCCCCAGACCGCTTACAGGGCTTGTTGGGATGGTACAAGACCTGTTCCTTCAAAGGATGATTGTCCTGGTTCCGACCTCGGAACGTTTTCAGGGTTTTTACTCAAACCTGTTCACAGTTCCCAGGAAGGAAGGCAAAGTGCGACCAATCCTTGATCTCAAGGTGCTAAACTGCTTTGTGTGGGTACAGAAGTTCAGAATGGAGTCCATTTGAACAGTTGTGGCATCTCTGTGTTAGGGGGATTTCATTGCCTTTATCGGGACCTTTTTGCTGGATTCTGGACCCGTGGACTTCGTGGGTACAAGTCATTCGGTCTGGCTACAAGATCGAGTTTCGCTCTTGTCCCCCGGCAAAGTTTTTTCCTTCCAACTTGCACCTGTCCCCAGACCGCTTACAGCAGGGCTTGACAAATTTGCCTGAAATCTAGGAGCCAGCTAAAAAAGTTAGGAGCCAGTTTTTTTTTTTTTTAAACTAACAACCAAGCTTTATTGAATAAAATGGATAGAACCCCACTCTCCTCTATAGCGCAATTGGATGGAAACAGACTGTCTGTCTCTTTCCATCCGATGCCATCTGATCCGATCCATGGGATGGATAGAAAATAGAACCACCATCCGTCTGTTTTTGGCGGACAGGATCAGATGGCGGCAGATTACTGCTCCATAGAGGAGAATGAAGGGTCCGATCAGGTCTGCCTGAAAAACTGACAGGCGGACCTGTTCAGACAGCCCGTGTGAAAGGGGCCTTCGGCTGTGGCACGGTGATGAGGAAAAAAAAAAAAAGATTATATATATATATAATTTTTTTTTTATTAATAGGAATTGAAGAAAAAAAAAAAACATTTTTTTAATAATTAAAACAAAAAGAAAAAATTATTATTATTTATTTTTTTTAAATTTAAAAAATAAATTAATAATAATAACCCTACTCCCTGTCAACTTACCTTTAAGCAAAGGTTACTGGACAGAGAGATGAAGCCTGCAAAAACTTCCCTCTCCTCTCCTGTTTGGTAGGAGATGGAAAGTCATTGAGAACAGGCATTACTCCTGGCCACCACAAGAGGGCGCCAGTTCCCCAGCCTCTCTCATCTCACAGAAGAAGGCCGAAAAGCCGGGGCCTCAATTCTCCAATTCGCAGAAGTCCGTGCACTCGGGGAAGGAGGTGGGGGCACAAAAGGGACAGGACACCTCCTGCAGGGCACCCCAGGCGCCAGGTCGCTAATTCTAGTCGCAAATGCGACCTGGCGCCCGGGGATTGTCGAGCCCTGGCTTACAGGGCCTGTTTGGGGCAGTACAAGACCTGTTCCTTCAAGGGATGATTGTCCTGGTTCTGACCTCGGAACGTTTGCAGGGTTTTTACTCAAAACTGTTCACAGTTCCCAGGAAGGAAGGCAAAGTGCAACCAATCCTGGACCTCAAGGCGCTAAACTGCTTTGTGCGGGTACAGAAGTTCAGAATGGAGTCCATTCGAACAGTTGTGGCATTTCTGTGTTAGGGGGATTTCATTGCCTTTATCGGGACCTTTTTGCTGGATTCTGGACCGTGGACTTTGCGGGTACAAGTCATTCGGTCCGGCTACAAGATCGAGTTTCGCTCTTGTCCCCCGGTAAAGTTTTTTCCTTGCAACCTGCACCTGTCCCCAGACCGCTTACAGGGCCTGTTTGGGGCGGTTCAAGACCTGTTCCTTCAAGGGATGATTGTCCTGGTTCCGACCTCGGAACGTTTGCAGGGTTTTTACTCAAACCTGTTCACAGTTCCCAGGAAGGAAGGCAAAGTGCAACCAATCCTGGACCTCAGGGCGCTAAACTGCTTTGTGCAGGTACAGAAGTTCAGAATGGAGTCCATTCGAACAGTTGTGGCATCTCTGCGTTAGGGGGATTTCCTTGCCTTTATTGATATCAAGGATGCCTACCTTCACATTCCAATATGTGGCAGTCACCAGCGTTTTTTACGCTTTGCTGTGGGAGAGGAGCATTATCAGTTTGTGGCGTTACCCTTTGGTCTCGCATCTGCTCCTCGGGTCTTCACAAAAGTGTTAGCCCCGGTGCTAGCTTTGCTACACTAACGAGGGATTGCGGTACTGGGTTACTTGGACGATCTCCTTCTACGAGTGGAGTCTCCCTCTGCTCTGGTGGAGAACCTGGAGATCACAATACAAGTTCTGCAGGAATTCAGCTAGATTCTGAATTTTCAAAAGTCTGCTCTGGTTCCGTCCACAAAGCTGGTCTATCTGGGCCTGACTCTGGACTCGGCCTTAGCCAGAGTGCTCCTTTCTCCCGACAAAATCCTGGAATTGCAGGCAACAATTTGCCTCCTGCTGTCCAACTAATGGTCATCCCTCCGGACTTGCATGCGGGTGCTGGGCCTGATGGTTTCTACCTTCATGGCGGTTCCATTTGCACAGTTCCATACGAGGTCCTTGCAAAGGGAAATTCTGACCAAATGGGACAAGACTCCGCAGTCTCTGGACAAACAGATCTGGCTGAGTCGGGGCACGAAGTCCCTGATATGGTGGCTTTGTTCTCTGGCGCTTCAGCTGGGAAAATCCTTCCTCCCCTTGTATTGGACAGTGGTCACCATGGATGCCAGCCTGTCCGGCTGGGGAGGTGTCCTCGGCAAGCATTCTGCTCAGGGGATCTGGAAGCTGGAAGAGTCCAGACTCCCGATCTATGTCTTGGAACTCAGAGTGATTAGACTGTGTTGGGATCATTGGACGGATCGTCTTCTGGGATATCCAGTGCCCATTAAATCCGACAATGCCACGGCTGTGGCTTATGTCAGTCACCAAGGGGGCACAAGAAGTGTCCTGGTGGCTCAGGAAGTAGCCGGCATTCTAAGGTGGGCAAAATGGTTAATTTCAGCCCTCTCTGCTGTAAATATTCCCAGGATGGAAATTGGCAGGCGTTGGACCACAGGGAGTGGTCCCTTCATCCGGAGGTGTTTGATCAGCAGTGTCTCCGGTGGGGCACCCCCAGGGTGGATCTGTTGGCGTCTCGGGCTCAACAGAAAGGTTCAGAGGTTTGTGGCTCGGTCAAGGGATCTTCTGGCTGACGCCACAGGCGTGCCAGTGGCCCAGTGCGGTCAGTATGTTCTGATTTACACCTTCCCTCCTCTTAAGCTTCTGCCTAGACTTCTACGCAGGATCGAGGCAGAAGGGATTCCGGTCATCTTAGTGGCTCCGGACTGGCCTCGCCGTGCTTGGTACGGCGATCTGGTGCGGCTGGTCACCGACGTTTCTTGGCAGCTTCCTCTCAGGGAGGATCTGCTGTCCCAAGGAACGATCTTCCATCCTGCTTTACAGTCGCTGGTTTTGACGGCTTGGCTGTTAAATGCCAGGTGCTGAAGAATAGTTACATAGTTAGTCAGGTTGAAAGAAGACACAAGTCTATCTGGCTCAACCAATAAAAAACAAATACGAGTAAATAAAACACAACCATACAATCCCATATACACAATCCTATACCCGCAGTTGATCTAGAGCAGTGTTTCTCAACTCCGGTCCTCAGGGCACACTAACAGGCCAGGTTTGCAAGAAAACTGAAATACATCGCAGGTGATACAATTTGCTGCTCAGTGATTGCAGTATTCTAGTCTGCATCTCCCCAAGGTAATACTTAAAATCTGGCCTGTTAGTGTGCCCTGAGGACCGGAGTTGAGAAACACTGATCTAGAGGAAGGCAAAAAACCCCAGCAATGCATGATCTAATTTGCTACAGCAAGGGACAAAAATTCTTTCCTGATCCCCTGAAAGGCAATCGGATATTCCCTGGATCAACTTTACCTATAAATATTAGTACCCAGTTATATTATTTACACCCAGGAAAGAATCCGGATTTTTTCTAAAGCAATCTAGTGAGCTGGCCAGAACCACCTCTGGAGGGAGTTTATTTCACACTTTCACAGCTCTCACTGTGAAGAAACCCTTCCGTCTTTGGAGACTAAATCTCTTTTCCTCTAGACTTAAGAGTGCCCCCTTGTCCTCCTGTGATGACCTTAAATTGAATAACTCAACAGCAATTTCACTATATGGAACCCTTATGTATTTATACATGTTAATCATATCCCCCTTAATCTCCTCTTCTCAAGAGAGAATAAATTCAGTTCCTCTAATCTTTCCTCAACGCTGAGCTCCTCAATGCCTCTTATCAGTTTAGTTGCCCTTCTCTGCACTTTCTCCAGTTCCCCGATATCCTTTTTGAGAGCTGGTGTCCAAAACTGAATCTTACTAATGATTTGTACAGGGGCAAAATTATATCTCTCTCTCTCTCTGAAGTCAATGCCTCTGTTAATTCAAGGAAGGACTAGTTTGTTTTGGAAACTGCAGCTTGGCATTGCATGCTATTATTAAGCTTATGATCTATCAGAACACCCAGATCCTTCTCCGCTATGGATTCCCCCAGTTCTACTCCCCCTAATATGTATGATGCATGCATATTCTTAGACTCCAAGTGCAAAACTTTACATTTATCAACATTAAACCTCATTTGCCACAGAGTTGCCCAGTGAAATAGTGCACTGAGGTTGACTTGTAAGTTGGAGACTTCCTCTAAGGAAGTTATTCCACTGCAAAGCTTGGTGTCATCTGCAAAGACTAAAAAGGTCATTTTAATCCCAGACCCTATATAATTTATAAAGATATTAAAAAGTAAGGGTCCCAACACTGAACCTTGGGGTACACCACTGATAACCTTAGACCATTCAGAGTACGAATCATTAACCACTACTCTCTAAATTCTATCTTTTAGCCAGTTTTCTATCCATTTACAAACTGAGCCTGTAGACTTTACCTTACACATAAGCTGTGTGTGGGGAACTGTGTCACACGCTTTTGCAAAATCCAAGTATACTACATCCATAGCCACCCCTCTATCTAAGGTTCTTACTTTCCTCCTCATAAAAAGAATTCAGGTTTGTTTGACAACTTTTGTATTTCATGACCCCAGGCTGTCTGTTGCTTAAAATATTTTTTTCCAGCAAGAATTCATCTATGTGATCTGTTATTAAACAATGGTATGGCTATCACCTGGCTGAGTTCCTTAAGGACCCTCGGATGTAAGCCATCTGGTCCTAGTGACTTATTTATGTTAAGTTTTTCAAGTCTAGTTCTGAGTCTGTCTTTTGATAACCATGAGGGTGCTTCCTGTTACGCGTTATTAACCGGTTTACGACTGCCCGCAGCAGATATACTGCGGCAGGCAGCCGCTCCCAGGCAAATCGTCGTACATGTGAAAAACAAATTTAAACCCGCGCTACAAATTGTGACTGAATAAATATTGTGTATGAAAATTAAATTTAAAATTAAAATTATGTAAAGGTGCGTGCAGCTGCTGCAGACACTAAGTAAATCTTAGGAAAATGTTACAAATCAAATTTATGCAGCGCTAGCATCAGTATAAAACATTCAATTTATCACACTCAAAATTTTACTCTAAAAGTAATCCAAAATAAAGTGTTCAAGTGCTGTGAATTATCAAAAATGTCCAAATAAACAATAAATGCCAAGTGCATATAAAAAGTCCTTAATGTGATCCAAAGTAAGGTGCTGGAGTGCCAAAATATATATAAGGTGCTTCAAAGTGGTAAGGTGCCCCTCTCGGTTCCCCACTCACATTGCCAATGTATAAAGACCTTGTATGATATTGCACAGTAGCCCTTATGCCAGGATCTTTAGGGAACTTGCTCCAATATGACCTCCGATATATATAAGGGTCCGCTTCCGCTTTCCTTTAAATAAAGGAAAGGCCGTACATGGTGAAGTATGTATAGACTATTTTATTCCGCCATATAGTCAAATGAATACTTATGAGCATAAAAAGTAGTAAGGCATGTGCAGTAGGAACTTGTGTTCGCAGCTCTCGGCGTGCGTTCCACGAGCAGGAAGTTCCTGACCGGAAGTGACGTTCCGTCTAGTCCGCAACCGGAAGTACGTCTTACATGTACGGCGCTCGCTCTCGGGAGTCTAGGGGATGAGTGTGGGCCGCTGCCGGCGCGCTCCCGCCCCCGCTCGTCAAGAAACCCTCAATCATTCCCCACTGAGAGAGGACGGTCGGCTGTTGTAAACTCCCTGGGATGATCATAGAGCCCATGTGATCCTGCTATATAGTATCACATGTCTCTATGGTAATTTCAGAAGCCACGCCCCCCCACAGTTAGAATCACTCCCTTAGGCTCACATTTAACCCCTTGATCACCCACAGGGTTAACCCTTTCCAGGCCAATGGCATTATTACAGTAACAGTGCATATTTTTAGCACTGATTACTGTAGTAATGTCACTGGTACCCCCAAAAGCGTCAAAAATGTCAGGTAGGGGTCCGATATGTCTGCTGCAATGTTGCAGTCCCGCAAAAAATCGCAGATCGCCCCCATTAATAGTAAAAAAAACAATAAAAATTACATAAATCTTTCCCGTAGTTAGTAGATAACTTTTGCGTAAACCAATCAAAATACACTTACTGCGATTTCTTTTTTTTTTTTTTTAACAAAAATATGTAGCAGAAAACAAATTGGCCTAGAATGTCATATAGCAGAATGTGAAAAATATTGTTTTTTTTTTTCAAAATTGACGCTCTTTTTTTGTTTATAGCGCAAAAATTAAAAATCACACATTTGATCAAATACCACCAAAAGAAAGCTCTATTTGTGGGCAAAAGGTTGTAAATTTAGTTTGGGTACAGCATCGCATGACCGCGCAATTGTCCGTTAAAGTAACGCTGTGCTGAATCGCAAAATAGGGCTTGGTCAGGAAGGGGGCAAATCCTTCTGGTCTTAAAGTGGTTAACATTAACATTACAGTCTATGTTACTGTATCCCGCCGTTTTCTTTGTGAAGACTGAGGTCTATGTAGGAAAATGATCCATGGGTCTTAGAGAAACAGGAGAATTGCTTCACATTAGGATTCCAGAGGCGCCAGACATCAGTCCATCCAACTTCTTCCAGCAGGTGCCTAAGAGCAGTACCTCTCCCTCATGCTGGAGAGGGGATAGGGGGGTGCCTATCCAGCTTTGGGTCTAAATAGCAGTTAAACTGTCCCATATTTAAAATGGGTATATTAGGCTTAGTAGCCAGGTACAAGAATAGTAATTGCAGTACCTCCTTGGAAAACAGAGGAGGGATATACACATAAGCCAAAATTAGAGTTAAGGTAAATATTTGCAATATAGAAAAACAAATTGACTAGATGAGTCCACTAAGGAGTCCAGTTCTTGGTAAGTCAGAGCTTTATGTATCAAACGCACATCCCGCTAGAGTAGGCAGAGTGAGTGGAATAATACCCTTTATTAACTCATGGGTAGAGCAGGCAAGTCACCGTGTCCCGTATGAGATGTAAGAGGAAGGTGGAGGATCCTAAAGAACGATTTCAGGGACTTAGGGAATAGATTGAGGAATAGGACCTCCAAGGTGGTTTTCTCTGAAATACTGCCGGTACCTCGAGCCACACAGGAGAGGCAGAAGGAGATTAGGGAACTTAACAAAGTGGCTGAGGAATTGGTGTAGGAAGGAGGGGTTTGGGTTCATGGAGAACTGGGCTGACTTCTTAGTCGGCTACCGTCTCTTTAGTAAGGATGGGCACCTTAATGGGGATGGTACAGCTCTTTTGGGTAGAAAGATGGCCACCAAGTTGGAGGGGCTTTTAAACTAGGAGATGGGGGGAGGGCTCAGAAGTACAGTCAGTCAGGAGGGTGCAAAGGACAGAAGGCAGTATAAGAGTCAGCAGCGACAGTAGTTCCATAACGTCAATAGGGGGGGTCTGTGCCGGAAAACCTCAGACCGAACAGGAAAAAAAATAATCACCATTCACTATCAACTTACACAAAACTGAGAGGGGTATATGCAAATGCCAGGAGCCTAGCTAATAAAATGGATGAGTTACATGAGGAGGACATAGACCTTGTGGGAATAACGGTAACTTGGTTCGACCCCTCACATGACTGACTGGCCAATATCCAAGGGTATAAGTGTACCAGAAGGACAGGGTAGGAAATAGAGGGGAAGGGGTATGTCTCTATGTCAAGAACAATGTAAGGGTGATAGAGAGGAGTGATATTACGGAAGGGATGAGTATGGAGTTAGAATCCGTATGGGTAGAACTCCACAGGGAAGAAGAAAAGAGAAAAGTAATATTTGGGTTTGCTATAGGCCACCCAACCAAAGGGAGGAGGTAGAGCTGGAATTTATATCACTATTGGGAAAAGTGGCAAAACTGGGATCAGTCATCTTATTGGGGGACTTCAATTAACCCGACATTGACTGGGAAGAGGGGACTACACACTCACAGAAGGCCCGTCTATTCATGGAAACCTTACAGGATAACTACATGTCTCAGTTGGTGGATTCTCCTACTAGAGAAAATGCAGTCCTGGATCTATTGATCACTAATGACCCAGACCTAATCTCGGAGATAGGAGTCCAGGACAACCTGGGCTCTAGCGATCACAGGATGATCACGTTTAGCGTAAATAACAATATAACAAGGCAAGTGGGGAACTTAAGAACCCTAAACTTCAGAAGGGCAAACTTTCCCAAATTGTGCTCCATGATGGAAAGGGTAAACTGGGACCAAACCCTAGGAACACTGACCACGGAGGAAAAATGGGATTGCTTTGGGAACATATTAAACAAATGAATCTCGCAGTGCATTCCTATGGGAAATAAATTTAGAAGAGACAAAGTCAAACCTGGCTGGCTAAACCGTAATGTTAAAAAATGTATTAAGGGAAAAAAATTGGCCTTCAAGAAATACAAATCAGAGGGCACAGTATCGGCTTTCAAGCAATACAAGGAGGCAAATAAGAAATGTAAATACGAAATCAAAATGGCTAAAATCAGCTTTGAGAGACAAATAGCGGAGGATAGTAAAAAGAACCCAAAGAAATTCTTTAAATATATCAATAGCAAAAAAACTAGGGCAGAGCATATTGCACACATAATTAGCGATTTTTCTCGTCAGTCTTTACTCAGGAAAAGGAGGGGTACACTGACCATGACTGTATGGTTAGTAGTAATACACAGGACTTGCCGCTATGGCTAACAGAGGGTGAAATTAGGGAAAGGTTGGATAAAATTAACACAAATAAATCACCAGGCCCGGATGGCGTACATCCGAGAGTACTCAAAGAACTTAGTAAGACTATATCTAGACCACTGTTCCTGATCTTTGCTGACAGTATTATGACAGGAAATGTACCAGGGGATTGGAGGAAAGCTAACGTGATACCGATATTCTAAAAAGGGCATAGGCATGTCCCGGGAAATTATAGGCCTGTCAGTCTGACATCAATAGTATGTAAACTTCTGGAGGGGATGATTAGGGACTATATCGTAGAGTTTGCTAAAGACAACAACATCATCAGCAGTAACCAGCACGGGTTTACAAATGGGCGTTCTTGTCAAACCAATCTCTTAACATTCTACGAGGAGGTGAGCTGTGAGCTAGATAGGGGGAGACCAGTGGATGTGGTGTACCTGGATTTCACTAAGGCGTTTGATACAGTTCCCCACAAGCGCTTAATTTATAAATTAAGGTCTGCAGGCATCGACCGCAAGGTCTGCTCTTGGATACGGAACTGGCTAAAAGGGCGTATCCAAAAGGTGGTAATAAATAGCGCATACTCAGACTGGTCTGAGGTGGTAAGTGGGGCCCCCCAAGGCTCAGTCCTGGTACCAACCCTGTTCATTTTATTCATAAACAGCATTGAGGACGGGATCAGTAGCTCTATATCCATTTTTGCAGACGACACAAAATTGGGCACGGCAATAACTGCACAGCATGAAGCAGATATCCTACAGAATGACCTGGACAAAATAACGGAGTGGGCAACAACATGGCAAATGAGGTTTAATGTGGAGAAGTGTAAGGTTTTGCACTTGGGGACTAAAAACATCCCCGGTGGGCGTGGTTCGTCAATGGCTCCGTGAGAGGCCGAGCAGTGAGGAGCTCTGCTTGGTGGAAGAGAGCGCCGTGCAGTGAGTGAGTCGGCTCTCTCCCCCCCTCCCCCGCTAGGTGCAGAGCGGGGCCCGAGGCTCACGGAGGACGGTAATGGGAAAATCCAGGCTCGGGGAGCCATAAAGCAGCGGTGGTGGCAAGGAAGCAGGCGGTCATACGCTGAATGTGCGGGACCCTGCCTCAGAGTGAGAGAGGTACAGCATAGGGTGAAAGACCGTGCGGGTCGGCGCGGGGCTGAGGGGCTGTGGAGGAGGAGAGCCAGGGTCGAGTGCCAGCTGGGACAGTAGATGCGGAGGTCGCTGGTCTCCCCTCTATATATGACTCAAGCAGCCAGCCCGGAGCAGAAACAAGCCCTAGAGAGAAGGACAGACATTACCTCATATTTTCTGAGACACACAGTGGCATCACGAAGCACTGTTGGGACCAAGGCATCACAGAAACGCCAAACAAACTCAGGAATGGCAGTTCAGCAGAAAGGGCCCAAAGCTACAAACACTCAATCTATTGGGGTCTCTTCTGGTGGGAAGAAGCCTTTAGTAATTGATATACTGCAGGAACAAAGGAACGAAGAGCCCAAAGAGTCCCTGACTATGCCGCAACAGCCCCAAATACCATCAACAGCGGAGTGGGGTGAGTTTGTAAAGCTGATCCCGACGAAACAGGATATCCAAGATATGGCTGCAGCAATCGTGAGTGACATTAAAAATGGAAATATGTGGTTTAAAACAAAAAGTTGACCAAATTGAATGCAGATTGGTGAATACAGAGTCAGTACAATGTGATTTTGAAGTCAGAATCTCTGAATTAGAAAGCTCACGAGCACAGTTGCAAAAACAAGTCACCTGGTTGCGGCTGCAGCAGGATGATGCCCAGAACCGCAGCCGGAGGAATAATATTCGACTGCGGGGCTTGCCTGAATCCGTAAAGGGCCCAGAGCTCAGAACCACGGTAGTGGGTATTTTGAATGGTGTGTTGGAGAGACCCCAAATGGAAAAAAATGGAAATTGACAGAGTGCACAGGGTTAAAGCGCCCCGAAGGACGGTAACAGAACTAATCCCAGATGTTCTGATTAGGATTCACCTGTTTTCACTTAAAGAAGACATAATGAGACAAGCATGGGCAAAAGGGCAGATTGAGTATGAAGGTTCTCAGCTGAAACTGTTGCCAGATCTTTCACGGGGACCCTAAAGATGAGAGCCGCAATTAAACCCCTCCTAGAGGTCATAAGAAAAGTGGGAGCAACCTATTTTTGGGGACACCCCTTCCATTTGAAAGTGGTGAAAGACAGAGAAACGTTCTTATTGAAATGGCCAGACCAGCTCCCCGGGCTCTTTACATTTTTGGGGTGCGCCCCGATCCATGTGAGTGACTGGATAGATGTCCTAGGAAACTCCGTGAACTATTACATGAATTAAGCCACAACATGGGTGAAATTTGGAGCAGATAGGTGTGGGAGCAAAACAGATGCTCAGGACAAGGAGACATTAATACAACGAACCTAAAAGTGCTGCACCTGGCCTATTCCATGTTTTTTTTTTTTGTATTTATTTTTCCGGTTTTTCCCATGCGTTTTTTTTTTCTTTTTTCTTCTTTTGTTTGTTTCTGGGGTTCTCCCTATCTCCTCTTCTCCCTCTCTTTCTGGGAGGGGGAAAAGTTAAGATGTGTGGAGGTCCCTGGTATCCCCACACCCGCCTCGAACATTTGCTTTGTCAAGATATGGGCGTTTTTTCTGCATTTTTTCTGTTTTACTTTTTATATGTCCTTACTATCTGAGTCACCCTCGAAGGGGAAGGGGGGGGGGTTACTTTTAGTGTGATTTGTGTTATTTTTTCATGTTTTTTTTATGGGGGATTTGTGGTGTGCGTTTTTGGATTTATTTATTTTTTTTTTCACAGGAAAGTTGGATATTATATATTTGTATCTGTAGAAATCAACTATAACTTCACAAGGTGTTTTTTTATAAATTTTTTTTTGTTTCTATTCGTGCCCCCGCCAGCCATGGAGGGCCGGAGCAGGATCTTAAGGGTTAAGAGGGAAGGGGGCACTGAGGTAGAGGTAATTTGAGAGTGTTCCCTCACTTCGTGCGGGACACGCTTAAGACATAAAAAAGAAGATGTGAGACTTAATAATACCGAATTTAAATCACTATTAGGGTGTATACAGAGGATATAGTGACTCAGGGAATAGTTATGGTTAATAGCAACTAGAAGTGAGTAAGAGAGATCCTCCCAGGACCTAGCGCAAGTCTGAAGGGTTAAGATGGAGTTGAGGGGAGGGTAGATGTTTTGCAGAAGGGGGGGTGAGGGGGCCCCGGGGCCCTCAGGAAGGGAGATGGGGGGAGGGGGAGGGGAATCCATAGAGTAATAGGAGTAGAAGGCACAAGCAAGGGATCTGACCATGTAGCAATCAAGTCCCCTTTATCTGCGACCTGGCTCGGGGTAGTTTGACTAGATTGGGAGGCGTAAAAAGGGGGTCTCTGGGGCGGGGGGGGGGGGGAGTAGGACATTGACATTATGTGAAGGGAGGCGATCGTCCGCCGAGTTAGAGCTCCTCTAGCTGGACACTTTAAATTTATAGTTTTACTGTCTGCTAGTGATAAGATAGGGACTACATCCTTACCACCACGGTAGGGGTGAGAGGGAGTAGAGCCCATTTTCTTAGCTCCAATTTTTGGAGCCCAGCCTTTTCTTCTTTTCTTCCCTCTTGTGTTCTTGAAGGAGAGTGTCCAGGTACAGTGGCTTGCTCGCGGGGTTTTGGGAACCACGGCCCCCTCAGTAGATAGCGCCTGGTTGCGCTGGTTTAGATAACCATTAGAGGGGGTAGGGGTAGTGGGTATTAAACAGTATATACATACTTGTGTGGGTGAAGGGGGGTTTCTTTTCTTGTCAAATTTTATTTTTTTTTTTTATTGATTTTTTTTTTTCTTCTCGCATAGGTTGTGTGGCCGTAGGGGGCAGGGGACCGTTCCACAATGGTGGCTGGAGGTGGGGCGACCCAGGGGGGGGCAGCAGGTTGTAAGATTACGACCTATAATGTGAGAGGACTATCAATCCCACAGAAGCGTAGGAGACTTATGGGAGATCTAAAACGAGATGCTACACAAATAGCTTTCATTCAGGAGACCTACTTCCGCAAAAATGCAGTACCAAAATTGTACAATAAAGACTTTCCATGGGTTTACCACGCTACATCCCCTATTGCTAAATCAAAGGGTGTGAGCATTTTAATATCAAGTGCTATGAATTGGACCCTGAAAGAAGAATTGGCTGACCCAATGGGTAGGTTCGTGTTGGTGAAGGGGTGGATAGGACGGGTCGAGGTAACCCTCGTAAATGTCTATTTTCCCAAATATGAGCATGTAATGTTTTTACAGAAAATGATTCCAGTTGTCCTTGAATTCCGGGAAGGGCACTTAGTGATGGGAGGTGACTTTAATTATGCCCCAGAACCTCTGTTGGATACCTCCAAAAGAAGCTCATATATGTCATTTGCTAAATTACGAAGGCTACAAAAAGAGATCTCCCTCCTGGGCCTCATCGACCCATAGAGGTTGATGCACCCAGAGGAGAGAAATTACACTTTCTGTTCTCCAATCCACAAGGCATATAGTAGGATAGTCAGAATCCTGGTTACCCAGGCAGACCTGCCGTTAGTGACAGACTCAGATATCGGAGATTTTTCAATCTCTGACCATTTTCCGGTGTATGTGAGTATAGAGTGGGAATCAAAAAACTGTAGTCCAAGATCATGGCGCATAAATGAGGCCTTATTACAATCCTTGGAAACGGAGGGGAAGATAGATGAGGCGTTACATAACTACTTTTTGGAAAATACATCGGAGTCTCTCTCACCTTCCACGATCTGGGAAGCGCACAAGTGCGTGATAAGAGGGGTTCTGATACAGTTGGGTGCACAGCGTAAAAGAGAGCGAGAGGCGAAAATTAAAGAATATCTAACTAAAATTGAACATCTGAGTAGACAGCAAAAGAGAATGCTTGCGGAAGCTCACTTGATCCCTCTCATGCGGGTAAGAGAGGAATTGAATCAGATACTTTTCCAAAAGACAGTACGAAATATGTTATGGTTGAAAAGACACCTGTATGAATATGCAAATAAACCAGGGGCGATGCTGGCACGAGCATTGAGGGGCCCAAAAACAAACTCAAATTTTACGTCTTAGAAATACAAAAGGTGGGGAGGTTCACACTTCAGCTGACATAGCAGAAGAGTTCTGCTCTTTCTATCGGTCACTATATAACCTACCGGAAATAGGGAGCAAGAAAAGTCCAGAAAAGGGGAAGCAGATAGAGGAGTATTTACGAGACTCGGGCATGCGTACACTTTCAGAAGACCAAGTACTGACTTTGGAAGGCGAGATATCGGGGGAAGAGCTGGCCGCTGTGATTTCACTTACCAAGGCACATAAGGCACCTGGCCCAGATGGCTTTACTTTAAGTTATTACAAGAAATTTGGGGAGCGTTTAAAGAACCCCCTACTATCACATTTCAATGAAGTGGGAAGAAGAGCGGCATTCCCGTTGGATTCTTTACAGGCGCATATTACTCTAATACTTAAAGAGGAGAAGGACCCCCTGTGTTGTGGCAGCTATCGCCCGATATCTCTGATAAATGTAGACACGAAACTATACGCAAGAATATTAGCAAATCGGCTCTTACCACATATGGCAGACTTGGTCCATTTCGACCAAGTGGGCTTTATTCCTACCCGGGAGGCCCGGGACAATACAATCCGAGCCATAGATTTAATACATCGGGCACGTACATCACGGAAGACGATGGTTCTCTTCGCAGCAGATGCGGAAAAGGCCTTTGACAGGGTGGCGTGGGATTTTATCCGGGCCACCCTGTCATACATAGGCCTCGGACCACAAATGCTGCAATTTATACTGGCACTTTATACGGTCCCTACGGCTGCGGTTAGGGTAAATTATCGAGTTACTTCCCTATCTCTAATGGCACACGGCAGGGGTGCCCTCTATCCCCGCTTATATTCGTGTTGTGTCTGGAACCCCTATTGTGCAGAATTCGGAGTTCTCCGGATATAGCGGGAATCCAAAGCGGGGGGGAACAACACAAGGTGGCCGCGTTTGCGGATGACCTGCTGTTTTTTGCTACTAACCCTTCTCTTTCATTACCAAATATTCTAGACGCCCTGAAAACATACAGTGGGTTCTCTAATTATAAAATTAATGTAACTAAATCAGCGGCACTCAACATATCGTTATCTGACCAAGAAGAGAGAGCACTTCGAACAGCGTTCCCGTTTCAATGGGCCTCAGATACGCTGAAATACTTAGGGATACAGTTAACGGCAGATCCTGCGGATCTCTATAGAAAGAATTACCTTCCGCTTGTAGGAAAGATTAAAGCAGATCTTAGAATATGGCAGCTGTTGGCAGTGACGTGGTTTGGGCGCTGTAGCGTTATTAAAATGAATGTGTTACCCCGTATTTTGTATTTAATGCAGACAATTCCAATAGCAGTTCCAAAAGAATTCTTTCAATCAATCAAGGGCATACTCCGCGCCTATATTTGGGCAAACAAATCCCCGAGAATTAAGATGCAGACGTTGGCCTTACCCAAAGTAAGAGGTGGGATGGGATTACCAGATATCCTGAGATATTACAGGGCGGTCCATATAGTAAGGGTGGTAGACTGGCATTGCAATAAACTTACCAAAAGATGGGTGGATTTAGAGAATGAGGAAACAGGCCAGCTAACCCCCCCAGCCCCATGGTCGGTGTTCGAATCAAAAGACGCTATTCTCAAACATCCTACAGTGGGAGCGACTATAAAAGAAACTAAGAGAATTCAGTCGCTTTGGAGGGTAGCCCCGGGTATATCTCCGATGACACCGATCTTGGGGAACCCGGATTTTCCCCCGGGGTGTATAAATGCCAGACTCCATAGGTGGGCTCAGAATGGTAAAAGGCGCCTAGGTGATATATGGCAAAATGGGCCTATGCCCTCCCTAGAAGAACTTAGGACAGGTGCAGGAGAGTCGCTAGATTATTTCAGCCTTTATCAGTTGTATAATTATATTAGATCAGTTCGGCAGAAAGGGTATGCACCACGAGAGCTAACGGATCTGGAAAATATGTGTAGAACAGGTAACGCGACGGGCCATTTGATCTCAAGATTCTATACACAATTGTCAGAAGATGAGGGAGACCAACAATTGCCGTTTATCCAAAAATGGGAGCAGGAGTTAAACACCGTGTGGTCAAAAGAGCAGATAAATAAGATCCTGAGATTAGTTCACCAATCGTCACTAGATTGTAAGATCCAAGAGACAGGGTATAAAATTCTAACCAGATGGTATAGAGTCCCATCACTATTACACAGAATAAAAGAGGCGGTCTCAGGAAAATGCTGGCGGTGTGGATTGGAGGATGGAAATATGGTACATATTTTTGGGGGATGTAAAAGAGTGCGGCCATTTTGGAATAAGATAGCAGTGGCTATAAAACATATAGCCAACGTGGATATACTAGAGGACCCAGCGTTGTGCTTGCTGCATTTGACAGGAAGCTCAGTGCGGAGCTACAGGAAGTCCCTGACTCTGGGTCTGTTGAATGCAGCAAGGGCATGCATACCTATTTTCTGGAAACAGACAGTGATCCCAACTTACGAGTTGTGGTGTGGGAAGGTCAACGAGATTTTTAAGATGGAAGAACTGTCCGCCATATTGGGAAATTCAGAGGATCAAGTTAAGTTGAGATGGAGACCCTGGGTGCAATACTTGAAGCCAATTCTTCTTAAAGGGATTTTAAGAGAGGGTCATCCTGGGCGGAGCCTGGTCCAGGCTGCGGGGGATGGTCCCCATACCCCTTCTGGCGTACGGTAATATAGTATGGAATACATCTTCATACGAAGAAATGTTGGGAATGAGTGCATAAACGTATAAAAACTTTCTTTTTTTTTTTTTTTTTTCGGTGTTTGTTTTTTTTTTTGGTTTAATTGGGGGGAGGAGGGAGGGGGAGTTAAGGGGGGTGGGGTTTGGTCAGATCATGACAATGTTTGTTTGAAATGTATGTATATATAAAAAATCACCAATAAAGATATAAATTAAATCAAATAATGTGGAGAAGTGTAAGGTTTTGCACTTGGTGACTAAAAGCATAAAAGCACAATACACTTTAGGGGGGGAACCTTTGGGGGAATCAAAAATGGAGAAAGATCTGGGAGTCCTGGTAGAGGATAGACTAAGCAATAGCACGCAATGTCAAGCGGCAGCTGCCAAAGCCGGCAGAATATTAGCATGCATAAAGAAAGGGATGTATTCCAGAGATAAAACTATAATCCTACCACTTTATAAAACTCTGGTCCGACCACATCTGGAGTATTCTGTCCAGTTCTGGTCGCCGGTCCTCAGGAGGGATGTGTTGGAGCTGGAGAAAGTCCAGAGAAGGGTAACTAAACTAATTAGGGGATTGGAGGACCTTAATCATGAAGACCGTCTACAATCGCTTGATTTATTCTCCCTGGAGAAGAGACTCCTGAGAGGGGACATGATAGCAATTTATAAATATCTCAATGGTGATCTCAGCATAGAAAAAAGGCTATTCAGTTGGAAGGATTGCATGAGGACTAGAGGGCATACAATGCGATTAGAGGAGAAGCGTTTTAACCTCAGGCAACGAGGGTGGTTCTTTACTGTTAGGGCTACAAAATTGTGGAATTCTCTACCACAAGAGGTGGTTTCTGCGGGAAGTATGGTGGCTTTCAAAAGAATCTTAGACGTACATCTCAAGAATCAGAACATTCAGGGGTATGCGAGATGATTACGGCCACACATACCTACACAGGTTGAACTGGATGGACTATTGTCTTTATTCAACCTTACCTACTATGTAACTATATAACTATGTAAGATGGGTTTCCTGAAGGCCTATGATGGAAAGGGGGGATTTTGCACAGACAGAATGAGATCATGGGGCATTTCAATGAGTCATGTGCTCCTCAAACATTCCAGGAGACCAAAGGCATAGCAGACATAACAGAAGGTCATAATAATCATGGCATGGAAATAAAGGGCTTGAAGTCAGGCCCTGGAAAGGCACACAACTATGAATGTGACAACATCCGATAGTATCCAAAAGTGCAACAGGAAGTTAGTCTACACTGGATAGGTTCACATAACCGGAGTTGAACAGCTTTGCGCAACTGCGAAACACAGGTAACTAAGGTGATCTGACTTGGAAGGGGAGGCTTGGGGATCTTGACGATCATCAACTCAACAAGGCAATTTCCCTCCACACCAATTAAGCCTGTCCCCCAGAGGGTTGTTGGGTACCAACTGGGCACAGGGACACTTGCCATACGAACCATGGCATGAAACAGTAGAAGAACTGCAAGCAAGCATACTTCTCACTTGTTGGCATGAGGTAAGAACCGTTGGAAGGGTTGGCATTTAACACGCTGGTTATAAGTGGTAGTAACAGTCCCTCTACAAGAATGGGCAGCCCTGTGGCTACAAAGAGCATGCATTACATCGACCATGTGAGGCTATATTTTTAAAAGTCAGTCTTCCCCCTATCTTGCCGACGGCAGCGTAGGTCATGTTCATTGTGATCCAGCCAGGATCTGTATCAGATGCTGTTTAAAAAAAGTGGGATTGGCCTCTGGCTGTAAGCCTTGACTTGGCAGGGTATAACATAGCGTATGTTAGCTGGAGATTTTGAAGTAGTTTTTTCAAATTAACAAATTTTGTCCCTCTGCATTGTACTTCCATGGGGGAAGTGTCAGGAAAAAAATTAAACTTTAGTGTCATTATATTGAACAGTACCCTTCTCCCTGGCTAAGTGATGTACAATTTTGCGATCTTTATAGTTCAGAAGTCGGGCTAGCATTGATCTAGGATTGGTTACTGGGCGGGAGAGGTCTGGGGGGTGTCTGGTGAGTCCGTTCCACCGCGTATAGATAAGTAAAGGCTTCTTTGCCAAATATTTCCTGTAACCACCGCTCCACAAAGTCTGGGTCCTCCACCGACCCTCAGGGAGCCCCACTATACAGATGATATTATGCCCTAGGTGATTTTCAATGTCATCAGCTTTGTTGTTGGCTTCAATGACTTGTTGTGAAGCCATTCTTGCATCCCTGGCAAGGGGGGGCATTTTATCCTCCAACTCACTGATGCAACCCTCTATAGCGGTTGTTCCCTCCCTAATTTTTTGGAGGTCTTGGCATAGGAGGGACACGGTTTCTTTTAGCTCCTCAAATGCTCCTTGAGATGTCCATTGAAGCAGTACATTTATTCACTGCCTGCAATATTTCACTGGGCTGGGGACTGTCATCAACAGGCATTTCAAATATATCAGGAATAGGATCAGGCGGTGTCTCCAGAGGCATTGTATCCTCTAGTATGTCAGCTCCCTCCTGTCCCATCAGCTCAGGTGAGGAGGTGAAGGCCATAGCATCTGGAGAAAGGGGCCGCCAGAGCTCGACAGCTTCTAGTTGTAGTACAGCATGTCTCTGGGCTGCTTCTTGGGCTTATTGGTCTTGTTAGACTAACACCTCTGTTCTTTCTGCTTCTGCCTCATGGCGTCCTGTCAGGGAAGACCCTGATAAAGAATTGCAAAAATGCCAATTTTCAAAATGGCCACGCGGGACTGTCAGGGAATGGCAGATATGCCAATTTCCAAAATGGCCACGCAGGACTGTCAGGAAATGACATATATGCTAATTTCCAAAATGACCATATGGGACGTCCTAATTAGTACCAATTATCTACATCCACTTCCTATTTCCTGAATCCTGCCATTCATTGCTGGATTATCTTCAGCTAGTACCTGACTTCCTTGTGCCTTGAAGCGCCTGCTTGATTGATTACCCGTTACCGACCTGGCTATCCTTGACCTGCTTCTGGCTTTCTCCTGCTCTGAACCCGGCTTGCCTTACAGACTTCTCCCTGCCTGCTCCTGATTGACTACCTGTGTTTGACCCTCGGCCTGGCTTCTGACCTTGATTTGCACTAACCTGCCTGCACTTCCAGTGATCCAAGTGACTGTCTTATCTACTGCGGATCCGATTCTTGACACAGCTACTCCTGCAGGCACAGCACCCTCTGTCACCATATCCAGGGGTGGTCTGCACTCAGCCGCAAGGGGAGCCCTCTCGTCACCCCAGCCTCCAACCAGATTCGTGACAGCATAATCCAGCAATTATGTCTGAGGCTGAAAGAGGTGCTTCCCCGCTAGAGGCTTTGTGCCAGCAGGTTGCCGGCCTTACCCAAGCAGTGAAGAATCTGCAAGATGGATACTTTCAATTAGAGGGTCGCCTACAGAACTTTGCAGTATCTGCTGCACCAGTCCCAGAATCCACCTGCTGCACCCTCTGCTTCAGCCCAAGAACACCCCGCATTTGCCTCCTCGGTGGTCATGCCAGCTCCAGAACCCAGAGTTCCTGTCACCGAACGCTTCTCGGGGGGGGGGGGGGCGACGGAAGTTTAGGGCATTCCAGAACGCCTGCTAGTTATATTTTGCCCTCCATCCCAGGACTTTCTCCCTGGAGTCCGTGAAGGTGGGGTTTATCATATCTCTATTCTCAGAAGACCCCCAGTCTTGGGCTCACCATTTATTAGAGCAGAAGAGCCCGGTGCTTAATTCAGTCTCCACATTCCTGGATGCCATGGCACAATTATATGACGATCCTCAATGTGTGACGACTGCAGAAACTGCCCTTCATAACCTCCAACAAGGGCGACGCCCAGTGGAGGACTATACTGTTGTCTTCCGAAAGTGGTCAGCAGATACCGACTGGAATGTGGCAGCTCTTAAATACCAGTACCGGCTTGGTCTATCTGAAGTCCTTAAGGACGAATTAGCCAGAGTTGATGCCCTGGCCACCCTGGAGGATCTTATTAAGCTGGCCATTCAGCTTGATCGCCGCCTGCAGGAGCGAAGGGCTAAAAATACTGGTACGTACCGGCCTTCCTGGATGCTCCTCAGGGTTCCACCCTGACCTGCACCTGTGCTTAAATCTCCCCCTGCTCCTGCTGCTGAAGGAGAACCGATGCAGATTGGACTAATACGGGGTACCCTATCCCCTGCTGAGAAATTACGGCGACGACAAGCCAATCTCTGCCTGTACTGCGGAGGTTCTGGACATTTCCTAAGCAACTGTTCCGTGAGACCTAGTAAGTGCCTTCCTCCATGTCCTGTCTACTTCCAGGTCTCTGGATCCCCTCCTGCTCACCTTGTCCTACCCATCTCGTTGCAGGTGGTGGAAGGGTAGATCCCGCTCCAGGCAATCCTGGACTCCGGAGCATGCAGCTGCTTCATGGACATCACCTTGGCAAAGAGATTACAAATACCGCTTAGGAATAAGAAGCAGAGACTTGAAGTCCATCTAGCTGATGGGACTATTCCCAGATCTGGACCCGTGGAGACTATCCCCATCCTAACCTGGACGAACTCTGGTCATCAGGAGTGTTTCTGCTTTGATATTTTGTGTTCCCCTATGTTCCCTATTATTCTCGGAATTACTTGGCTCCGGGCCCACAATCCTCAAATTGATTGGCCATCGGGGAGAATCTCCTTCAACTCCGAATACTGCCAGCAGCACTGCTTTGTCCCCGAAATCAGCAAGCCTCCCGTTTGTTTGTCTGTTCAACCCATCACCAGTACTAGCCAAGTAGTACCGCCAGCCTATCATTCCTACCTGGATGTTTTTGACAAGAAAAAGGCTGATGCCCTACCACCTCATTGTAAGATTCTGGTACCTTCGGTACCCTTCCAGCCCATTTCTTCCGCATTGCGTCCCACCTTTTCAGCTAGGTGGAACGCATATACCTGCCTATCTCTTTAAGCCGCATGACGTCATCACTAGGCGCCGCTCTGAGCGGCTATTTCAATCGCCGGCTTTCACTCACAAGGTGTTCGTGCAAACCGCTTGTTATACAGCCTTGTCTGACGCTGCCGAAGCCTCCAGCTATTTCCCCAGTATCTGGATAGACCGGAGTCTCGCTACTTGATCCTGTATCTCGCTACTGATCCTGTATCTCGCTACCTGATCCTTATCTCATTACCGGACCCCTCATCTCTCTAAACCAACTAGTGATAAGTACCCCACAGGGGATTCCTTCCTATCAACTTACACTATCTACTCTTGCATACTAAAGACTGTTGCTATCTATGCATTACTATTTCTATCATCTGCACTGTTACATAGATTGCTAGCTCTTGAGTCTACTACCATCTATACCCTTGCACTGAGTTAGCAATTCCTGTACACTTCATCTGCTGTCCCCTACCACCTGTTATTTGTACATGATTGCTAACCTATCTGCATACTATCTATCACCATCTGCTAACACTCCTGAACATTACTATTGAGTGCCTATCATTGCTATCACTACTCACGCCTGTCCTTTCAGAACATCACCTCTATACTATCGTATACAACCTATCACTCCAGGAACATCTTATCTGAGTGTCTGTATATTTGCATGCTGAGGCAGGCTGGGCCACAATGATGAGTCTGGAGAGTTGGATATGGTGATTCAACACATCTCTACACGACTACTGAGTGGAAATTCTGCAGCTGCAAATCCAGTTCGCTAAACAAACGCCGGAGCGTTACACTCATCGGCCTTATGATTGCCCTATTGAGTTACTTCTAGGTGCGGAGATTCCTTTTGGGTGAATTTTCCCTCTCTCCGAAGTTGAATTGGAGGCTCTACGCCTTTATATCAATGAAAATCTCGAGAAAGGATTCATTCGCCCCTCCTCCTCTCCGGCTGGGGCCGGCATCTTCTTCGTTCAGAAGAAAGACCACTCACTGAGACCTTGTGTGGATTATCGGGAACTTAATAAAATTACTCTTAAAAATCGTTACCCACTCCCTCTTGTCCCTGAACTCTTCCAAAGATTCCATTCTGCCCGAATCTTAACCAAGCTAGATTTACCCGGTGCCTACAACTTGGTCCGCATTCGCGAGGGAGATGAGTGGAAGACAGCTTTCAGGACCCGCTTTGGGCACTTTGAATATCTAGTCATGCCCTTTGGACTATGTAATGCTCCAGCCACATTCCAACATCCAGTTGACGTCCCTCTGACGAAACGCGTAGGGCGGAGTCTTGCTACGTACTACGTCACTTTTGGTTGTCGGCCGTGGAACGCGGAAGCATCCCGGCGCGCACCGACTGCATTCTGATCCCGATCACCGCAACTTACCAGTGAGTGTACTGCGTTTTTTTCTACACTGTATGGATTAACTACTCATTATGGGGCCTTCTCTCTGTGTGAGCATTTAGGGCGCAAGTGCCGGCTCGAAGTTGCTCCCTCGTCACGGAGAAGAGACCCCCATCCATATTGCTTCACAGGTTGTATTGGAAAAACGCCACCTAGTGGCCATTTTTGCACATCATTTAGCAGCACTTATTCACCTTCTTTACCATACACTGCTGCATGAGCTCTTATTGGAAACGCCACCTAGTGGACAGTTTTAATTTTACCCAGCAGCAAGTATTTATATTTATTTTTTATATCACATGTGTGGCACATATATCAGGAAATTCTATACCTGATAAATACACTTGTGGTTGTGGGAAAACCCCCTTTCTTTTTTCCTTTTATGTTCACTATCATTGTATATGGTTATTTTGTACACCTATCACCGCATTGGTTGTTTTTATTTGGAATTTCATTAAACACATTGGTTATTTATTTATTTATTTCGTTTAGGAGTTCACTCACTATATATTGGTGACACTCTGATATTTGTGTGTTTACTTCATATATTATAAGGTAGCGCCGATATCAATCATCACATTTTTATATTGCACTCTTACCCTTGTACTCAAGGGTTGATTGGTGGCAGCTTACACCTTCCATTCACAAAACCCCTTCCCCCCCCCATATGCACCTTAGTCCATAGCGCTGGTCATTTCTCTTTATCAGCTATTATCAATTGGCCAGCTCCCACTGACAAAAAAGGCATCCAGAGGTTTGTCGGGATGGCTAACTTTTACAGACGCTTTATCGAGGACTTTTCTACAATCATTTCTCCCATTACCCAGTTAACCCAACAGCAGGTCTGGTTCCAATGGTCTCAGGAAGCCCAGTTAGCCTTTGATCAGCTTAAGATCCTTTTTACATCCGCTCCAGTACTGCAACACCCAGATCCAGCTTTGCCCTTGTTCTTGAGGTAGATGCCTCTGAAGTTGCCACAGGAGCCATCCTGTCTCATGTCAGGGGCCCAAGGCCCTGCTTCACCCTGTCGCTTTCTTCTCCAGGAAGATGACTCCACCAGAGAACAATTATGATGTGGGTGACCGGGAGCTACTAGCCATCAAGTCGGCACGGGAGGAATGGCGATATCTACTGGAAGGCGCTACACACTCCATCATGATCTTTTCAGATCATAAGAACCTAGAGTACCTCAGGACCGCCAAGAGCCTCAGACCACAGCAAGCCCGATGGGCCTTATTCTTCTCCATGTTCAACTTCCACCTTACATATTGCCCAGGATCCAAAAATGGGAAAGCTGACGCTCTTTCCCGCATGTTCCCAGAGACCCCGAAAACACCTACTCCCAGCACGATCCTGTCACCACACAACTTTTTGCTGCTCCAAACTGATCTAAGCACAAGTATCAAGCAAGCCTCTGCCCGGTACCCAGAAGCCGAAACCTTGGCATTACAAAGAGACGGGAATCTCTTATGGCACGATAACAAAATTTTCATCCCTCCTGAAGTAAGACCCCAAGTCCTGAAGGCTTGTCTTGATCACCTTCTTACCGGCCACTTTGGCGTCAGAAAAACTTGTGATCTTGTTCAAAGATCCTTCTGGTGGCCCAATCTCAGACAGGATTGTAAAGATTATGTGGACTCCTGCGTAAAGGTCACAATACCAAGGCTTGGGGCTTGCTGAGACCTTTCCCTGTTCAGGAACAGCCATGGAGGATGATATCAATGGATTTTACTGTCGACTTACCCCCTTCAGACGGATTCACCACCATCTTGGTAGTAGTCGACAGACTGTCCAAGATGGCTCACTTCCTGCCTATGATAGGCACCCCCTCAGCTATGGATACAACACATATATTCATTAAAGAAATTGTCCGACTACATGGACTACCAAGTAGTATTGTGTCTGACAGAGGGGTGCAGTTCACTTCCAGATTCTGGAAATCATTGTGCAGGACTCTACAAATCCAAGTCTTTTTGTCGTCTGCATACCATCCACAAAGTAACGGACAAACAGAAAGGGCCAATCAAACATTTCTAGCAATACCTGAAATGTTTCTCTACCTTTACCCAGGACAACTGGGCATCTCTTCTTCCGTGTGCCGAATTTGCATATAATAATTCGGTTCACGCCTCCACAAATCAATCCCCATTTTAGGGGTGACCGCTATACAGTCCAACTACCAGACCCTTAAAGAAGCAATACTTAAGGCTCAAGAGGATTATAAGAGGCACTTTGACAAAAAGAAGAAGGGAGATCCTATGTTTAAGGTTGGAGACAAAGTTTGGCTTTCCACAGCAAATATCATACTTACTTGTTCCTCACCGAAATTGGGTCCTAAGTTTATTGAACCTTTTGAAATCAAGGGTAGTTAACCCTGTGGCATTTGAACTAAACTTTCCGAACTCCTATAAGATACACCCAGTCTTACACGTCTCTTTACTTAAATCAGCAGTGACTAATTCATTTCCTAACAGGGAGGAGCCACCTCAACCTTCGGTTACGGTGGGGGAGGACACGGAATTTGAAGTGGAGGCCATTATAGATGGTCGAAGAAGAGGAAGACAAGTGCAGTATCTCATTAAGTGGTATGGGTTCCCGCCTGAAGAAAACTCATGGGAACCAGCAAGTAATGTACATGCCCCTAAACTCCTTCAGGAGTTCTTCAACAGATTTCCGGAGAAACAGGCACGTTTGGGCATCCGGAGGCTGCCCCTCGGGGGGGAGGGGGGGCACTGTCAGGGAAGAACCTGATAAAGAATGGCAAAAATGCCAATTTCCAAAATGGCCGTGCGGGACTGTCAGGGAATGGCAGATATGCCAATTTCCAAAGTGGCCGCGCAGGACTGTCAGGAAATGACATATATGCTAATTTCCTAAATGGCCATGTGGGACGTCCTAATTAGTACCATTTATCTATATCCACTTCCTATATAAACTCAGCACTGGCTGCCATTCATTGCTGGATTATCTTCAGCTAGTACCTGACTTCCTTGTGCCTTGAAACTCCTGCTTGATTGATTACCCATTACCGACCCAGCTATCCTTGACCTGCTTCTGGCTTTCTCCTGCTCTGAACCCGGCTTGCCTTACGGACTTCTCCCTGCCTGCTCCTGATTGACTACCTGTGTTTGACCCTCGGCCTGGCTTCTGACCTTGATTTGCACTAACCTGCCTGCACTTCCAGTGATCCAAGTGACTGTCTTATCTACTGCGGATCCGATTCTTGGCACAGCTACTCCTGCAGGCAACCCGTGCACCTTTGGGCACAGCACCCTCGGTCACCATCTCCAGGGGTGCTCTGCATTCAGCCGCAAGGGGAGCCCTCTCATCACCTCAGCCTCCAACCAGGTTCGTGACATGTCCACTGAGACAGGAGGGCGCCATCTTGGAGCTCCATGGCCGCGGCGGCTTCTTCCTTGCCTTTACGGGTCATCACCCACACAAGAAATTAAGGTCTGGGTGTAGCAGGGGACCAGTAGCCAGAAAGAGGGTCGATGCAGTGCAGGATCAACAGCCAGGGAATGATTTATGCAGGATTCACAGTGGGAGCTCCGTGAAGTGTGTCCTCTCACAAGCCAGTGAAGGCCACACCCCCCGATGATCTTTGCTTGAACTGGGTGTCATCAGTGTATGTGCTTATGAAGGTTTGTAAAGGTATGATAACGTTTTGGACATTTAACTTCATTGTACTGTACATAGGTACTAAATGTGATGTTATTATATCATAAAATGTTATATATAATTAGAGGCTGAAAAGCAAGTAGGGCCTTGACGTTTCTCTCTCTTGAGGGAAGGAACAGCAGATGTCACTCCTAGGGGTTACATAGTTATATAGTTTGTGAGGTTGAAAAAAGACATCAGTCCATCCAGTTCAACCTATGATGTGTGTATGTGTTTGCTGTTAGCCGTACATTGAATTCCTCAGTATGTTGTGGTCTTTAAGGTGCCCATCTAATAGTTTTTTGAAACTATCGATGCTCCCTGCTGTTACGACTGCTTGTGGAAGAGAATTCCACATCCTTACTGCTCTGACAGTGAAGAACCCCTTACGTATTTTAAGGTTAAACCGTTTCTCCTCTAGTTTTAGTGAGTGGCCACGTGTCTTATTATATTCCCTTTCTCTAAAAAGTTTGTTCCTTATGCTGGGGTCAGGGCCGGTGCTTCCACTAGGCAAACTAGGCAGCCGCCTAGGGCGCATTGCCACCTAGGGGCGCAGCCAGGAGTCGGCACTCTCTCTTCATCATGAATGGTTATTGTGAGCTGAGGGGAGAGGTGGCGGTAGGGGAGGAAGAAGGGACAGAGAAAGATGCCAGGTGTCTTGGGCAGTGGCGGAACTATCAGGCCCTGGCTTTCCACCACTGTTGGAGGGGCCCCAAGAGGCAGGAATGGAGCCCACCAGAGTGCTGCCTGCATGGTGATCCTCTTCAGCTGGAGCTGAACGGCCTTAACCCCAGGCAGGAAGTGACTCTCTGCACTGAGCTGGTAGGCAGCCGTTCATTTCCCTGGGTTGGTATTAAGCAGGGAGTGGAGGAGAGCTGAACCTGAGCCGGAGCTCGGCACTGGAGGGAGGAACCTTTACTGGGGCAGAAGCGACGAGGCACCGGAATGGTCTGAGGAGGTTGGTGATGAACCTGCAGAGCTCTCTGACTGCTGCTTTTCCCTCCACCAGGAGCCGGTTGGAGCTGTGGTGAGCACTGTGGTCCAGGAGAGGAGCGTCCTGGGAGAAGGAATCAGAGTCACCAGGTGTGACATGGAGGATAGGGGTCACCGGGTGTAACAGGAGTTCGGGGTCACCAGGTGTGCCATGAGGAATTGGGGTCCCTGGGTGTGCCATGGGGGATTGGGGTCCCCAAGTGTGACACGGAGGAACATCAGGGTCCCCAGGTGTGACATGGAGGAACATCAGGGTCCCCAACTGTGACATGGAAAAACATCAGGGTCTGACATAGAGGAACATTGGGGTCACTGAGTATGACAGCATGACATGGAGGAACACGGGGGTCCCTGGGTGTGACAAGGAGGAACATCAGGGTCAGTGGGTATGACAGCATGACTTGGAGGAATATTGGGGTCCAAGGATGTGACATGGAAAAACATCAAAGTCCCTGGGTGTAACACGGAGGGACATTAGGGTCCCCGGGTGTGACATGGAGGAATATGGGGGGTCACTGGGTATGAAAGCATAACATGGAGGAACCATCGGATCAGGGTCACTGGGTATGACATAGAGAAGTTTTTAACCCCTTCCCTTTTTTTTTGGGGGGGGGGGGGGGGCGCAAGTAGCTGGTCTTGCCTAGGGCGTAAAATAGTCTAGTACCCGCCCTGGCTGGGGTCATCACCAGTACAGTATTTGTACATTGATATCATATCCCCCCTCAATCGTCTCTTCTCCAGAGAGAATAAGTTTGGTGCTTGTATGCATAAATATTTACATTTTTCAACATTAAACCTCATCTGCCATGTAGTTGCCCACCCCATTATTTTGTTCATGTCCGCTTGTAAAGTTTCCACATCCTGCATAGAAGATATTGGCATGCTTAGTTTAGTATCACGTGGTGTAATGTCTGCCTCTAAAAGGGTTTAGGAGGGCATGCAGAATTTCATGTAAATAATCCAGGTGGTACATTTTTTTGCTAGATCTTGTTTAAAGGAAAAACTGTCAGAGTAAAGCTTGGCTAAATGCATCTTGAACTCTGCCAAAATTTAAATTTTTATTTAAAGGTTACTTGCTCCCTGCTCAGTTCTCATTTTGAGCCTGATCAGAGTGTGCATATGTCTAAAACATTTTAATTTGTGCACTAATAAAGAGTCTCCCTTTATTGTTTTTGGAATAGAATCTTTGCTTAGGCCTTTGGAATTTGTGTTCCACATTATTTGTCAAAGCCTATCCAAAAATCTCTTCCTATTTTTTCAAGCATGTGAAAGTTTTTAGAGGAAAGGTTAGGTCTGAGTGTTCTAGGATACATGGACAAGCTCTAACTTGACATCCTATTTTTTCTTGCATAAGCTTTGAACAATCTGACCTCTGATAACTGCCTTTTAGGCCTTACAGTGTGGAGAGAGATTACACTGTGTGGGTGTTGAGCAAAAAGCATTTGTCCATTCTGGTTTCTAAAATTTCTAGAATTCAATGTTCTAATATTTTGTAGAATTTCCTTTTCTGCAAATAGAGAATCATTTAACATCCATTGGGTGACAATCAATGAAAAACAGGAAATAATAATGGAGTCCTGATTAGACAAAGAACTAGACAAAATATGAATTGGTATTACCCCAGAGAAAGTCCAAGAGGACGAAACGTACATTGGGTTTCAATGAGCTTTCATCTTGATACTGTGCCTATTCAAGACACCTGTGTTTTATGCTTGTCATTCATATGGAAAATGTAAGTTTTATACCTTTTAATAAATACTCGAATTTGCACTCCAATCACACTATGTGGAGTTTTCTCTATCTTTTTGAGTATCTGAACCAGCGAGAGTGAGATCATATACCAAGGGTTGCTTCAACAAGACTATACTCTTAAAGCCCATGCGACTCTCTTGTCATATGGAAATTAGAGTCAACTACTTCTGGCAAGTGCTCTCAAGTTTTCCCCTTTGGTGATTGGAGCACTGGTGGTGTCATTCCCCCTCTTTTCATCCTGTAACACAGAACTTCTCCCTTCATATGGATATTCATAGCTGGATTTGGACATTTTGACTTTTTGAACTCGTTTTTTAAAGTTTTCATTTTTCTGACCTCTACTGGAAGGTGGAAGTACTTTTTGGACTCTCCTGTAACCTCCTTTGCACACTTTATTGCACAATTTTTTGCACTTTGCACTTTTGTCATTTGATATACTAATTTACACTGCATTTATTATGAATTTATTATGTGTTATAACACATGTTTAATGTTTTATACCAATTTTAGCACGGCATTTTGTATATATAGTGATTCTAACAATATTGTTGTATTGTAGTGACTGCAGCTGATTTTGTAACTGTTTTTGTTAGCGCAATAGTTTTTCTCTAAAATATGTGGTTTGCAATAAGATTTAATCTAGGTTCGGCTGCATGTGTTAGTGGTGGGACAAATAAGAAGAGTCCCCTTGCAGGATTAAAATGCTCTAAAGGGTTGGTGGGCATCTAACTTGAGATAAATCCAGTGCCATTTTGGAGAAGCCTCTACCTGTCAAACCATGGTCCACAGTTGGCGTGCTTATTTAGTAGCCATTTTAGTCTGCTGTGGCCATAAACCCTCCAGTAGCAAAAGCTTTCAATGGTATGTTTAGCAGACAGAAAGGGAGCAAATAAGGAAAGTTCATTTCTTGTGTTAACATACACTTTATTTGCCATTGTTTTAAAGGAGTGTATTTGTAGAGTGCTAAAGAATGTCAATACAATATATATGATAAGATTGTGAAAAAAGTAAATTACGGCTGGCAAAAGAAAAACACATAGTTTGTTGTGGGCCTTGTTTTCACAGACAACATCTTCAACTTTAAAAGGTACCATCCAGCTGGGTATTGGATATACTGTTGGAAACTTAACTTCCAAACCAGAAAGGGATGTTCTGATGCAGGATTTTTATGTTGTGGAAAGCATCTTCTTTCCAAGGTAAGAATTAAATGATTCAATTCACAGCATATTTTGCAATACCTATTGGTAATTTAACTTTTTTTTTTTTTCATTATTTGCAGTGAAGGAAGTAATCTAACACCCGCCCATCATTATCCAGACTTCCGCTTTAAGACTTATGCTCCCGTTGCCTTTAGATATTTTCGAGAACTTTTTGGGATTCGCCCTGATGACTATCTTGTGAGTATATATAACTATTAAAGCAGTATTAAACCCGAAACCAAAATGTGATATATATAGCAGCTTAGCAATCATTGGATGTGGTGCCTGCATTTGCATTTGTTTGTTTTTTACTTCTTTTTTTCTCTCTGCTTTCACTTGATGATCTGGCCAGTAACACACTTTCTGTATTAGAGTGCCTGCACTCTGGATGGAGGAGTAGCAGACAGCAGCATTGTTAATCTGAGGTTGAATTTCTAGCATATTTAGATACACTAAACAAATGAAAGCCAAACTTCAGCTAACACTTTCTAGGCAGTTCTCTTCACATCACCTCCCCATTCTAGTGTCCTCTGCCCCCCCCCCCCCCCAAGCAGTGTTCTCTGGGCCCCATAGCAGTTTCCTTTGCCCACTGTAGTGTCCTCTGTCTCACACCCCCCCCCACTTCACAAACACCCCGCAGTGTTTGGGTAGCATTTTTTTACTGACGTACGGTATACAGCAGAGTGAAAAGCAGTAGACAAAAAACTACTGAATGGAGGGTGCGAACTAGAGCTGCCGGAGTTAATTTTGCATAAACCCTCCTTTCTCTATCGTTCATTGACGGATGCAGTCTCTGATCCATATCAGTAGGGTTATGCTGCCCCCTACAGGAGTAGGACACTAGGCAGAAAAAAGTTCTGGCTACGCCTATGGGCAGTCCCAGGGGGTATACCCTCTCTCTTCCTGCTATAGGATGTCAGTTTTAATCTGCCTAGTCAGCAGTAAGGACCTAGTTCCTTCCTGGGATCTCTGGTCCTGGCAAAGTTTTTTTTCTAGATAATTATTTTTTTTTGTAGTTTTTAGTTAGCTTTCCTCCGTATTTTTTCCTGTGAGATCTATAAGCAACTATGCCGGATCTGGGGGACAGGCTGGATGTATAGATCCAGTGGTTACCCCAGCCAGCCAAAGAGTGCGTGCAGGCCTTAGCTCCGCGCTGGGTCGGCCGTGACATAGTCCCACTGGGTGGGGACTGGCCCCGTGAGTTAAACGTCTCGCCAGGTCGCATACGGCCGAGTCTGGGCCCGAGTCGCAGCGTGCCTATTTGGCTGACAGCCCCTTCCACTTCGGTTCAGAGGGGTTCCGTCAGGAGATGGCGCCCGCCTGTTCTGGTATGGTGAGTAGATTTTCCTCCCTCTTCCCCTGGCAGAATTTGGGGTGGACGCGAGCCCCTCCCTGGAACGGTCGGACCCTCACTTTTCCGGGTTCCCCTATGTCCTGTCATGCCCCCCCCTCACTGTTGGGGGCTATTGGACCTACTACTGGAGGCTGGGATCACGCTTAAGGCCGGTTGTGGGGGGGGGGGTGCGCCGCCGGTGCCAGACGAACAATCGTGCAGGGGGGGTCTGTTACTCCAGGGCCCACCTTCCGATTGATCCCACGAGGGTCCTCAATTGCTCTGCAGGCCACCCACCATTTTCTTGTAGCCTCATGTGCTGTCTTGGTACACCTGGCACGGCCAATTTGTGGTGGCTTTCTCTAATAGGAATCAGAATGGGAATTCCTGGAGGCGTTTTTTGTGGATGGAACCCCTCCCTATACCCTGGGCTGTTCTTCAGATCCTCCTCTTTGGAATCGAGATTGCTGCTGACACGTGTTGTGCCGACGTTCTGGGCCTCCTGGTGCATCTTTGGTACAGGGTGGTGAGTCTGGGGGTCTCTCTCTCTCTCTTTGCTGGGGGTCTCCAGTGCACTTTGCCTGACCTCTGGGGGGCGCTGTAGTGCAGTGGGACGTTCAAAAAAAAAAGACATTTTTTGTGTCATTTTTTTTCAACTTTTGCTGACGGGTTCCTCTGGTGCAACATGGACCCTAAAGATCATGTGTCCCCATCTGACCCCCTCATGGAGGCCACAGTGCCTTCCAGACCCCGGCTGTCCATGGATGCAATTTCGGCGGTCCTGGAATCGTTTGTGTTCCGGATGGAGGTGACCTTTAAAGGGTGAGGTGCTGAGAAACGCCCTCCGCCTACCCCTGCCTCATCTGATGTCTCAGACGAGGGTCTCCCTGTCAGGTCCGTTACCTCGCGCACTGTCTCCTCTGACAGGGAGGATGACATCTCTACCTCCGTCACCGCACAAGAAAAGGTGCTGGTGGACGCACTGGTCGTATCTGTGCGTGAGACCCTTAAAATGGAGGACGCAGCTGCACTCACAAGCCAAACGTAACCTGCCCTGGGGTGCCTAAGCAGATTGCTAGACGCTACCCCTTTGTGGAGTCCCTAATCTAAAAAGTGGACTGTGCCACCTGCAGTGGACCTTCCGGTCTCGACTGAATAAAGCTACCATGATCCCAGTGGAGGATTCCCCATCCTTTAAGGATCTGGCAGATAGAAAGGTAGAGTCTGTGGCCGGCAATATGTACTCCCTGGCGGGGTCTGCACTAAGACCGGTGTTTACTGTTGCCCTTCTCTCGCAAACTTTGACTGAATGGGCTAAGTTGCTACGCCGTGACCTGGAGGGAAAACAACTCCCCCTGCCTTTGCGGAGCTGTTGGACCAGCTGGGGCAGGGGCTGCAATTTGTTTGCGATGCCGCGCTGGATACTGCTCCCATATGGGTTGTACGGTCGGTTTCGGCAGTGGTCACCCGGTATATACTTTGGCTGAAGTGCTGGTCTGCAGATCAGACCTCAAAGAAGGCGTTGACTGATCTACCTTTAGTATCCACATTCCCTGGACAATCAGATCCAGCTGAGCCAGGTGACCAGGGAGTCCCTGATCTGGTGGCTTCAGTCCCCGATGCTCAGGCAAGGGAAATTCTTCCTCCCTATATTTTGGACAATGTCGCCACGGATGCAAGTCTGTTCGGGTGGGGAGGGGTTCTCGGCAGGTTGTCTGCTCAAGGAGTCTGGTCCCTAGAGGATTTCAGGTTACCGATCAATGTTCTGGAGCTGAGAGCTATCCAGCTTTGCCTAGTCCACTGGACCGAGTACCTTCAGGGTTGTCCAGTGCACATTCAATCCGACAATACCACGGCCTTGGGTTATGTCAATCACCAAGGGGGCACCAAAAGTGTTGTTGCGGCCCTGGCAGTAGCAGGCATCCCCCAGACTGGCCTCACCGAGCTTGGTACGCCGACCTGGTCAGGCTGGTCGCAGATGCTCCTTGGAGACTTCCTCTCAGGGAGGATCTACTATCTCAGGGGCCAATCTTCCATCCTTATTTACGGTCGCTGGCTTTGACGGCTTGGCTGTTGAAAGCCAGGTGCTGAAGGACAGGGGATTGTCTGCTTCAGTTATTCCCACTCTGCTTAGAGCGAGGAAGGTGACTTCTAGGAAGATCTATCATCGTATGTGGAAGTCGTACATTGCGTGGTGTGAGCCTCTTGGGGCTCCCCCTTGCTCTTACTCGGTGGCTCGGATCTTGGCTTTCCCTCAACGAGGTGTTGATCAAAAGTTGGCCTTGGGTTCTATCAAGAGTCAGGTCTCGGCCTTGGCATTTTTTTTTTCCAAAGGCCATTAGCCACCCATTCCCTATTGCATATACGTAGACAAGTAGATTGGTGCCCACATGGGGATTCCATATTGTGGGTACACCTTGAACAGGCACAAACGACTATACCCCCTTAAGAGAGCTCTCTGGTGTTATGATCAATTACAGTCAGAGTTGAAACTACACCCCCTGATAGGTAATACATTAAAGATCAGTTTTTTCACCTGTTTTTGAGGCTCTCTGTTTCTAAGGGAGTCACCACTATACCCCATTCTGGGGAATCCTAGATTTCTGCTGGGTATTGATATAAAACCCTTCAGTTCTCTACGGAAGGCAGGTATTTTTAAGGCCTCACGTTTTCTGAGAGAGAATAAGTGGCCTTCAATAGAGACTCTGATGAGCGGCAGAGAGGTAGAGAGGTATTCAAACTGCCCTTTTGGAATGCGTGCCAACTACACCATTTTCTACTTACAATCCCCAACCCCCAAAATTATGGTCGCCAGCTAACACCTTTTGAAAAAATTTGTTCAGAAGAAGGGAATTGTCCCCATGTGTTATCTTGGGTCTATAACTTATTAAATACACCTACTGAACAATATCAACTGCCTTGCTTCGAGAAGTGGAAGAAGGAATTAAATTCTTCTTTCACTCCCGAACAAAGGTAACAAATGATAAACTTCACTTTCAAAACCTCGCTATGTAACAAACAACAAGAAACAAATTATAAGATCTTAATGAGGTGGTATTATACCCCTTATAAACTACATAACATTCCCTCAGGAATTTCTGATCGTTGTTGGAGATGCCAAGAGGAAATAGGTGGTGCATATATTTTGGTCATGTCCTAAATCATCATATTTTTGGAGGGAGGTTAGAAAGGTTATGCAGAAATTTACGGAGAAAGAGATCCCTGAGGATCCAGCTTTCTTTTTGTTACAACAGACTAAAACTGCGGCCAGAAAATACAAGAAGTCTATTATTTATCATCTCTTGAGTGCGGCTAGATCATGCATCCCCCTCAGCTGGAAAAAACATGCCCCTCCAACAATCTCAGATTGGTTAAGGAAAGTTGAGGAAATAAATAGAATGGAGGAGTTAATCCTGTCAGCCCAATATAAAAAAGAGAGCTATAATAAGATGTGGGACACATGGAATATGTTTATCCTCTCGAGAGAAGGTTTGGATCTCCTAGGCCAATGAGAGAGTATTATGGACCCTTGGGGTTAGTTGGATGGTATCCTTTGGGGTCCTGCCATTGGTCAAAAGGGGTGGGGTGGTGGGGTATGTACTCCCCCCCCTTTCCCGTTTTTTTTCTCTCTTTTCCCCTTCTTTTATTTTTCTTTTCTATTTCTCTTTCTTCTTTCTGGTTTCTTTTAGGTTTTGTATTGGGATAAGTGGAGGAGAGGGTAATTGTAGGTGAACACAATTAGGTGCCAGGAGTAAGTAGGAAATATCTGATGTCTGAAGGCTTTCCTATGTTGGTTCTGCTCTAGTCATGGTTCTTTTTTTTTTTTTTCAAATTTTATCTTTATTTATTTAAATTCAGTTACATATACTTATTATTCATTACATTTTAACTTTCAATATTGTGATTTACAAAACATATATATCCAAAAAAAAGAAACAAAAGCCTCTCTTAGGTATCCTATAACCGAACCCAAATAACCCATTTCATTCCTTTTCCTTCTCTCCCATTTTCTCCCATTTTCCCCTTTCCCCCCAAAAAAAGGGGGGGGTATTCAGCCTCTCATGGAAACCATGAAGGTCTCAGTACTCCATTGATCATCTTTATCTATTTTCTGAGGACTAGTTCTTACTCTGTAATTAGAGATTGACCTTCCTCTGAATTAACATAATCTTTCCACTCTTTCCATTTCTTCTCTTATTTGTCCAATTGTTGGCGGGCAGATAATACCAAATTGTCTAGATTGTTTATTTCCTCAACCTTCCTTATCCACATATTTATATTAGGTGGATCTGTATCTCTCCACTTAAGAGGGATACATATCCTGGCTGCGTTTACAAGATGTGGCATAATAGATTGTTTATATTTTTGTATTGGTGTACTAGGAGCATGGAGCAGAAAGAGAGCTGGTTCTTTAACCACTTCCCACCCGCCCTATTACAAATTGACAGCGGGAATGTGGTTGTGTTATCCTGACCGGACGTCATATGACGGCGGCAGGATAACACAGCTCTGGGCGCCCCCCGGGGGCACGCAGAGCGGCGATCGGTGATGCGAGGTGTCAGCCTGACACCCTGCATCTCCGATCTCGGTAAAGAGCCTCTGACGGAGGCTCTTTACCATGTGATCAGCCGTGTCCAATCACGGCTGGTCACATAGTAAATAGGAACAGCCGTTGATCGGCTTTCCTTAGTTCGTGCCTGACAGGGACGAGCAAAGGAGCGCCGATCGGCGGCTCCCCTGACAGGGGGGGGGGTCGGCACTGGTAATCAGATCATTGATTACCAGTGCAGACCCTCGGGGGGGGGGGATGCCACTAGATCCACCAGGGATGCCCACTATGACCCCAGGGATGCCCACTATGACCCCAGGGATGCCCACTATGGCCACCAGGGATGGCAATCAGGGCTCAGGGAGCCCCCCATTGCCCTCCCCATCAGTGATGCCCACCAGTGTCCTCCCTATCAGTGCTGCCCACAAGTGCCCATCATTGCTATCCTTTAGTGTCGCCCACCAGTGCCCATTATTGCCCACCAGTGCCGCCTATCAGTGCCCATCAGTGCCGCCCGTCAGTGCCACCCATCAGTGCCCATCAGTGCCCACCAGTGCCGCCTATCAGTGCCCATTAGTGCCCGTCAGTGCCACCTATCAGTGCCCATCAGTGCCACCTATCAGTGTCCATCAATGCTGCCTATCAGTGCCCAGCAGTGCCGCCTATCAGTGCCCACCAATGCTGCATATCTGTGCTACCTATCAGTGCCGCATATCAGTGCCTATCAGTGCAGCATATCAGTGCCGCCTATCAGTGCCGCCTATCAGTGCCACCCCATCAGTGCCACCCCATCAGTGCCTCCTCATCAGTGCCTGTCAGTGCAGTCTCATCAGTGCTCATCAGTGCAGGAAAAAACGTATTTATTTACAAAATTGTATAACATAAACAAAAAAACTTTTTTTTTTCAAACTTTTCGGTCTTTTTTTATTTGTTTAGCAAAAAGTAAAAATCGCACAGGTGATCAAATACCACCAAAAGAAAGCTCTATTTGTGGGGGGAAAATGACATAAATTTGGTGTAGGTACAGTGTTGCATGACCGCGCAATTGTCATTCAAATTGCAACAGCGCTAAAAGGGGAAAATTGGCCTGGGCAGGAAGGGAGGGAAGTGCCCTGTATTAAAGTGGTTAAGGATATGACATTTCATAATTTTCTGCATTGTCCTCAAAATCTGTTCCCAGAATATTTCTAGTCTAGGACATGACCAGAATATGTGGTACATTGTCCCTCTCTCTGTCCCACATCTCCAGCACCGGTCAGTATTTGATGTAGAGATTCTATTCATTTTTGCCGGGGTATAATACCATCTGGTTAATAATTTATAATTCAGTTCTTGAATTCTAGCACACATTGAAGTTGAGAATACTGATTTAATTATTTGATTCTCCCGATCTAGTGAGAAGGTAATACCCATTTCTCTTTCCCATTCCCTCAAAAAGGGTAATTTACGTCGTTCTACTGATGTCATTAGCAAGGAGTACAATTTAGATATTGTATGTTCCAAGATTCCATTTTGAGTACAAATTTTTTCGTAAGGTGTTAAATCTTTATCTCCTTGGGTAGGGAGTTGTAAAGATCCCAAAAAGTGGCGTAGTTGAAAAGCCCTCCATAAATCTAGACAGAAAAGGCCTGAGGTATCCGTTAATTCATCTATTGTTACCCATCCTGTCTCTGAAAGGAAGTCGGATACCTGAAAAATTCCTTTCTCCACTAAGGTCTTGAACCTCCCGTCTTGGTGTCCCGTATCAAAATGGGGGTTCCCCAAAACTGGATACAGCAGGGAATTCTTCCGTATCAGTCTGTCCTGTTCAAATATTTTCGCACATATTTTGACCGTATTTCCTATAATAGGATGTTTCTTAATAGATGCTGGTATTATTTTATAGCACCATGGAGCTCTTTTAAGCGGGATCTCACATTGTGCCTGCTCTAAATTTGGCCATAACTTATATTCTCCATGACGGCACCAGTCAATCAATCTTCCCAGTTGTATAGCTTGATAATATTTCTTCATATTTGGGACAGCCAACTCACCATCTGTTTTAGATTTAAATAGAGTACTGCTTGGATCTTGATGAAGGGGACATACCCCGAAAGCTTGTCCTGAAAAATTGTATGTTAGTGCAAATAAAAAAAGTATCACGGACAGTACTCAATGGTCTCTAGATTTAAATAGGTATTTTTTCCCTTGTCTCGGGCGTTTTGATTTCCATATAAAATTCATTATCAGGGTTTCAATCTGCATAAAATACCGAGGTGGGATATAGATGGGAAGTGCTTCAAAAATATACAAAAATTTTGGCCAAACACTAATTTTGACTATATTGCACCTTCCAATCCATGAATGCATTCCTCCTTTCCACTTCTGAAACAATAAGCCTATTGATTTAATTAGAGGAATGAAGTTCTGTGTAAATAATTGAGATATTTTAGGTGTAATCAGTGTTCCCAAGTATTTTAAAGCCGTCTTTGTCCAGTTCAATTTAAAAATTGAACTTAATTGTTGTTGGAGTAGCCATGGCATCTCTACTCCCATTGTTTCGGATTTAATAAAATGTATCTTCATATTGGATTGGGTCCCATATATCTCTAGTTCATGTAACAAATTGGGGAGTGATATGACTGGGTTCGAGATCGAGAATAACACGTCGTCTGCATACGCTGATACCTTATATTGTTCCTTCCCCACTTTGTATTATCATTAGAACCCTTCCTGTTCAGAATTCGAATGAACCCAGACATCTCAGGTATCAATCAGAAGAGGGGACAGGGGACATCCCTGTCTCGTTACATTTGTAATTAAAAATTCTGTTGATAAAATTCCATTTACCCTTACTTTTGCCGTGGGAGTTGAATAGCTCTGTGCTATCCATTTTAACATTTTCTCTCCTATCCCTATATGGCGAAGGACCACGAACATATACTCCCGTCTAACCCTATCAAACGCTTTTTCTGCGTCGGTATTAAGCAGGACACTTGGTATCTTATTTTGATGTATTATGTGTAATAGGCTCAACAACTTGGTCGTATTGTCCCTTGCCTCTTGGGTTGGGACAAATCCAACCTGATCCAAGTGGATCAACTTCGTCAAGTATTTCTGAAGTCTTGTTGCTAAGATCTTTGTGAAGATCTTAAAGTCGATATTCAACAAGGAGATTGGTCTATAGCTTTTACACGAGGTGGGGTCTTTCCCCTAATCATGGTTCTTGAATGTAATATTGTTGCTTAACACGAGGAAGTTGTCCTTACCTTCATCTGACTGTATTATGTGTTAATTTGATTGTATAATTCCCATGTTGAAACTATTAATAAAAAGTATATTTGAAAAAAAAAAAAAGAAATTCTTCCTCCCTATATATTGGACAATGTCAGCACGGATGCAAGTCTGTCTGGGTGGAGAGGGGTTCTCGGCAGGTTGTCTGCTCAAGGAGTCTGGTCCCTAGAGGATTTCAGGTTACCGATCAATGTTCTGGAGCTGAGAGCTATCCGGCTTTGCCTAGTCCACTGGAGCGAGTACCTTCAGGGTTGTCCAGTGCGCATTCAATCGGACAATACCAGGGCCCTGGCTTATGTCAATCACCAAGGGGGCACCAAAAGTGTCCTTGCGGCCCTGGAAGTGGCAGGCATCCTTCGGTGGGCGGAACACTTTGTTTCAGCTCGCTCCACTGTTCACATTCCAGGAGTGGAATATTGGCAGGTGGATTACCTCAGTCGACAGGCCTTGGATGCAGGGGAATGGTCCCTCCATCCGGAGGTGTTCCACCAGTTGTGCCTTCGTTGGGGCACTCCAGATGTAGATCTGTTGGCGTCATGGATCAACAGAAAAGTGCAGAGGTTTGTGGCCTGCTCCTGGGACCCTCTGGCAGATGCCACAGATGCGCTTGTGGCCCGTAGGGTCATTATCAGCTGATGTATGCCTTTCCTTCTCCCAAGTTGCTGCCAAGACTTCTTTGCAGATCGAGGCGGAAGGGATTCCAGTCATTCTTGTGGCCTTACCGAGCTTGGTACGCCGACCTGGTCAGGCTGGTCACTGGCTTTGACGGCTTGGCTGTTGAAAGCCAGGTGCTGAAGGACAGGGGATTGTCTGCTTCAGTGATTTCCACTCTGCTTAGAGCGAAGAAGGTGACTTCTAGGAAGATTATCATCGTATGTGGAAGTCGTACATTGCGTGGTGTGAGCCTCTTGGGGCTCCCTCTCGCTCTTACTCTGTGGCTCGGATCTTGGCTTTCCTTCAACGAGGTGTTGATCAAAAGTTGGCCTTGAGTTTTATCAAGGGTCAGGTCTCGCTCTTGGCAATTTTTTTTCCCAAAGGCCATTGGCCACCCAGTCCTTGGTGCGTAACTTCCTCCAGGGGGTGCGACACTTTGTACTTCCGGTGCGTTCTCCTTTGCCACCTTGGGACCTTAGTTTGATGCTGTCGGTTCTTCAGAAACCTCCTTTTGAAAGTATTCTGGAGATGTCTCTGCTTAACTTATCCCAGAAGGTGGCCTACTTGGTGGCTATTACTTCTTCGCGCAGGGTGTCGGAACTGGCAGCGTTGTCCTGACGCTCTCCCTATCTGGTGGTTCACGATAGGAAGTGGTACTTCGTCCGGATCCGTCTTTCGTTCTGAAGGGGGTTTCCAGTTTTCACTTGAATGAGGACATTGTGTTACCCTCTTTGTGTCCTAAGCCAAAACATCCGAGGGAATTTGCATTGTATACTCTGTATGTGGTTAGGGCAATCAGGGTGTACTTGGAGACTACTGAGTCTTTTCGGAAGTCTGATTAGCTCTTTGTACTCATGGATGGTCCAAAGAAAGGGCCGCCTACGTCTGCTGTGACTATTTCCAGATGGATCAGACCAACAGTGGTGCAGGCTTATTCTATTATGGGTCAGGTTCTTCCTTTCCTGTTAAGGGGCATTCTACTTGGGCGCTTAGTGCTTCCTAGGCTTTTCGCCATCAGGCATCTGTGCTTCAGGTTTGCAAGGCGGCTACCTGGTCGTCTGTTCATACCTTCACAAAATTTGATAAGGTGGGTGTGCTGGCATCTGCAGATGCCTCTTTTGTCCGCAAAGTTTTGCAGGCTGCTCTTTAAGGAGGCTTCTTAGCCTTTTTTAAGGGTGTTTAATGTTTTTTTCCAGGTGTGCCTCATCTTGTTGTTCTGATGAGTCCTATGTTGCCTATTTGGCCATGTTTGGTCTTGGGGACTTATTTTTCTGTTGTTCCCACCCCTCATTTTATGGCACTGCTTTGGGATGTCCCTACTGATAAGGATCAGAGACTGCGCCTGTCAATGAACGATAGAGTAAATTGGATTTTAGTCTTACCGTAAAATCCTTTTTTCTGAAGTTCATTGACGGACGTAGTACCCACCCTTCTATTTTTGAGTTGGGTTGGTATTATTTTTCTCTGACACTGCTTTGATACAAAACTGACATCCTAAAGCAGGAAGAGAGAGGGTATACCCCCTGGAACTGTCCATAGGTGTAGCCAGAACTTTTTTTCTGCCTGGTGTCCTACTCCTGTAGGAGGCAGCATAACCCTACTGATATGGATCAGAGACTGCGTCCATCAATAAACTTCAGAGAAAAGGATTTTACGGTAAGACAAAAATCCAATTATACTCCTAAAATTTTTTTTTACATCTGTCTCACTGACATGGGTTGAGTTTTATCCTCCTTTTCTGTTCCTATTTCGGCTGTTAAATTGTGTGCCTTGTCGGTACACTAATACGTGCAAAATAAAGAAAAAATCAACTAGCCTGCTGTTTGATATGGCTGAATTTAATTGCTGATGGCTCCTGTTTCTTTTTAAATTAAACTGACTCTGCAATTCGTGGTCACTTACAAGTCCATCTAGTTCAACCAATAAAAACAGATAACAGAAATTAAAAAAAAGAAATTGTAAATAAACAGAAAACCACTATATACAGAATTCCATACCCACAGCTGACCCAGAGGGATGCAAAAACCCCTATGGAACAATTTGCTCCAGCAGGGGAAAATGTATTCTTTCCTGATCCCGCAGAAGTAATAAGACATTCCCTGGATCAACAATCATTGGTGTTAGTACCTATATACATTCATTATTATCCAGGTTTTTTAGGAAGGCATCCAGCTTTTTTTTTTTAAAAACAATTTACTGAGCTGCTTTGAACCACACTTTCAAGGCACATAAGTAATTCAGGCACAAAAAAAATAAAACTGAAAAGAAATAAGGGAGAATAGACTGAAAACGCTTGGAAAAGCTGGTGTTTTTTTTCTGACAGCTCCCTGTGGCCAGCAGGGGCTGACAGTGTGGGTCGGTGATGCAATGCGTATCCTTCAGACTGTGCAGCAGTCCTGTGGTGGAATTGGAAGGCAGTGGGGCCAGGAAAAAGTGGTTTTGTGCCATCCTTGTAGAGTAAAGCCCCGTACACACGTACCGATTGTCGGCTGTAAATATTCGGCCAACGACCGATCGGCCGATTGTAGGCTTGTTAGTATGATGCTTCCGACAGCGCATTTTCGGCTGAACAGAATCTGTCGTGCAGACTTTAAAATATTTGTTAGCCGTCACCAGAACGGCCGATTGTTCGCCAGTCAGTACAGATTTCGGCCGACAGACAGCAGATTAGCAAGACTGGGCATGCTCAGAAAAGAAAAAAGACAAGGAACGTTAACCATCACATGACATCACTTCTGCAGTCGGCTGTTGTTGGCCGACAAAATTTGTGTGCAGTCTTTTGCAGTTTTCAACAGACACGACAGCCCTGGACAAAAGACGGCCGATCGTTCGGCCGACGATCAGTATGTGTGTACGGGGCTTTAGAGCCTTCTGGGTAGAAGAGGTAATGCTGGGATTGCTGGGCAATGCATTTTAGTGGGAAACCTCCTTTCACAAGCCTCATAGGTGTCTAAGGAAGCTCAGGTTTTGGACGGGCAGCAGTGGAAGCAGAGGAAGAGAGAGTTGTAAATAACTGGAAACATTAAAAACTTTGAAAAGTATTGCAAAATTATTTAAAAAAATTTGTACATATAAAGAGGGAAAACATTCTGCTATTATTAGAAAAAATAGAAGAAATTAAGAATAAAAGTGAGGGGTGTACAAAAGTGAGTACACCCCTCACATTTTATAAATATTTTATTGTATCTTTTCATGTAACACCACTGAAGAAATAACACTTTGCTACAATGTAAAGTAGCGAGTGTACAGCTTGTATAACGGTGTAAATTTGCTGCCCCCTGAAAAAAACTCACAGCCATTATTGTCTAAACAGCTGGCAACGAAAGTAAGTATACCCTTAAGTTAAAATGTCCAAATTGGGCCCAAAGTGTCAATATTTTGTGTGGCCACCATTATTTTCCAGCACTGCCTTAACCATCTTGGGCATGGAGTTCACCAGAGCTTCACAAATTGCCACTGGAGTCCTCTTCCACTCCTCCATGATGACATCACGGAGCTGGTGGATGTTAGAGACCTTGCGCTCCTCCACCTTCTGTTTGAGGATGCCCCACACATTCCCAATAGGGCTTAGGTCTAGAGACATGCATGGCCAGTCCATCACCTTTACCCTCATCTTCTTTAGCAAGGCAGTGGTCAACTTGTTGGAATGCTGCCCTGCGGCTCAGTCTCTGAAGAGAGGGGATCATGCTCTGCTTCAGTATGTCACAGTACATGTTGGCATTCATGGTTCCCTCAATGAACTGTAGCTCCCCAGTGCCAGCAGCACTCATGCAGCCCTAGACCATGACACCCCCACCACAATGCTTGATTGTAGGTAGGACACACTTGTCTTTTCTCTCCTCACCTAGTTGCCACCACACACGCTTGACACCATCTGAATCAAATACGTTTATCTTGGTCTCATCAGAGCACAAGACATGGTTCCAGTAATCCATGTCTTTAGTCTGCTTGTTTTCAGCAAACTGTTTGCGGGCTTTCTTGTGCATCATATTTAGAAGAGGCTTCTTTCTGGGATGACAGACATGCAGATCAATTTGATGCAGTATGCAGCGTTTGGTCTGAGCACTGACAGGCTGACCCCCCACCCCTTCAATGCTGGCAGCACTCATACATCTATTTCCCAAAGACAACCTCTGGATATGACGCTGAGCACTTGCACTCAACTTCTTTGGTCGCCGGTTCTGAGTGGAACCTGTCCTGTTAAACCACTGTATGGTCTTGGCCACCATGCTGCAGCTCAGTTTCAGGGTCTTGGCAATATTTTTATAGCCTAGGATATCTTTATGTAGAGCAACAATTCTTTTTTTCAGATCCTCTGAGAGTTCTTTGCCATGAGGTGCCACGTTGAACTTCCAGTGACCAGTATGAGAGAGTGAGAGTGATAACACTTAATTTAACACACCTGCTCCCCATTCACACCTGGGACCTTGTAACTCTAACGAGTCACATGGCAGTGGGGAGGGAAAATGGCTAATTGGGCCCAATTTGGACTTTTTCACTTAGGGGTGTACTCACTTTTGTTGCCAGCGGTTTAGAGATTAATGGCTGTGTGTTGTGTTATTTAGAGGGGACAGCAAATTTACACTGTTATACAAGCTGTACACTCACTACTTTACATTGTAGCAAAGTGTCATTTCTTCAGTGTTGTCACATGAAAAGATATAATAAAATATTTACAAAAATGTGAGGGGTGTACTCACTTTTGTGAGATACTGTATCTAAAATCAAATGAAATGTGGGAATAAAAGACACCACTAGCAGGAGTAGTGTGGCAATTAAAATTATTGGATTAAAAGGAAAGAAAATAGCAAACTGTGTCCAAAGCTATTAGTATGCAAATGAAAATAGTTACTGGTGCCAAGAGTTAATAAACTGGGACTTTCTGATTGGATAACTGAGCTTAATAAATATATTTCTTATGAAAAACATACCTATTAACTTAGAAACTGTACACAAACATTTCAAGCAATATGGTCCCAGTGGATCGAATGTATGTATCCTAATCCTTGATAAGGAACTATGATGGTTGTGCTCCTTCTCCTTTTTTGTGTTATGTTTGTGTTGGTGATCTGTGAGGCAGGTGGTTATTTTGTTGTCTCTGTGTCTAAAATGTCAGAAAAAATGTATAAATAAAATCTGAATTAAAAAAAAAATAGCTGGGAAAACGCACATACTCTTAGCGCTAGGGGCAGAAATGGGTGAGAAAAGGTGTAGGGGAAATAAATATTATAATAGAATGGTAGTGCATAGATTTACAATATGATAATGTCCAGTTCTTCATTCAGTCCTTTTGGACTTAATGTATTTATTAGCGTAAAAATGCAGTAAGTCTCTTGATTGCAGAGTTTTTTTTTTTTAAACCTTTTTGATAGAAGGTTATCCACAGCAACATTTACAAGGGGCAAATAACAAGCCTTCTGTAGATGTATTATGTCATGTAGCAAAGTGTTGTGGTACTCTTTGGCCCTGTTCAGTTTCCGTATGTGGAGATTAAATCTCTTTTCTTTCAGGCATAAAGAGTAGGGGTCCACCAATATAGTTTTTTCAGGGGCAATATCGATATCGATTTTCGGCCGCCTTTCAGGCTGATAGCCGATAACAGGTGCCGATATTCTGTACATCACCGTCACCTGCCACCAGATGCAGCATGGTACTTGCCACTGTCACCTGCCACCCAGATACAGCGTTTCATTTCCCACCGTCACCTGCCACTCAGATTCAGTGTGTCACTTGCCACCGTCACCTGCCACCCAGATGCAGCGTGTCACTTTCCAGTATCACCTGCCACTCAGGTGCAGTATGTTACTTGTCATTGTCACCTGCCACCCAGATGCAGCATGTCGCTTGCCACCCATAAGCAGCTTGTCACCATCACCTGCCACCCATAAGGAGCTTGTCACTGTCACCTGCCACCCAGATGCAGCATGTTACTTGCCACTGTCACCTGCCACCCATATGCAGCTTGTCACCACTTACACCACTTCTGGCAGCCTCTCCCTTGTGGCGTCCGAGCAGGTAAACTCCTACATGCGGGCAGTGAGACATAACTATCTCCTTGCTCGCCTGTGGCTGCAGCTCTGTCAAGAGCAGCCTTTGTGGCTCTGCTGTAGGGGCAAAAGAGGGGTAATGCGAGGCGGGCAGTGAGAGATGATGTCATCTTTCTGTTGCCCGCCGCACCGCTGACAGCAGTTGGTAGAGACTGCAGCGAGCGCCGCGCGTAGACAGGGGGGAGGAGGCCTGACCAATATCGGTAAGTTTCTGACCGATACTGATTATTTGAAAAATGTGAATATTGGCTCCCAATAATCGTCGCTCTGATAATTGGTCAACCCCTAATGAAGGGTGTCTCCTATGTGCTGATCTAAGTAAAAAACTCTACACGGAGTTCAATATATGAATAGCTTATGTATTCATACATTGGGATCATATCCTCCTTAATCGCCTCTTCTCAAGAGAGAATACATTCAGTTCTTCCAATCTTCCATCATAGCTCAGCTCTTTCTCGCCTCTTATCCGTTTGGTTGCACTTCTCTGCATTTTTCCAGTTCCCTAATATCCTTTTTTGCACATTGGTGTCCAAAACTTAACTGAAAATTCCAGATGAGGTCTCTCTATAGTCTATATCTATTTCTATTTCCTTCTCTGCTTACAGTGACAGCTATGCTCTCAGCGGTTCCTGAATCCCTGCAGGCACTCAGGGTGCAAACAGAGGCACAGCGGGGACATATCTTACAGAAGGATCCCTCTGCAAGGCGGTATTTAATTCATGTGCACTGGAGCCGAATACACAGATCTGCCTACACAGAATTTGAAGCCCAATACACAGGGATAGTTCTGCCTAGTAGAGATACGAGGAAGCTTTGGGGGTGGGAGGTTAGGGCTGTGGAAGTGTGGAGGCAGATGTTTGCAGAGGTAGGTGGCCGGGGTCGGGGGGTGCTAGCAGAGGTCAGAACTCAGGAAGAGGGGTGGAAATTACATGTTGTACACTGTGCACCCCTGAATCCTGCACTCTGTATGTAGTGCACCCCTAAACCCTGCACTCTGTATGTAGCACACCCCTAAACCCTGCACTCTACATAGCGCACTCCTAAGCCCTGCACTCGGTATGTAGCACACCCCTGAACTCTGTACACAGCACAACCCTTAACCCTGAACTCTGTATGTGGCATACTCCTGAAATCTGCACTCTCTATGTAATGGACTCCTGACCCATGCACTCTGTATGTAGTGCACTCCTGACCCATGCACTCTGCAGGTAACGCACTCCTGAACCATGCACACTGTAGATAATGCACTCCTGAACAATGCTCTCTCTACGTAACGTACTCCTAAACCATGCACTCTCTACGTAATGCACTCCTGAACCATGCACTCTGTAGGTAACGCACACCTGAACCATGCACTTTGTAGGTAACGTGCTCCTGAACCATGCACTCTCTACGTAACTCGTCCCTGAACCCTGTACTCTGTACATAGAACACCCCTGAACCCTGCATTCTGTATGTAGAGCACCCCTAAACCCTGAATTGTGTACATAGCTCACCCAAAAACCTTGCATTCTGTTTACAGTGTAATTCTTAACTCTGCTCTGTGTACATAATGCATTCCTGAACACTGCAATCTGTATGTAGCACACTCCAGATAAAACTGGCCCTTTAAGGTAAATCCTACTGCAGATGTGGCCCGAAGAAATTTTGTTTGACACCCCTCATTAGGTGCATAATCTGCCAGAAAACCCAGATAACCATTCACTGCCCCAGTTGTACTGATCATAGGTTGTATGATGCATGCATGTTTTTAGCTCATTTTCAAGTTCATTTGTGAACAATAAATCTAATTTGCCATCTAGTTGCCCACTTTTAGTAGCATGTTACATGCTACACCCATATTCAGGGTGTAACATGTTATTAAAGTACCTTCCCACACTCCAACCTGATCCCCAGTTTTTAGTATGGGCAGAGGATCCTACACCTGCACCCGCTGTCACAATTCAAAAACACCATGGTTGTGCAGGCTCCTCCCACACAGCCGTGTAATTCATTCACAGAATTCTGTGAATGAATGAACTACAAGTACCATCTACCACCGCTGCAGACAGCTTGTAGTTCTTAATGAACTGCGAGGGTGCTGGTGAGCATCCTTGTTGTTCATTATTCCTTCTTGATTTCAGTATGAATAGACAGTTATACTGTCAGTCTGAAGGAGCCTGGGATGCATACCAGCTCATTATGCCTTTGTCTTTACAGGTTTTTTTTTTTCCTTTTTTTTTTTTTTTAGGATTTACTTCCTCTTTAAATAGGTTAAAAAGTAATGATCCCCACATTATATACTTGCTCATGCTTTCTGATCCCCCACAGACAAATTCCCTGCATCCAACATACAATAGGCAATATAGCCTGGTTGGACTATGCTCCCACAACTCTAAAAATAGCATCACGCTTTGCAAGCTCACTCCCGAGCCCCACTAAGTGTGTCCATTGACGTACAGAACAGGGCTCAGACCCCATCCAGACCAATTTGATGCAGTGTGTTCCCAAATTCACACCTGAGACCTTGTAACACTAACGAGTCACATGACACCAGGGAGGGAAAATGGCTAATTGGGCCCAATATGGACATGTTTAGTTAGGGGTGTACTCGCTTTTGTTGCCAGCGGTTTAGACATTTATGGCTGTGTTGAGTTATTTTAAGGGGACAGCTAATTTACACTGTTATACAGGCTGTACACTCACTCCACAGCAGATACACCGAGGCATATAGAGCCAAATCTACAGTAAAGTACAGTCAGAACAGTATTAAGGAATAATGTGCAAAATACTAAACGCTAAACTAAAAGGCAAAAGTCTGTGTACTGGCAGGAACATCCAAGGAACATTTTTTTTTACTTACCATATAGTAAGAAAATGAAAAAAAAAATGTGTTAAAAAAAAATAAATAAAAATAATAAAACTTGCCAAAAATTAACAGAAACCACACTAAAGCCGACCTTTATCAGGAAAAAAAATGGGGGTGAGGGAGGACAGGGCAGCTCCCCTTTATCTAGTATCTTCTGGAAGCTCTGAATGTTCCAGGATTGATTTATACTCGGCCTAATACATAAATTCATGCCAGTAAAACTATTTGGTGGGAAATTTGTCTGGCATGTCACGCTCCGAGTATATGATATCTTCCATTCTTTTGGTTTCCTCCTCCTTGGGTAACCATATGGCTACGGAAGGAGGTCAGGACTGTTTCCAAAGTTTGTAAGTCTTGCATAATATGGTATGATGGTGTAGAATGAACCAGGCCAGATCTAAAGGAAACTGATAGTCCATGAATTTTTGGGTGCTTTGTCTAACTTTCGACCAAAAATGTTGAAGTCGGTCACAAGACCAGAAGATATGCAGGAGATCACCAACCGCACCACAACATCGCCAACATCTGTCTGTGGAGAGCAGGTACATTTTGTGTAGCATCAAAATCTTGTAATTTGTCTCTTGATGTTTTGTGCATCTAGAAAGTTTGTGGGGGAAGAACAAGTTGATCAAGTTGCTCTTACATGAAAGTCACCTGGGGGGTCTCATTCACATTTAGTGATACAATGCTGTTTCTCTTTCATTTATTGACCGACACAGCTTATTATGAAAACAAGGGGAAAACATTGGGACTTTAATTGAGGCAAGATGGCGTTTGAAAAAATTGGTCATGGTTGAAACCATATGTTTATTAAATAGTAGCAGGTAGGAAACATACAGTGCCTTGCGAAAGTATTCGGCCCCCTTGAACTTTTCAACCTTTTGCCACATTTCAGGCTTCAAACATAAAGATATAAAACTGTAATTTTTTGTTAAGAATCAACAAGTGGGACACAATCATGAAGTGGAACAAAATTTATTGGATATTTCAAACTTTTTTAACAAATAAAAAACTGAAAAATTGGGCATGCAAAATTATTCAGCCCCCTTAAGTTAATACTTTGTAGCACCACCTTTTGCTGCGATTACAGCTGTAAGTCACTTGGGGTATGCCTCTATCAGTTTTGCACATCGAGAGACTGAAATTTTTGCCCATTCCTCCTTGCAAAACAGCTCGAGCTCAGTGAGGTTGGATGGAGAGCGTTTGTGAACAGCAGTTTTCAGTTCTTTGCACAGATTCTCGATTGGATTCAGGTCTGGACTTTGACTTGGCCATTCTAACACCTGGATATGTTTATGTGTGAACCATTCCATTGTAGATTTTGCTTTATGTTTTGGATCATTGTCTTGTTGGAAGACAAATCTCCGTCCCAGTCTCAGGTCTTTTGCAGACTCCATCAGGTTTTCTTCCAGAATGGTCCTGTATTTGGCTCCATCTATCTTCCCATCAATTTTAACCATCTTCCCTGTCCCTGCTGATGAAAAGCAGGCCCAAACCATGATGCTGCCACCACCATGTTTGACAGTGGGGATGGTGTGTTCAGGGTATTGAACTGTGTTGCTTTTACGCCAAACATAACGTTTTGCATTGTTGCCAAAAAATTCAATTTTGGTTTCATCTGACCAGAGCACTTTCTTCCACATGTTTGGTGTGTCTCCCAGGTGGCTTGTGGCAAACTTTAAACGACACTTTTTATGGATATCTTTAAGAAATGGCTTTCTTCTTGCCACTCTTCCATAAAGGCCAGATTTGTGCAGTATACGACTGATTGTTGTCCTATGGACAGAGTCTCCCACCTCAGCTGTAGATCTCTGCAGTTCATCCAGAGTGATCATGGGCCTCTTGGCTGCATCTCTGATCAGTCTTCTCCTTGTATGAGCTGAAAGTTTAGAGGGACGGCCAGGTCTTCGTAGATTTGCAGTGGTCTGATACTCCTTCCATTTCAATATTATCGCTTGCACAGTGCTCCTTGGGATGTTTAAAGCTTGGGAAATCTTTTTGTATCCAAATCCGGCTTTAAACTTCTCCACAACAGTATCTCGGACCTGCCTGGTGTGTTCCTTGTTCTTCATGATGCTCTCTGCGCTTTAAACGGACCTCTGAGACTATCAGAGTGCAGGTGCATTTATACGGAGACTTGATTACACGCAGGTGAATTCTATTTATCATCATTAGTCATTTAGGTCAACATTGGATCATTCAGAGATCCTCACTGAACTTCTGGAGAGAGTTTGCTGCACTGAAAGTAAAGGGGCTGAATAATTTTGCATGCCCAATTTTTCATTTTTTTTATTTGTTAACAAAGTTTGAAATATCCAATAAATTTCGTTCCACTTCATGATTGTGTCCCACTTGTTGTTGATTCTTCACAAAAAATTACAGTTTTATATCTTTATGTTTGAAGCCTGAAATGTGGCAAAAGGTCGAAAAATTAAAGGGGGCCGAATACTTTTGCAAGGCACTGTATACCGATGGTAACATCCATATGCAATAACACATGCATAACAGACAGCAGTACAGTAGACAATCAAGGTAAAATGGTAAGGTATAATAAAATTCAGATGCATCATAAGGACCTACGCGTTTCGTGATCATCATCACTTCTTCGGGGGTGAATGCATCATGGATCTAAAATAAAACATGTAAGAGTAACTGATAGATCCACACTCAGGGGGGAAGGGGGGGTAACAGGGTAACCAGGGAAGGAACAAATGATCCTACCCTGTATAGTACTTACATAGCCACTGTATATGTGACGGTAACCCATCACATAGAGGGGGATGCCCATATAGTCTGCAACGGGAGCTGTAGTATAGGGACTAAGGATATAAGCCAAGAGCGCATACAGGCACCTCCAAACAGAAAAAGGAAATGAAACATGAATAACAGTAATGAGGGATGGGCCCCAATAATAGGACTGATAATAAATAAGTAATAAAGAGGTAGCAATTGATTACAATAGCTCATATACTCATATAGTACAATTAATAAAAGGACCCAATAATCCAGAGAAAATGGTAAGACGAGTAAAAGAACAAAAAGGGTATAGAGTGGGATGTGAAGGGATAAAGTAGAAATAGTGGAAAAAGAAGTTCCAAGGTGAAAGATAATGCAAGGATAGGAACAGGCAATATGAATATAAACCTGTATTCATGAGCGCCTTACCGCAGGTGGATAAAGAAACAAAGTGATGAAAGGTATTTATTTTAGATTCATGATGCATTCGCCCCTGAAGAAGTGATGATGATCAGGAAACACGTAGGGCCTTATGATGCATCTGAATTTTATTATATCTTACCATTTTACCTTGATTGTCTACTGTACTGCTGTCTGTTATGCATGTGTTATTGCATATGGATGTTACCATCGGTATATGTTTCCTACCTGCTACTATTTAATAAACGTATGGTTTCAACCATGACCAATTTTTTTAAACGCCATCTTGCCTCAATTAAAGTCCCAATTTTTTCCCCTTGTTTTCATATTGATCCAGGGATGGAGACTTCTTTACTATATGTCTCATATAAAGTCCTACATTTTCTTTCTCCTTCATGTTTATAGGGATGGAGGCATGCATTGTTGCTTTATTACAAAGGTTTCCGCACCATTATTACTTTTTTACATGTTAACATTAAGTTGCACTGCCTGGGCGCCCCCGTCTGGTCCGGAAGCTGCGATGCGCTTTGGCGCCTTCCCCTTCCCCCTTCCTATGTGCATCCTGCTGAGTGGGGGACGGGGGGGTTGGGGCGGATGTGCTTTGATTGCATCGGCCACACGCCATGCCTCTGACGCCCTCGGCGTCCCCTTGCCGGTGTTTGTTTCCATCATACAGGCTGACACAGGGGAGGCGCACAACCTCTCTGAGCAGCACGGGCTGCTCAGTTGAGACTGCTCCTCTCCCACCTTGTCATGCCTGCGTGACGCTAGGTGGGACTTTTGTATTGCCCAGAGCTCATTAGGTCTCCATGCTACACTAGCTAGTCCTCTGGCGTCTCGCACAGCACACATGCTGGGTCATGGTTTTCTGCTGAGGTAATTCACTTCCTTTTTCAGCCTTCTTTGGTAGTTTAGCACAGCACATTGGTGTTTACCTTCCATCACTTTGTTTCTTTATCCACCTGCGGTGAGGCGCTCATGAATACAGGTTTATATTCATATTGCCTGTTCCTCTCCTTGCATTCACTTTCACCTTGGAACTTCTTTCTCCACTATTTCTACTTTATCCCTTCACATCCCACTCTATACACTTTTTGTTCTTTTACTCGTCTTGCCATTTTCTCTGGATTATTGGGTCCTTTTATTAATTGTACTATACGAATATTTGAGCTATTGTAATCAATTGCTACCTCTTTATTACTTATTTATTATCAGTCCAATTATTGGGGCCCATGCCTCATTACTGTTATTCATGTTTCCTTTCCTTTTTCTGTTTGGAGGTGCCTGTATGCGCTCTTGGCTCATATCCTTAATCCCTATACTACAGCTCCCGTTGCAGACTATATGGGCATCCCTCTCTATGTGACGGGTTGCGTCACATATACAGTGGCTATGTAAGTACTATACAGGGTAGGATCATTTGTTCCTTCCCTGGTTACACTGTTACCCCCCCCTTCCCCCCTGAGTGTGGACTTATCAGTTACTCTTACATGTTTTATTTTAGATCCATGATGCATTCGCCCCCGAAGAAGTGATGATGATCACGAAACGCGTAGGACTTAATGAAGCATCTGAATTTTATTATACCTTACCATTTTACCTTGATTGTCTACTGTACTGCTGTCTGTTATGCATGTGTTATTGCATATGGATGTTACCATTGGTATATGTTTCCTACCTGCTATTATTTAATAAACATATGGTTTCAACCATGACCAATTTTTTCAAACGCCATCTTGCCTCAATTAAAGTCCCAATTTTTTCCCCTTGTTTTCATATTGATCCAGGGATGGAGACTTCTTTACTATATGTCTCATATCAAGTCCCAAATTTTCTTTCTCCGACACAGCTCATTATTTTCTTGACCAATGGGTTATACTGCCCCCTACAGGAGTAGGACACTAGGCAAAAAAAAAGCTTGACTATGCAACTGGGGCAGTCCCAGTGAGTATACTCCCACTCTCAGCTATAGCCACTCAGTTTTTTCTGCCTAGTCAGGAATAAGGAACTAGTTCCTTGCTGGGATCTCTGGTCCTGACAATTTTTTTCCTTTTAAATGGATCTTTCTCTATCGTTTATTGACGGACGCAGTCCTCTGATGCATATCAGTAGGGTTATACTGCCCCCTACAGGAGTAGGACACTAGGCAGAAAAAAAATTCTGGCTACACCTATGGGCAGTCCCAGGGGTAATACCCTCTCTCTTCCTGCATAGGATGTCAGTTTTAATCTGCCTAGGCAGGAGTAAGGACCTAGTTCCTTGCTGGGATCTTTGGTTCTGGCAAAAAGTGTTTTTCTATGTAGATAATTTTTTAGTTTAGCTAGCTTTCTCCGGATTTTTTTCCTGGGAGTTCTACAAGCAACTATGCCGAATCTGGGCGACGGGCTGGGTGTATAGATCCAGTGGTCACCCCAGCCGGCCAGCGAGTGCACGCACACTTTAGCTCTGCGCTGGGTTGGCCGCAACTTAGTCCCACTGGACAGGGACTGGCCCTGCGAGTTAAACGTCTCACCAGGTCACATACGGCCAGGTTCAGGCCCGAGTCGCAGCATTCCTATTTTGGCACTTCAGCGTAGAGGGGTCCTGTCAGGAGATGGCGCCCGCCTGTGTTCCTGGTATGGTGAGTAAATGTTCCCCCCTTTTCACCCTGGCGGATTTTGGGGTGGACGCGGGCCCCTCCCTGGGATGGTCGGACCCTCACAATCCTGGGTTAACCTCTGTCCTGTCATGCACCCCCTCTTCTATCCCCCCTCCCACCCCCACCACACAAGGGGCTGTTTGGGCCTACTCCCGGGGGCTGGGACAGCATTTTCAGGCCGAATGGGGGGGTTAGGGGGTGTGCCGTGGCGGCGAATGAACGATCGTGTGGGGGGGAGGTCTCGGTCGGTACCTCCAGGGCCCACCTGCTGATCGATTCCGTTGTGGAATCTGGGGGGTTCCCCTGAGGGTCCTCGGTTGCTCTGCTCGCCGAGCGGGGGCCACCATTTTCTTGTAGCCACATGTGCTCAAGAGATCGGTGGCCATCTTGGTATACCCGGCACTGCCATTTTGTGGCGGATTCTTCTGCTAGGAATCTGTATGGGAGTTCCTGGAGGCATTGTTCTGTGGGTGGAGGCCCTTCCTATACCCTGGGCGGTTTCTGAGCTCATTTCCTTTTGAAGAGCTACTGCTGACACGTTCTGGGCCTGCTGCTGAATCTTGGGACAGTGAGTCTGGGGGTCTCTCTCTCTCTGCTGGGGGTCTGCAGCCCGCTGCCTGACCTTCGGGGGGGCGCTGTAGCGCAGTGGGACTTTTTTTGGAAAAAAAATAAATACATTTCTGACATTTTTCTCAACTTTTGCTGACAGGTTCCCCTGGTGCAACATGGACCCTACAGCTCATGTGTCCCCACCTGACCCCCTTGTGGAGGCCGCAGGACCCTCCGGATCCCAGCTGTCTACCGATGCAATTTTGGCGGTTCTGGAAGCATTTGCGTCCTGGGTAGAGGTGGTGTTTAAAGGGCGAGGTGCTAAGAAACGCCCTCCGCCTATCCCTGCCTCATCTGATGTCTCAGATTCTGAGTCTAATTAAGCCACTACAGACATTGGGTCTCCCTGCTGGGTCTACCTCACGACCGCTCTCCTCTGATAGCGAGGATGACATTTCTACCTCCACTGCCACGCAAGATAAGGTGCTGGTGGACGCACTGGTTGTTTCTGTGCGTGAGACCCTAAAATTGGAGGACGCAGCTACGGCTGCACCTGGGGCGCAGGTTACTTTGGCACTCACAAGCCATACAGAGTGGAAAGGATTTTTCCCTTTCCCGCTTATTTTGCCAACATGCTCACGAAGGAATGAGACTGTCCAAGACATTCCCCTGGGGTGCCTAAGTGGATTGCTAGACGCTACCCTTTTGAGGAGTCTCTGGTAAAGAAGTGGCTTGTGCCACCTAAGGTTGATCCATCGGTCTCCAGACTGAATAAGGCTACCGTTATTCCAGTGGAGCAGTCCCTGTCCTTTAAGGACCTGGAGGATAGGAAGGCGGAGGCTGTGGCCCACAATATATACTCCCTGGCAGGGACTGCACTGAGACCAGTGTTTACGATTGCCCTTGTCACGCAGTCGCTGACTGAATGGGCAAATTTACTACGCCGTGACTTGGAGGGAAAACAAGCCCCTCTGGCCTTTGGGGGGCTGTTGGACCAGCTGGTGCAGGGGCTGCAATTTGTTTGCGATGCCGCGCTAGACACTGCTCCCTTATTGTGCCAACTGTCGGTTTTGGCGGTGGTTATCCGGCGTATACTTTGGCTGAAGTTTTGATCTGTGGATCAGTCTTCTAAGAAGGCCTTCACTGATCTCCCTTTTTAAGGGGATTGCCTGTTTGGTGCTACCATGAATGACATTATTAAGGGTCACGCAGAGGGGAAGAGTACTTTTCTTCCACAGGCTAACAATGGTAAGGACCCTCGTCGCAGACGGGGTCCCTCCTTTTTGGCTCACAAAAGTTTTTTCACCCCTCTGGGTCAGTCGATAAGGCGAAGTACTTCAAGACTCCCTCGGACGGTTCCAAACGACCCTGGTCTGGCAAACAAAAGTCAGATTTCTCCAGACCTGTGGACAAGACCTTCCCGGCCTGAAGTTGCGCCCTCACCCGTATCTGGGGTGGGGGGGCGTCTTTGCTGGTTTTCTGACCGGTGGCTGGCCTGAATCCCAGACAGATGGGTTCAGGAGTTCAACCTGTCTGGTTACAAGATCGAGTTTCGGTCAATCCCTCCGGTAAGGTTTTTCCCTTCCAATGTATGGCTGTCCCCGGATCGCTTGCTGGCGCTGTATGGGGCAGTACAGGACCTGGTACAACAAGGGAGGGTGATAGTTCCGGTTCGGTGTGCGGAACATTTTCAGGGCTTTTATTTCAACCTGTTCACGGTTCCCAGGAAGGAAGGCAAGGACCTTAAGGCACTGAATGGTTTCGTGCAAATTCAAAAATTCAAGATGGAATCAGTTTGCACGGTGTTGGCATGCCTACACCAGGGGGATTTTCTGGCCTCTGTAGACATCAAAGATGCCTACCTTCACATCTCAATCTGTGCAGGTCACCAACGGTTTCTCCGTTTTCTATGTAATTATGTAACTATGTTTTGCCTTGGGAGAGGATCACTATCAGTTTGTGGCGTTACCCTTTGGTCTCGCCTCCACTCCTCGAGTTTTCACAAAAGTACAGTATTGGCTCCGATCCTGGCGCTCCTACGGCAGTGGAGGATATCGGCCCTGGGTTACCCGGACGATCTGCTTCTCCATGCGGAGTCCCCTACGGTGCTGACAACGAATTTGGAAATTACCATGAGAACTCTGGCAGAGTTCGGATGGATTCTAAACCTTCAGAAGTCGTCCCTGGTCCCTCCCATAAGACTGAACTATCTGGGCCTGACTTTGGACTCCGACTTTGGACTTATCGATCAATGTCCTGGAGCTGAGAGCGATCCAGGTTTGCCAAGTCCACTGGATTGAGCACCTGAGGGGTTGTCCAGTGCAAAACAATGCCGCGGCCGTGGCTTCTGTCAATCACCAAGGGGGCACCAAAAGTGTCCTTGCGGCCTTGGAAGTGGCAGGCATTCTTCGTTGGGCAGAGCGCTTTGTTCCAGCTTTCTGTTCACATTCCAGGAGTGGAAAATAGGCAGGCGGATTACCTCAGTCGACAGGCCTTGGATGCAAGGGAATGGTCCCTTCATCCGGAGGTGTTCCAGCAGTTGTGCCTTCATTGGAGAACTCCAGACGTGGATCTGTTGGAGCCTCGAATCAACAAAAAAGTGCAGAGGTTTGTGGCCCGCTCCCGGGACCCTCTGGCAGACGCCGCAGATGCGTTGGTGGCCCCGTGGGGTCAGTATCAGCTGATGTATGCCTTTCCTCCTCTCAAGTTGTTGCCGAGACGTCTTCGCTGGATCAAGGCGGAAAGAATTCTGGTCATTCTTGTGGCTCCGGACTGGCCTAGCTGTGCCTTGTACGCCTACCTGGTCAGGCTAGTCACGGACGCTCCTTGGAGACTTCCTCTCAGGGAGGATCTACTGTCTCAAGGGCCAATCTTCTATCCTGCTTTATGGTCGCTGGCTTTGACAGCTTGGCTGTTGAAAGCCAGGTGCTGAAGGACAGGGGGTTGTCTATTTCGGATATTCCCACTCTGCTTAAAGTGAGCAAAGTGACTTCTAGGAAGATCTATCATCATACGTGGAAGTCATACATTGCGTGGTGTGATCTCTTGGGGCCCCCCCTCGCTCTTACTCGGTGGCTTTGATCTTGGCTTTCCTTCAACGGGGAGTTGATCAAAAATTAGCCTTGAGTACCATCAGGGATCAGGTTTTCGGCCTTTGCAATATTTTTCCAAAGGCCAATAGCCACCCATTCCCTGGTGTGTAACTACATCCAGGGGGTGCGGCACCTAGTACCTCCATTGCGACCCCCGTTGCCTTCTTGGGACCTTAATCTGGTGCTGTTGGTTCTTCAGAAGCCTCCTTTTGAGAGTGTGGCAAACACAGCCACTGTATATTGTCCTTCATGTATGCATTATGTTTATTGTATGTGTATACCTTTAAGAACCAAGTGCTTGTAATGTAATGCTACAGCCCTTCTTCCCCCCCCCCCCCTCCTGTTTCTGTGTCTAATATTGTGGATTCATGACAGACAATGGTCTGGACTGGAGACATCTCTCCGCAGGGGGTGTGTATTGAGAGACTGTTTACCATAAGCTCATTAGGTTATCTGTAGCCTGTTTCAATGTACAAATGTTCAGTTCCCATTGATTGTTCCTTGTCCCCTGCCCCCCCCCTTTGGCAAGGTTAAGGGGAGTTTCCCTAACTGTGGGTAAAACTGTATGTCTTGGAATTTAACCACCTCCCACCCGGGCCATTGTACATATACGGCCGGGTGGGAGTCTCGTCCTTCTGATCGGACGTTCCCGAACCTCCTTCAGAAGGAGAAAGATCGCGCCGCCGCGGGCACGCGCAGCGGCGCGATCTCGATGTGCCTGTGTCCCTAGGACACAGAGCAACAAGACTCGGCAGGAGGGCCCTGTGATTGGCCCTCCTGATCACATGACGGCTGTGTCCAATCACAGCCGTCATGTAATGTCAATACAGCCGTTGTAACGGCTTCGATCTCTTCTCCTCCTGACAGATCCTGTCAGTGAGGAGAAGAGGAGAGGATCGGTGCTGCAGCTGGGGTGATCAGTGAGTATTTCTAATTACTCACTGATCACAGGGGGGGTCTGTGCTGGTAATCAGATGATTGATTACCAGTGCAGCCCTGGGGGGAGGGGGTGCCACTAGAGCCACCAGGGATGCCCACCCATGACCACCAGGGATGCCCACCATGGCCACCAGGGATGGCAAACAGGGCTCAGAGAGCCTGCCAGTGGTGCCCCCCTATCAGTGCTGCCCACCAATGCCATCTATCAGTGCTGCCCACCAGTGCCCGTTATTGCCATCTATCAGTGCTGCCCACCAGTGCCCATTATTGCCCACCAGTGCTGCCTATCAGTGTCCATCAGTGCCCCCCATCAGTGCCGCCCATCAGTGCCACCTATCAGTGCCGCCTATCAGTGCCCATCAGTGCCGCCGATCAGTGCCCATCAGCGCTGCCTATCAGTGCCCACCAATGCTGCATATCAGTGCTATTTATCAGTGCCACATATCAGTGCCCATCAGTGCTGCATATCAGTGCTACCTATCAGTGCCCATCAGTGCTGCATATCAGTGCCACCCCATCAGTGCCACCCCATCAGTGTCTCCTCATCAGTGCCTGTCAGTGCGGCGTCATCAGTGCTCATCAGTGCAGGAAAAAACGTATCTATTTACAAAATTTTATAACCTAAACAGAAAAACTTTTTTTTTTTTTCAAACTTTTCGGTCTTTTTTTATTTGTGCACCAAAAAAGAAAAAACCTGGTGGTGACCAAATACCACCAAAAGAAAGCTTTATTTGTGGGGGAAAAATGACACAAATTTGGTTTAGGTACAGTGTTGCATGACCGCGCAATTGTCATTCAAAATGCAACAGCGCTAAAATCTGAAAATTGGTCTGGGAAGGAAGGGGGTTTAAGTGCCCTGTATTGAGGTGGTTAATAAACAGTTTAAGCTCTGCATGTTGAACCCTCAACACCTGTGTAGATTGTCTAGTTCTTAGGAGGGAATGATGGTATAACGCTACCTGGATTGTTGCATGCTATACCTGCCTATTTGGGTTATTACCTGTTTTCCTGTCTACCAGCGGAGACCCTATAGATTAAACTACGTCTCTGCTACAACTGGTGGCAAGCGACGGGATTTCAAACCGCACAGCAGATCCACGATCGGCAGTAACTACCGAACAAAGAGGAGAGGCAGCAGCACAACGGAACGAGCCATTCGGATAAAACCAGCATTCGGGAAATATGTCAAAGTATACGAACGCTTGGTGAATGGAGGTGAACTATGCAGCATTGAAAAGAACTACATTGAAGGAATTATTGCAAGCTATAGGAGGAAACACCAGCCACAAAACAAAAGCGACCCTTCTAGCAGAGCTCATGGAGGGAGACAGAGAAACCCCTGCAGCGGGCCCACAGAAGGCATAACGCTGCGAATTTGACAAGGAGCTACAGAGCAGACTGGCCTACTACCCAGAGCCCCTCTCAAGAGAAATACTGGACCGACTGATGGCGGACGTACACGAATACCTGGTGGTCAAGCGCCAAGCAAGTCAGCGAGCCGACGAGAGAGCTCCAACGCCTGTCCACATTACCCAGGGGAAGCCCAAGATTCCGTACCAGGCGTTTAAAAGCTATACCGAAACAGACGGCAAGGTAGATGGTTACCTACAAGATTTCGAAAGGTTATGCCACCTGCACAATATCAGTGCGGAGGATCGAGTACCCCTACTGGCAGGGAGACTATCTGGTCGCGCAGCAGAGGCATACCGTGCCGTACCCGACGAGGACAGTACAGACTATGCGGTGGTTAGGGCTATTGATAAGCTTGCCATTAAGAAGTCGCCTGGGCCAGATGGATTGACAGCTGAGTTTTACAAACATTTTAAGGTTACTCTGGCCCCGTATTTGGTGGAGGTTTTTAATGGCTGTCTGAGAGAGGGTTCACTCTCTCCCTCCATGCGACAATCTGCAGTTATTCTTCTGTCAAAGGGTAAAGATTCTTCGAGAATCGAGAATTGGCGGCCCATTAGCCTTCTTAATGTTGATAGGAAGATACTGGCAAAAATCATTTTCTGGCGTTTATCGTCTGTAGCAGGCAATCTACTTTCTCACCACCAGCACTGTTCGGTTCAGGGTAGAAGCACTTTTTCAGCGGTGTTAGCTGTCCGGGAGGCCCTGGAACGGTGCAGGGCTGCAGGCTGGGGAAAGTACCTGCTGGCATTGGATCAGGCAAAAGCTTTTGATAGGGTCAATCATGAGTACCTATGGTTGATTCTTGGCAAGTATGGCCTGGAGGGGGGATTTATTGATTGGGTGAAGACTTTGTACAGAGGAGCTGAAAGCTTCGTGCTTGTGAATGGTTGGATTGGACAGCCCTTTGAGGTTGGCTCGGGTGTGCGTCAGGGGTGTCCTTTGAGTCCTCTGCTATACGCGTTCGCAATCGATCCCTTCATCAGGAGATTAGAGTGTGGACCGTTGTGGGGGGTGCCTTTGGGCATTCCTGGTGAGCCCCCTTTGAGGGTTGTGGCCTATGCTGATGACGTGTCTGTTTTCATCTCTGGGACAGAGGAGGCGAAGGAGGTGGTCTCAGTGATGGAGCAGTATGCTGAGGCATCTGGCTCACAGATCAATCAGGATAAGAGTGAAGTTTTTTGGATGGGAGAAGAAGGCGATAGCTTTGAGCTTCCGGGCACCTTCCCAGAGCCCCGACAGGAAATTAAAGTTTTAGGCATCAAATTTGGTCCCGGCGATTACGGCCTTGCAAATTGGGAAAGCAGGCTACAAGATGCCGATGCCAAGGTTGCCAGCTGGAAGGAATGGAAACTCTCTTACAGGGAAAAGATTGACCTGATTAAAACTTACCTGATCCCAGTATTTCTGTATGTCAGCTTTGTCTGCGTTTTGCCAGTGTCTCTCTATGCAAGGATCTACAGCTGTTTTTTCCAGCTGTTATGGGGGCACAAACTGAATCTCATTAAGAGGTCTGTAACCTATCTTCCCAGGTGGATGGGTGGCTTAGGTATGGTCAACCCGGTGGTATTTTTTTCTCTGATGTTTTTAAAACATATTTTTGGTAACATGCTGGCAGAGGAACCGCCTGGGTGGGTTGGTATTTTTCAGTCCTGGTTTAGGCCTTTTCTGCGAAGTTGGGAGAATGGTGGGCCAGTGAAAAGCTTGAGGGTCCGACATGGTAAGCTCCCGGCTTACGTTGCTCCATGCCTGAAGATGCTTCGGCAGTGGCAAGTGACGGCGGAGGAAATTAAGTCTCTTCCTATTATAATAGTTATAGTTTTCTGTTTCTATGCTGATGTAAGCTATTTTTGTTTATATATTTATTTAATTTTGTATATATGTAAATATGTTTTTATTATGCTTGTGAGATTTTTAATAAACAAAAATTTACAGACTATGCCAAGGTGAAGCAGGCCATTCTAGCTAGGTATGCGATTACCTCAGAGCCCTACCGGCTAAAGTACCGAGATATTAAAAAGCTCACCAGAGACACTCACACAGAATGGGCGCACCGTCTACAACGAGCAGCAAAAGGATGGTTGGAAGCTACCAAAGTCAACACCCTAGAAGACCTGTTCCAGCTAATTGTAATGGAGCAGTTCTTTAACGGGATACCCGCTCATCTGCAGAATTGGGTGCGAGATCGGAAACCACGCACTCTACAAGACGCAGCCAAGTTAGCGGATGAGTTCCAAGATACCAGGAGGGAACAGCGCACTCAACCAAGAGCAGCCTATGGACCTACAGCACCAGTACCAGCCGTAACCGCAGCCGCCCCAGCACGCCGGGGGTAAGCACTAACACCTACCCCCCCAGGTATCAGGCTCGCCCCTCGATACGATGCCACACCTGCAACCAGCAGGGACATATGCAGCGGGACTGCCCCCGCAACCGACCACGGCCCAGCTGGAATACCCCGGCACCCAACAACCGGGCAGCGGTTCATTGTGCCCAAGCGGAACCCTACAGAGTACCCGAGGTCCCAGCTTCCACCGAGGAACCTCTGGGTACGCTACATGAAGTCAACCCTATCCAAGCAGCTTCTGACAACCGCCAAGGGCACCGACAAGAAGTACAGATGAAGGGGAGAAAGGTACAGGGGTTGCGAGACTCTGGAGCTACTATAACGCTGGTCCACAACCACCTAGTACCCAAGGGCAACCTCACAGGGGAGGGTGTGGCAGTACGTGTAGCAGGGGGAGCGATCTACAAGATCCCCACTGCCAAGGTACACCTGCATTGGGGAGTGGGGAATGGGAATGTGGAGGTGGGCATGATGCAGGATTTACCCGCAGACGTTATTTTGGGCAACGACCTGGGGGAGCTGACTTCAGCTTTTGTTCCCCAATCTACCATCCACAAAGCTTATCCGGTTGTGACCCGGCAGCAGGCTCGCACCACAGCACCACCTAACCACTCTGAGGCTCAGGTAAGCAATGTGCCCCCCATGCCTAATGTCACTTCCTGGGCGCCCCCCCTAGAATTTGGGTCGGAGGTGGCCCTAGACCCTTCCTTACAGCTGTATAAAGACCGTGTAGATAAAAATCAGGCAGGGTTAGAAGGGGAAAGATACACATGGGAAAAGGGACTCCTATACCGCCAAGCCGAGAAGGTAATAGCCGGATGGATCCCCATACCCATTAAAGCGGAGTTCCACCCTGGGAATACTTTTTTTTAATAAAAATACCCCCGGGACAGTCAGGGCTAGCACATTCCACAATGGCTAGCCTCTGATCTGTCCCGGGTTGCACTTACCTTTTAGGACAAATACTTACCTTGAAAAAGTATTGTCCAGCACTGCCATCTCAGGTGTGGGCAGCTTGAAGCCAGCGCGATCCTCTTCTGCGTCCTCTTCCGTCTTCTTCGGTCCCACGATGCACTGCACCGGCCCCGCCGTCACTTCCGGTGCGTGCGCATCATCCCTCCACAGCTTCTGGGCATGCCCAGAAGCTGTTTAGAAGGGAATGACGCGCGCCCCGGAACTGACGTCGGGGCCGGTGCAGGCGCAATGATTCCTGGGAGCGATGACGTTCAGCTCCCAGGAATCATTGCAAAGCCAGGAAGTGACGACGGGCCGTGGCCGCCGAGGGGAGGAAGAAGGAAGTAAGGTAAGTATATTTTCTTCTCTACGAGGTAAGTAAAAAAAAATAAAAAATGCGATTATCCATTTGTTTTTCTGGTGACCCGGAGCGAGAAGATGGAGGTAAGTATCATTTTAGGGTGGAACTCCACTTTAAGCAATTAATTGTTCCCCCGGAAATATAGATTGGAACTGCTGGGCATAGCGCACGACATACCCCTGTCCGGACACTTAGGGATCAGTCGTACTAAACACAAGCTAACCCAGAATTTCTTTTGGCCGGGTATCTCCCAGGATGAACGGCGATATTGCCAGACCTGTGATACCTGCCAAAGGGTAGGGAAGAGGGGTGACCGATACAAGGCCCGGCTACCATCTCTTCCCATAATTGAGGAACCCTTTAGCCGGGTCGCAGTAGATATAATAGGCCCCTTAACTAAACCTAGCCCATCCGGCAAGAAATACGTCCTAACCGTGGTAGACTACGCTACCAGATACCCTGAGGCAGTGGCCTTGACCAATGTGCACGCAGAAACTGATGCGAATATTCTCCCGCGTGGGATTTCCCCGGGAGATTATTTCGGATAGGGGCACTCAGTTCACCGCCGAAGTAAGGCACCAGCTCTGAAAGATATGTGGGGTACAACAGATCTTGCACTCCGCATATCACCCCCAGTCCAATGGGCTCTGTGAAGGTTTTAACGGCACCCTCAAACAGATGATCCGTACGTTCATGTATACCCAGAAAGACTGGGAAAGCTTCCTTCCCCACTTGATGTTTGCATATAGAGATGTACCCCAAGAATCCACCGGATTCTCCCCTTTCGAACTTCTGTTCGGAAGGAGAGTGAGGGGCCCCCTAGATTTAATCCGGGAACATTGGGAAGGAGAAGGGACCATTAATGGTACACCTATCGTACCATATGTGCTGGAGTTTAGGGAACGCCTGGAGGCCCTGACTCAGACTGTACGTGACAACCTCCAGGCGGCCCAACAACGACAGAGCCGATGGTACGATAGGGGAGCCAGGGACCGCAGCTTTCAAGTCGGGCAAAAAGTATTAATTTTACGACCGGTCCACAAAGAAAAGCTGCAGGCCCCCTGGCAGGGCCCATACAAGGTGGTAGAACAAATACGTGATACCACCTATGTGATCGGTCCAGTCGCAGGCGTAGGAGCCAAACGCATACTCCACGTAAACATGCTCAAACCCTACCAGGAACGTACCCGAAGAGGTAACTGCAATTTGCGCATCTGCAGCCGAGGATTTTGATAATCTACCTCTCCCAGACCTCCTAAATCAGGAGGGCCGGAACGGAGAAGTACAGTTAGGGGAGCGACTAAGCGCACAGGAGCGTACCCAAGCTCAAAGTCTAATTAGGTAAAAGGGGGCCACCTCCTCTAACTTACCCAGGTACACCGCGTTGGCCACCCACAAGGTCGAAACCTTAGAACAGACACCCCTTCGCCAACCCCCCCTACCACATCCCAGAATCAGTAAAAGAGAGCCAAGTCGGAGCGGATGGCGGCGAGCAACCAGTGGCTTATCTAAACAGGAAACTTTTACCCGGGAAGTGAGCTACGCTGCCATTGAAAAGGAGTGCCTGGCTGTGGTGTGAGCCCTCAAGAAGCTACAACCCTATTTATATGGACAACCTTTCTCTTTACTCACGGGTTATCCAGACAAACAGACATTGATAAATGATCCGTGAGTACTCCTCCGGACATCCCCAAGCCGATCCGTTAGGATCAGACTGTGTATGCCGGCTTGGTTCTGGGGGAGCATTGTGGCAAACACAGCCACTGTATATTGTCCTTCGTGTATGCATTATGTTTATTGCATGTGTATACCTTTAAGAACCAAGTGTTTGCAATGTAATGCTACAGCCCTTCTCCCCCCCACCCCCCCCCTCCTGTTTCTGTGTCTAATTGTGTGGATTCATGACACATAGACAATGGTCTGGACTGGAGACATCTCTCCGCAGAGGGTGTGTATTGAGAGACTGTTTACCATAAGCTCATTAGGTTATCTGTAGCCTGTTTCAATGTACAAATGTTCAGTTCCCATTGATTGTTCCTTGTCCCCTCCCCCCCCTTTGGCAAGGTTAAGGGGAGTTTCCCTAACTGTGGGTAAAACTGTATGTCTTGGAATTTAATAAACAGTTTAAGCTCTGCATGTTGAACCCTCAACACCTGTGTGGATTGTCTAGTTCTTAGGAGGTAATGATGGTATAACGCTACCTGGATTGTTGCATGCTGTACCTGCCTATTTGGGTTATTACATGTTTTCCTGTCTACCAGCGGAGACCCTGTAGATTAAACTACGTCTCCGCTACAGAGAGTTTCCGGGAGATCCCCCTGCTTACTTTATCCCAGAAGGTGGCCTTCTTGGTGGCTATCACTTTTGCACGCAGAATGTCGGAACTGGCGGCGCTGTCCTGTCGTTCTCCCTATATGGTGGTTCATAGATACAAAGTGGTACTTTGTCCGGATCCGTCCTTCGTTCCGAAGGTGGTTTCTAGTTTTCACTTAAATGAGGACATTGTTTTACCATCTTTGTGTCCTAAGCCCAAACATCCTAATGAATATGCTCTGCATACTCTGGATGTAGTTTGGGTAATCAGGGTGTACTTGGCAACTACTGAGTCTTTTCGTAAGTCAGATTCGCTCTTTGTACTCACGGATGGCCCAAAGAAAGGGCTGCCTGCATCTGCTGCGACTATTTCCAGATGGATCAGACAGACAGTGGTGCAGGCTTACTCAATTAAGGGTCAGGTTCCACCTTTCCCTGTTAAGGCCCATTCTACTCGGGCGCTAAGTGCTTCCTGAGCTTTTCGCCTTCAGGCATCTTTGCTTAAAGTTTGCAAGGCCTGGTCGTCTGTTCACACCTTTACCAAATTTTATAAGGTGGATGTGCTGGCATCTGCAGATGCCTCTTTTGGCCGTAAGGTTTTGCAGGCTGCTGTTTAGAGTCTTTTTGTCCTTCCTTGAGGGTGTTTACTGTTTGTTTCAGGTGGGGCTCATCTTGCTGTTCTGATGAGTTGCGTGTTGCCTGGTTGACTGTGTTTAGCCTTGGGGACTGTTTTTTTCTGCAGTTCCCACCCCTCATTTATGTGGTACTGCTTTGGGACATCCCTACTGATATGCATCAGAGGACTGCGTCAGTCATTGAACGATAGAGAAAACTGGATTTTTGACTTACCGTAAAATCCTTTTCTCTAAGGTTCATTGACAGACGCAGTACCCGCCCTATTTTGAGTTGGGTTGGTATTGTTTTCTCTGACACTGCTTTGATACAAAACTGACATCCTATGCAGGAAGAGAGAGGGTATACCCCCTGGGACTGCCCATAGGCGTAGCCAGAACTTTTTTTCTGCCTAGTGCCCTACTCCTGTGGGGGGCAGTATAACCCTACTGATATGCATCAGAGGACTGCGTCCGTCAATAAAGCTAAGAGAAAATGATTTTACGGTAAATCGAAAATCCAGTTTTTTTCCTATCTTTGTTTTTTTGTTCCTGTGAGAATCTACAATCAACTGCCGGACTGGACGACGGACTGGATAATCTAGATCCAGATGTTCCCCCCAGTCTGGCCAGCAAGCACACACAAGCCTTAGCTCTGCGCTAGGTTGGCCACGACATAGCTCCACTGGATGGGGGGGCTGGCCTGCGAGTTAAACTGTCTCTGTCAGCAGTGGTCCTTCTGCGTATTATCTGGCTGAAATGCTGGTCTGTAGACCAGACTTCTAAGAAGGCCTTATCTGATCTCCCCCTTGTAGGGGATCGTCTGTTTGGAGCTTCCTTGGTTGACATCATTAAGGGTCTCACAGGGTCTTCCACCCTGCTTTTCCCAGATGATCTCCCAACGTTTTGCCGTGACCTAAACATGTCCTCAGTGGCCCTCCCGGGATGGCACAATAGCATTCCTGTTCTAACATCCCTTTTGGAGGCCGGCTGGCAAACAACCCCTTCTAAGAAGAAACGCATCTCTGCTTCTGGTTCTCCCTTAGACCATAGCTGGTGGTTGTTGTTTTATTGGTTGCTCTCTGCAAAGATCCGATGGCAACGATGGTGGCTAAGCGTCATCAAGTCCTGAGAGAGCTAAGAAGAGCGGAATGCTTTATAGCATTCTTACAAGAGACGCATTTAACGCACCGCACAAATGCTAGAATCTTCTCCCCCCCTCCTTCCCAGTGTGGTATTATAGCCTTTCAGCTACCAACAAAGCCAAAGGAGTGGCCATCGGTTTTAGCAGGCATACGCCTTTTCGTTTGGAGGGTAGGTTATCTGATGATTATGGACGGTATTTTTTCCTTCGAGGTTTCATAGTCAACACCCAATGTACATTAGCAAACATATATAGTCCTAATATTAACCAACCAGCCATCTTCTCACAAATACTCTCTAAACTCGCAGAATTTGCCAAAGGTATTGTCATTCTAGGGGGCGACACCAACATGCCCATTGACCCGATTCTAGACACCTCACAGGGCTGTTCCTCCTTCCCTTACAAGTGCCTTCCTTTCATTAAAAAAAGACTCCAGGACAAGCAAATGATGGATGTCTGGAGAATACTCCACAACCAAAGACTATTCTCATTTCTCGAAAACTCATAATTCCTTCTTGAGAATTGATAACATTTTTATCAGCCATCACCATCTCCCTCTCTTGTGTTCGACTTTGTCGGACCATAGTTACATAGTTAGTGAGGTTGAAAAAAGACATCAGTCCATCCAGTTCAACCTATGATGTACCATGCACCGGTATCTATAAAAATGTCCTTACCTTCTTTATCTCCTCGTGCCAACACCTGGAAACTCAATGACTCCCTTCTCTCTGATGTTGTGTAAGTGGAACAGTTGTCCTCTACTTTAAAGCATTATTTCCAAGAGAACAACTCCATGGACACGGGCCCCACATTGTTGTGGTAGGCCCATAAAGCCACGATGAGAGGGAGCTTGATCGAGCTTGGTGCATAGAGGAAGAGGGAGTATGGACAGTTATTAAAATCCGCTATCAGACAGGTCACAGACTTGGAAAAGGTGCAAAAGTTGTCCCTGCATGGTTCCCTCCTGGGGGACCTTACGCGAAAGAGGGAAGAACTCAGAACTCTCTTAGATTTGGACCTCTAGAGACGTGCACATATTGTCTCATACTCATACTTGATTTTATGAGTGGGGGGTAAAACCTGGTAGACTACTTGCCAGCTCTATCCAAGCCAAAAATATGGCCTCATTTATACCTAAGATTAAGACACCTTCGGGCAAGCTGGCACACTCTTCCCCACATATTGCTAAAACCATTAAAGATTTTTATGCTCAACTCTATAATGTACAGGTAGACCTTGCCGCACTCTCTGTCGACTACAGACGTAAACGGATTGGAGACTGTCTTAAACAAGCTAATCTGCCAAGATTGCCTAGTAGTCTTCTTGGGACATTGGAGGCAGAATTCTCAATAGATGAATTCCGCGTGGCTTTGCAATCGATGTCGCTTTGGAAAGCTCCCGGCCCTGATGGATACACGGTCCTCTATTACAAAACATTTAGTGACACCCTATTACCTTACCTGACCACTTATGCTAACTCTATTAACACATAAACCGGCCTTCACCCAGAATCACTTAAAGCCCACATTTTGGTAATACCCAAACCCAGTAAAGACCCATCATGTTACCATCCTATTTCCCTTCTCAATGTAGACGTAAAGCTAATTACCAAAGTAATGGGCACCAGAATAATGCCCCTTATTCCCAAATGGATCACGGCTGACCAGACGGGTTTTGTTAATGGCAGAGAGGCACAAGATAATTCTCTCCGCACTCTATCCCTCATCCCTATCCCATTCCCAGCCCACCCTCCTTTTATCCACAGACTCCGAAAAGGTGTTTGACAGGGTGGACTGGGATTATTTGTTGATGACCCTGCGATTTTTTTTTTGGCCTGGGACCTAAACTGTTAGCTTGCATCTCGTCCCAATACTCCAGTCTGTCAACCCAAATTCGTGTTAATTGCATATTTAGTGAACCATTCACATTACATTATGGTACCAGACAGGGCTGCCCACTCTCTCCCTTTCTTTTTGCCATAGCTCTAGTACCTTTTTTTAGCCACCATCAGGAATAATATAAACATTCAAGGTGTAAAAATGACCCTGGAAGTGGCTTAATCCCTAAGAGCAACTTCCCCAGCTGAAAGTTTGGGGGAAGTTATGGTGCTTAGAAATTCCCAGAAGGCATTGTCTGACAGGCCCTGAGTGGTCCCAAACAGTTTACCAAAGTAATCAGTGAACACCTGTTGAATATTAGAGGGGTCTGAGATCAGGGTATCGTCTGCACAGCGAATAGCTGAAATCTGAGTTGGAGTTTTAGCATCTGCCACCAGGTAGGCTAACATATCCCATTTTTATCCCCAGGCTCAAAGACTCTGCCGGCCAAGGAGCGCATATCTAGTTGTGTTGCAGAGTTTAAATGTAGAGACAAAGTATATGCAAGCTTTATATAAGCAGTCAGCAAACCTATTTATTGGTCTTGATTGTTTCTGGTCTTTGATATATGATAGACTATGTGTTGTCCAATTGCATCCCTGATAAGTTCGGTAAATTTGTTGAGACGGCTTGATTTGTTGTATCTGAAATGCTTTGCCATAATAAAATAATTTAATAAAAGATAAAAAGATAATAATTTCATTTAAAAAAAAAATGTAGACAATTGACTTCTCGTCTGCACAAAAAGGCAGAAGTTGTCCAGAGTCGAGGATACAGAAAAGGGCAGCCTCAAAGTCCTCGTCCTCCAGCTTCTGAATCTGAGAATCTTTGCGACTGGTGAGTATCCTTGCGACTGGTGAGTATCTTGCGACGGGTGAGTATCCTTGCGACTGGTGAATATCCTTGCGACTGGTGAGTATCCTTGCGACTGGTGAGTATCCTTGCGACTGGTGAGTACCCTTGCGACTGGTGAAGTAGCTTGCGACTGGTGAGTATCTTTGCGACTGGTGAGTATCTTTGCGACTGGTGAGTATCTTTGCGACTGGTGAGTATCTTTGCGACTGGTGAGTATCCTTGCGACTGGTGAGTATCCTTGCGACTGGTGAGTATCTTGCGACTGGTGAGTATCTTGCGACTGGTGAGGATCCTTGCGACTGGTGAGTATCTAGTGACTGGTGAGGGTATTAGCGACTGGTGGGTACTCCAGGTTTTGTACCAGGGAAGTTAGAGGTAGTGTAGGTAAGGAAGAGCAGGTTGTTAATATTATCCCCATAGAGTAGTGGGTAATAATGTCCGACAGGATTGGGGATGCCACTCAGTGCACTTCTTGCGGCATGTATGCGTTCCTTGATGAAACAATCGAGGACGAATACTGCTGTGCAAGATGTGAGCGACTTGTTGCTCTGGAAGCCCACATCGTGGATCTAGAGAACACAGTGACAAGACTGCGTGGCATCTACAACCTGAAAAGGAGCTTGGACATTACCCAGCAGGCGCTGGCAGGGGTCAGCATAGAGGAGGGAGGAATAGAGGAGACGCAAGCAGCAGAGGTACGCAGCTGGGTGACTGTTAGGAATGTTAGGGGGAGGAGAGTCAGGGAGGCCAGTCCTGAGTTGGTAGACCCTAACATGTTTGCTGAGTTGCAGGTTGAGGGGGATATCAACTCAGGGGTGGCAGAGCTGGAGCATGCGCCCTCCCCCAGCTGCCAGGGGAGGGACGGCTCCAGGAAGAAGGGGGGCCGTAACGCAGGAAAGGTTAGACAGGTTGTGGTAGTTGGGGACTCAATTATCAAGAGGACAGAGAGGGAAATCTGTAAAAAAGATCTCGTGAACCGAACAGTTTGTTGTTTACCGGGCGCCCGAGTTCGGCACATCGCAGATCTGGCAGACAGATTGTTGGGCGGGGCTGGGGATGACCCAGCGGTCATGGTGCATGTGGGCACTAATGACAAAGTTAAAGGTAGGTGGAGGATCCTTAAGAACGATTTCAGGGACTTAGGTAATAGATTGAGGAAAAGGACCTCCAAGGTGGTTTTCTCTGAAATACTGCCTGTACCTCGAGCCACACAGGAGAGGCAGAAGGAGCTTAGGGAAGTTAACAAGTGGCTGAGGAATTGGTGTAGGAAGGAGGGGTTTGGGTTCCTGGAGAACTGGGCTGACTTCTCAGTCGGCTACCGGCTCTTTAGTAAGGATGGGCTGCACCTTAATGGGGACGGTACAGCTCTTTTGGGGAGAAAGATGGCCACCGAGTTGGAGGGGCTTTTAAACTAGGAGACGGGGGGGAGGGCTCAGAAGTAGAATCAGTCAGGAGGGAGCAGAGGACTGAAGGCAGTTGTAGGGTCAACAGCGACAGTAGGTCAACAACATCAATTGGCGGGTCTGTGCGGGAGAACAGCAGACCAAACAGAAATAAACAAAACCGCCAATCACGTTTAACTTCCGTAAAACTAAGAGGGGTATATGCTAATGCCAGGAGCCTAGCTAATAAGATGGATGAGTTGGAAATGTTAGTACATGAGGAAGACATAGACCTTGTGGGAATAGCGGAGACTTGGTTCGACCCCTCACATGACTGGCTGGCCAATATCCAAGGGTATTCGGTGTACCGGAAGGACAGGGTTGGTAAAAGAGGGGGAGGGGTATGTCTCTATGTCAAGAACAATATAAAGGTGCTAGAAAGGAGTGACATTACGGATGGGATGAGCATGGATTTAGAATCTGTGTGGGTTGAACTCGATAGGGAAGAAGATAAGGGAAAAGTAGTTGTGGGGGTTTGCTATAGGCCACCTAACCAAGGGGAGGAGGTAGAGCTGGAATTTTTAGCACTAATAGGTAAAGCGGCAAAACTAGGATCAGTCATCATATTGGGGGACTTCAATTATCCCGACATTGACTGGGAAGAGGGGACTGCACACTCGCATAAGGCCCGGCTATTCACGGAAACCTTACAGGATAACTACATGTCGCAGTTGGTGGATTCCCCTACTAGAGAGAATGCTATCCTGGATCTATTGATCACTAATGACCCAGACATAATCTCGGAGGTAGGAGTCCAGGACAACCTGGGCTCTAGCGATCACAGGATGATCACATTTAGTATAAATAACAATATAAAAAGGCAAGTGGGGAACATAAGAACCCTAAACTTCAGAAGGGCAGACTTTCCAAAATTGTACTCATTGATGGAAAGGGTAAACTGGGACCAAACCCTGGGATCACTGACCACAGAGGAAAAATGGGAATGCTTTAGAACAATATTAAGCAAAGGCATCTTGCAGTGCATTCCTATGGGGAATAAATTTAGAAGAGACAAAGCCAAACCTGGCTGGCTAAACCGTAGCGTTAAAAAACTTATTAGGGGAAAAAAATTGGCCTTCAAGAAATATAAATCAGAGGGCACAGTATCAGCCTTCCAGCAATACAAGGAGGAAAATAAGAAGTGTAAACACGAAATCAAGATGGCTAAAATCAACTTTGAGAGACAAATAGCGGAGGATAGTAAAAAAAACCCAAAGAAATTCTTTAAATATATCAACAGCAAAAAAACTAGGGCAGTGCATATTGCACACATAATTAACGATGATGGGAGGATGGTTACAGAGGACACTGAAAAAGCAACCGTGCTGAATTCTTTTTTCTCGTCAGTTTTTACGCAGGAAAAGGAAGGGTACACTGACCATGACTGTATGGTTAGTAGTAATACACAGGACTTGCCACTATGGCTAACAGAGGGGGAAATCAGGGAAAGACTGGATAAACTTAACACAAACAAATCACCAGGCCCGGATGGCGTACATCCGAGAGTGCTCAAGGAACTCAGTATGGTTATATCTAGACCACTGTTCCTGATCTTTGCTGACAGTATTAGGACAGGAGATGTACCAGGGGATTGGAGGAAGGCTAACGTGATTCCGTTATTCAAAAAGGGCCAGAGACATATCCCGGGAAATTATAGGCCTGTCAGTCTGACATCAATAATATGTAAACTTTTGGAGGGGATGATAAGGGACTATATCGTAGAGTATGCTAAAGACAACAACATCATCAGTAGTAACCAGCACGGGTTTACAAATGGGCGTTCTTGTCAAACCAATCTCTTAGCATTCTACGAGGAAGTGAGCTGTGAGCTAGATAGGGGGAGACCAGTGGATGTGGTGTACTTGGATTTCGCTAAGGCGTTTGATACAGTTCCCCACAAGCGCTTAATTTATAAAATAAGGTCTGCAGGTATCGACAGCAGGGTTTGCTCTTGGATACGGAATTGGCTAAAAGGCCGTGTCCAAAGGGTAGTAATAAACAGCGCATACTCAGACTGGTCTGAGGTAGTAAGCGGGGTGCCCCAGGGCTCAGTCCTGGGACCAACCTTGTTCAATTTATTCATAAACAGCATTGAGGAAGGGATCAGTAGTTCGTTATCAGTTTTTGCAGATGACACAAAATTGGCCAGGGCAATAACTGCACAGCATGAAGCAGATATCCTACAGAATGACCTGGACAAAATTACGGAGTGGGCAACGACATGGCAAATGAGGTTTAATGTGGAGAAGTGTAAGGTTTTGCACTTGGGGACCAAAAACATAAAAACACAATACACGTTAGGAGGGGAACCCTTGGGGGAATCAAAAATGGAGAAAGATTTGGGAGTCTTAGTTGATGATAGATTAGGCAACAGCATGCAATGCCAAGCGGCAGCTTCCAAAGCCAACAGAATATTAGCATGCATAAAGAAAGGGATGTATTCCAGAGATAAGACTATAATCCTTCCACTTTATAAAACTCTGGTCCGACCGCATCTGGAGTATTCTGTCCAGTTCTGGTCGCCAGTCCTCAGGAGGGATGTGTTGGAGCTGGAGAAAGTCCAGAGAAGGGCAACTAAACTGATTAGGGGGTTGGAGGACCTTACCTATGAAGAGCGGCTGCAATCGCTCGATTTATTTTCCCTGGAGAAAAGACGTCTGAGAGGGGACATGATAGCAATTTATAAATATCTTAATGGGGATCTCAGCTTAGAAGAAAAGCTGTTCATTCGAAGGAATTGCATGAGGACTCGAGGACATACAATGCGATTAGAGGAGAAGCGTTTTAACCTCAGGCAACGTGGGGGGTTCTTTACTGTTAGGGCTACAAGATTGTGGAATTGTCTACCACAAGAGGTGGTTTCTGCGGGTAGTATGGTGACTTTCAAAAGACTCTTAGACTTACATCTCAAGGATCAGGAGATTGAGGGCTATGTTAGATGATTACAGTCACACACACCTACACAGGTTGAACTGGATGGACTATTGTCTTTATTCAACCTCGCCTACTATGAGAAGATAAATCAGACTTGACCACTTTAATGGCGGATATATACTCTCCACGTTTATGCAACTGAGCCCTCATTAGATTCCCAATACTGCGTCATCTTGGGAGAGACTAATTCCCCCACCTTTGGGTCCTGTTCCCATTTAGGAGCTAGATGCCAGCAATTGGAATGTCTAGAAATGTAACACAGAGCTCTAGCGGGGCATGATCCGAGAGACCAGAAGGTAAATAGTAGACTTCCGTAAGCACTCCCATGGCACATGTATTACCAAAAGCTATATCAATACGTGATCCAGATTTGTGTGTAGAGGAAAAACAGGAATATGCCCTGACACCTTTGTGCTTCCAGCGCCAGAGCTCTGTGTAATCAAGGGCCTGAGGTTATTGCGGTAAATAAGGGGTTTGGCTCTCAAGGGATTGGATGAGTTAAGTTGGGGGTCCATGATGGATTTAAAATCGTGGGATGAGTCTTGTTTGACATGGGAACATCTGTAAAGCACCATGAAAGTGCTGTGAGCGGGATCTGAGCAGTGGCTTGTTCTGTCATAACCCATTGTTTAAACATACCATGTTGAGACCAGTCGAAAACTCATGTTAAATGACAGGCTGCATCATAATCTGCAAAATCTGGGAGAGTCATGTCCCCCGATAACTTTGCTAACCTGAATAGCCTGTAAGGGAAATGGGGCGGTTTGTGGGTCCACAAGAATTGTGATAGCCTATTCAGTCTTCAGAAACGAGGCAGAGATGCATACAGGTAAGGTTTGTAAGAGATACAGTACCCGTGGAATGATGTTCATTTTTAAGACGTTACAGCTGCCAAACCAGGGAAACACTCCGGTGTGCCATTCAGTGAGGTTTTGTTTGAATTTTTGGGAGAACAGGAGGGAAATTTATCTGAAAAGTAGTTGACAGGTTTGCAGAAAGATATATCCCCAGATCTTTGATGTGCGATCTCGACCACCTAAGCGGGAAGTTTCTTTGCGGAGAGTTCCTTAATGTCTCTCAAAGACTTCTGATTTATAGTAGTTGATTTTGAAATTTGAAAACGAGCTGTATTGGTTAATTTTCACTAAGAGGTTTGGCAATTGTATGGCTGGGTTGGTTAAAGAAATAACAAATCATCCGCATGCGTGGCTATTTTTGTAACTGAAAATATATGCGTAGACCCGAAATATCCAAGTTCTGCTGGATCATCTGTTGAAGCAGCTGCAGTGTTAAAATAGATATAAGGGGAGACAGTGGACACCCCTGTTGCATTCCATTAGAGATAGAGAGGGGAGAAAAGCGCACATCATTCTTTCTGACGTGCACAGTAGGGTGAGAATGATTAACCTTCCAGCTTGGGGCCAAGAGCATTAAAGGCCTTAAGGAAGTATAGAGACTGAATAAAGGTTTTATGGTATTTTGAAGTGAAGCAGTCGTATCCCGTCTTGCCAGGCTAGGTCTAAGACAAAGCAATTAGCAGTTCCTCTTTTGTAATCTACCCTATGTCTTTTCTTATCCATCAATGCCGAAAAGGCATTTGATAGGGATAACTTGCATTTCATGTTACTTGCGTTTAAAATATATTACCCTAGGTATCAACTTCCTAAAGTGGAGCTGTGCATTCTACTCTTCCCCTACTGCATCACTCAAAGTGAATGAGAACTTCTCTAACACTTTTCTATCCGAAACAGAACACATCAAACATGCCCTCTGTCCCATCTCCTATTCATCCTCTCATTAGAACCTTTCCTTTTCCTTATTGGGTTAATAAGAACTAACCCAAACATAAGACGCATACAGGTGGGTGATAGCCAATGAAAAATATCCACTTATGCAGGTGATCTTCTTTTCTCACTCATAACTCCACATGCCACCCTCCCAAATATCTTAAAAAATGTAATCATATGGGGAACTTCAAAATCCTTTAAAATCAACTTTCAATAGTCAGAAGCGATACATTTTGCAATTACCCCATCACAAAAAAACAGATCTTAAAACAAACTTTAAATTCCATTGGACTAAGGAAGATACCTCAAGACCCACATTTCTGCTAACCTGAGAGATGCATTTGCCTTAAATCCCCCCCCCCCCCCTCCTCCTTTCAAAAAGCCAAAACCTTTCTCCAGTAACAGGCTGGTTCTCCCGGTTTGGCTGCTACAACATATTTAAGATTATCATACTAACCAAATTCTTGTATCTGCTTTCGACCCTAATTCTTACGGACTCAAAAATAACTCAGGCTGAAATGTTTCCTCCTGTCCCTCCCCAAGACCCAGGGGGGCCTGGCTCTTCCAGATGTTCTGAATTACCACATTTCGGTTTACCTTGTCAGACTGATTGGCACCGCAACAGTGACAGTGACAAGAAGTTGAGTGCACATGCTCAGCTTCATATCCAGAGGTTGTCCTTAGGAAATAGACGTATGAGTGCTACCAGCATTGCTGCAGAGGTTGAAGGGGTGAGGGGCCAGCCCGTCAGTTCTCAGACCATACACCGCACACTGCATCAAATTGGTCTGCATTGCTGTCGTTCCAGAAGGAAGTCTCTTCTAAAGATGATGCACAAGAAAGCCTGCAAACAGTTTGCTGTAGACAAGCAGACTAAGGACATGGATTACTGGAACCATGTCCTGTGGTCTGATGAGACCAAGGTTAACTTATTTGGTTCAGATGATGTCAAGCATGTGTGGCAACAACCAGGTGAGGAGTACAAAGACAAGTGTGTCTTGCCTACAGTCAAGCATGGTGGTGGGAGTGTCATGGTCTGAGGCTGCATGAGTGCTGCCAGCACTGGGGAGTGTGGGGATTTGCTCTGGTAGGTAGGATTTGCGGGTGCAGTATAGAGGCAAAACAGATGGTTCTTCAAAGTAAATCAGGAGTGTTTTATTTACACTTCAGGAACACAAAAGTAACAGTCTTTCTTGGTGTTAACTCACACCCAACAAAAAGGAAAACTGACAGTCTTAAAGGCAGGTTTAAGCACAGCAACAAGTCCATTCACCTGTGTCTCTTTGGTGCTGTTCACACACAGCAATGGGTCAGTTCATCTGCTTGTAAGCTTTCCAGCCTCAACACTCACTTCCACAGCCTTCTGGTGCCTGGAGACAAATCTCAAACACCTGTTAGGCTGTCTGCCTTATAAACCCCAGGCAAGACCTGGCCTGGAGCGTGGGGAGCAGCCACCCACCCATACCTTAACTGCTCCCAATAAGAGCCGGCCCGGATTCGGCTTTGCAGCCACACTAAAATAGAAAAATGTCAAACAGCACTAGCTGCTGCTGACACAGAACTACCGGCTCTTATCTCACCGAGGCCAGGAACCTCGGTGACACGTATCTTCCGTCGACTAAGGATCCATGTGCCCTGCCACATACCTCCCCCCTTTGTTCAACCCTCAGGGGGTGAACACATGTCATACAGTGTGCGCGAGACAGGGCATCCGCATTTCCCTGTAGGCGGCCTGCCCTGTGTTCCACTGAGAACTTGAAGTTCTGAAGGGACAGGAACCATCTGGTGACCCGAGCATTTCTCTCCTTGGCCTGGCTCATCCATTGGAGAGGGGAATGGTCGGTCACCAGACGAAATTTCCTCCCCAACAGATAATAGCGAAGAGACTCGAGTGCCCATTTGATAGCCAGGCACTCTCTCTCTACTATACTGTATCGGGTCTCTGCTGGGGTGAGCTTCCGGCTGAGGTACACGACAGGATGCTCCTCCCCATTGACCTCCTGTGATAGTACAGCCCCTAGACCTACTTCCGAGGCATCGGTCTGTACTATAAATCCCTTCTTGAAGTCTGGGGTGACCAAGACTGGGGACCCACATAGTGCCGACTTCAAAGCGGAAAAGGCCTCTTCCGCCTTATCATTCCAGTGAACCATGACGGACTTTCGTCCTTTTAGTAGCCCTGTCAGTGGAGCAGCTAAGGTGGCAAAATGGGGAATGAACCTCATATAATATCCCAGCATTCCCAGGAATGATCTGACCTGCTTAGTGGTGACTGGTCGGGGCCAACTACGTATGGCTTCTATTTTGTTTATTTGGGGTTTGATGACTCCTCGCCCAACCACATACCCCAGGTATTTAGTCTCTTCTAATCCTATTGAACACTTTTTTGGATTAGCGGTCAGCCCGGCCTTCCTAAGGGCATCCACTACCGCCTGCACTTTGGGCAGATGACTTTCCCAATCCCGGCTGTGGATGACGACATCGTCCAGGTAAGCCGAGGCGTACTGATGATGAGGTCGCAACACTATGTCCATTAGTCTTTGGAAGGTGGCAGGGGCGCCATGCAGGCCAAAGGGTAACACCTTATAATGATATAGGCCCTGAGGAGTAACAAAAGCCGTTTTCTCTTACGTCCTCCGACAGTCGCCGCCTCTTCATATTCGTCACATATGGGGTATTAGACTTTGCTCCGAAGGAGTAGCTAGGCAACAGAATATGTTAACAATAAAGCTTTAACATATCCCACCCTCAAGGGGTGGTCCCCTCAGTCAATACCCTCCTACTTCCTGCAACCATATCTCAGTTTTAATGTCTAGCTTGTCAGGAGTGGCTGGCTCTCTCTGTGCTGGGACTTTTTGTCCCAGACTCTTTCTTCTTTTTAATATTTTATTTGAGTTTTTTCTCTACCTTTACTTAGCTGTTGTTTTTGTCAGCATTAGTTAGTTCTTCGGACGAAGAGGATCATGCGGACTGGGTCTCGGGCTGATCCCCCTGATCGCAGGTCGTGGGTCAGTGGCTTCCCAGTCTGCCATCGAGCGTTCAGCCAGGTAACGCTCCTGGCACGGTGAACGACCCATCCCTGTTCGGTGCAGGGATGTTTGGTGAGGTGGCTACCTCACCGGACGCTGTGCGGTTTCTTAACCGCCATTGTGTGCGTCTTGAATTGCGACTCTCCCTGCCTCATGTGCAGCGGCTTGTTCGCCTGTGCGGGTTCCCCACGCCATATGAGGTAAGTGTGTCTATGTGGGGACCTGTCTGTCTGGGGGGGGTCTCAGTCTGGGACTGTGTAACCTGCCTTTAAATCACACTGCTTGTCTCCCTATCTCTCGGCTGCATGCTGTGGGCTGCAAGGGGGGGGGGGAGCTGTATGACACTGTGTGTGTCAGGCTGGGCAGTGTGGGAAGCTGTGTGCTGTGGGGCATGTTTTTAATGGCATGTTGGGGCATATACAGCGATCGCTGCGGCGATCTAACATGTATCCATATAATGGGATGAAATTGTGTGTGTTTTTATGCACTGTGGAGCGGCGGTTTCGGCGCCAAACGACGCCATTTTACCGGCGCCCGCTCCGGCCGCATGGTTTACATGCACGGCGGCCATTTTCTTGTAGCCTCCATAGGCTTACATAGAGCGCCCTGGCAGCATCACTTCCTTTTTCCTGGAACACCGGTCGAGGCAGCAGCAGCAGCGGGGTCTCCTCAGGTTTTATCCTTCTATTCCTGTTGTCCATTGCCTGTATTCAGTCTGTATATTCCCTGTGGGGGTCTCATTGTGCCTGAGTGTGTGCGGTGGGCTGCGCTTACCGCGCTTGCTGAAAGGGGGCAGTTAACCCTTGGTTGTCTGGCGTACAGGGGCAATGGATTCTCAGGAGGGCAAGTTTCCCACAGTATTGGTGGAAAGCCAGGGGACCGCTGTTTCCCCCCCAGGGGGGGATTTAGCCACTATTGTGGCTGGCCTTGCTGCCCAGGTGCAAATGCTGGTGGCTGCTCAATCTACTAAACGGCCCAGAGTTACTCTGTCCTCCGATTCTGAGGGTGAAGGTGATGGGGCTGTTCTGGCAGGGACCTCCCTATCGGGGTCCCGCTCCTCTCTTGATCTAGTGGGGTCTGAGGTAGAGGCTGAGGTTGAGGGGGTTGATAATTCTCCCCCTGGCTCGCCTGAAGAGCTTGCAATCATGGATGAGTTGATTGCTTCCATTAAGCAGACGCTACGTTTGCAGGACGAAGTGTGTCCCCCCGCTGCCTTGGCGGCTTATGGGACGCAGAGAATACGCAGGACGCCGCAGGTTTTTCCCTGCAATGCTGAATTTCAGCGCGCTGTAAAGGATCAATGGCGCGATCTGCGCAAACCTTTTGCGGTACCAAGTAAATTCAAGCTGCGTTATCCTTTCTCCCCTGCCACTGATGAACGGTGGTGTGTGCCTCCACCAGTGGATCATGCAATTGCGGTTTTGAACAAAGCCACTGCGATTCCTGCAGAGGGATCCCCTGTTTTCCGTGATGCCACGGATAGGAGACTGGAGTCTCTTGCCCGTCATACTTATTCTGTTACGGGTTCTATGCTTAAGGCTCTATTTGCTTCTCTCATGGCGGCCCAGGCGATCGCAAGTTGGACGCAGATGCTTAGGCGCGTCCTAGTGGCCGATTCGGCCTCGGCGGCGACCCTGGACATGGTGGATCAGATCCACCAGGGTGTCATGTATCTGTGTGATGCGGACCTGGACCTGATTCCGTTGGCTGCACGTGTGCACAGCGTGGCGGTGTTGTCTCGCCGCCTGGTTTGGTTGAAATGTTGGTCGGTGGACCAATCTTCACGTAAAACCTTAGCCAATCTGCCTTATGATGGGTCTCGCCTTTTTGGGGAGTCCCTGGATGTGTTGATTAAGGGGATCACCGGGGGTAAGAGCACTCTCTTGCCCCATTTCCCCAAGGCTAAGGGGGCTTCTGGGAAGAAGCATGCGAATTTTCGGCCCCCTCAGGGGTCCTTTCGTGCCTTTCGGCCGCACTACAAGGGCAAACCGTTCAAAGGCCAGGGCTCTCAGAAGAAACCCTGGTCTGGGAAACAGAAGTCCGGCCAATCCGGACCTGCGGCCCATAACAGTTCGGCCTGAAGGGGCGCCCTCACCCAGTTTTGGGGTGGGGGGACGCTTGCTCGGTTTTCTTCAGCCCTGGTTGGCCCGTGTGCGGGACAGATGGGTTCTGGAAATCGTTCGATCTGGTTACAAGATCGAGTTTCTCTCTCGGCCAGAGAGCAGATTTTTTCCCTCAAATCTACAACTGTCTCCAGAGCGCCTGCGGGATCTGCACCTGGCGGTGCGGGACCTGAGGGCTCAGGGAGTGGTGGTTCCGGTGCCTCATCGGGACAGATTTCGGGGGTTTTATTCCAATCTGTTCACCGTGCCCAGAAAGGAGGGCAAGGTTCGTCCAATTCTGGACTTGAAAGCTCTGAACCGCTCTGTGCGGGTTCGCAAGTTCCGCATGGAATCCCTGCGCTCGGTGGTGGCTGCCCTGGTTCCGGGGGAATTCATGGCCTCCATCGATTTGAAGGATGCGTATCTTCACATCCCCATATTCGAGGGTCATCAGAGATACCTTCGATTTGCCATTGCGGAGGATCACTACCAGTTCGTGGCGTTGCCCTTTGGGCTCGCCTCGGCTCCGCGGGTCTTCACCAAGGTGCTTGCACCGGTTCTGGCATTATTGAGGGCCCAGGGCATTTCTGTCCTGGGGTATCTGGACGACATTCTGATTCGGTCTGCGACCAGTCAGGGTCTGGAGAAGGACCTGTCTGTCACGATGCAAACTCTGCAGGAGTTCGGTTGGACGATAAATGTTCCAAAGTCGACACTGAGTCCGTCGGTTCGTCTTCCCTATCTGGGAATGATACTGGACTCGGTGCAGGCGAAGGTCTTCCTGCCGGAAGACAAACTCAGGACTCTTCAGGAGGAAGTCAGGTCCCTCAGGGACGTTCCGAACTCGTCTCTGCGGACGTGTATGAGATGTCTGGGATTGATGGTCTCGGCTTTCGAGGCGATTCCTTTCGCGCAGTTTCACACGCGGGGTCTCCAGGCGGAGATCTTGTCCAAGTGGGACGGGCGACCTCAATCTCTGGATCTTCAGATCTCGTTGAGTCATCGCACCAGGGAAAACCTTCTGTGGTGGCTCCAGTCCCCGTCGGTGTCCGGGGGCAAGTCGTTTCGTCCGATCTCGTGGACGATAATCACCACGGATGCCAGCCTGTCGGGCTGGGGTGGTGTTCTGGGCGTTCTGTCCGCCCAGGGGACCTGGTCGGAGGGGGAGTCTTCCCTCCCGATCAACATTCTGGAATTGCGTGCGATAAGGCTCTGTCTTCATCGCTGGACAGACCGGCTGCAGGGCTGCCCGGTTCGGGTGCAGACGGACAATGCCACGGCGGTGGCCTACATCAACCACCAATGGGGCACCAGGAGTGCCCGAGCGGCTCGAGAAGTGGCCGACATTCTGTCTTGGGCCGAGACTCATGTCCCGGCGATAACGGCGGTTCACATTCCGGGAGTGGAGAACTGGCAGGCGGACTATCTGAGTCGCCAGACCCTGGATCAGGGGGAATGGTCTCTCCATCCGGCTGTCTTCCAGATGTTGTGCGCGAAGTGGGGTCTTCCAGATGTGGACCTGTTCGCGTCTCGCCTCAACTACAAGGTGAAGAGGTTCGTGGCAAGGACGCGCGACCCTCGGGCAGACGCGTCGGACGCGTTAGTGGCCCCGTGGCATCAGTACAGGCTGATGTACGCGTTTCCACCGATTCAGTTGCTGTCCCGGTTCCTTCGCAGGTTACACTCGGAACGCAGCACGGTGATTCTTGTGGCACCGGACTGGCCTCGCCGGTCCTGGTACGCAGACCTCGTGAATCTGGCGGTCGACGCCCCCTGGCGTCTGCCTCTTCCGGACGATCTACTGTCTCAAGGACCGATTTACCATCCTGCTTTACAGTCGCTGGCTTTGACGGCCTGGCTGTTGAGACCGAGGTCCTGAAGGAGAAGGGTCTCTCTCCAGAGGTTGTTCATACCTTGATCAACGCGAGGAAGTCTTCCTCGGGAACGGTTTATTACCGTACTTGGAAGGCCTATTTTGCCTGGTGTGAGTCCAGGGGGTTTTCACCCCGCACGTACTCGGTTTCCCGTGTGCTGTCTTTCCTTCAGACGGGTGTCGATCAGCGTTCGGCGCTGGCTACGATAAAGGGTCAGGTGTCTGCGCTGGCCGTTCTGTTTCAACGTCCCGTGGCTTCCAACTCCTTGGTTGGCACTTTTATTCAGGGTGTGCGGCATCTGGTTCCTCCTAGGAGGGATCCTTTGCCCCCTTGGGACTTGAATCTAGTCCTATCTGTGTTACAACGTGCTCCTTTTGAACAGATCAGGGAGATCTCGTTGTCTATGTTGTCCAAAAAGGTCGCCTTTTTGGTGGCGATCACTTCGGCTCGCAGAGTGTCGGAACTGGCGGCTTTGTCCTGCAAGTCTCCGTACCTGGTTGTTCATTTGGATAAGGTGGTCTTGCGACCTAATCCTTCTTTTCTGCCGAAACGAGTTTCGGAAATTCCATCTTAACGAGGATATTGTTTTGCCTTCGTTGTGCACGAAGCCTAAACATCCAAAGGAGGTGAGATTGCATTCTCTGGATGTTGTTCGGGCGTTTAGGGTTTACCTTAAATCGACTGAGTCTTTTCGAAAGACGGACTCCTTGTTTGTTCTTCCAGAGGGTCCTCGGAAGGGCATGGCGGCTTCCGCCTCTACCATTGCCAAATGGATCAGGCAGACCATTGAACAGGCCTATGCCTTGCAGGGGAAGGTTCCCCCTGTGCCTGTGAAGGCGCACTCTACTAGATCTCTGAGTACGTCTTGGGCCTGTCGTCATGGGGCTTCTGTAGCCCAGGTGTGTAAGGCGGCGACTTGGTCGACCGTACACACTTTCACAAAATTCTACAAAGTAGATGTTCAGGCATCGGCGGATGCTTCCTTTGGCCGCAAGGTTCTTAGTGCGGCTGTTCCCTAGGGTCCCTTGTTGGGGACTCCTGGCTGTTGGGATAAGTTTTGTATCCCCTGGTTTTTTGTCTTTTCCTGGGTTGTTGCTCCTGTTGAGCACTTATTTTTGCTGTTGCCCAGCTGGTTTCCTTCCTTTGGTAAGGTTCCTTTCTTTGATGTGGAGACTGCGTTGCCTTTCGGCGCGGATGCGTTTCCCACCCCTCATGTTTGCACTGCTTTGGGACGTCCCCATATGTGACGAATATGAAGAGGCGGCGACTGTCGGAGGACGTAAGAGAAAACGGAATTTTTGTAAAATCTTACCTGTAAAATTCCTTTCTCTGAGTCCTCCGACAGTCGCCGCCCCCGCCCCTCTTTTGGGGTTTGAATGTATACTCTACTGCTATTCCACTAAAACTGAGATATGGTTGCAGGAAGTAGGAGGGTATTGACTGAGGGGACCACCCCTTGAGGGTGGGATATGTTAAAGCTTTATTGTTAACATATTCTGTTGCCTAGCTACTCCTTCGGAGCAAAGTCTAATACCCCATATGTGACGAATATGAAGAGGCGGCGACTGTCGGAGGACTCAGAGAAAGGAATTTTACAGGTAAGATTTTACAAAAATTCCGTTTTTTCCTTGGCAGACTCCGTTAAGGGTACTTGCCAGTACCCTTTAGTGAGGTCTAGCACTGAAAAATATCGGGCTTGGCCTAATTTCTCAATCAGCTCGTCTACTCGGGGCATAGGGTACGCGTCAAACTTGGAGACCTCGTTTAGCTTACGAAAATCGTTGCAGAACCGCAACGTCCCGTCTGGTTTGGGTACTAAGACTATAGGACTGGCCCATTCACTTTTAGACTCTTCAATAACATCGAGTTTTAACATGAGTTGTACTTCTTCCTCAATAGCATGTCGCCGAGCCTCGGGTACCCGATATGGCTTTACCCGGACCTTGACCCGGGGCTCAGTGACGATATCATGTAGGATTAGAGACGTACGTCCAGGGAGGTCAGAGAACACATCTGTGTTCCGATTAATGAACTCCCTGACTTCCTGGACCTGTTTGGAGGATAGGCTATCTGCAGCTTTTACCTTGGTTACTGCTTCACAGGCTTCAAGAGGAGGGGTTGGACCCTTTTCACCTAGAAACCCTGGCTGGGGGCTGTCGTTCTCGGACAAGTCCCTATCTTTCCACGGCTTTAGTAAATTTACGTGGTACACCTGCTCCGGCTTCCGCCGCCCTGGCTGGTGTACTTTGTAATTTACTTCTCCTATCTTTTCGAGCACCTCATAGGGACCTTGCCACCTAGCTAGGAACTTGCTATCTACTGTTGGTACTAGTACCACTACCCGATCACCCGGGTTAAAGTTCCGGACCCTAGCCTGTCGATTGTAGATCCTACTCTGGGCTCGTTGGGCTGCCTCCATGTGTTCACGGACCAAGGGCATCACCTTTTCCATCCGTTCCTGCATCTGGGTGACATAGTCAACAACACTTTTGTAGGGGGTGGGTTGTTGTTCCCAGGCCTCTTTGGCTATATCCAACAACCCGCGAGGATGCCTACCATATAACAGTTCGAAGGGCGAGAACCCCGTGGAAGCCTGAGGTACTTCTCGCACTGCAAACATCAGATAGGGTAGAAGCAGGTCCCAGTCCTTACCATCCCTGGAAACTACTCTTTTTAACATGTTTTTTAATGTTTGGTTAAATCTCTCGACCAGACCATCCGTCTGGGGATGGTAGACGGATGTACGTAATTGTTTTATGTGGAGCAGCTTACAGAGTTCTCTCATAACCTTGGACATAAACGGTGTCCCTTGGTCAGTCAGGAGCTCTTTAGGCAGTCCCACCCGGGAAAACATTTCCATTAACTCCTTAGCTATAAGTTTGGCGGATGTATGTCGCAGGGGTATCGCCTCCGGGTAGCGAGTGGCGTAGTCAAGGATGACTAGAATATGTTGGTGACCCCTGGCAGATTTTGGAACAGGGCCGATTAGATCCATAGCGATTCGTTCAAATGGGACCTCAATTATCGGGAGAGGTATCAGGGGACTACGGAAATGGGGCTGGGGGCTAGTTATCTGACAGACCGGACATGACTTACAATACTCTTCCACTTCTCTGAACACACCGGGCCAATAAAACCTCTGTAGTATGCGGTCCTGTGTTTTCTGCCACCCCAAATGTCCCCCAAGAACATGTTGGTGGGCAAGCTCCATAACAAGCTTGCGGTACGCTGTGGGCACCACCAACTGTTCAACCAGTTCACCCCGGATTTGATTCACTCGATATAACATTTCCTGTTGAACAATAAAACGTGGAAACATCAATTCAGCCCCAGGTTTTTTTGGTTTACCATTAATGATTACAACATTTTCCCAGGCCCTGCTTAGGGACGTATCCCGGTGTTGTGCGGTCCCAAAATTTTCCCCGGAGACATTGAGGTCTGCCAACTCAGGGCCGGATGGCAAGTCCTCCACGTCTCCCACCATTACATTTAGTGGGGTGGTGTCCCCCTCTATCACAGAAGCTGTGGTCACCCCTACCGAGGGCCCTTCGGACTCAGGCTCCCAGGGCTCTGGCCTCACACTGGAACCAGGCCATTCTGCTAGGGTTGTCCCTGTCTCAGGCTTGTCAGACCCTTTAACCGTAGGCCACAGTGCCGGAAAACCTGGAAAGTCCCTTCCGATTATTAGTTCATGTGGCAACTTGGTAGCGACAGCCACCTCATGGGTCCATTTGCCGGCCGCTGTAGACAAAGTTACCAGCGCTGTGGGATAGTCCTTTAAGTCTCCATGAATACATACGACCCCGACTCTGCGGCCGGTATATTCAGCAGGCCGTATTAACGCCGTTCTCACCAGGGACACCAGACTTCCTGAGTCCAGCAGAGCCACCGCAAAAGTGTCTCCCACTTCCACCTGACACAGATGGTTACTGTCTATCACCTCACCAGTGCCTGTGGCGCATAGCTTTCGTGCATACAACGAGTGGCGGTGTCCATAGTTAGTCTCCATAGGCTCGTCCTGTTGGGGACACTCAGCCCTCACGTGACCTGGCTCCTGACACCGCCAGCAGACTATTGGGGCCGGGCGTACAGGGAGTACGTCTTGAGTGTGTCTCATTGCCACCAAGCGTTGGGTCGGTGGCGGAGATTTCCGGGGTTTGACTGGCCCCCTCCCCCCTGTACATCCCTGCAAGTTCTTGGTGGCCTCATAGCGCTCCACCAGGTCAACCATATCCAGAGCATTGTCAGGAGAAGCCTGGCCGATCCAGTGCTGGAGGGGATAAGGCAAGGCCCTCCAAAACATGTCAGCCAATAAGCGGTCCAGCATATCAGTGGGCTTTAACAGATCAGGCTGCAGCCATTTTTGCAGTCTGTGCAGTAAATCGTAATATTGTGGCCTGGCCGGTTCGGCCGCTTTGTAGCCCCACTGATGCACTCGCTGAGCGCGGACTAAGACATTTACGCCCAGTCTCGCCAGGATCTCACCTTTTACGGTCGGGTAGTCGGCAGCTTGGTCATCTGTCAAATCGAAAAACACCTGCTGGGGTCCGGATGCCAGGAACGGAGCGACCACCTCAGCCCACTGGTCACGGGGTAGCTTCTCCCGGACCGCCACTTTTTCAAATATGGCGAGGTACGTCTCGACGTCATCCGTGGGAGCCATCTTGGGTATCGCTGCACGGACCGCTTTCCGGGCATCATGCACTCCCCGAGACACCCCAGACTTTTCCAACGCCAACACATGTTGCAGCAGCCGTTGATTAGTTTCCTGCTGTGCACGCATAGCCTCCTCATGTCTTTTCTGCTGTTGCAGGTTAGTCTCCCGCTGTAGCTCTATGGCCTGCTGTTGTCCTAAACTGGCCTGGGTAAGCTGCCTTATCAATTCCTCCATCTTTTCCTGTGGCTGCAGCTTAGCAGGCTTAATATACGACATGTACAGTCACATTCAGCAGAACAAAAATATTTTGGCGTTTTACGCCAGCCTCACTGCGCATGCCCGCATCCGAGCACCAAATGTGGGGATTTGCTCTGGTAGGTAGGATTTGCGGGTGCAGTATAGAGGCAAAACAGATGGTTCTTCAAAGTAAATCAGGAGTGTTTTATTTACACTTCAGGAACACAAAAGTAACAGTCTTTCTTGGTGTTAACTCACACCCAACAAAAAGGAAAACTGACAGTCTTAAAGGCAGGTTTAAGCACAGCAACAAGTCCATTCACCTGTGTCTCTTTGGTGCTGTTCACACACAGCAATGGGTCAGTTCATCTGCTTGTAAGCTTTCCAGCCTCAACACTCACTTCCACAGCCTTCTGGTGCCTGGAGACAAATCTCAAACACCTGTTAGGCTGTCTGCCTTATAAACCCCAGGCAAGACCTGGCCTGGAGCGTGGGGAGCAGCCACCCACCCATACCTTAACTGCTCCCAATAAGAGCCGGCCCGGATTCGGCTTTGCAGCCACACTAAAATAGAAAAATGTCAAACAGCACTAGCTGCTGCTGACACAGAACTACCGGCTCTTATCTCACCGAGGCCAGGAACCTCGGTGACACGTATCTTCCATCGACTACGGATCCATGTGCCCTGCCACAGGAGCTACAGTTCATTGAGGGAACCATGAATGCCAACATGTACTGTGACATGCTGAAGCAGAGCATGATCCCCTCCCTTTGAAGACTGGGCCGCAGGGCAGTATTCCAACATAAGGACCCCAAGTACACCTCCAAGACGACCACTGGCTTTGCTAAAGAAAGGGTAAAGGTAATGGACTGGCTAAGCACGTCTCCAGACTTAAACCCTATTGAGCATCTGTGGGGCATCCTCAAAAAACCGAAGGTGGAGGAGCACAAGATCTCTAACATCCACTAGCTCCGTGATGTGGAGGAGTGGAAGCGGACTCCAGTGGCAACCTTTGAAGCTCTGGTGAACTCCATGCCCAAGAGGGTTAAGGCAGTGCTGGAAAATAATGGTGGGTACACAAAATATTAACACTTTGGGCCCAATTTGGACGTTTCACTTAGGGGTGTACTCACTTTTCTTGCCTGCGGTTTTGACATTAATGGCTGTGTGTTGAGTTATTTTGAGGGGACAGCAAATTGACACTGTTATACAAGCTGTTCACCCTCTACTTTACATTGTAGCAAAGTGCCATTTCTTCAGTGTTGTCACATGAAACTATATAATAAAATATTTACAAAAATGTGAGGGGTGCACTCCCTTTTGTGAGATACTGTATACTAGATGAAAACCCCTCACAGAGACATGAGAGGACTTTGTCAGAAGAGTCAATGCTCATACTGAACCATGTAGGGAAATGAATAACAACACCAAGGGGGCAGTATACTGTATAGACTTCACTATAGTATATGGGATTAATATCCTTAAACTCAATTCTAACATGTCCAGAATGGAAAAATAAGAATGGACTATGTAGGGATATGATATGTCCTAGAATGATAAAAAATAATGACAAATGGTAAAAAATAATATAAAAATGTGAAGAGCGACAAAGAACACAATGGAGTGCAGATCCTCCTGTAGGTATCAGGGAGAACAAATAACAGCAAAGAATTGTAATCATAGAAATGTGTTCTATATGTGTTATATAGGTATATCCAAAGGTCATGCATTAGCCAGCCATCCAACCAACGCATTTGAGGTGCGGCTCTCCTTTTGAACTTGCACTTTATATAGCCTGTGTTTGTGCCACATTGATGTTGTGAACAAGCACGGTATGTTCGTGTGAAATGCGTAAACTTTATCCTGTTGTGTCTGCCTGACCTAGCGACAAATAAAGAATCCTGACAAGCACTCTTCCAACTGTGGTGTGCGGTCATGTTCTTTCTTTATATACTTAATAAACTTTCCCACTCTTTTACAAAAAGTGCTAAATGACCTTATCCTATGGTTCTCAGGACCCCAAAAATGAATTTACTTCCCTGACCTCTACTTCTTACAGGCCCTTCATGCCCACATCCAAACTTTCTTAATGGAATCGGTGAACGGTACCTTCCTACAAATAATATAGGCTCATCTACTAACGGCCAAAATAAATGGACACTATTCTGTACTTTTACTCCTGGACCTTTCTGCTGCCTTTGATACGGTTGACCACCCCCTCCTCCTTAAAAGACTTCACGCCTTTGTTCTGTGACTGTACTCTTTACCAGTTCTCATCCTACTTATCCAAACCCCACCTTTTAGTGTTACTTACAATTCTACTTCCTCCTCTTCTCTTCTTTTCTCTGCTAGGGACCCCCAAGGTTCTGTTCTTGGACCTTTCCTATTCCTTATCTACACCTCCTCCCTAGATCAGCTGATAGCCTCCCATGGCTTCCAATACCATCTCTAAGCCAACAATACACAAACTTTTCTCTCTATACTTCATCTCAGCTCCTTCAGTCGCCTCACATATCACTATATTACTAGCAGACATATCAGCGTGAATGTCACACCACTTCCTCAAACTCTATCTATCCAGAACTGAGTTCATAATTTTTCCTCCCCCACGTGCCCTTTCCCCTGATCTCTCTGTCAAGATTGATGGCACAACTGTCAGCCCATCCCTGCATGCCAAGGTTCTAGGTATAATCCTGGACTCTGAACTATGCTTTCCGCCCCACGTCCAATCACTGTCCAAATCTTGCCGCCTCAACCCCCCCAACATCTCTAAAATACGCCCCTTTCTAACTAATGACACCACAAAGCTCCTAGTTCACTTCCTGGTCATCTTTCATTTCGACTTATGCAACTCCCTTCTCATTGGCTTACCTTTACATAGGCTATCCCCTCTTCAGCCCATTATGAATACTGCTGCCAGGCTCATCTACCTTACCAACTGCTCAGTGTCTGCTACTCCTCTCTGCCAATCCCTTCATTGGCTGCCATTCACACAAGGAATTCAATTCAAAATACTAACATTAACTTACAAAGCAATCCACAGCTTGGCCCCCAGCTACATCACTAACCTAGTCTCAAAATACCAACCTAATCGTTCTCTTCTATCCTCCCAAGACCTCCTGCTCTCTAACTCCCTCTTCACCTCCTCCCGTGCTCACCTTTTGGACTTTTTCAGAGCCTCTTCCATCCTATGGAACTCCTTACCCCAATCTGTCCGATTATCTTCTAATCTGTTTGCTTTTAGAAAACCCTCCTCTTCAGATAAGCCTTTTCTGCCCACACCTAACAACTGTACTTTTATTTTCTCCATCAGCTCATCCCCCACAGCTATTACTTTTTTTATCACTTGACCTTCCTCCTAGATTGCAAGCTCTAATGAGCAGGGCCCTCTGATTCCACCTGTATTGAACTGTTTTGTAACTGTACTGTCTGCCCTCATGTTGTAAAGCACTGTGCAAACTGTGGGTACTATATAAATCCTGTATATTTATAATAAACCCCCTAGACTTAAACATTCTGTATTGCGACTACATAAAAACTATGGTGGCATTCATTTTTAGAACGAAACGGCCTGTCACATTACCAGAATGTTTGACTGGTACCAACCTGGTCCTTTAAGACAATGGGTCTCTGTAGAACAGGAGATGATCAGAATCCCTGTGGCAACCCTAACGCCCCCAAAATATTCCTTCCTATTTCAAAGCCCACCCTAACATTGGTACAACTTTTGCCATATGCCAAAGACTTTTTTTTTGGGATGAAAAACGTATATATTTCTCCATTCCCCCTCTTTCCCATTCCAGAAAACCAGCAACTGCTTCATAGATTGGGTCCTCAAAATCTCATGTGTTGTTAATTGACAATAGCCTTCTCTGGAACAAATGTCAAAAAACTCCAGACTAAGAGATCTGGGATCCTGGTGAACAGCCCAGTTCTCAGAATCCTCTCAGCTGTCAGCCCAGCTCTCAGAACCCATTCCAAAGTGTGAAGATTCATGCACCCTCTCACTGCATTTGAAAACTAGTGTGCACTAGAAGAACTACTTAATGCACTCTCAGATCAATTTTCCAATGCAATATTAAACCCCAACACACTTAAACAAGTGGGAAAGATTTACAAATGCAGCAGTCAAAAGGACAGACTACTTTAACATGCGCACAATACCTCCATCTGCACCATGAGTTCAAAATCCGTACCTGGTGCTACAGAAGGCCACAAATTCTTCACCATGTTTCCAACCTCCCTTGACACTTGCTGGAGGTGTGTTCAAGCCAAAGAAGATCTACTCTACACTTTGGTCTCTGTTGAAATGAAGTCCTTTACTGTCCCCTGACTCAGCCTTTTTTCTCAAACACCCCAACTTTATACTGAGGAAAATCTACAAAAAAAATGGCCTCATTCACACGATCAATGTGACCAGAAGCTGCATACCTGACTAAGGAAGCAAACTAGTACCCCTCTGATCTCGCTGTGGATAGTCAAAATAAATTAAATTCTTCGCTCCCCCCCCCCCCCTCAAGGCCAGAAGACCTGCTGACATGCACGCTGGTGTGTGACCCCCTATGTGGATTCTATGGACATCCTGCATAATGGTTAAGCTGTGGATCACATCAAGCGTAGGGGCAGGTCTGCTCTGAATGCCATACTAGCAGCTTCATATTAAAAGAAGAGGATATATTTTTTTGTGTATTAACCAGAGTGGTGAGACAAATACCCACACACCTAGTCACTCTAACTTTGCTTGATTCAGCTGTTGCATATGTCCTACAAGCCCATTCAGAGTGGAGGTATCCATGTTACAAGCGGTCAGCCCGTATTGGTGCTCAGACAGTGGAACCTCATAGATGTACAGATCTTTGTGGCTGATATTATATACTGTATGGCCTGAAGCATTGGCCGGTATTTAATTACCATGTAAACCCACCTTTGATGGCAGAGTGCTATCTCTGGAAGCTGGATTTGGCTCATTTTAAATACGAACTGCATCCACGATTACCAGTATGGACTTTGCAAATTAGTCTTTTTCAGGCCAATCTTTCTAGCATGATAACCTGCTATCATCCAATGTCTCTTAATGCCTTCACAGTCTAGCCGAATGTTAATCAGCTGCTACATACCCCAGTGGTGTCAGTAATTGTGCATGTCAGGCTGGGCCCGGCAGACAAGATAGGAGATGATCTGTGAGACTAGACGGATTGCGTTGTAGTAGGTACTAGAGGGCAATCTAAATGCATGTGGCTCACTGATATACTATATGTGACCCCTAGTCCTGACTAACTATTTGACAGTCTGGGGGACCCTTCTGCTATAAGTTCATGGTCTCTGAAGTGATTGAGCTTAGAAACAGAAGGCAATGCAGATGACGTGAGACCTATTGAGCTGGCCAGCTGCAAGTGGTTCTTGGCTGCATCTGTGGCAGTAAAAGAGTTAAATTACATCAAAAACGTTAATATACTGTATTAGCAAAGAATAAATACATGGGCAGGGATGACAAAGTGTTAAAGCTGTCTAAAGCTGGCCATACACTTGTTTCTTTTGTTTAGCCTAAAGGCTGAACAAAAGACATTTAACAGATTCCTCCATCCACAGTAATGCAAGACAGTGCGGATGAAAATATCTGCCACTGTAGCTATTGTTTTCAGATATATATTTTTCTCGTATTTATGAATTTTGGTGATATATATTTTTCTCGTATTTATGAATTTTGGTGATATATATTTTTCTCGTATTTATGAATTTTGGTGATATATATTTTTCTCGTATTTATGAATTTTGATGATATATATTTTTCTCGTATTTATGAATTTTGGTGATATATATTTTTCTCGTATTTATGAATTTTGGTGATATATATTTTTCTCGTATTTATGAATTTTGGTGATATATATTTTTTTCGTATTTATGAATTTTGGGTTACCACTATTTATGAACAGCTGCATTCTAGAAATTTTAATTATTGTCATTAGTTATTTCACTTATTTTTGCGCTGTATTTGCACTGCACTTTAACAGATTTGGTCATTACCATTTTGAACAGCTGCATTTAAGTTCACCATTAATTTAGTTAATATTTATTCAATTTTTCCTGAGCGCGGTACACACCTACCCACACATTGTTTTCAGAAAGCCACCACCACTGACTTTCAAAATATCCGAACAATACCTGCATTTAAATGGATACAGGTGCTGTTTGGCTGCCAAATTTCAATCTGGCTCTTATGACTTTCAGTTGAAAGATGTCAAATAGAGTGCTGCCGATGGAGTCACATACTAATTTTCAGGAACCAGCCAAAATTCCCTGTTTGGCAAGCTTAAATTGTAACTCCACTTTAGTTGAGAAAAAAATAGCCCTCTGTGTGATCAGTGTACATTGCAAGAAATTTAAAAAACGTTGTTGCGGAGTCCTACCTGATTCTGCTTTGAAGAAAAAGTTGTTTTCTTTACAGACTAATTCTAAATTGGAGGGACTGGTTCATTATAACTTCCTGGTGTACTGCTATTCCTCATGCCCAATGGGGCTTTTGTAAATGTGATTTTGCTTGTATCCTAGTGCAGACATCTTGAAAAAACAGTGAGCCAATCACACAAGGAGGTAAAGGAGTCTTTAGGAGCATTCTGTACACAACCGTGTACAGAATGCTTCCAGGTTGCCATATTGCAATGTATTTTACAGAAAATTGTAGTGGCTGCAGATTGAGAGTACATTTTATTAACATTAAATTACAATATGGATTGTGTACCAATTGAACCATTTACTACCATGACTACTAGTGCGGGGGGAGGGTTAACATTCACTGCCATGCCCACCAATGTAGGAAGGGGAGGATGGAGAGGTAACATTTCTTTACCATGACCACCAATGTGGGGGAGGTGAGGGGTAACTTTCACTGTCACTGACCACCAATGCGGGGGTATTATTGCGCCACTGACACCAATGCTAGAGGTTATTATTGCAGTCACTGACACAAGGCTTCGGGGGTTATTTTTTGTGTTTATTGGCACCAATGTATGGGGTTATTTTTGGGGTTATTATTGCATCCACTGACATCAAGGCTGGGCGTTATTATTGTATTCACTGACACCACAGCTGGGGATTATTTTTCTCTAACCTCAGTGTGCATTGCGATAAGTTGCAAAAAATGCAGCAGTACGGAAATTTGTGAGCATTGAGGTTCAAAAATGCGCTGCTGTTGTGCGGCCCTTTAGAATTGTGGGGGGCTGCACTTGAGGCTCTTTATAATTTTCAAGTTGACCGCCAGTGGCTTAAGATATACTTCGAGGATATACTTCTTTTGCTACCTACTTGAATACCTACACAGCGAGCCATTTGTATAAGGAGAGTACATAGTAATTTGATATCCAGGAGACCTAGACCTTACCAAGAAGGTATATACCTGACCCTACCAGGTAAACAGATAGGGGTGTGCACCTCAGTGTTTATCCACCAGCTACGCTCATTTCGTCCATTGTCTGGTGAGTGGGGTACACAAGAGTAGAGCACGAAGATTGTCTTATCTTTAGATAATATTTTTATTGATTGGTTTATGTGCACAGCATTTATTACCACAGTTTTAAGATTCTATAGATGCAATTTTGAATTGTCATACTTTGTCACATTTCTTAATCACATGATATTTGTACATTAGATATAATATACTTATGCACACATGCACATTTTTTGATAACACATGCACTTTTTCAAAAAAATATTCATATAACTTTAAAGTTTTACGTAATATAGGAGAATTACAAGCTTTGGCACATGATATTTTTTTATATTTATTTATGAGGAGCAGCGCTGATCTTTATATTACTTTATATCTTATTGTATTGCTTCCCTTTTTAACTTTCATTGGTATGTATGTCCACCAATGTAGGAAGGGGGAAGTTGGGGGGGGGGTTAATGTTCTCTGCCGTGAACACTAATGCAAGGGGGGATGCTGGGTTAACTTCCACTGACCACTAATGCAGGGGGGTTACATTTCACTGTAACCAGTGCTTTAAGTGGGCCGGTATGCACTGGTACTCAGTACCGCCACTTCCAACTATGGCTCTTGAGCATACCGCCACCTCTCCATGTGCCTTAGCGTACCAGTACGCTCATTTTGGGCATCTACGCCCTCAATTGCCCCCCCAAGAATATTTTCCACTCCAGAGCCAGACCAGTCACCACCAGTGAGTCCCCCTGCTCCGGAGTCCCAGCCCAGGCCGGGGGGGTGCTCTGTGGGGACCATGATGTGGGGTGGGGGCGAAAAAATTTATAGGCTATAATAGAGTACAGGCACCTCTTTTGGGCCACTTAAAGCACTGACTGTAACTGACCCCTAATGCAAGGGGAAAAGAAGGGTTAATAGTACAGACACTAGTGCAGGGGGTTAATATTATGCCCAGTAACTTTCAATGTCACTGACCACCAACGCAGGGGTTTTATTGCGACCATTTACACCAATACTTTGGGGTATTATTGTATCCACTGGCACCAATGCTGGGGGTTATTATTGTAGTCACTGATACTAATGCTGGGGGTTGTTATTGCTCACACTGACACCAATGCTAAGGATTATTATTGCGACCACTGACACCAATTTTGGGGGTTTCTATTGAATTCACTGACACCAATGTACAGAGTTTCTATTGCATCCACTGACTCCAGTCTTGGGGGTTAATATTGCACCACACTGACACCATCATTGGGGGTTATGTTTGCATTCCACTGACATCAATGCTGGAAGATGATATTGCTTCCACTGACTTAAATGCTGGGGTTGTTTTTGTGTCTGCTGATTGGTGTTTTATTTTGTTGAAGTGTTACATCAATTGCCTTTGTCATTTTAACAATTTGTGTCACATAAAAACACAATGATTTAAGTTCTTCTGTTTCTGTTCTTTAATCCAGTATTCCTTGTGTAATGAGCCTCTGATTGAACTTTCTAACCCTGGGGCAAGTGGGTCTCTATTTTATGTCACAAGTGATGATGAATTCATTATCAAGACAGTAATGCATAAAGAGGCTGAATTCCTTCAGAAACTGCTTCCTGGATATTACATGGTATGACCTGTATGTGAGTTTTTTTTAACATGTCTTGTAAATCTGTTATTAATCTGAATCTCTTTTATACATTTCTTTAACAAGTACCTTTTTTATGAATGTGTTTTTACTAAGAGCTGAAGTTATTTCCACAGATCCACAAATCAAATTCAAACTTTTTAGAGGAAGTCTGATGCCAGTTGGTGGCTTAGGAACCATAACTGTCAAAAAAATAAAAAAATAAAAGCATGCTGACACATAAAGATCTATATGTTTTGCAGATAAATAGGAATTATAGTTTCTTTACTATACATTTTTAACTAAAAGTAGCCTTGTGTTTTCTTTAACCTTTGCAGAACCTTAACCAAAACCCACGTACTCTATTGCCCAAGTTCTATGGCTTGTACTGTGTTCAGTCTGGTGGGAAGAATATCCGTGTTGCTGTGATGAACAATATCTTACCACGGGTAGTCCGTATGCATTTTAAGTATGACCTTAAGGGCTCTACCTATAAAAGACGTGCTTCCAAAAAAGAGAGAGAAAAAAGGTGTCCTACCTACAAAGACTTGGACTTCATGCAAGATGCACCTGAAGGATTGCTTCTGGATACGGATACATTTAGTGCATTGGTTAAGACCTTACAAAGAGACTGTCTGGTGAGACATTCTTCATGTAAACTCCTATTTTTGGTTCATCAAAAACCCTATTCAGCACACAGAAATTGACATAAAAGTTGCAAGCATCTTAATGGTTTATATGCACATATTTATTCACACACCACTCCCTACCTTGTCCTTCACCATATGCACTACAAAACTAGATAAACAGATGGAATCTAATGATTTTGAATGATTTTTAATTGCATGCCCTGCATTTTAGGATTTTCAGTATTAGATATTGCAGAATTTGCAAGCGCTCTAATTTGTATACAATGAGCATCTCGACTGTGCCCCATAGTGTTTTAGAGCTGAATATATATGAAAAAGAAGTATTTGCAGGCATTTGGTAAACCTCAACATGAATGTTATTATTTCAGAAATTTTATATCTTTAGGGATAAACCAGTTTATGAAATGGCAAAATACTGTAAGTGGTTAACATGGGATTTCAGGATTTGCACTCTTCATACATCACTTGCTAATGGGTGACAATCATGAATAATAAATCTTTTGGTATTTGATTACCTTTAACTCTGCCTTTCATAAGTAAATTAGATATTTATAAGATACAGAGATGTGAATTACTGATTTATGGTTTACTGATGTTGAATTGTGCATCCCAACTTTGCCAATGGAACTTGGTATGTTAAACAGGGATTAGTTTACAGTACAATCACTTCATATTTCACTTCAGAAACCCTGTTTTCCTGTTATGTGGCCAGTACGTATTTATAACTTTATAACATTGTCATATAATTTACTTACAAGGGAAACTATAATGCTGGAGTTTTTTTTTTTTTTAGTATGTGAGTTTTTAAACTAATGTTTCCTGATCATACAATACAGGACAGGCTTTGTTAATCCTTACAGCTGGGTTATATGCAACCACCTTGATGTTATTGGAATTTGGCAAAGAAAAAAATTAAAAGCTGAGGCATCCCCCATATAACCCCTGCCACTTATAGCTAGCCTCACTTTTTTGCTACTGTTCTTAGGTGATGGACTTCTTCTCTCTACTGAGAGAAATGTACCCTCTTATTTTTGCATAGTGATTCTTTTTAGGACCACTGCTGCTTTTCTGCAGCTTCTGGATTGGTTGACTCATCAAAGTGGAGTTAACCTCGTGGTGCTATATAGATCCAGAGCTGAGGTCTGCCAGGCACAGAGCTCAGTCTCTGAAGACCCCTGCAGGGGTATGCCCACCATGGAGGGCAAAGTCAGGAAGCATTTAAATCCCCCTTATTCCTGCGGTTGATTAGTGAGTGCAGGGCAGAAGACCTTTAGACATTCATCCCAGGGAGCCCTAATTTGCTTTTTTTCCTCTAGGGGTACTTCCCACAACTGTTCCCTTGTGGAGTGCACTGTGTTCAGGATATGGCAAGGGCTAACATTTAGGCACCATTGTACCTTATGGGACCATGTAGTATCAGAGGTGGCCTGCAGTGGCGCTCTAAGGTGCTTGCAGTACCTGTGGCATGTACTGATCCTGAACTGAACCAAGTTGGCTTTTGTGGATATGTGACCCTTCCCTGCCCTCCCTTTGGACTTCTCTTTGGGCACAGTATTAAGCTGTTCTGCTTGAAACATTCTTCTCGATCAGCACTGCAAGCTATAGCCTGCAGTGCTAATCTGTGTATTCTGCTGACAGAGAAGCCTCCCCACTGTCCAAATACAATGACACAGCAGGAGGAATCCCCTCTCTACCTGTATTGTGTGGATGGAGGAATTGGGTCCTTTTTTTTTTCGTCCAGCTAGTTGAACAAAAAAAAAAACAGACCCATCTATTGCCAGCTTTACGGTGATGCACCAAACACCTGGTTGTGGCCTACAGGTGCGAGCCTCCCCTTCTAACTCAGACTTAGACTTAATCTGGCAGATACTAGAGAAGAGGATCAAAGACATTGGATCAAGAAGCCACTTCTAATACTTGATTTTCTTCCAAGCTAAATACATTTTTTGTGACTCTAAATGACACTGTATGCTCTTGTCTAGCATTGGAACAGCCCAAGTCTGCTCACCCCAGGGTGTCCAGTATGAGATCTTTAAAATTCCCAAAGCCAGCCAAGACCTCTTTGAGCCTGTTTTGTACACGGACTGGTCCAACTTTTTCAAGACTTTCTCTCTTACATAGTATTTTCACCAAGAACATTCTGTTAGGGAAAGCTTTCTACAAAAGTAGGCACTTTCTGTGGTAGATCCTGCCATTTCCTGATTTAATATAACCCTCACAGCCCATGTGGAGGATAATCATGTGTTAAAAACAGGTAACTAAGAGGTTAGAGGCAATCTTTAAAGCTTTCTCCTCCCTAGCCCATCCCCCGATGCAACCTGTGGGTGCTTCCATGGCTGTCATTTAGACCATTGCAGTCAACCATTGTGCCATGACCCTGGTGCCATTCCTAAAGATGTGTCTGTTCACTCAGTTAGATCTGAAATCAATTACATACAGCCATATGCTACTCTGTAAATACCTGTGCAGATACTTTTCACCAAATATTCAGAATGTCTTTTTCCCTGTGCAAACAACGCAGTAAAAGGTTGGCTTTTTAGACAAGGACATTAAGGAGATTACACGGGGCAAAGGTACTCTCCTTCCTTAGAAGAAAACGGCTTGTGCCTCCACCATCAGGTCATCCACTCATGATGTTGGCAAAGGTTTCTTTCATCCCTTTGGCTTCCAATGCCAAGTCTAAGATGGGAACGATCTTTTGTAAGAGGAAATGGTCCTCCAAGCCAATCAATTCTGGTGCCAAGGCCTCTCTACAGTGGTGCTGTGCCCCCCACATCTGGAGGAGAGAGACAACTTTCAGCCTTTGCTGTCTTTCTTCTTTACAACTCAATAGCTCAATGGGGAAGTCCTTATACATGCAGGCAGTTACTAAATGACAGGACAAATCAATTAACTCATCAACACCCTGGTAGTTCATTGAGAACTCCAAGCCATTAACCGCAGTGGTTGATAAGAAGTTGTAGTTCTCTCATTCCATTTTAAATTGTGACAGGGGAAAAGATCCCTGACCTGCTGCCACAACAGGGACTCAGGAGGGTACGGAGGCAGCTCAGCTAGTAACATGTTACATGTTACGCCCAAAATATGGGTATAACATGTAACATGTTACTAAAGGTGATTTTATCCCTGAAACGGGTCAAAACAAGCAGTGAGAAGGCAATATAACACCTCCTCACCACCTGTCAAATGCTCTCTGAAGAGCGATCCTTTGTGAACTGCTCTTCAGAGGGCAATGCAAGTGTAAACAAATCCTGGAGGTGCAGTAAAATCATCCAGTCCTGTTTTTCATTTTTTTTTTTTTTTAAGATTTATTTATTGTGTTTTTTACAATAATAATACATAACATATCATAACATAACATAACAAAAAAATAAACAAAAACAAGTAAAAACGAACCTCACAGGTCTCACAAATGTAAGAAATTGGTACACACAAATCCAACATAATGATTCCAGTATTAGGACAGTTTACTCCAGTGCAAGAAAAAGGAAAAAACATTGCAATTATACATACAGAATAAAAATCACCTTTCTCTTAAGGTTATATTGCCCCCTACAGGAGTAGGACACTAAGCAGAAAAAAGACGTGGCTATGCCTATGGGCAGTCTTAGGTGGTATAAATCCCCCTCTCTGCTATAGGCCTTTAGTTTTTTTCTGCCTAGTCAGGAGTAAGGACTTAGTACCCTACTGGGATCTTTGGTCCTGGCATTTTTTTCTGTTTTAAATGGCTTTTTTTTCTCCTGTTTTTTTTTTTCCTGTGAGATCTACAATCAACTGCCGGACTGGTGGACAGACTGGATATCTAGATACAGTGGTCCCCCCTGTCTAGCAAACAAGCGCGCCCAGACCAGAGCTCCGTGCTGGGTCAGCGGCGACATAGCCCCACTGGATTGGGGCTGGCCTGCAAGTTAAATACTCTTGCGAGGTCATATATGACCGGTTATTGGCCCAAGTCACATTGTTCCTCCTGGCTGACAGCCCCCCATTTCGATAGTGAGGAGGTTCTGTCTATAGTGGTGCCTGCCTGGTTCCTGGTTTAGTGTGTAGCTGTCCCCACTCTGCCCCTGGATGTGTTTTGGGGTGCAGGCGGGCCTCTCCCTGGGACGGTCGGACCTGTGGGTTCCCCTCCTCCCCCCCAGACCCCTCTTTTGTTTGGTGGTCCCTGTGGGCCATCTTGGTGGTGTTTAGGCATGTATTTTGGCTTAAGTGTTGGTCTGTGGACCAGACTTCTAAGAAAGCTCTGACTGATTTACCCTTTTAAGGCGATAACCTGTTTGGGGATACCCTGGATGACATCATTAAGATTTGCACAGGGGTAAAAAGTACCTTTCTTCCACAGTCTGGAAAGGAAAAAGAACCTTGTTGCAGATGCAGCCTGTCTTTCTTGCCTTTCAAAAAGTTTTTTCTTCCTTCAGGGTCCACTGACAAGGGTTCAAAACCTTTCAAGTCGTCCTCAGGTTCCAAACGGCCCTGGTCTGGCAAACCGAGAGCGGGATTCTCAAAATCCGTGGACAAGGCTTCTTCAGCATGAAGGTGCACCCTCCCCCAAACCTGGGTTGGGGGGACATCTTCGCTGATTTCCAGGCCCGCGGACCTCCTTGGTACATGACAAATGGGTCCACGAAGTGATACTGTCTAGTTGCAAGATTGGAAGCTCTCTTCGGGGTGGTGCAAGACTGTTGCTTCAGGGTGTGATTGTCCCGCTTCCGGTATCGTAACAGTTTCAAGGTTTTTATTCAAACCTGTTCATGGTCCCAAAGAAGGCAAGGTACGTCTGATTCTGGGCCTCAAAGCCCTGAACTGATTTGTGCGGGTACAGAAATTCAGAATAGAGTTCATTCACACAGTGGTGGCATCCCTATGTCAGGGGGATTCTCTTGCCCCTATCTACATGAAGGATGCTTACCTGCACATTCCAATATGTGTCCGACACCAGTGCTTCCTCTGTTTTGCTGTGGGAGAGGAGCATTATCAGTTTGTGGCCTTTGGTCTCACCTCCGCTCCTCGGGTCTTCACAAAAGTGTTGGCCCAGGTTCTGGCATTGCTACAACAGCGGGGGGTTGCAGTTATGGGCTACCTGGACCTCTTGCGAGCGGAGTCCTCTGCTGCCTTGATGGACAATGTGGAGATCACTATACAGACCCTGAAGGAGTTTGGATGGCTTCTAAATTACCAGAAGTTTGCTCTGTTTCCATCCAGGAAATTGGATTATCTGGGTCTGACTCTGGATTCAGCTTTTTCCAGAGTTTTCCTTCCTCTGGACAAACTCCAGAAGTTGCATGCTCCGATTCATCTACTGCTGTCCAGCAGACGGTCCTCCCGGACTTGCATGCGGGTGCTGGGCCTGATGGTATCTACCTTTGTTCGGTTTGCACAGTTCCATACGAAGTCCCTTCAAAGGGAGATCCTGGTAAAACGGGACAAGTCTCTGGACAAATGGATTAGACCGGGAAACCAATGGGTCCCTGGCCTGGTGGCTTCGCTTTCCGCCTCTTCGGCAGGGCAAGTCTTTTCTCCCCATGTGACAGTGGTCACCACAGATGCCAGTCTGCCAGTCTGTCCGGCTGGGGAGGTGTCCTGGAACTGAGCTCTGCTCAGAGTTGTTGGACGATTGAGGAGTCCAGACTGCCGATCAATGTCTTGGAACTTCGGACAAACAGGCTGTGCCTAGATTACTGGACAGATCCAGTCGGACAATGCCACGGTGGTGGCTTATATCAATCACCAGGGTGGAACAAAGAGTGTGTTGGCAGCCCTGGAAGTAGCGGCATCCTCCGGTGGGTAGAACAGTTTGTTTCGGCCTTCCTACCTTCCCCTTTGTAGGAGTGGAAAACTGTAAGGCGGACTATCTTAGCCGGCAGGTCCCTTCATCTGAACGTGTTTTCTCAGATATGTCTCTGGTTTATAGGGGGCTATGTCCTTTTATGTCATTTATGGTGGGGGACCCTTAGGTCTAATAGGAGTCTTTTTGTTGAACTTTAGCTGGCGTCTCCTTGCAGGACTGTAGCCGACGACCTCCCCTGCTTGTTATGTTCTCAGAGTGAGCTTAGCATATAGCGACTCTACTGGGTCTGCGTCCATGCACTTCGGGTGCTCTGCAGTCAGGATTATTCCTTTTTTTTTTTACTGCACATGCGCTTGCAAGGGCACTGGTGGATGCACTGATTATATCTGTGCAGAAAATTTTTAACATGGGGGGCACCGGTCCCCTTGGGGCCCGCAGATCCCCTAAAGGTACTCCCTTTTCCCGCCTACTGAGACAAGAGTCAGTGGAGTTGTTCTAAACACAATAATGGTAACCACGCATGGTGTGGCTAAAAAGCAGATCTGCAGACCAGGCTTCTAAAAAGGCTCTATCAGATCTCCCCTTTACAGGGGCCCACCTATTTGGGTGTTTATTTGATGAAATGATCATAGGATTCACAGGTGGGAAAAGTACTCTTCTTCCTCTATCCGCTAAGGGCAAGTCACCGCGTAATAGACGGTGCACTTATTTTTTGGCACACAGAAGAAAGGACCTAAGCCATTTAGGTCATCTGGGGGTTCCAAGAAGATGTGGTCAGGTAAGCCGAGAACAGACCCCTCCATATCTGAGGACAGATCCCTGCATAAAGGGATTCCCCCACCTGTATCTGGGGTGGGGGGACATGTTTGTTTTCTGTCCGGAACCAGGGACCTCCTTGATTCAGGACAAATTGGCCCACGAGTGTAACGCTCCTGCGTTTTATGTATGATGTGGATTTTCAGCTGCAGAAATATTCCACTTCAGTAGTCATGTAGAGAAACGCTGAGACACCATTCCCAACTCTCAATGACTCATCATGTGTGGATGATCTCAATTCAGCAAGTAAATACACACACTCAATAAGATGTTTCTTAGAGTGACTTATGTATATAGTAACACAGTGATGATAGGCTGAAGAGACAGGTTGGGTAGAGATGGTAGATGACAGACACTTGAAAGGAAATGTTCTTGAAAGTAAGATAGTAGCAGATGGGATGCAGATAGGTTTAACAATCATGTATGGTAGCAGATGACAGAGTAGCAGGTGGACATACAAGAGAGATCAACCCAGTGCAAGAACAGGTGGTAGTAGGCTCAAGAGCTAGCAATCTTAGATAATGCAGATGTAGTAATAGTCCTTAGTATGCAGAGCTAGATAGTGTAAGCTTTAGTATGAAAGTTATAGAGGTTTCCCCTGTGGGGTACTTATCACTAATAGCAATGTAGTAGAGGAGAGGTTCGGCAAGAGCGGATGATCCGGTAGCGGGATACAGGGATCAGCGCAGCGTGGTTCCGACAGCAAGGTATGCTTGCAAGCATGAGAGCTTCAAGACAGGTTAGCATCAAGGCACAAAGCAGTTTGAACGAACACATGTGAGTGAGAGCCGGCGATCTAAATAGCCATCCAGTCCGGCGCTCAGTGATGACAGCATCAGTCTTAAAGGTGTATGCGCACCTTACCAAAAGAGAATGGTGGGGCGCATATACTTATGAAAGAGTAATTAGGGTACCCAAAGGTACCAGAACATTACAGTACCCCCCCCCTTAAGGCCGGCTCCTGAAGGCCTCTGGAGCTGGTTTGTCTGGGTACTTCGCATGAAAATTGCGGATTAATCTAGAGGCATGTATGTCAGAGGTGTTTAGCCAGGTGTCGTCTTGGGGCCCATAGTTCTTCCATCGAACCAAGTACTGAAGTCTTCCTCTGTGGATACGAGAATCCAGAATCTCTTTTATCTCATATTCTTCTCCACCTTCAACTTGTACAGGAGGAGGAGGTGGGATAGTAGGCCTTATTCCTTGGTCAGGAACATGGGGCTTCAGTAGCGACACATGGAAAATGGGATGTATTTTGAGGTCTATTGGCAATGTAAGCTGTACTGCAGCTTTTCCAATAAGTTTCTTGATTGGGAAAGGTCCCAAGAACAGAGGTCCAAGCTTTTTGCTAGGGATTTTCAGTCTTAAATTTTTTGTTGAGAGCCAAACGAGGTCCCCGATAGCGTACTGAGGAGAAGGTCTTCTGCGAAGATCATAGTACTTCTTTTGTTGACTATGAGCGTGTGCAATGGTAGTATTAAGCAAACCCAAAGAGTCCTTTATTTGGGTAAGATAGTCTGAAGCTACTGGGTTATTTGAAGGAAGGATGCGTGGTGGAAGAATAGAGGGATGAAACCCATAGTTCAAGTAGAACGGACTCTGCTTGGTCGCACTGTGGGTTGCGTTGTTGTAGGCAAATTCTGCCAGAGGGAGAAGATCCACCCAATCATCCTGTTGGTAAGAAGTGTAACAACGTAAATATTGCTCGATGCATTGGTTGACTCTTTCAGTCTGTCCGTTGGTCTGCGGATGGTAAGGAGAAGTGAGCTTCCGCTCGATCCGTAGTATGTGACATAGTTCTTGCCAGAACTTGGAAATAAATTGTGATCCACGGTCAGACAGAAGAGTTTTTGGGATACCATGTAACTTAAAGACATGTTTCATCAGGAGTTCTGCCGTTTGTTTGGACGAAGGTAGTCTGCGAATAGCAATGAAATGTGCCATTTTTGTCAGATGGTCCACTGACACTAAGATGGTATTAAATCCTTTGGAAGGAGGCAATTCCACTATAAAGTCCAAGGACACAACTTCCCATGGAGTTTGGGGTATTGGTAGACTGCATAGTAGACCGGATGGCCTCGTAGTGTCAATTTTGGACCTGGCACAGACATTGCATGAAGAGACGAATTTTTGTATAGATGTTTTCATGTCAGGCCACCAGAATTGCCTGGTAATCAGATTAAGAGTCTTTGTCATACCCATATGTCCTGCCATAGGCACATCATGCGATAATTCCAAGATCTTGGTGCGTATGGTAGGTGGTATGTAAAGTTTGTCGTTGTAGTAGAGGAAGCCTTCTGCATCAATATTTAGTTGTGGTGGGGGTGAATCCAAACTTATACCATGCAAAACCTGTTCCTTCAAGGAACGGACAACTCCAATAATGCGTTTGTGAGGTATTATAGGAACGGAAGGGATTTCAAAGTAGTTTTCTTCAGTTAGTCGTGATAGTGCATCCGCCTTTTTGTTCTTATCTGCAGGTGTGTAGGTCACTAGGAAGTTAAACCTTAGAAAGAATAGTGACCATCATACCTGTCGGTGCGAGAAAGTTTTGTTAGTCTGAAGATATTGGAGATTTTTATGGTCCGTGTATATAAGTATTGTTAATTGGGTGCCTTCGAGTAGATGTCGCCAATTCTCCAGAGCCAATTTTATAGCAAGCAGTTCCTTTTCACCCACGGGGTAATTTATCTCGGGACTGCTTAGGGATTTAGAAAAAAAGGCGACTGGATGAAGTGGTGAAGTGTGAGTTGGTCGTTGGGAGAGTATTGCTCCTACTGCCATGTTTGACGCATCTACTTCCAGAATGTATTGGAGGGATGGGTCTGGATGGCGTAGTATGGGAGCAGAAGTAAACCTTGTCTTTAACAGGTGAAAAGCTTTATTTGCTTCATCTGACCATTTGAATGTTTTTTTAATGCTAGTGAGCTGTGTGAGGGGTCTCACAATGGCAGAGAAGTTTCTAATGAACTTCCTGTAGAAATTCGAAAATCCAAGGAATCGCTGTAGCGCCTTGCGTGTGGTTGGTGTAGGCCAATCCTGAATGCAGGATATCTTACTCATGTCCATCTCGATTCCTGTTTTGGATATGATGTAGCCTAGAAAGAGTACCTCTTCTTTATGAAACAAGCATTTTTTCAGTTTCACATAAAGGTTGTGTGCAAGCAATCTCGATAATACTAGTCTTACATGTCTTATGTGTTCAGACAGGGATCGTGAATATATAAGTATATCGTCCAGATATACCACAACACAGACATCTAGTAAGTCTCTGAAAATATCGTTTATAAATCGTTGAAAAACTGCAGGGGCGTTGCATAGCCCGAATGGCATTACAAGATATTCGAACAATCCGTATCTGGTTCTAAATGCAGTCTTCCACTCGTGTCCATCACGGATTCGAATGAGATTGTATGCTCCTTTCAGGTCCAATTTTGAAAAATAGGTAGCTCCACGCACCTGCTCAATGAGCTCAGGGATAAGCGGTAGAGGATAGCGATCTTTTATTGTAATAGCATTCAATTGCCTATAGTCGATGATAGGCCTGAGACTTGAGTCCTTATTGCGGACAAAAAAAAGTCCTGCTGCTGTGGAAGAAGTGGAAGGTCTAATAAAACCTTTTTCCAAATTCTCATCCAAATAGTCTTTGAGATGGGAAAGTTCATCCTGTGAAAGAGGATAAACATGACCGAACGGCAATTTGCTATTTGGGAGTAGATCAATGCTACAATCATAGTCTCGATGGGGAGGTAGTGCTTGAGCATTTTTCTCAAGAAAAACCTCAGAGAGATCCTGATAACATAGTGGTGCAATCTCATCTGTCACCACAGACAGGATCTTCCCGAAAGATGGGAGGTTACACGTACCCTCGCAATAGCAAGAGAGGAAGGTCAGAGTCCGTTCCTTCCAATCTATGGTTGGTTGATGTGTGTGCAACCAGGGAAGTCCCAAAACAATAGGAAAGTGGGGTGAAGGTATTAGATCGAAGGTAGTGGTCTCCATATGAGACCCGTTAGTAGTGACTAGGAGTGCCTGTGTGTGATCAGTGATCGGACCAGAGGGTAAAGGAACACCGTTAATAAGACTCACTGAGACAGGTTTAAGTTTAGAAATAATAGGAACTTTATTTAAAGCAGCAAAACGTATGTCAATATAATTTCCACAAGATCCTGTGTCAATCATGGCCTTAGTAGTAATCCTGTTCTGGTCCCACTGTAATGTTAAGCAAACAGAAAGATAAGGGTTAGTGATTGAAGTTGTCAATCCCCCTAGGAGGACATGTGAACACTCACCCTTCTTTTTGTAGACTAGGGGACAGACGTTTATCTTGTGATCCGGGGATGCACAGTACAAGCAGAGATTACCAGATCGTCTTCTGGCTCTTTCCATAGTTGATAGAGGTGGGCGTATGGTTCCTACCTTCATAGGAACGGGGTCAACGGCCGAAATCCGAGAAGAACTGGATAATGGCATTCCCATTTTCTCAGCCTTTCTTTCTCGTAGTCTTCTATCTATGGTGATACTGAGTTGTATCAATGCATCCAGGGTTTTTGGCAGATCCGCTCGGGCGAGCTCGTCTTTAACGGCCTCTGATAGGCCAAGCCTAAATTGGGTCTTCAGAGATGCATAATTCCATTCTGAATCAAGGGTCCATCTCTTGAATTCTGCGACAAAGTCTTCTACAGGTCTCCCACCTTGTTTCAAGGATCTTAATTGAAGATCGGCAGTACTCTGCCTATTGGGATCATCATATAGGCTAGAGAGTTCTGCTAGGAACAAGGCATAGGAGTTGAGAAGCTGATCGCTTTTTTCAAAAAGAGAGTCTGCCCAGGCCCGAGGATCGCCTGTTAGGTAAGAAATAATAGTACAAACCTTAATGTGATCAGTAAGGTAGGTACGGGGTTTTAGCAAGAAAAGTAACTCACATGTGTTTTTAAATTTGCGAAATATTTTGCGATCGCCTGTAAATACCAAAGGAGGATTTATTTTGGGTTCAGGGGACTGAGCAGTGGTAAGTTGTGTCAGTCTAATTACCTGCTGCGACAGAGCCTGATTGTCTTCTTTTAATTCAGCAAGTGCGTGTATTAACGCAGTTACTTGCTGTTTTAATTGTGTCATCTGAGTGGTTATTTCTGCTGAATCCATTTGAGGTTCGTTCAATCTGTAACGCTCCTGCGTTTTATGTATGATGTGGATTTTCAGCTGCAGAAATATTCCACTTCAGTAGTCATGTAGAGAAACGCTGAGACACCATTCCCAACTCTCAATGACTCATCATGTGTGGATGATCTCAATTCAGCAAGTAAATACACACACTCAATAAGATGTTTCCTAGAGTGACTTATGTATATAGTAACACAGTGATGATAGGCTGAAGAGACAGGTTGGGTAGAGATGGTAGATGACAGACACTTGAAAGGAAATGTTCTTGAAAGTAAGATAGTAGCAGATGGGATGCAGATAGGTTTAACAATCATGTATGGTAGCAGATGACAGAGTAGCAGGTGGACATACAAGAGAGATCAACCCAGTGCAAGAACAGGTGGTAGTAGGCTCAAGAGCTAGCAATCTTAGATAATGCAGATGTAGTAATAGTCCTTAGTATGCAGAGCTAGATAGTGTAAGCTTTAGTATGAAAGTTATAGAGGTTTCCCCTGTGGGGTACTTATCACTAATAGCAATGTAGTAGAGGAGAGGTTCGGCAAGAGCGGATGATCCGGTAGCGGGATACAGGGATCAGCGCAGCGTGGTTCCGACAGCAAGGTATGCTTGCAAGCATGAGAGCTTCAAGACAGGTTAGCATCAAGGCACAAAGCAGTTTGAACGAACACATGTGGAATAAAATTGTTTTAAACGTACTTCACCATGTATGGCCATTCTTTTGTTTAACGGTGGAGGCGGAAGCTGACCCAACAAGTGTGAAGGCTACACAGAAGAAGTTCTGGTCCTTAAAGATCCTGGGCAATGTGCAATAATCTTGAAGGTCTTAATTTATCTGCAATCTGGTGAGTGGGGAACCTTGAGGGGCACCTTGTCACTTTGCAAGCACCTGAATATTTTTTGGCACCTTAATTGGATCACTTTAAGGACTTTTTGTTTCAAGCATTGAACATTCTTTTGGAGTATATTTAACCACTTATGTGTATACATGCACTTTATAATTTATTGGATATTGCATATTTTTTAGCACTTAGCACTTTGTGTATATGATCTTTCTATGCACTTTATAAATTATTGAATATTGTTTATATATCACAGCACTTATCACTTTATTGAAGCTAGCGCTGCATAAATTCGTTTTTATCACATTTTCCTAAGAATTTTCTTAGAGTCTGCAGCAGCTGCTCATTACCTCACTTATATTAATAATTTTCACGTTGTGTAGCGCGGGTTTAATTTTGTTTTTTCATTTCTTTCACATGTGAGTGAGAGCCGGCGATCTAAATAGCCATCCAGTCCGGCGCTCAGTGATGACAGCATCAGTCTTAAAGGTGTATGCGCACCTTACCAAAAGAGAATGGTGGGGCGCATATACTTATGAAAGAGTAATTAGGGTACCCAAAGGTACCAGAACATTACAACGAGCTGTTCTGATTGGGTTACAAGATCGAATTCAGACAGATTCTTCCCGTCCAATCTACGCCTATCTTCAGATCGGTTAAGGGATCTACGGGAGGCGGTACAAGATCTGCTTTCACAAAGGGTGATTGTGTCGGTTCCCTCTCGGGAATGCTTTAGAGGGTTTTATTCAAACCTGTTTACTTTTCCCAGGGAAGAAGGGAAAGTGTGTCCAATTTTGGACCTCAAGGCTCTGAATCGCTTTGTGCAGGTACAGAGGTTTTGAATGAAGTCCACGATAGTGGCGTTCCTACACCAAGGGGACTTTTTGTCCTCTATCGATATCGAGGACGCATATCTGCACATCCCTGTTTACGCTGGTCACCAGCTTTTTCTTCGCTTCGTTGATGGAGAAGAATATTATCAATTTGTGGCATTACCCTTTGGTCTCCCCTCCGCCCCCAGGGTCTTCACCAACGTGTTGGCTCCAGTATTGGCATTACTGTGACAGTGGGGGATTGTGGTACCTGGATGATCTCCTCTTAAGAGCAGACTCCCTTTCAGTTCTGGTGGGCAATCTGTCATTCACTGTACAGACTCTGCAAGAGTTCAGTTGGACCATCAATTTCAGAAAATCTGCTCTGGTCCCAGCCTCCAAAATGGTTTATCTGGGACTGACTCTGGACTCAGCCTCTGCGAGGGTGTTTCTTTCCCCGCAAAAGCTGCAAAAGTTGCAGAGGGAAATTCGGTTGCTGTTATCCAGCACTCTGTCCTCATTGCGGACTTGCAAGCGAGCTCTAGGCCTGATTGTGTCTACCTTCGGGGTGGTTCCGCTTGCTCAGTTCCACACGAGACCTCTGCAAAGGGGTATTCTTGTCAAGTGGAACAAGGATCCAAAATCTTTGGACAATCTGATTCTGTTGAGTCAAAACGCAAGAAGTGCTCTTCTGTGGTGGCTCTGTTCCTTAGCCCTTCCTTCCATTGTATTGGACTGTGACCCTGTCAAGCGGGGGGTACTTGGAAAGCTGTGTGTCAAGGGGACCTGGACCCTGAAAGAGTCCAGACTTCCGATCAATATTCTGGAACTCAGAGCAATAAAGCTTTGCATGAGTCACTAGGCAAATCATCTGCAGGGTTGTCCAGTTTGGATTCAATCATACAATGCCACGGCCGTGGTTTACGTCACTCATCAAGGGGGCACCAAGAGTGTCCTGGCGGCCTGGGAGGTGGCCGAGATCTTAATATGGGCAGAAAATTTAGTTCCAGCCCTCTCCACCATGCATATACCCAGCGTTGAGAACTGGCAGGTGGTATACTTAAGTCTGTAGGTGCTGGATCAGGGGGAATGGTCCCTGCACCCTGTGGTGTGTCCGGTGGGGGACACCCAATATAGACCTATTAGTTTCTCAGCTCAACCAGAAGGTACAGTGGTTTTTAGCCAGGTTTCGGGATCCTCTGGCCGATGCCACAGATGCACTGGTGGCTCCTTAGGGTCAGTATCGGCTGATCTATGCGTTTCCTCCACTGAAACTTCTGCCGAGGCTTCTGCGCTGAATGAAGGTGGAAGGTATTCCGGTCATTCTAGTGGCCCCAGACTGGCCTCGCAGGTCTTGGTATGCACATCTGGTAAGGTTGGTCGCCGATGCTCCTTGGAGACTTCTGCCTCAGGGAAGATCTGTTGTCTCAAGGGCCGATCTGCCATCCTGCTTTACAGTCGCTGGCTTTAACAGCGTGGCTGTTAAAAGCCAGGTATTGAAGGATAGGGTGTGAAGGTTTAAGCACCTAAAGGGTTAATATAGCGCTTGCTTCTATTTATTCAGAGGTGAACAATTCCTTCTTCACACACCCGAATACTAAAGGCAATCAAGTGAAAAATATAGGTGTTACACAGTTGATAGTGATAATCCAAAGTTAACATAACGTGTACAAAATTACATGAAAATTAAAGTGCAAAGTGCTGAAAAATAAACTTAGATGAGTGCATCAAATGCGTAAATAAATAAATACATCAAATGTTACTTAAGTCCCAATAAATAGTTCATAAGTGACTTAGTGCATACATAAGGTGCCACAATAAAAAGTGCAAATTCAAATTCTTCCAGTAGTCCAACTGCTGATCTTGAAATAATAGGGGTGGACACTCACAGGACTTGGTGGGTCTTAAATACCATATGGTAAAAAGACCTTTCGAGCTTGTGGCTTCCTGAGCCTAAAGGTAACTGCTGGGCCTTGTGGTTCCCTGTGGTCCGGGTCGCTCCTAATTGTAGAAAACGATCCTCCAGGTCCGATAATGAAGGGAAAATAAAGTACTCCAATAGTGCAGTACCGTTAAAAATGAAAAAAACGCCAGCTGCGGGTAATGCCTAAAGATGGAGAGCGGTGACTGCCGGCTTGCGTTCCACCAGGCTACCCGGAAGCGTGCAGCGTGCGTGCGTTCCACCTGACGTGCGTTTCGTCAGAGCGTAGTGACGTCTTCAGAGGACCTCTTAAAAATTAAAATTACCATTTTAAAACTTTTCTGTACACTTTTGTATCAGCATGCACAATAAAAACCACTTTTTTAACGGTACTGCACTATTGGAGCACTTTATTTTCCCTTCATTATCAGACCTGGAGGATCGTTTTCTACAATTAGGAGCGACCCGGACCACAGGGAACCACAAGGCCCAGCAGTTACCTTTAGGCTCAGGAAGCCACAAGCTCGAAAGGTCTTTTTACCATATGGTATTTAAGACCTACAAAGTCCGGTGAGTGTGCACCCCTATTATTTCAAGATCAGCAGTTGGACTACTGGAAGAATTTGAATTTGCACTTTTTATTGTGGCACCTTATGTATGCACAAAGTCACTTATGAACTATTTATTGAGACTTTAGTAACATTTGATGTATTTATTATTTTACGCATTTGATGCACTTATCTAAGTTTATTATTCAGCACTTTGCACTTTAATTTTCATGTAATTTTGTACACTTTATGTTAACTTTGGATTATCACTATCAACTGTGTAACACCTATATTTTTCACTTGATTGCATTAAGTATTCGGGTGTGTGAAGAAGGAATTGTTCACCCCTTAATAAATAGAAGCAAGTGCTATATTAACCCTTTAGGGGCTTAAACCTTCACACACTTTTAATCTATAGCAGCTGCTAAACACTATTCACTTCATTTATTTATTTAATAATATATTTATCTATTTATTTATATACGCACCTTCCTAGTTAGGCCACCCATAGGCGCAAGGGATATATACTTCCTTAGTATATATACATTTTTTTCAATTGAAGGATAGGGGTCTTTTTGACTCAGTGATTCCTACACTGTTGAAGGCTAGAAAATCTACCTCCAGGAAGATTTATCATTGTACGTGGAAATCGTACATCTCATGGTGTGAATCGATTAAGGTGCATCCACGCTCCTTTTCAGTGGCTAGAATATTGGCTTTCCTCCAAAGAGGGGTTGAGCAGCGGCTGGTCTTGGATTCTATTAAAGGCCTGTGTGTCGGCTTTGGCTGTGTTTTTTCAAAGCCCTTTAGCTACGCATTCTTTGATTCACACTTTTATCCAGGGAATTTGTCATGGGGCTTCTCCGATACAGTCCCTGTTACCTCCATGGGATCTTAACTTGGTACTGTTCATCAAAAACCTCCCTTTGAAAACTTAGTGAGAGTCCTCTGCTTACACTATCACAGAAGGTAGCCTTTTTGGTGGCTATTACCTCTGTCCGCAGAGTGTCTGAATTGGTGGCACTGTCCTGCCATTCTCCTTCTCTGGTGGTCCACAGAGATAAACTGGTACTTCGACCTAATGAGTCATTTCTTCCTAAGGTGGTTTCTGATCTCCATTGAATGAAGACATTGTGCTGCCTTCACTCTGTCCTAAGCCTAAGCATCCCAAGGGAATTACCTTGCATTCTTTGGCTGTGGCACAGGCAGTTAGGGTTTGCCTGGCGGTTCCTGCGTCTTTCAGGAAACCAGACTTTCCTTTTGTCCTCACAGAAGGACCTCGGAAGGGATTGGCTGCGTCTGCTGCGACCATTTTCAGATGGATCAAGCAGACGGTGGTACAGGCTTATTCACTTAAGGGTCAGGTTCTACCTTTCCCTGTGAAGGCGCATTCTGCTAGGGCGCTGATTGCCTCTTGTGCCTTGTGCACACGTTCACTAAATTCTACAAAGTAGATGTGTTGCATCCCCGGATGCTTCTTTTAGCCGCAAGGTTTTGCAGGCTGCTGTTTAAAAGAGCATTTTTTTCTCTTTGAGGATGTATGTTGTTTCTAGGTGAGCTCCAGTTGTTTCTGTTTGAGCTCCATGTTACCTGGTTGGCTAGGTTTAGCCTTTGGGAATTACGGTCTTTCTCTGCGTTGTTTTCCCACCCTTCATGAAAATACTGCTTTGGGACATTCCAATGGTTAAGAAGAATATGGAGCTGCGTCTGTCAATGAACAATAGAGAGAACTGGATTTTAACGTACCGTAAAATCCTTTTCTCTAAAGTTCATTGACAGACGCAGCACCCGCCCCTCTATTTCTGAGTGGGTTGGGTTTTTTTTACTTCTGACACTGCTTGCAACAAAACTGAATCCTATAGCAGAGTGAGGGGATGTTTGCCTTCAGGAACTGCCCCATAGGAATGGTAAAGGTTTTTCCTGCCTAGTGTCCTACTGCTGTAGGGGGCAGCATAACCCAATGGCCAAGAAGAATATGGAGCTGCATCTGTCAATGAGCTTCAGAGAAAAGGATTTTAAGGTAAGCCAAAAATCCAGTTTTCTAAAGTGTCCTGTTCACACCACAATGCCACGTTGACTTGTGTTGTGTTAAAATGCAGCAGGCTTGCATTTTAGTGCAACACAATGCAGGTCAATGCGTGTAAAATGAAGGTCAATGTGTGTAAAATGAAGGTCAACACAGTAAGGCAAAACAAAGCATTATCCAGTTTGCTCATGTGTGGGAACTAAAATCCTTCCTGATCTCCAGGAGACAATCAAATATTCCCTTGATCAACTACCCCTGGTGCTATTACCTATTCATGTTTTCATGCAGTTATATGTTGCTCATTTAGTAATGTATCCAGCTCTTTTTTATAAAAAACAATCTACTGAGCTGGCCAGAACTAGTTCTTAAGGGAGTCTATTTCACATTTTTACAGTTCTTACTGTGAAGAAACCTTTGTGTATGTGGAGGTTAAAGTAGTTGTAAATTCTCTCCTATACCCAGTGAAGTAAATAGCCTCAAATGAAACAAATCTCCCTACATAGGTTTTACATGTATATCTGCTGTCTTTCCCTTTCTACACTCTTTAGAAAGTGTAGATTGTGTTAAAAATCATGCTTCCTCTTCCAGCAGTGGGTGTGGAGTCTGGGCATACACTGTGTGTGGATTGATTGGAGGAAAGGCACACATACCCACTCCACATAGGCAGAGGAATGAAGGAACATGCAGACATGCTTATCTATCCCAAAGCATCCTCCTTGACACAAATTTCCAGCTACTGTTATATCTTGTGTTGGAGAACTTGTCAGAAGTTATCATGCTGGAACTGAGCAGCAGAAAGACACTGCACTTAGAGCTTTGGAGAGAGACAAGTAATCACTACAGATCTATGTACCCAGGTCAGATTTTATGAACGGGGTTTACAACCACTTTAAATCTCTACTCCTCCAGATGTATAGAGTCTTTATCATCTGGACTAAACTGAAAGTAAATAAATCAACACCAAGTTCACTACTGTATATGGACCACTTATATATTTATACACAGTGATCATATCCCCCTTAACTGCCTCTTCCAAAGAGAGAATAAAATCAATTCAGCCAATCTTTCCTCATAGCTAAGACCCTGTATGCCTTTAATAGTTTTTGTTGCCCTTCTCTGCACTTTCTCCAGTTCTCCAATACCCCTTTTGAGACAGGTGCCCAAAATTAAACTGCATATTCCATAAGAGGTCTTACTAATGATTTGTACAGGGGCAAAAGTATGCTTTCTCTCTTTCTCTCTGGAGTCTTTACACCTTTAGACTAGAAAGTACTTTGCTACTTTTAGAAATTGCAACTTTGTAATACATATTATTATTAAGTCTATGATCTATGACCAAAAATTTTCAAAAATACTGTATGCAAACTCACTGCAAAATATATTCCCATGGGCAATAAGTTTAAAAGGCTAAAAATAAAACCTATGTGGCTCACGGCCAAAGTTAAAAAAGCTATAAATAATAATGAACTACAAATTGCAAAAAATAGTAGGACAAACCCCCAAAAATTCTTCAAATATATTAATAGTAAAAAGGTTAGGTCTGAGCATGTAGGCCCTTTACAAAATAATCTGGAGTGGGTGACTGGGGGCAAAGAAAAGGCAAATGTATGAAATACCTTCTTCAGCTCTGTGTATACAATGGAGCATGGGGGGAGCTCATGACCATAATGAGGACGGTATTGACACAGCCCCAAATGATCCACAATGGCTCAAAAGTGATATGGTCCAGAAATATTTAGACAGAATAATGGTGGATAAAGAACCTGGACCAGATGGCATCCACCCACGCATCCTAAAAGAATTGAGCGCTGCAATTTCAAAGCCTTTGTTTCTAATTTTTAGGGATTCGTTAAGGACCTCTGGATTGGCGTAGGGCCAATGTGGTGCCTATATTTAAAAAGGGATCAAAGTCTTTGCCAAGCAACTATATACCTGTTAGTTTAACTTCTATAGTCGGGAAGATACTGGAGAGTTTAAAAAAAGACCACATAGATGAGTTCTTGCTGGAAAAAAATATTTTAGGCAACAGACAGCATGGATTCATGAAAGACAGAAGTTGTCAAACAAACCTGATTTCCTTTTGTGAGGAGGTAAGTAAAGCCTTGGACAGAGGGGTGGCTATGGATGTAGTATACTTGGATTATGCAAAAGCGTTTGACACAGTTTCCCACACATGGCTAATGTGTAAGGTAAAGTCTACAGGCTTGGAAAGATCAGTTTGTAAATGGATAGAAAATTGGCTAAAAGATAGAATTCGGAGAGTAGTGGTTAATGATTCTTACCTCAAGGTTTAGTGTTGGGACCCTTACTTTTTAATATCTTTATAAATGATATAGGGTCTGGGATTAAAAGTACTATTTCAGTCTTTGCAGTCGAATAACTTCCTTATAGGATGTCTCCAATTTACAAGCCGGCCTCAATGCACTGTTTCATTGGTGAACCATGTGGCAAATGAGGTTTAATGATGATAAATGTAAAATTATGCACTTGGGGGCTAAGAATATGCATGCATCATACATACTAGGGGGAGTAGAACTGGGGGAATCCATAGCGGAGAAGGATCTGGGTGTTCTGGTAGATCCTAAGCTTAATAATAGCATGTGATGCAAAGCTTTGGAAACTGCAGCAAGTCCTTTCTTGTATTAACAGAGGCATGGACTCTAGAGAGAGAGATAATTTTGCCCCTGTGCAAATCATTAGTAAGACCTCATCTGGAAAATGCAGTTCAGTTTTGGGCACCAATTCTCAAAAAGGATATCTGGGAACTGGAGAAAGTGCAGAGTAGAGCAAACTGATAAGAGGCATAGCTCAGCTATGAGAAAAGATTAGAGGAACTGAATTTATTCTCTCTTGAGAAGAGGAGATTAAGGGGGGGATATGATCAACATGTATAAATACATAAGGGGTCCATATAGTGAACTTGGTGTTGAGTTATTCACTTTAACCGCTTCTTGACTGGAAGGATTTGCCCCCTTAATGACCAGGCCATTTTTTGCGATTCAGCACTGCGTTACTTTAACGGAAAATTGCGCGGTCGAGTGACGCTGTACCCAAATAAAATGGATGTCCTTTTTTTCCCACAAATAGAGCTTTCTTTTGGTGGTATTTGATCACCTCTGAGTTTTTTATTTTTTGTGCTATAAACAAAAAAATGCGACAATTCTGAAAAAAATATATATTTTTCACATTCTGCTATATGACATTCCAAAAAAAAAAATGTAAAAATCAAATTTTATATAATTTTAGGCCAATTTGTTATCTGCTTCATATTTTTGGTAACAAAATCGCAATAAGCGTATTTTGATTGGTTTGCGCAAAAGTTATCACGTCTACAAACAAGGGGAAAGATTTATGTAATTTTTATTGTTATTTTTTTTTACTAGTAATGGTGGCGATCTGCGATTTTTAGCGGGACTGTGACATTGCAGCGGACAGATCGGACCCCTAACTGACATTTTTTACACTTTTGGGGGGACCAGTGACACTACTGCAGTAATCAGTGCTAAAAATATGCACTGTTACTGTAATAATGCCATTGGCAGGGAAGGGGTTAACACAGTGGGTGATCAAGGGGTTAAATGTAAGCCTAGGGGAGTGTTTCTAACTGTATGGGGGATGGGCTTTTGAAATGATCACAGAGCCCTGTGAGAGAAGAACGTTTAGCTGTGTTCACAACAGCTGACCGTTCTTCTCTCTAAGTGGGGAGTGATCACGGGTGGCCGGCGGCAATCGGAGCCGCCGGCCTCGTGCATCAGAGTCCCCACTGCAGAGTGTGGGCGGGAGCGTGCCACCGATGGTGCAGCAGGCGCGCTACCGACATAGGGCTACGTTGTTTCGCGCAGGAGAGGCTGCCTGCCACAGTAAAATTGCAGCGGGCGGCCCTTAAGTGGTTAAGGTCAACACAGAAGACAAGGGGGAACTCTTTATCTCTAGAGGAAAACAGATTTTGTCTCCAAATACGGAAAGGTTTCTTCACCCTAAGAGCTGTGAAAATGTGGAATAGACTCCTTCCAGCGGTGGTTCTGGCCTGCTCACTAGATTGCTTTAAAAAAGGCCTGAAATTCTTTCCTTGGTGTACTTAATATAAATGAGTACTAATATCCATAGGTAAAGTTGATCCAGCGAATATCTGATTGCCTCTTAGGGGATCAGGAAGGAATTTTTTCCCCTGCTGTAGCAAATTGGATCATGCTTTGCTGGAGTTTTTTCGCCTTCCTCTGAATCAACTGCGGGTGTAGGATTGTGTATATGGGATGGTATGTTTGGGTTTTCTTTACTGTTTTTTGTTTTTTATTGGTTGAGCCAAATGGACTTGTGTCTTTTTTCATCCTGACTAACTATGTAACTACCAAAACTTCTAGATCCTTCTCCACCATTGATTCCCCAAGCTGTGCTCCTCCTAGAATATATGTATGATGCATGCATGTATGCATGCTTTTTTATCCCCCAAATGCATAATGTTTACATTTATCAACATTAAACCTCAGTTGCCACATTAAATAGTGCATTCAGGTCAGCTTGTAAGTTGCAAACATCCTGTAAGGATGTAATTCCACTGCATTGCTTGGTGTCATCTGCAAACACTGAAATTGTACTTTATTGTCGCAACACTGAACCTTGGGGTACACCACTAATAATCTTAGACCATTCAGAGTATGAATCATTATTCACTATTTATACAATATTTTAGCCAGTTTTCTATTTGTTTACAAACTGAATTTTCTTAGCCTGTAGATTTTAAAGTGTTACTAAACCCACATAATAAAAAACGAGTGCAAAAATCAGGCTCACTTCTGCAAAGAAACCAATCAGCTTCTAACTTCAGATTGTTCAATTAGGCTTTGGCAATAAAACCTGGTAGCTGATTGGTTTCTATGCAGAAGTGAGCCTGATTCTGCACTCCCCAGCTTCAGTAAATAAACCCCTGAGGGGTTTGTTTTCTGTAATCTGCCAAAAAAAAAAAAAAAGTTGATCCAGCTGTTCTCTATCTCTACCTTCTCCTGTCGAAGTCTCTAATTCAGCTAGGGATTTTGCAGATCAGTGGTTGCAGCTCGGCACATGCTCAGTTTTCTGTGAGTTTCTATGCTAAGCATTTCCTCCCTACCACATCTGAGCAGCCCATGTGACTATAGAGTCACACATGTGGGACGCAGGCATATACATAGTAGTAGATGATAGCCCACTCTCTCCTTCCTCCTCTATGCCCACTATCCAGCTAAACACAATGGGGGCAGAATATTACATGTACTGTAGATTGATGGAGGCTTCATCTCCCTCTTATTCTAAGACACAGGCTGGAGGGGTTTGACACAGCCTGTGACTGAAATCCACCCACACCATGTTATTGAAAAAAAAATAATAAAGACTTGATTTTAAATATATATTTGTATGACAATTTAAAACAGTTTATTGATATTATTTATTTTTAATCTGTATTTCAAAGGCTGTTTTTTTTTTTTCAACATGTGACCAGCAGCAGAGGAATAGAAGATTCTCCTGCTTCTGTTTCCCTGCAGACAAGCTGTGAAAGAGCTGGGTCATGTGACAGCTGTATATATATATATATATATATATATATATATATAAGGAAAAAGGTACTTTATATTGGCCCAAATTGATGAAAAAATCTAGATTTTTACATTTTTTTACTGGGAATGATTTATAGCAGTAAGTAAAATATATATATAAAAATTTTTAAAAATTGTTGGTCTTTTTTTGTTTATAGCGCAAAAAATAAAAACCACATTTTTGTGGTGGGGAAAAAAAAAAACATTAATTTTACTTGGATACAGCGTCGCACCACCACGCAATTGTCAGTTAAAGCAACGCAGTGCCATATTGCGAAAATAGCCTGGTCATTAGGGGGAGACATTGTGGATCATGCCAATACTATCCTCATCAAGGACTTGAGCTCCCCATTTTCCTTAATATACAGCTTAAGAAGGTATTTAATAAACATGCCTTCGCTTTGCCCCAAGTTACCAGATCCAAATTATCTTGTAAAGGGCCCACATGCTAAAATATGACCTTTTATACTATAAATATATTAGAAGCATTTTTGGGACTTTGTCCTACTCTTTTTTGCAGCCTGTTGTTCATTTTAAATGTTTGTGTCTTTGATTTCATGTTTACATATTTTAATATTTTTTTGTAACTTTTAAAAGATGATTTTGATATTTTTTTAATGTTCCTTTTTATTATTTATAATTTGTATTATTTATAAAAATGTGTATTATTTATAATTTTGTATTTTAACTTTGGCCATGTGCTACAACGTTTTTATTTTTTGCTTTTTAGAGTCCATTCACACTGCCGCGACTTGTCAGGCGACTTGTGTGCCCTCAAGTCGCCCCAAGTCGCTTGACATAACAAAAGCAATGTAAATCAATGAGAGCCGTCTTAATTGGCACTACTGAAGTCGCTCTGACTTCAGAAAAGGGTCCTGTACTACTTTGAGGCAACTTGTATCCGACTTGTCCCAATAGACTTCAAGTCGCCTCCAAGTCGGATCCTTATCTTATTTGAAGCGACTTGTGATCCGACTTTGCAGGAAGAAGAAGGAAAATTAACCAGGCATTCCCCACATTGCAGCCATGCCTACAGTTCCTATATATACCATTATCTCTGCCTGGTCTGTGTGAGTGGCACTGGTGGACACAGATAAGTGGCACTGGTGGGCAGTGGCACTGATGGACACTGATACGTGGCACTGATACGTGGCACTGGTGGACACTGATTCGTGGCTCTGATATGTGGCACTGGTGGACACTGATTCGTGGCACTGGTGGACACTGATTCGTGGCACTGATACGTGGCACTGGTGGACACTGATTCGTGGCACTGATACGTGGCACTGGTGGACACTGATTCGTGGCACTGGTGGACACTGCTTCGTGGCACTGATACGTGGCACTGGTGAACACTGATTTGTGGCACTGATACGTGGCACTGGTGGACACTGATTCGTGGCACTGATACGTGGCACTGGTGGACACTGATTCGTGGCACTGGTGGGCACTGATCTGTGGCACTGATACGTGGCACTGGTGGACACTAATTCGTGGCACTGATACGTGGCACTGGTGGACACTAATTCGTGGCACTGATACGTGGCACTAGTGGACACTGATACGTGGCACTGGTAGACACTGATTCGTGGCACTAATACGTGGCACTGATACGTGGCACTGGTGGACACTGATTCGTGGCACTGGCACGTGGCACTGGTGGACACTGATTCGTGGCACTTATACGTGGCACTGGTGGACACTGATTCGTGGCACTGATACGTGGCACTGGTGGACACTGATTTGTGGCACTGATACGTGGCACTGGTGGACACTGATTCATGGCACTGATACGTGGCACTGGTGGACACTGATTCGTGGCACTGATTTGTGGCACTGATACGTGGCACTGGTGGACACTGATTCGTGGCACTGATACGTGGCACTGATACGTTTCACTTGTGGACACTGATTTGTGGCACTGATACATGGCACTGGTGGGCAGTGGCACTGGTGGACACTGATTCGTGGCACTGATACGTGGCACTGGTGGACACTTAGTGTGAGGAAAGGGATATGCAGTGTAGTTGGGGTACTATATACCACTATAGTTAGATTCAATAATCTAGTTTCTCTAGGGAAAGTGTTAAGTGACAGGGTGACCGTAGTGTAGTTTAGGGTGAACTGACTCTGACTGTTATGCCAGGGTGACAGAACTCATCCATGTCAGGGTGACCGCCATAAGAAAAAGATCATTTTTCTTAGAATTATTAGTAGAGTAGGGATAGGGCTCCGCTCCTTTTATGCCAGGGTGACAGAACTCATCCATGTCAGGGTGACCGCCATAAGAAAAAGATAATTTTTCTTAGAATTATTAGTAGAGCAGGGATAGAGCTCCGCTCCTTTTATGCCAGGGTGACAGAACTCTTCCATGTCAGGGTGACCGCCATAAGAAAAAGATCATTTTTCTTAGAATTATTAGTAGAGCAGGGATAGAGCTCCGCTCCTTTTATGCCAGGGTGACAGAACTCATCCATGTCAGGGTGACCGCCATAAGAAAAAGATAATTTTTCTTAGAATTATTAGTAGAGCAGGGATAGGGCTCCGCTCCTTTTATGCCAGGGTGACAGAACTCATCCATGTCAGGGTGACCGCCATAAGAAAAAGATCATTTTTCTTAGAATTATTAGTAGAGCAGGGATGGGGCTCCGCTCCTTTTACACCTGGGCGTTTTTGTTTCAGGCGTTTATTGGGCATTTTTTGGGCGTCTTTGGAGGCAGGCATGGCATCTGAACTTCTATATAGGGGTATATATATACACACACACACATATATATATAAACATACACACATATAGGTGTGAAAGGAGGGTAACACCATCCCTGCAAATAATTTCAGTAGCGCAGGGATAGGGTTCCGCTCCTTTTACACCTATATGCGTGTATGTGCATATATATATATATATATATATATATCAGGGCTCGACAAACCCCGGGCGCCAGGTCGCATTTGCGACTAGAATTAGCAACCTGGCGCCTGGGGTGCCCTGCAGGAGGTGTCCTGTCCCTTTTGCGCCCCCACCTCCTCCTCAAGTGCACGGACTTCCGCGCCGTCCAAAAATTGAGGCCCCGGCTTTTCGGCCTTCTTCTGTGAGATGAGAGGCTAGGGGAACTGGCGCCCTCTTGTGGTGGCCGGGAGTAATGCATGTTCTCAATGCCTTCCCATCTCCTTCCAAAGAGGAGAGGAGAGGGAAGTTTTGGTTAAAGGTAAGTGGACAGGGAGTGTGGTTATTATTATTATTAATTTATTTATATAATTATAATTAATTTATTTTTTAAATGTAAAAAAAATAAATAATAATAATTTTTTCTTTTTTTTTTTAATTATTAAAAAAAATAAAAAATGTTTTTCTTTTTTTTCCAATTATTATTAAAAAAAAATTATATATATATATATATAGTCTTTTTTTTTTTTTTCCTCATCGCCGTGCCACAGCCAAAGGCCCCTTTCACACAGGCTGTCTGATCAGGTCCGCCTGTCAGTTTTTCAGGCAGACCTGATTGGACCCTTCATTCTCCTCTATGGAGCAGTAATCTGCCGCCATCTGATCCTGTCCGCCAAAAACAGACGGATGGTGGTTCTATTTTCTATCCATCCCGTGGATCGGATCAGATGGCATCGGATGGAAAGAGACAGACAGTCTGTTTCCATCCAATTGCGCTATAGAGGAGAGTGGGGTTCTAGTCGTATTTATGTGTAAATTTAGTATCCGTTTTATTAAATAAAGCTTGGTTGTTAGTTTAAAAAAAAAAAAAACTGGCTCCTAACTTTTTTAGCTGGCTCCTAGATTTCAGGCAAATTTGTCAAGCCCTGTATATATATATATATATATATATATATATATATATATATATATATATATATATATATATATATGTATATATATGTGTGTGTGTATATATACCTCTATACAGAAGTTCAGATGTCATGCCTGCCTCCAAAGACGCCCAAAAAATGCCCAATAAACGCCTGAAACAAAAACGCCCAGGCGTGACAGGATCATCCCTGGTCCTTTCTGGTTCTGGACATGCTACAGAGCTGAAACTTCACAGGTACACCTTTTAGACCCCCCAGACACTAAATCCAAAGAAATCTCTCTTTTTTTTTTTTTTTTTTTAATAATGTTTTCAATAATTGGCTCTCTATCAAAAACGACAATTTTTAAGAACTTTTGGAATTAGGTCACAACACATCATATTCTGATTGGCCAAATACAAAGTCGTACAAAGTCGTCTATCATATAAGTCGCTTAAAATAATTCACAAGTCGCGCTAAGTCGTGCTGAAAGTCGCGCTAACAAGTCGCCCCTTATGAGGCGACTTAGAGGTTGCAGTAGTGTGAACCGACTCTTAAACTTATCGCCCATGGGAATATGTTTTAAAGTGTGCTTTGAAAACAGTGGATTTGAAGTATTCCCTTCATGACCTGGCCATTTCTTAGGATATGGCACTGCGTTACTTTAACTGACAATTGCACGGTCCTTCGATGCTGTACCCAAATAAAATTGATATCCTTTTCCCACACAAAAAGCTTTCTTTTGGCGGTATTTGATCACCTCTGCAGTTTTTTTTTGTTTTTTTGCGCTATTAGAAAAAAAAAGACAGGCTATTTTGAAAAAAAAAAAAATTGATTGGTTTGTGCAAAAGTTATAATGTCGACAAACTATGGGATATTTTTATAGAAGTTTTATTTTTTTTTTATTTTTTTTTTTTGCTAGTAGCGGCGGCGATCAGCATTTTATGGCAGGACTCCGACATTGTGGCGAACAAATGGGACACTAAGTGACACTTTTGACACTTTATTGGGGACCTTTTACACTAATACAGTGATTATTAGGATAAAAGAGACCACGCTAAGACTATAAAAAATGTATTTAAATATTTGATGAAGAAAAATCCGTGTTAACTATAATTTTAAATAGTTATAAATAAAAGTTCAATGTGGATGATGGTGTTTGCATCCAAATAAAAGGTGCCTTTGTGCTTAATTTCACAGGAGAGTATGGTAGGTTTGCAGATCATTCTTGTAGCTGGAGTTTGTCTGAGACATGCTGCAAAGGGGGCAAAGAATCCTCAACCCCACTAATCCTCTGCTCCGCTTCCGTAACTCTCTCCCTCAGTTTTTGGAGGTCCTGGCGGACCAAGGAGATATCGATCTTGACCTCCTCTATTTTGGAGGTGAGGGATGCCTGGCACTGCGATATGGCTTCTAGGACCTTTGCCGTCTCAGCCCCCGCCGAGCTTACCTCTGCTCCCGCCGCGGCGCCATCTTGGGCCTGGGACTCCTTGTCCAGGCGGCGAAATCTGTCCAGCTTGGCGTCCGTGTCCGCCCATTTCTTGGGCGGCGACATGCTGCGGGATGTCTGCGGGGAGTCCGGAGGTACGGGGGAGGCAATCCAGGATGTTGGGGTGCAGGATTTTAGGATGTAGGAGAATCTGCCGGCGGAGCTCCTCTCACTTGCGTCCTACTGCAGGCCACGCCCCCGGTTTGCAGATCATTCAAAGACATACATGTGACGGTGCTAACCGTCACTATGTGTGACGGATCACCCTGTCCCTGGATTGTAAACCCCTTTGTGTCATTTTCCTATGAGTTTGGGACATTGCACTTTTATTGCATTTTATTTCCTCTTTATTCATCCTCTGAACAAAGGAAGATGGCAGGACTCATGCCATTGAGTTAATGTAATGTAATGTTACAGCCCATCCCCCCCCCTCCTCCTGTTCCTGTGTCTAAGTGTGTGGATTCATGATACAGACAATAGCCTGAGCTGGGCTGGAGACATCTCTCCGCATGGGGTGTGTATTAAGACTTGCAGTTTCAAATGTACAAACGTTCAGTTCTCATTGGTTGTTGGTTGGTCCTTGTCTCATCCCCCCCCCTGCAAGGCTAAGGGGAGTGCCCCTTAGCTGTGTGTAACTGTCTGTCTTGGAATGTAATAAACAGTTCCTGTTTTTACCCTCAACTCTGAGCTTTGTCTAGTTTTTGGAGGGGGATTTATTATACAGAAAGCCGTTCGATTGTTTGGGGCTCTCTTTGGATGATTATTCGTATGCTGGCGTGCTACAGGGGTAATTCGTACATGCTGCAAAGGTGGTACATCCACTAAACGGCGGTTTCATTCCTTTTTACGCTGAGGTTCGTAACAATTGGTGGCAAGCGATGGGGTTGAGTCCCACTGCCCAGAACAGCTACCGATGCAGTATGAGGAGCTGAAACGGATTACCCTCAAAAAGTTATTGCAACGTAGAGGACGACCAGCAGGTAATTTAAAGAAACGAGAGATTATTGCTCAATTGTTGGAGATGGATGCAGCACAAGAAAGGGAGAGAGCTAATGTGACCGGCATCTTGGATTTAACACCCGAGGAAATACAATTTAACCGGGCAGTGCAAATAAGGCTGGCACATTTTGGCCCCAACCCTACAGCTGACATTGTGGAACGAGTGCAAGCAGCAGTAACAGCCCAACTGCAAGGAAGAGGAGCTGCAGCAGCGGAGGCACCCCATAATAATGTGGGAAGAAAGAAGGTACCTTTTGCTGCGTTTAAAACTTTTGTGGAATCTGAGGGGGAGATTGATGGATTTTTGGCAGACTTTGAAAGGCAGTGTACCTTACACAGGGTGCCCACAGACGAATGGGTCACCATCCTCTCTGGGAAATTGTCCGGCCGGGCCAGCGATGCTTTTCGGGCCATCCCAGAGGAGGACATTATAGATTACCAGGCCGTTAAAGATGCCCTGTTGGCCAGGTATGCAGTAACGCCAGAAGTATACCGGCGGAGGTTCAGAGAGACCCCCAAGCAAGCCAGTGACTCCTATATGGAGTGGGCATGCAGAGTACACCGTGCAGCAACCCACTGGATGGCAGGATGCCAAGCTGTATCTGGGGAGGATATCTTACAAGTGTTTATGTTGGAACATTGCTTCAACAAGTTACCTGCCGGGGTCAGAGAATGGGTCCAGGACCGTAAACCCTCCACTTTCCCGGAAGCCGCTCGATTGGCAGATGAATATACAGACGCTCGTAAGCTGTATGATAATGTGCCCAAAGCTCCTGCCAGGGTGGAATACCGACAAGCAGCACCCACCAATACTACTATTTACCAGGCTCTAGCACACCGCACCCCGGCTTTGCCTGAAACCGACAGCTATGCCCAGCCACCCCGTTTTAACTCCAGGGATTATTCGCAACCCATCCGGTGCTTTGGATGCAAACAGCTTGGGCACAAAAGGCCGGAGTGCCCGTTGAACACAGCCAACCAGGCGCAGTCATGGAGACGGCCAGCCGGCGAAAATCTAGGCAACTACCAGCCTGCTGCTCACTGCATTGAGCAGGAGGAATGTCGGGGCGTCCTCCATGAAGCAGACTCAGTCCAAGCCGTCCACTATTACCATGGCCACAGGCAGCAACAACCTAGCCTCAGACCAATGCTCAAGCCCCGGATTACCAATCTTGGACCACCCCTACCACAGAGAGGGGGGGACTCCTCCAACTCGCAGGCACGCAGATACCAATCCTGCAGTGGGGTACAGTGCTACAGGTGCAAGCAGGTTGGGCACTACCAACGAGACTGTACCCAGAGCAGGGACCAAGCTGCATGGATCCGACCAGGGTCACCCCCTCCAGTAAAGACAACAGTCCCCTACTATCACGCAGAGGCTCCCCCAGTCATACCAATATTCAAACCCACCGAGATGCAATTGGGTACCCTTCACGAAGCTGACCCAGTGAAAGCCGCTACAGAGAACTGCCAGCACCATTGCCAATCTGTCCAGTTAAACGGAAAGCCTGTGCGAGGTCTCCGAGACACGGGAGCCACTCTCACTTTGGTCAAGCGACATTTGGTCCCAGATGCCGCCCGAACTGGAGGTTCAGTAGTGGTACGGGTAGCAGGGGGAGGGGTGCACCAGATACCCACTGCGAGGGTCCACTTGAATTGGGGTGCTGGGTCAGGTATGATTGATGTGGGGTTGATACAGGAGCTCCCCACCGATGTCTTACTGGGGAACGACCTAGGCCACTTGACCTCAGCGTTCCTGCTGGTCCAGATCCTGGGCCCACATCACGGAGACCTACTTACATTCTGAGGTCCAGATGCTTTAATGTTTGGATGGAGTGCGGTCATATGGGATAGGTTTTGGTTTGGGAGGGGAGGGCCATGGCAGATTTACTTGGAACTCCCTGGATTGACTCTTTGGGACTTGTTACCCAACTAATTCAGGCACAGACCAGTTGGAGGTCTGGTACCTGGAATTAGTCTACCTTTGGGGGGAAGAGATGTGACGGTGCTAACCGTCACTATGTGTGACGGATCACCCTGTCCCTGGATTGTAAACCCCTTTGTGTCATTTTCCTATGAGTTTGGGACATTGCACTTTTATTGCATTTTATTTCCTCTTTATTCATCCTCTGAACAAAGGAAGATGGCAGGACTCATGCCATTGAGTTAATGTAATGTAATGTTACAGCCCATCCCCCCCCCCCCCCTCCTCCTGTTCCTGTGTCTAAGTGTGTGGATTCATGATACAGACAATAGCCTGAGCTGGGCTGGAGACATCTCTCCGCAGGGGGTGTGTATTAAGACTTGCAGTTTCAAATGTACAAACGTTCAGTTCTCATTGGTTGTTGGTTGGTCCTTGTCTCATCCCCCCCCCTGCAAGGCTAAGGGGAGTGCCCCTTAGCTGTGTGTAACTGTCTGTCTTGGAATGTAATAAACAGTTCCTGTTTTTACCCTCAACTCTGAGCTTTGTCTAGTTTTTGGAGGGGGATTTATTATACAGAAAGCCGTTCGATTGTTTGGGGCTCTCTTTGGATGATTATTCGTATGCTGGCGTGCTACAGGGGTAATTCGTACATGCTGCAAAGGTGGTACATCCACTAAACGGCGGTTTCATTCCTTTTTACGCTGAGGTTCGTAACAATACATTTATGCCTCCACCTGCACCACATGCACAGCCCACTTACTAGTTAACCCTTAGGGTATAGCGATTGATCATAATCCCACAGCAGTCCGCTCGATACCAGATAAAGTTTCAGGACTCAAACATAAGCAGAAAAGACATGGAGAGGCTTATGGTGTAGTAAGCTTGATCAACATGTCCGACACTTTTTGTAAAAATCTGTATTTTTGCTAGAAAATTACTTAGAATCCCGAAACATATATTTTTGTAGTGAGTTTTGCCCACCCGTGATTGCAGGAAAGAGTTTTGTATGTATGCATGTATGGCTGGCTTAAGTTTTTACTTGGCTTACTGAAGGAAGCTCAGAGAAACTTTTCAGAATGTGAGAATTCTATGTACAGTAAGTTAGTCATCGTCCTATTTCACATTGAATAAAGTCTTTTTATTTGAAAATGGTGTGTGGTGTTTACCCACATTGTTTGGTCCATAGTATCCATATCTCACCAAAAGACGAGACGAGTTATAAAAATTATATTATTTTATATTTAGTTTTTTTATTTCATTAGCAAATTCCAACTTAAATTCTGTTTGTTTTCCCAGGTTTTAGAGAGCTTCAAGATTATGGATTACAGCCTTCTTTTAGGAGTACACAACATAGAGCAGCAAGAGAAAACACGGAAAACAGATGGATCTCAGAGTCAAGTTGATGAAAAGAGGCCTGTTGGACAGAAAGCTCTGTATTCCACAGCAATGGAATCCATTCAGGGGGGTGCAGCCGATGGGGAATCCATAGACACAGATGATACGTGAGTAAAACAAGTGTTTCTATAGATTCATATAAAGTACAAGTTAACCCTAACTAAAGGGCAATTAGATTGCTAATGGACAGTGTACCCAACTGACTTTCTCTATCGTTCATTGACGGACGCTGTCGGGGACTAGCCCCGCGAGTTAAACGTCTCGCCAGGACGCACACGACAGGGTCTAGGGCCTAGGCTGATGTCCCAGTGTTCCCATTTGGCCAACAGCCCCCTACTCCGATGGCGTGGGGTCCTGTCAAGAGATGGCGCCCGCCTGTGTTCCCGGTATGGTGAGTAAATGTTCCCCCCATTTCCCTGGCGGATTTTGGGGTGGATGGTCAGCCCCTCGCACTCCTGGGTTTCCCTCTGTCCTATTGTGACTCCTGTCCATACCCCCCCCCCCACGTGGGGGACTGTTTGGGCCTACCTGAGCCTGGGGCCTAGTGTGCAGGCCGCATGGGGGGCCGGGCGAGTGTGCGTTGTCCGCGGTGCTCAATGATCGTGCGGGGGGGGGGGGCCTTCCTGGGGTTCTTCTGAAGTGGATGGTGCGGATGGGCATTCGGGGGGTCCCCCAAAAGGGCCCCGAATACCGCGATTTTCGGGCGGGCCGCCATTTTGTTGTAGCCTCTGTCTGCTTCTATGGAGGCGGCCATCTTGGTACACCCATTATCGGCCATTTTGCAGGAGTGCCTAAAGGACAGTGAGTCTTGAGGGTGATCTCTCCCTCTGTGTGGGGGTCCGTTAGCACGTGCCTGACCTCCGGGGGCGCTGTAGCATTTAAAAAATTGTAATTTTTTCAGGTTCAGTATGGACCCTGCGGGCCATTTTTCCCACCTGACCCCCTCACGGAGGCCGCAGGGCCTTCCGGATCTCCACTGTCCGCCTATGCCTTTTCGGCAGTTCGGGACGCATTTGGGCCCAGGGGGTGGTGGTAGGTGCGCTAAAATGTTTCTCCACCTACCCCTGCCTCTTCTGATGTCTTGGAGTCTGAGTCTGGCTCAGGTGCCGCAGGCGTAGGCCTGACGTGGGCCTCCCTGCCGGGTCTGTTACCTCGCGCCCTGTCTCCTCGGAAGATGAGGATGACATTTCCACCTCCCCTGCCGCGACAGGAGTTGATGGACGGACCGGCTGTTTTCGGTGCGTGGCACCCTGCAATTTGGGGGTCACAGCGGCGGCTGCGCTTAAGGCGCAGGTGGCATCTCGCACTCGCATGCCACCCGGAGCTGCTCATTTTGTTGGCGGCTCATGTAGGAGTGGAACCATCTGAGACGTTCCCCTGGGGTGTCTAAGCGGCCATTAGCCGTTGCCCTTTTGGGTGAGTCTCTGGTACAGAGGACTGTTTCTGCCTTTGGTGGACGTACGGTCTCTAGCTGAATGGGACTACCGTTGCTCCGGTGGAGGAATCCCCGTCCTTTAAGGACTTAGGGGATAGGATGGCGCGGGCTGTGGCCTGCGCTCTGTGCTCCCTGGCGTAGCTGCACTGGGAACAGTGTTCATGTTTGCCCTTGCCACGCAGACTCTGCCTGATGGGCAGAGTCCCAACACCGCAATTTGGTGTGGGGCATGTCCCTCTTGCTCTGGGGGAGCTGTTGGACCAGCTGGCGCAGGGGCTGCATTTTGTGTGCGATGCCGCGCTGGTTGAGGCTCCTTTGTATAACACCTTGTCATTTTTGGTGGTGGTTGACCGGAGTCTACTTGACCGGAGGGTTGGTCTGCGGATCAAACTTCTAAGAAGGTCTCAATGGATCTCCCTTTTCAGGGGGATCGCCTGTTTGGCGCTGCCCTGGATGACACAGGCTGTCAGGGGTGAGGGCCTTTGTTGCAGTCGGGGTTCCTCCCTTTCGGCTCGCAAACAGTTTCTTCGTCCCTCGGGGACAGTCAATGTGGTGAAGTCCCTCCAGACTTCTATGTGGGTTCCGGACAACCCTGGTCTGGCGTACATGGGTTTGGTTTTTTCCAGACCTGCTGACAAGGCCTCAGAATTGCTTACATGCGCTCTGTGGGGCAGTTCAGGCTCTGGTTCAACAAGCTGGACCTACTGGTCTTTTGTTGGTTCCATGCAGATCACAAATTCAAGTTGGTATTGGTTCGCACGGTGGTTGCTTCTCTACATAAGGGGACTTCCTGGCCTCCATAGACATCAAGCTGCCTACCTTCATGTCCCGTTATGTTCTGGACAGCTACGGGTTCTCTGTTTTTTGCAGTGGGGAAGGATCTCTTAGTTTGTGGCGTTACCCTTTGGTCTCGCTTATGCTGCTAGGGTCTTCACGACGGTGTTGGTTCCGGTCCTGGCGCTGTTGCGACAGCGGGGCGTATCGGCCCTGGTTTCCTGGCCGCTCTGCTTCTCCGTTTGGAGTCCCCTACGGTGCTGACAACGTAGTTGGCTGTCACCGTGGGAACTCTGGTGGAGTTCAGGTGGGTTCTGAACCTTCAGAAATCATCCCTGGTCCTTTCCATGAGACTGGATTTTCTGAGTCTGACTTTGGACTTGTCCTCGGTCAGGGTGTTTCTCCCTCCGGGGTCAAAACTCTAGGCACTTTAGGCTGCGGTCGACTGTAGCTGTTCCGCACATGGTCTTCTCTTTGGACCTGCATGCGAGTTCTGGGACTGATGGTGTTGTTTTTCAAGACGGTCCCTTTCGCTCAATCCCTCTGGGGATCCCCCAGGAGGCACTCCTTCTCGAAGGCGACTGGAATCCAAACTCTGGACTTGCGGATCAGGCTGGGCCGGGTGCCCGGGGAGTCTTGCTCTGAAATCCTTCCTCCCCGTCTACTGGACAATTGTCACCACGGATGCAAGCTTGTCTGGGTGGGGAGGAGTCCTCGGCAGGTTTTCTGCTTCGGGAGTATGGTCCCTTGAGGATCCAGGTTACCGCTTATTGTCCTGGGGTTCACTAGTTCACTGGATTGGGCACCTGCAGCTGTCCGGTGCACTTTCAATTGACTACGCCGCGACCGTGGCTTGTGTCATTCACCATGGGGGCACCATAAGTGTCCTTGCTGCCTTAGAAGTGATGTTTCTTCGTTGGGCAGAGCGCCTTGTTCCGGCTCTATCCGCTGTTCCCTTTCCAGGGGGGAAACAACACAATTGGTAGGCGGTTTGCCTCAGTCGCTTGGCCCTGGATGCAGGGCAATGGTCCCTTCATCCGGAGTCGTTCCAGCAGTTGTGCCTTCGTTTGGGGGCACTTCGGACATGGGCCTGTTGGCATTGCATCTAAAGGATAGTGCAGAGGTCGTGGCCCGCTCCCGGGACCCTCTGGCGGGTGCAATGGTGGCCTCAGGGGTTCTGTCATGGGCAAGAACATTCGCTATTTTCAACATGTTCAATGCTGAGATGTTTGGCGTGGTCACCTATGCAAGGCTGACGCCGGCATGGTCGTACGAGAGTGCTCGCGGATGGGCCAAGGTCAGTGTCAGCTGCTGTCTGCCTTTCCTCCTCTCCTGTTGTTGCCAAGAATCCGCAGGATCGAGGCGGCAGGATTTCGGTCATTCTCGTGGCTCCGGACTTGCCTCGCCGAGCTTGGTACGCCTACCTGGTCAGGCTTGCCGCTGACGCTCCTTGGGTTTTCTTCTCTCCGGGGCTGATCTCCCGTCCGGGCTTTACGTTCGCCGGCTTGCTGGCTTGGCTGTTGTAAGCCAGGTGTCAAAGGACAGGGGGTTGTCTGCTATGGTGATTCCCACCCTGCGTAAAGTGTGAGAAGCGTCTTCTATGATGATTTTTTTCTTCATATGAGAAAGTTGCGTATTGCGTGGTGTGAGTCTTCTTGGGCTCCCCCTCGCTCTTGCTCAGTGGCCGGATCTTGGCTTCCTTCAAGGGGGGGATTGATCAAAAGTTGGCCTTGAGTACTGTCAAGGGTCAGGTTTCGGCTTTGATCATTTTTATTCCTCAAGCCGCTGGACGCCTGTTCCCTGGTGCGTAACTTTTTCCAGTGGGTGCGACACTTGGCTCTTCCGGTGCCACCTCCGTCGCCAACTGGGGACCTTGGTTGGTGCATTCGGTTCTTCCAGACCCTCCTTTGCGAGTATCGTGGGTATCCCCTACTTACCTTATTGTAGAAGGTGGCCTTGGTTGCTGTCACTCTGCACACGGGGTGTCAGCACTGGCGACATTGTCCTGTCATTCTCCCTATCTGTTCGTTCATGGGGCCAGGTAGTACTTCGTCCGGATCCGTCCTTCCCTCCAAAGGTGGTTTCTAGTGTTCACTTGCACGGGGCTATTGTGTTGCCATCCTGTGTCCTGAGCCCCCTCATCCTACAGAATGTGCGCTGCATACTCTGGATGGAGTTCGGCACTCGAGGGGTACTTGGCGACTACTGAGTCTTCCCGTAGTCAGGTTCGCTCTCTGTGCTCACGGATGGCCCAAGGACTGGGCTGCCTGTGTCTGCTGCGACTATTTCCAGGTGAATTGGACAGTCGGTGGTGCAGGCTTCTTTATTTATGGGTCAGGTCCTACCTTTCCCTGTTTCGGCGCTTTCTACTTGGGCGCCAAGTGCTTACTGGGCTTTTTGCCATACAGGCATCTGTGCTTCAGGTTGTAAGACGACTACCTGGTCGTTTGTTCACACCTTTGCTACGTTTTATGAGGTGGATGTGCTGGTATCTGCAGATGCCTCTTTTCGGCCGCAAGGTTTTTTGCTGGCTGCTGTTTGGAGGGCTTTTGGCCTTTTTGAGGGTGTTTACTGTTTGTTTTCAGGTGGGCCTCATCTTTTGTTCTGATGAGTCCTATGTTGCCTGGTTGGCTGTTTTTGGCCTTGGGGACTTGTTCTTTTCTGCTGTTCCCACCCCTCATTTTATGGCACTGCTTTGGGACATCCCTACTGATATGAATCAGAGAGAACTGCGTCTGTCAATGAACGATAGAGAAAACTGGATTTTTGACTTACCGTAAAATCCTTTTCTCTTAAGTTCATTGACGGACGCAGTACCCGCCCCTCTTTTTTGAGTTGGGTTGGTGTTACTTTCTGACACTGCTTTGATACAAAACTGACATCCTATGCAGGAAGAGAGAGGGACTGCCCATAGGCGTAGCCAGAACTTTTTCCTGCCTAGTGTCCTACTCCTGTAGGGGGCAGTATAACCCTACTGATATGATTCAGAGAGAACTGCGTCCGTCAATGAACTTAAGACAAAAGGATTTGACGGTAAGTCAAAAATCCAGTTTTTTCATAAATTTGGGCCAACATTTATACTACTATATATCTTTGGTAAAAGTATCCCAAATTAGTGGTTATTATTTAGTTTGTGTGAAAGTTATAGAGTCTACAAGCTATGGTGCCAATCATTGAAAATTGATCACACCTAATCACACCTGATGTACCGATGGCCTATCTCATTTCTTGAGGCCCTGAAATGGCAGGACAGTATAAATACCCCCCAAATTACCCCTTTTTGGAAAGTAGACATTCCAGGGTATTTAGTAAGAGGCATGGTAAGTTTTTTGAAGTTGTAATTTTTTACCACAATTCTTGGGAAAATGAAGAAATAATTTATTTTTATTTTGTTTTACAAAGTTTTACAAGTTATTTCTCACACACAGTATATGCATACTTGCAATTACAACCCAACATACATTCCGCTACTCCTTCTGAGTATGGCGATACCACATATGTGGGACTTTGTAACAACATAGCCAAATACAGAGGCCCAACATGCAAGGAGCACCGTCAGGCGCTCTAGGAACATAAATTACACATATAATTTCATTACAACCTATCACAATTTGAAGGCCCTGGAACACCGGGACAAGGGAATTACCCACAAAATGACCCCATTTTGGAAAGCAAACACCCCAATGTATATTCTATGAGGCACAATGAATCTTTTGAACATGTCATTTTTTTCCACAAGTTTTTGGAAAACATGGAAAGAAAATGAAAACGCATTTTTTTTTTTACACAAAGTTGTCAATTTATCAGATATTTCTAACACATAGCATGTACATAGCAAAAATTACACCCCAAATTACATTCTGCTACTCCTCCTGAGTATGGCGATACCGCATATGTGAGACTTTGTCACAGCCTGGCCACATACAGAGACCCAACATTCAAGGAGCACCGTCAGGTGTTCTAGGAGCATAAATTACACATATAATTTCATTACAACCAATCACACTTTTGAAGGCCCTGGAGCACCAGCACAATGGAAACCCCCATAAAATGACCCCATTTTGGAAAGCAAGCACTCCAACACATCTAGGAGGCATGGGCTGCAGATAGGTACTCAGGTACTTTGATGGGCTGCAGACCGGTACTCAGGTACACTGATCGGCTTCAGAAAGGTACTTGGGTACTCTGATGAGCTTCAGAGAGGTACTTGGGTATTCTGATGGGCTAGAGACAGGTACTCGGGTAATCTGATGGGCTGCAGATAGGTACTCTGGCAATCTGGGCTGGAAACAGGTACTAGGGTACTCTGGGCTGGAGACAGGTACTCAGGTACTCTGGGCTGGAGACAGGTACTCGGGTACTCTGGGCTGGAGACAGATACTTGGGTACTCTGATGGGCTACAGAGAGGTACTTGGGTATTATTATGGGCTGCAGAGAGGTATTTGGGTACTCTGATGGGCAGAATACAGGTACTCAGGTACTCTATTGGGCTGCAGATAGGTACTCAGATACCCTGATGGGCTGGAGAAAGGTACTTAGGTATTCTCATGGGCTGCAGATAGGTACTCTGACGGGGTGGAGACAGGTACTCGGGTACTCTGATAACAGGTACTTGGGTACTCTGATGGGCTGGTGACAGGTACTTGGGTACGCTGATGACATTTTCTTGAGTACTCTGATGGGCTGCAGAGAGGTACTCGGGTACTCTGGGCTGGAGACAGGTACTCGGGTACTCTGATGGGATACAGAGAGGTACTTGGGTACTCAGATGGGCTGAAGACAGATACTCGGGTACTCTGATGGGCTGGTGACAGGTACTGGGGTACTCTGATGACAGGTACTCGGGTACTCTGATGACAGGCATTTGGGTACTCCGTTGACAGGTACTAGGGTACTCTAATGGCAGGTACTCGGGTACTCTAATGACAGGTACTCAAAGTACCTGAGTACCTGTCATCAGAGTACCCAAGTACTTGTCATCAGAGTACCCAAGTACCTGTCACCAGCCCATCAGAATACCTGAGTACCTGTCATCAAAGTACCCAAGTACCTGTCACCAGCCCATCAGAGTACCCGAGTACCTGTCACCAGCCCATCAGAGTACGCGAGTACCTGTCATCAGAGTACCTGATGGGCTGGTGACAGGTACTCGTGTACTGTGATGGGCTAGTGACAGGTACTTTGATGGGCTGGTGACAGGTACTTTGATGGGCTGGTGACAGGTACTTTGATGGGCTAGTGACAGGTACTTTGATGGGCTGGTGACAGGTACTTTGATGGGCTAGTGACAGGTACTCTTTATTGGGGGGACAATCAGTGTGTTTTGGGGTGCACTGTGATCGGTAACTAGCTGTTACCGCAATCTCCTCCTCACACAGGATCAGTGTGTGAGGGGGAGAACACGGTAACAGCTAGTTACCGTTGTCTCTGTTGACATTCTGTGACCAGCTGTGATTGGACACAGCCAGTCACGTGGTAAAGAGCCAATTTCATTGGCTCTTTACCCTGATCAGGGATGGACTGTGTCAGAGTGACACTCTCCATCCCCGATCGCCGCTCTGCGCGCCCCTGGGGACGCGCGCGAGCGGCGTGCACGGGGGAAGTGCATGTGGCCGGTCACATGGTAAAGAGCCATTTTTTTAAAGGCTCTTTACACCGATCGGGGATGGGCTGTGTCCCAACGGACACACCGCATCCCCGATCGTGGGGCTGTGCGCCCCCGGGCGGGCAGGAGAGCAGCCATGCTACACTTAAATGAAATTTTTAGCATTTTGTTCACACAAGTAGAGATTTCTTTTGGTGGTATTTATTCACCACTTTCTATTTCAAAAGAAATCCAATAAAATCAAATTTCATCATGAATTTAGACCAGAGTGTATTCTGCTACATGTCTTTGGTAAAAAAAAAATCCTAATAAGTGTATGATAATAGGTTTGTGTGAAAGTTATAGAGTCTACATGCTAGGCTACGTATCATTGAAAATTTATCAAACCTGATGTACTAACTACCTATCTCATTTCTAGAGGCCCTACAATGTCAGGACAGTACAAATACCCCCCAAATTACCCATTTTTGTAAATATGACAGTCCAAGGTATTTAGTAAGAAGCATAGTGAGTTTTTTTAAGTTGCAATTTTTTGCCCACAATAGTTTGGGTAATGAGAATTGTTTTTTTTTTTTTTTTTTTCCCCACAAAATTGTCATATTAACAAGTTACTTCTTACACATGGCATAGATAAACTTGCAATTACACCCCAAAATCTATTCTGCTACTCCTCCTGAATATGGCAATACCACATGTGTGAGATTTTTCCACAGCCTGGCCACATACAGAGACCCAACATCCAAGTAGCACCGTCAGGCGTTCTAAAGGCACAAATTACACATTTCATTTCCTGAGTACCTATCACATTTTTGAAGGCCCTGGAGCATCAGAAGAATGTAATTGCACACAAAATGACCCCATTTTGGAAAGCAAACAGCCCAACGTATAATTTTTGAGGCATAATGAGTCTTTTGAACATGTCATTTTTTTCCACAAGTTTTTGGAAAATGTGGAAAGAAAATGAAAACGTATTTTTTAACACAAAGTTGTCATTTTTAAAAATATTTCTAACACATAGCATGTACATACCAAGAATGACACCCTAAAATACATTCTACTACTCCTCCTGAGTATGGCGATACCACATGTGTGAGACTTTTCCACAGCCTGGCCACATACATAGGCCCAACATCCAAGTAGCACCTATAGACTTCTAACACATAGCATGTACATATCAAGAATTACACCCCAAAATACATTCTGCTGAGCAAATGGTAAAAAATGTATGATTACCTGTGGTTTTAGCATGCAAGAATACTGTCCCAGCAACAGGAAAAATGAGAATCACCAGGTATAAACTCCACCACCCTTGAAATCCCTAAGGGCGTGAAAATGTGACACTAATAGTGTATTAATTAATTCAAATACATTACGGTGTATGACCGGTGAGCCAGGCAACTGAAGCAATTTAGGGATGCAAAAACAGAGGAAGTTGCAGAAATAGGCTCAAACACTGGTATAGAAAATTTTAAATGGTACTTTATTGAGAACAATAGACCCAGCAAGGTGCAAAATAGAGTAAAACATTACAGACATCCAATTAAGAAAGCTCATGGACCCAAGGCCAACCAATGAATACAAATTATCCTATCTCATATGAAATGCTGCTGTTACCTCAAAGGCTCCACCCACCACCCAGACCCACAGCAACCAAGGTCAGCTGGACCCCCCAATAAGTTGAAGACCGAAGATTGTCCCGTGAGGAGTCTTGATTGAAGATTCACAAAAAGTGGCGAAAAAAATAAAAATCATTCAGGGGACTGAGGTAGTCCTGACCACCAAAGACACTGAGGCTCCAATTCGTTTGAAATGTAATCCCAAAGCTGTGGTCCTGCCAATGGGATCAAATGGTTAGGGATCTCACTGTCTCAACACACGGACCAGGGACTGAGGAATATTGATGTGTATGTAATCCTCAAATGGCATCTGTTCAAACAATGGAAATGACACAGAGGCAGGAGAGACAGCAGAGGCAGATCTTCAAGCAGAAGCTCATGGCAAGCAAGCACAGCGGGGAATAAACCTCTCTAACTCGACTCATCCCTGGGTCTAGTACATATAGTGTGCAGCATTCCACCTGGGTATAGAGGGGTATGTAGCAGTGTCCATGAAATGTGCTTGATGTGGAAACTGGTAACCCTGTGCACACGTGCTGGGTGGAGATTTACTGTCCCTTCCGACCAAGCAGGGTAATGAGGAGGAGGTTACATAACAGATGCAGGCAGAGCAAAGCGAATAGGGCATTAAACCACTTGCCGACCAGTCACATTGACTGTACTGTGGCAAAGTGGCTCGTTATCGTCTGGCGACGTAAACCTACGTCACCAGACATTGCCCTCTCTCTGCCCTCAGCTCCCACTGTATTCAGTTACAGCGGGAGTCGGGCCAGGGGAGGAGCGGCGGTGATCACCACCGCTCTTCCCCGATCCTCGGGGATCTAGTGTGGAAATCCGCCCGCTTGTGTAAACAAAGAGGGCGGATCTCCTAAGTGACAGGGAGGGTCAGATTGCAGGGTTCAGCATAGCTGAACCTGCGATCTGTCCCTGTGTCACTCAGTCACCTCCCCCCACACACGTTAGTAAGCACCAGGCATACATTAACCCCTCCCTCTCCAATAAAAATTAACCCCTTCCCTGCCAGTGTCATTTTTACAGTAACAGTGCATATGTATAGCACTGATTACTGTAGTAATGTCACTGGTACCCCCAAAAGTGTTAAAAATGTCAGTCAAGGGTCTGATCTGTCCGCCGCAATGTCGCAGTCCCGCAAAAAAAATCGCAGATCGCCGCCATTACTCGTTAAAAAAAAAAACACCAAAAATGACAGAAATCTTTCCCTTAGTTAGTAAACGCAATAACTTTTGCGCAAACCAATCAAAATACGCTTATTGCGATTTTTTTACCAAAAATATGTAGCAGAAAACAAATTGGCCTAAAATGATAAAAAGTTTTGATTTTTACATTTTTTTGGGGGGGAATTTCATATAAAAAAATGTGAAAAATATTGTTATTTTTTCGAAATTGTCGCTCTGTTTTTGTTTATAGCGCAAAAAGTAAAAATCGCACAGGTGATCAAATACCACCAAAAGAAAGCTCTATTTGTGGGAAAAAAAGGACACATTTTATTTGGGTACAGCGTTGCACGACCGCGCAATTGTCCGTTAAAATAACGCAGTGCAGAATCGCAAAATATGGCCTGGTCAGGAATGGGGTAAAACCTTCCGGTCATAAAGTGGTTAAAAATACGCTCATTGAGAATTTTTTTGTCAAAGACATGTAGCTAAATACATTTTGGCCTAAATATATGACAAAAATTTAATATATTGGATATTTTTTGACTGTCAATGTAGAAAAATATTGTTACTCTTTCAAAATTGTCGCTTTTTTCAATTAATATCGCAAAAAATACAAATCGCACAGGTGATCAAATACCACCAAAAGAAAGCTCTGTTTATGGGAAAAAAAGGACGTAAATTTCGTTTAGGTACGGCGTTGTATGACCGCGAAATTGTCAGTTAAAGTCGCACAGTGCCGAATCGCAAAAAGTGGCCTGGACGTAAGACAGCAAAATCCTCCGGTGGTAAAGTGGTTAAAGCATATGAAGCACATTAGCGGCAATTGCATATGGGCTGCAGCATGTCTCGGAAGAACTCACGTGTGGAGCTTGGTTAAGTCCATATGTCCCAGAGTTGTAGAGGACCAGGGTGCAGGTGGTGAGGTAAGACCTGAGGACAGGGGTAGAGGCTTCTCCCACCCAAATCTCTTTGAAGCCTCCGATGAGTCTCCAGACCCTAATCCGGGAAAACCCAGAGAAAAAAGTTTTCTCCACTCGGAAATTCTATTCTGGAGACCCTCACATATGTGAGACCCCTGTGCTGTCTTGAATCTCACTAATACAGTGGCAGGGCAAACAATCAGTTCAGGAGGCAGGCAAAAAGCATGGTCATTTACCAGGCCAAGGTCAATTCACATGTAAGGCAGAAACATGGTTGGCAGAGGCATAGCAGAAATAGCAGATAGTGGAAACTGGAAAAATGTCTTTACTTCACTAATAGTGTAGTGAAGTGTGATAAATTCGATAGCACTCTCCAATACAGAGGCCTGGCTGGGAGGGACATTGGGGACAGTAGTATCGGGTGTCACAGCGAATTCCTCTACATGAACATACACAGCATTTTTTTGGGGGTTTGCGGCCTGTGTGGGTAGGAGGGAGGATATCGGGAAATTGCCTTTCATGAAGTCTGGCTAATGTATCGGAGCAAATTTGTTGAGGGGCATGGCCATGGGGATAGAGAAGGGCTGTGATAACGTCCTCTTGAAACTTTAGATAGATGAGGGATCTTTGGGTGCACTTGGAAAAAATAACATATGATTTGAACACGGCTAGTTGAACAAAATAAATGGCGACTTTCTTATACTGAAAAAGTGTCTTTCTTATACAAATCTCCTTGTGGCCAAGTATGGCTGCATCAGCTGGTTGTTTAACCCCCCCCCCCTTTCCATGAATGGGTTATATTCATGCATACATTTTGGCTTCTGGATGGGACCTCATCTTGTCTGAAGTTTCACCAAGGTGTCTTCATGGAGTGTGGAAAGGATGTAGACGTCCCTTTTATCTCTCCCCTTTAGGGCTAGTACCTCTTCATTCTGCTTACTGGCTTTTTCCCCCTGATTTCGTTTCTTGGTAACCATTCTCTGTGGGAAGCCCTTGCGATTGGACCAAGCTATCCCACAGGCTACAGTCTTTTTTTAGGTAGAGATGGCGGAAAAGTGGAGACTTGTGTAGAAATTGTCTACATATAGGTGGTAACCCTTGCCAAACAGTGGTTCTATCAGCTGCCAGACGATTTTGCCACTTGTCCCCATATAGGTAAGGCATGCAGGGGTAGTTAGCTGGCTGTCCTTTCCCTCATAAATTTTGACATCAGATGTGTAACCTGTGGCCCTAACGCATGCCTGGTTAAAATTTTACCCCATATTTGGCCCGTTTACTGGGGAGGTATTGCTTAATATCATGTCTTCCGGTGAAGTGGACTAGGGATTCATCTACACAAATGTTTATATCGGGGTAAAAGTTTGCTTGAAGCTGGCGCAAAAAATAGATTTTTAAATTTTAACAACAATGCCCAGTGTCTCCCTCAAAATCATCCCGATCATGATCAAGTATTCAAAATCCGGCCCCTAATCATTTTTTATCATTTTGTAACGGGTTCTAGGCATCAAAGAGGAGTAGACTGGCATAAGATGGATAAGTTGGGTAGACCAGTAGGAATGGAGTTCATTTTTTTTTTGTCAGCCCCATGTTGAGGGTTAGTCCAAGGAAATTTTTAAATTATTCCACGGTGAGGGGTTTCCAAACAAAAGGGCAGGCATAGGAAGAATCAGGATTGCTGGCAATATGTTGGCTGACGTACAGATTACACTGCTCCACGATGTAGTTCAGCAGATCATCCGTGAAAAATAAATTAATAAAATAAAGTTGGGGTTTCATTATCTGATTATATTTGAGGGCCTGGTTGTGCTGTAAAAGGTTCTGCCAAAGTATCGGGCAGCCATGTAGGGTATAATAATACATCTGGGATGCTAGTATGAGCCCTTCCTCGTTCCTGGGACAGATATGTCAGATGTGTGACAGATGTTGATCACTGGGATGGTGCAGATCACGGACAGATGTGGCAGATCACGGACAGATATGGCAGATCACGGACAGATATGGCAGATGTTGACTGGGACAGATGTGGCACATGACGGATAGATGTGGCAGATGTTCACTGGGACAGATGTGGCACATCACAGACAGATGTGGCAGATTATGTGCCCCAGATGATCACGGACAGATGTGGCAGATGATTACAGACAGGTGTAGCAGATGATCACGGACAGATGTGCCAGATGATCACAGACAGATGTGCCAGATGATCACAGACAGATGTGCCAGATGATCACGGACAGATGCGTCAGATGTTCACTGTAACATTATATTTACTGGGACAGATGTGTGACAGGTGTTTTCACTGTGTTGGGGATGCTGTTTTGGGGACACTAGCTGGGTGATCAGTGTGTAAAAAGCAGTAACTAGCTCAAATTGCACTAATCCCCTGGTAGCAGCACAGATTGACTCTTCTTCCCCTCACTGACAGGCTCTGTGTGAGAAGAGCAGAGCCGATCGTTGTTACAACGGCTTTGTTGACATCACATGATGGCTGTGATAGGACACAGCCATCATGTGATCAGAAGGGCAATCACAGAACCTCTTCGGAAACTTCCACTCAGGAGGAAGCTCTCACCTGGCCATTTATATGCATTGGCCGGGTGGGAGGAGGTTAACCACTTCTGGACCGGAAGGATTTACCCCCTTAATGACCAGGCCATATTTTGCGATTCGGCACTGCGTTACGTTAATAAAATCGATGTCCTTTTTTTCCCACAAATAGAGCTTTCTTTTGGTGATATTTGATCACCTGTGCAATTTTTATTTTTTTGCTCTATAAACAAAAAAAGCGACAATTCTGAAAAAAAACAATATTTTTCACATTCTGCTATATAACATTCCCAAAAAAAAAAAAAAAAAGTAAAAATCAAAATTTCTTAACATTTTAGGCCAATTTGTTTTCTGCTACATATTTTTGGTAAAAAAAAAAAATCTTAATAAGTGTATTTTGATTGGTTTGCGCAAAAGTTATTGCGTCTACTAACTACGGGAAAGATTTCTGTCATTTTTATTGGTTTTTTTTTTTTTTTTTAACTAGTAATGGCGGCGATCTGCGATTTTTTTGCGGGACTGCAACATTGCGGCGGACAGATCGGACCCCTGACTGACATTTTTGACACTTTTGGGGGGACCAGTGACATTACTACAGTAATCAAAAGCCACAAGTTTTTGGAAAATGTGGAAAGAAAATGAAAACGCATTTTTTTTTTTACACAAAGTTGTCCATTTATAAGATATTTCTAACACATAGCATGTACATAGCACTAATTACAACTCAAAATACATTCTGCTACTCCTCCTGAGTATGGCAATAACATGTGTCAGACTTTTACACAGCCTGGCCACATACAGAGGTCCAACATGCAGGGAGCACTGTCAGGTGTGCTAGGGACAACTAATTTCCTGACTACCTATTACACTTTTGTGAGGCACTGTAGGGCACTGATAGCACTGTAGGAGCACTGATGAGCACTGTAGTGGCACTGATGAGCACTGTAGTGGCACTGATGAGCACTGTGATGGGACTGATGCGGCAAGGATGAGAATTGTGATGGCACTGATGTGGCACGGATGAACACTGTGATGGCACGGATGAGCACTGTGATGGCACTGATGTGGAACTGATGAGCACTGATGTGGCCCGGATGAGCACTGTGATGGCACTGATGAGCACTGTGATGGCACTGATGTGGCACAGATGAGCACTGTGATGGCACTGATAAGCACTGTGATGGCACTGGTGGGCACTTTAATGGCACTGATGAGCACTGTAATGGCACTGCTGTGGCACTGATGAGCACTGTTGTGGTGGCTCTGATGGGCAATGTGATGGCACTGATGTGGCATAGATGAGCACTGTGATGGCCCTTATGTGGCACTGTGATGGCGCGGATGAGCACTGTGATGGCACTGATGTGGCACGGATGGGCACAGATGTTGTACGGATGGGCACTGATGTGGCATGGATGATCACTGATTTGGTATTGATGGGCACTGTGATGGCATTGATTTGGCACTGATGGGCTTTGATTTGGCACTGATGAGCGTTGTGATGGTTCTGATGGGCACTGTGATGGCTCTGATGAGCGCTGTGATGCAGCCATCTGATGCAGCTGCACTGTCTCCTTCCTCTCCTCACACGCTGTATCGTTTGGTGGGAGGAGAGAGTCTAACCGAACATGACGTTGGTTTGTTGACAAAGTGATCTCTCCATCATTGGATGGAGCGATCATGTGGTAAAGGGCCGCTGTGATTAGCCCTTTACCCCGATCAGAGATGCACTGGGTCCCGAGGACCAAGTCATCACGAACACTCCTGGCTGAGCAAGCATGGGAGGACATCAATAGACACCCTCCCAGAACTAGCCGACCACACTGTAGCCGTCATTCGGGGGCCAGCAACCTGTAGATCACAATCTACCAGTAGATCACAGCCAGGTTGACTGGTAGATCATAGTCTGGTGTTGGTTACCTGCCACTCCAGAGCATCAGCAGAGAGATTACTTGAAAAGTTGGAGTTGTAGTAAGGAGCATGAGCCTCATATCCCGATGCCTCTTCTGTAGTGCTGGCTCCTATCCTATGCGGAGTGATACCACCTACACTCCACCTCTTATCCCAGCTAGCGGTCTCCAGAGTGGTGCCAGCGGCAGGAAAAAAGAGATCTTCAGGTCAGTGTGCAGCAAAACACTGGGCATAATAGCATAGGGCTGCTTTGACACTGATGTACTGCGGTATACCCAGTTACCCATAATAGCATAGGGCTGCTCCTCTGAAAGTGATCCCAATGTGTGTTGATAGGGGGTGAGGAGGGGATATGTTGCCTCTTCACCACCTGATTTAAACCCATGATAGCCGTGCAATGGACGCAATTGCGACACGGTAGTGCGGCAATTAGAGGTTGTGAGGAGATGACACTGTGCCTGGGGATTAAATGGTGCGTGCAATTTCAAGAAGTAGTCCCACTCCAGACTGCATTTTTAAAGGCATGGCAGCCCATTTTAATTTAAAGGAACGTAAAGTTCACAAAAAAACAGCAATTTTCCCTCTCAGGGGGTTCCACCATTACTGTAACTTGCTACTTCAGCCTCCTGGCTTACTTGCTTGCCACATGACTGCTTCAGGCCTCACGCCTAGGGCTTAGGTCTGCTCCTCAGACCAACACCAATGTACCCCTTCAGTCAAGTTTTCTTGTAGCCTACTTGGGATCAGCTTCGCGCTGCGCTGTCACTGACTACATCTGCCTCCTGCAGACCTGTATGCTCTGGCTGCCACCTGCAGCCTCTGACTCCTAGAGAGGATGGGAGCCCTCCTGATTCCTATGCACCGACCTTCTGTCTGTTAGACGGGTGTAGCTGTCTCCAACTGGCAGCCCTGACCTCTAAGCTCAGGCCTAAAACAAACCCAGCCCACACCTGTGCAATCAGCATGCCTGCCTCACTAATAAACACAGTAACAAGGGCTTGCCTCTCTACACCATTGATCTATGACTTCTCCTGTGTTGTTCTGGTAGATCTCCACCTCTTATTTCAATACATTTGTGAACTTTTTTAAGAGTGGTCACTATTCTACACTGAACAAAATTGTACACACAACACTTTTGTTTTTGCCCCCATTTTTCATGAGCTGAACTCAAAGATCTAAGACTTTTTCTATGTACACAAAAGGCCTATTTCTCTCAAATTTTGTTCAAAAATCTGTCTAAGGCTTCTTTCACATGGAGCGGACCATATTGCAATCCGCTCCGGCACTTTTTTTTTTTTTTTTCACGGACACGGATGACACTTGTGTCATCCGCTCCATATGTCCGCATATCATCCCATCCGTTTGCGGATGATATATGGACATAATGTATGTCTATGGGGATTGCGGATGTCAGCGGATGACACCGCTGACATCTGATTTTGCATCCTTTCCGTTTTTTAAACGGAAGAAAAAATAGGGTTCTGTTCCGTTCCAAAAAACGGAACAGAACTGAAAGGACACAAATTGGATGTCAGCGGATGGTCATCCACTGACATCCGCAATCCCATCTTTATTCAATAATTTTGCTTGTATATTTTCATGTAATTCTGAAATCAACCCTTTTAAAGATGTAACCTCTATCAATTTTTTCAACAGGGGGATTCTACCCCAAACGAATCCACCTTCCTTAAATTGTGTTGCCAGAGCATGTCGCAATTGCAGATACATATGAAAGTCTCTATTTGACCGCCCAAATTCTTCTTTCAATTCCTGAAAAGGCTTCAATATCCCTACTTTGTATAACTGCCATATTAGTCACTCCTTTCTGTTTCCAAGTATTGTAAGTTCCTATTTTCTTAAGTTCAATTAAATTATTATTATCCCAGATGGGTGTTTAATCTGTAAGGGCCTTAGGCTGGCCACAATAACGGGCCACTGTAAAATGTGCAGTTTTATCACACAGCACAATTGAAGGAGTGTGCATTTGGCATGCTGACTGCAGGAATGTCAACCAGAGCTGTTGCCCATGAATTGAATGTTCATTTCTCTACCATAAGCCGTCTCCAAAGGCGTTTCAGAGAATTTGGCAGTACATCCATCCGGCCTCACAACCGCAGACCACGAGCAACCACACCAGCCAGATGCAGATTGGGAAGATAAAGAAGAGGGTGGACAACATGGGTTTGGCTGCTCATGCATTCTTTGCAAACCTTAATGAGATGGGAAAGGTGTGTTCATTGGTGGGCGTCCTGAGAAGGGGCTCATGGCAGGTGTAGTGTCATGGTAATGATGGCTGGGCAGTGATTTAGTAAAAGAGCCACTAGGGGTATTAAAACCCAATCCTCAGGGCTGAAATCTAGGAAATGGGTGTTGCTCTTTGCAAGCGGCACCTTTGAACATAATATATGCATATACAGTGCATCCCGGAAACTATTCACAGCGCTTTACTTTTTCCACATTTTGTTATGTTACAGCCTTATTCCAAAATTGATTAAATTCGTTAATTTCAATGTAAAATAAGACGTTTGAAATCTTTGCAAATTGATTAAAAATAAAACACAAAAAAAAAAATCACATTACACAAGTATTCAGTCTTTAGCTCTATCAGGTTGCATGAGGAGCATCGGTGCACAGCCATTTTCAGAACTCTCTAGAAATGTTCAATTGGGTTCAAGTCTGGACTCTGGCTGAGCCACTAGGGACATTCACAGCATTGTCCCGTAGCCTTTCCTTTGTTATCTTAGCTGTGTGCTTAGGGTCTTTCTCCTGTTGGAAGATGAATCTTTGTCTCAGTTTGAGGCCCAGAGTGCTCTGGAGCACATTTTTTCATCAAGAATGTGTCTGTATATAGCTGCATTCATCTTTCCCTCGATCCTGACTAGTCTCCCAGTTACTGCTGCTAAAAAACATACCCACAGCATGATGCTGCCACCACCATGCTTCACTGTAAGGATGGTACTGGCCAGGTGATGAGCAGTGTCTGGTTTCCTCCAGACATGACGCTTGCCATTCAGGCCAAAGAGTTCAATCTTTGTTTCATCAGACCAAAGAATTTAGTTTCTCATGGCCTAAGAGTCCTTCAGGTGCCTTTTAGGAAACTCCACATGGGCTGTCATGTTCCTTTTACTGAGGAGTGGCTTCCATCTGGCGACTCTACCATACAGGCCTGATTGGTGGAGTGCTGCAGAGATGGTTGTTCTTCTGGAAGGTTCTCCTCTCTTCACAGAGAAATGCTGGAGCTCTGTCACAATGACCATCGGGTTCTTTGTCATCTCCCTGACTAAGGCTCTTCTCCCCAGATCGCTCAGTTTTGCCAGGTGGCCTACTCTAGGAAGAGTCTTGGTGGTTCCAAACTTCTTCCATTTATGATTGATGTAGACCACTGTTTTCATTGGGACAATCGATGCTGCAGAAATGTTTCTGTATCCTCCTCCAGATCTGTGCCTCGATACAATCCTGCCTCGGAGGTCTACAGAAAATTCCTTGGACATCATGGCTTGGTTTGTGCTCTAACATGCCCTGGTAACTGTGGGACCTTACATAGAAAGGTGTCTGCCTTTCCAAATCACGTCCAATCAACTAAATTTACCACAGATGGACCCCAATAAAGTTGTAGTAACATCTTAACCACTTTATGACCGGAAGGATTTGCCCCCTTAATGACCAGGCCTATTTTGCAATTCGGCACTGCGTTATTTTAATGGACAATTGCACGGTCGTGCGAAGCTGTACCCAAAAAACGTCCTTTTTTTCCTCACTAATAGAGCTTTCTTTTGGTGGTATTTGATCACCTGTGCGATTTTTATTTTTTGCGCTATAAACAAAAAAAGAGCAACAATTTTGAAAAAAAAAAAAACAATATTTTTCACATTCTGCTATATAACATTCCCCCCTAAAAAAATTTAAAAATCAAAATATTTTTAACATTTTAGGCCAATTTGTTTTCTGCTACATATTTTTGGTAAAAAAAAAAAAAAAAATCGCAATAAGCGTATTTTGATTGGTTTGCGCAAAAGTTATCGCATCTACTAACTACGGCAAAGATTTATGTCATTTTTTATTGTTTTTTTTTTTTTTACTAGTAATGGCGGCGATCTGCGATTTTTTGCGGGACTGCGACATTGCGGCGTACAGATCAGACCCCTAACTGACATTTTTGACACTTTTGGGGGTACCAGTGACATTACGACAGTAATCATTGCTAAAAATATGCACTGTTACTGTAATAATGACACTGGCAGGGAAGGGGTTAACCCTGTGGGTGATCAAGAGGTTAAATGTGATCCTAGGGGAGTTATTCTAACTGTATGGGGGCGGGGCTTGTGAAATGATCACAGAGAAATGTGATCCTATGTAGAAGGATCACAGGAGCTCTGTGATCATTTCAGGGAGAAGGACGGTCGGCTGTGTTTACAAAAGCCCACCGTCCTTCTCTTTCAGCGGGGAGTGTTTGCAGGTGTCAGACGGCAATCTGAGCTGCCTGACACACGCATCGGCTTCCCCGCTGACAATCGGGGGCGGAAGCACGCAGCCGGCGGCATGCGCTCGCCCCCTAGCTCCTCCCAGTCAAATGACATACCCATACGTAGTTGTGCCGGGGAGAGCCACTCTGCCACCGTATATATATACAGTATGCAGTCGGCAAGTGGTTAAGGATGATCAGAGGAAACAGGATGTATCTGAGCTCAATTTTGAGTGTCATGGCAAAAGCTGTTAATACTAATGTATATGTGATTTTTTTCATTTTTTATTTTTATTAGATTTGCTAAGATTTCAAACAAACTTCTTTGACGTTTTTATTATGCATAATTTTGAGGAAAATAGGTAATTTAATCCATTTTGGAATAAGGGTGTAACATAAAATGTGGAAAAAAGTGAAGCGATGTAAATACTTTCCGAATCCACTGTATATCACCCTTGACTTCAGTACGCCTATCTAGAGAGACCTCCCTGATTACAGACAGTAACATTCTGCAAAACATCATATCAGGGTCCTGGATATTGAAGAATTCATCATTATCTTTTGAGGCAGAGGTTTGAGAATGGTTTTTCAATTCGTCAAGTAGTAAGTGTCCATTCACACTACCACGACTTGTCCATTGTGTGCTACAGGAACCGTTCTAATAGGAGTGACACAAGTCGCTCCGACTTAGAAAAAGGGTCCTGTACTATTTCGGGGAGACCTGGAGGCGACTTGCATAGACATTCATTATATGAAGTCCGTGCAAGTCTAGGTGCACGCGACTTCACAGGTCGCCCCCGAAGTCGTGCCGCGGTAGTGTGAACCGGCACTTAATCAAAATATTCTTCAAAAGGGGGCTCTTGCTGAGTACAGTTGGACGGGTGGTAGAACTTGACTGGACTCTCCTATCCATATTTTCTTGTAAATAGAATGAGAATACAGATTATGCTTTTCTACAAATATGTCACTGCACCAACACCAGCTGCCATTTTTTAAAGTGTCAGCAATAAGTGGTTTGCAGAAGGAGGTCGTGACATGACAATTGTGACATTTTGAAAAAAACATACCACGGGTGCTTGAGTAGATGGTTGATTTTCATCAGGAGAAACTGGCTCTGCATTTGTTTCTTGGTTTGATTCCATTGTCTGATAACATACTTGGACTCCTTGCTCTTGCAGGAATGTTTAAGACGGTTCTAGGTAAAAATAATAGCATATAACTTTGAGGATAAAGAGTCATGAATAATGTCTCTACATACCATATAGTTGTTTCAGTGTATACATTTTTATTAGAATATTGTCAAGTGCAAAACTACAGGATTGCCCTCTAGCAATAGCTGAGAGAATGTTAAAAAAATAGGTCAGATTCCTTTCCGAATAAGAAGTGATTGTAGGAATACTATGCTAAAATAATGATTACTGCAGACAATATTATCCAGAGGCAAAGCAAATAATAAGGTAAAATTAGACAATATCTGCAGTTTCTTGGATGCAGAAAAACACAAAATAAACTTATGGTTGCATCTCAGTGGTGCACCTCAAAAATGACAAAGTCTCTGCATGGGAGTTAGGCCTATGACGTGTTTAAGGGGCTCCACTTCTTTCTGCAGACCTCTTCCCATCTTTTAGAAATTTCCTTTCCTGCAATTTATTATATTGGAAAAAAATTAAACATATGACAAACATGATGGATGGAGCATTAATTGACCATAGAAAACAATTACCCTAGGAAACTGCATTAGCTATTTTTCAGTTATGGTTGCTATGGGCAACTGATCCCATGTATGTGTACCCCTGCACCCCACACATTAATCTATTCACACACCTTGGTTCTCCTGTTTACTTGCAGACATATTTTCCCAGTTTGGAGTCAGAAATTGGTACACTTCACCCCATTTCAGTCTCTTCATAACTCTGTCCTAGTATCCTGTGCATTCAGGGTCCCATATCTCTGGTCGGTCGGCTATTATGGCCTCGTGAGAGATAGTACGGACCCAGAGGCGTAACTAGAACCTTCAGGGCCCCGGTGCAAGAAACCATGAAGGGCCCCCTGGACCCCTGGCCGGGGCCCTTCCCTTCAAGCCTGGGGCTCTTCCCACTGATCCTGGGGCCTTTTACTCTAATTTCGGGGCCCTTTATTATGGTCTCGCAGCGGGACCCTTTTACGGAACCCCCTTCCTGCCATCTTTGGGCCTCCCCCCGGTGGAATGCCAGAGCCCAGTTGCAAGTGTGACCTTTGCAATCCTGGAAGTTCACCCACTGGTGTCAGTAGCTTTTATTTTTCGGTATTTTAATTGTATTATTTTTTTATAATTGTATTTTATTTTTTTACAATGTAAGGAGATGGTATATTACATATTTACCGACCCCTTCCTGGTTCTCTATTGTGACAGCAGCCGGCAGGAGAGGGGAGGGAGCACAGTGGGGGGGGGGGGGGCAGCACTGTAGGGGGGGGGGGGACCAGGGGAGCACACAGGGGCCCAGAGACAGCAGAACACAAGTGAACTGGATGGGAGGAGTGGTGGGGGCAGCATACAGAGGAACCAATCTCCTCCATTTTCCTCCTGCAGCTACAGGAGGAAAATGGAGGACAGTGATTTCTCTTACATGCTGCCCCCGCCGCCCCTGCAGCATGGGGCCCGGTTGCAGTTGCAACCCCTGTAGTTACGCCCCTGTACGGCCCGCCATTGCTCCTCCCTCTATAAGTACCCTCCTTTCAACTTCCTATGTCATTCTCAGGTATCCCTGGTGATTCTGATGAGCTTTCTGTTGTTGTTTATTTTGTTGCCGCTGCTATGTACAGGTGAAACAGTGCAATGCGATTTCATGTGGTTATGTACAGATAGCTGCGATAGATCAGTCCTGGACACAGTCAAATTCATTTTTTTCTAACCACGCAAAACTGGATGTAACAAAACCAATGCTATATGCAGTGTGTGAATAGGGCCAAAGGAATGCATTGTCTCAGTTTAGCTGCAGTAGATAACTTCATCTATCCACAGCTAAAAGCTCTATTCTATCCACTCATGGGAAAGGGGCCTAAAAGCTTTTTCTTACCTTATGAACAATGTAAAAGAAACAAATAATACTAGATATGCTTTATAGAGGGACAGAGAGGCTTGGGGGTAAAAAGTTAAGAAAAGCCTGGATAAACATTTTAGTATTCCTTATTACATCAATTGAATATTAGCATAGTTATGGATGTTACTGATTACCAAGCATAGATTATACCTTGTTTGGATGAATCCTCTGCTCCTCTTTAATGGAACTATGTTAACACTGACAGTAGAACCTAAGTGGCTCACACTTAGCTGATATTTATACTAGCTTTATATAAAATACATTTAATGGTTAGGCCTGATGTCACTAATTAAATTGTATGTGCGAGTGTTTTATCTGCTATGGGCCTGTTTATTCAGTGCTAACTTTTCATTACTTAAAGCGGAACTTGACCAATAACAACTTGATAAAAATAATATTCTTCAGCAAGGAACACACATTACACATGAATAATTATCCTACCAAAATGAGTTTGTTGTAAATTGCCTCCATCATTGCTCCTGTTTCATCTTGCCGGAGGCTGCCATTTTCCTGAAGCCTGGAGCCCTTGGACAGCAAAAGTGGAACTAAACTCGTCAATTTAATGGTTTCAAAAAAATGTTACATTCCTAGAATGCTGGGATTGCTAACTGTCACATTTGCCTGTGTCCTCAACCAAACTCTCAACCCATCAAATGGCCGGTGTCATAAGTGATCACATGTGCAGCACCATGGCAGTTGCAGATCAAACAGAAGCAGCTTCCTTGGCTGTAAAGAAAAGGAGGGTTTAATTCTGTTTTAAGGCTTTCTACAAACTTGGCAGTGCCTAAAAATGCTTAAACATTGAGAACAACTCTGCATGTGCAGAGCAGGGTCAGAGTATTACTGGATTTTAAACAGTATAGGCACCTATTTCTAATGTTTTACATAGCTACTTTAAAGTGTTACTAAATCCACAACAGTAAAAGCATATGCAGTAAAGCATGCTTATTATACTCACTGTGGAACCTAAGGGGTTAATCCTCTGCTTTGTGTAAATAGGCTGTTTGTCCTGTCTTCTCTGATCTTCCCCTTCTTTTACTGTCCCAAATCCATCTTCTGATAGTAGAGTGCATGTGATAAGCACAAGGCCAATCAGCACTATCCAGACAGAGGGTCAGGGGTCTTGCAGCCTCCTAGGACAGTCAGAGTAGAATGAAAACTCCTCCTACAGGCTTTAACCAGATGCTGATAGAAGTACTGCTGATGAGAAAAGGTAATTAGCAGTTTATATGTTTTAAATCAGAAAGATAAATGTATTGGGTAAACCATAAGATGCACATTAAGGATAATACATACAGTAATTCACAAAAGTGAGTACAGCCCTCACATTTTTGTAAATGTTTCATTATTTCTTTTCATGTGACAACACTGAAGAAATTACACTTTGCTACAATGTAAAGTAGTGAGTATACAGCTTGTAATACAGTGTCATGCCCTCCAATACATGCGATATATACATTGTGAATTGACCTCTTCAACACTCCATGACCCTGTTAGGATACATATGAAGTGACCCAGTCTCCACTTACCAGAAGAAGCTTGATAGACCCACATGCAATATTGCTAAGGGGTCCACATTATCTGGTAAGTGCAAGCACTTTTGGGAAGTGGAATACCAAGCACGAGAAAAATAATAATTTTTCAACACTTTTGCACAGAAGCACCTTTATATTTATATATTTAATGGACTTTCACTGGCTACTTGCTTGTCATGTAGTATTGCACTAAATTTTGCACATTGGAATCTCATATTTTTTCACTTTATATAGATGAATTTAATTTTATTGTGTGCATTATAGTTTTAATAGAAAATGCACTTTAGCACTTTTGGGTACTAATAAGCATTGGCTCGCTGATTGCACAACCAATGATACACAAAGATTTTAGTTTTAATGACATTGTGGCTGCGCTGTGGCTATAAGATTTTTTAAGCAGGATCTATGAATCGGACCAGTGTATAGCTGATGCATGAATTTAATTCCCTTTTCCTCCCAATCCCTAAAGCCTTTTAGTTTTAGTAGTTCTTTATATTGAGAGTTTGGCCATATTGGGGTGTGTGATAAAAAGGCTCTTAGCCCTAAAGTGGTTTTAACATAGAGCCATAATGTTCTCAATAATGCAGGTGTTGGAGCTGTATTACTCAGATGTGTGAACCCCACTTCCAAATAGAATAGGGCAGGATATTCTGAATCTGGAGGGAGAAGGAGGGCATGAATAGGGATCTAAGGAATCCACATATCCCCAGCTGCCTATTTGTTGCAACTGGGAAGCAAGGTAGTAAGGCCAGTCCACCCAGATCTTTACCAAATTGCAAAGTTGTTAATCTAATATGGGCCACCTTTTTCGCCATATTTGCTCCCTAAATTGAGAGTCTATATGAATAAACATTCTGGGTATCCATATGGGAGAGTTATTAAATATGTAAAGCAGTTGGGGGGCCCAGATCTTTTTGAGGAGGTTAACCCTCCCAACCACCGACAGCAGTTTATATTTACTAAAATAATTGCATTTCCATTTTCTGTGTACTGTGGGAGACCAGAGATAGTGAATGCAGGGTCCTGGGTCTAGTAAGAGAGCAAAGCAATTAAAAAAGCGTGTTTTCCATTTTGATCAGTTTTTTAATTGTATTATTGTGCATAAAAAGTATACATTTTTTTATCCTGCAATTTGTTATATTTATAATAGCAGTAACATTTCATTTTGGTATAAAGCATTGCAAAGTTATTTTTTATATAAAACAAAAAAAAAAACTTATTTTCATTTTGCACTTTTTAAATGCATCATTAAGAAATAACAAAGAAAATAAAATGGAGGAAAAAGTTTTATTACTGGTTTAGGAAAATACAAATATAAATACAAAAAGCATTGGCAGACAAATCATAGCTAAGAGGGAAATAGGAAATTAGGGTGAAAAAGGGGCTAAATATGAACCTGAAATATGTTCCTTTTTTTTAAATTAAAAGAAAGTCTAATTTCCTGACAGACTTCATGGCAGCTTAGGTGTGGGTTAGTCCCGCCTCCTCCTACCTCATAGGACCCTACTCCCATAAATGTTTACTCCGTGCCAGAGGCCGTGTTCCTTTTTTGTCCTCCTCCTGAAAGTATTATGGTCAAATCTTACCTCATGAAGATTCCCGATTCAGGCCTGGCGGTCTGCACGTCGGATCCGGTGGTGTCCCCTTCTTGTCCAGCACACACTAGCTATTAGCAGGGTAGGACACGGGCGTGGAGTCAGTTGTCAGAAGAGGTTACAAACCTGGCCAATGGCAGGCAAAGTGACATATGGCCAATCGTCCCAGCTATTAGCGGGAGGCCCATTAATATGCCCCATCATGTGTGCAGCCGCGGTGTCCGTATGGTCCAAGGTCTGGTTGTGGAAGAGGTGATGTACCCTGCTTTACATTCTATGGCAGCAGTTTGTTTTTGTATATTCTCCTGTTGTTTGTTACTTATCTCTCCCTGGGGTCTAGTTCGGCTGTGGGATGCACAGCGTTCCATTCCACGTCCTTCCCCTCCGCTCCACTGCTTCCTGGTGCCTTTCCGGGCTCGATCTGAATCGAGGCTTGGTTCGCACAGGTTGGGGGAGGGGGGAGGTGATGTCATTCCGGCGGCAAATTCAAATAGCTGTCAGTTTCAGCTGTTTGTGGGTTTGTTCAGCAGTGTTTCCAGCGGCTTCCCCCGTGCTCTGCAGGAATCATTTAAAGGTGAGAGATGTCACTCATTCATGGGTCTCTTGCAGTTTTCCTAAAGTGATATGGTTGTCTTACCGCCCCCTGGTGGCCAGCCCTTACATTACAGGTAAGATTGTTTTTTTTCTTTTCCTCTAACTGTAATGTTTGGGGTTTTTCTGCTGTTCTGTTGAGTCTTTATTTTCTTTCCTAAAGCCCTTCTAGGTCTGAAAGACGTCACTCAGCCCGTGAAGATCAAGATCCTCCCAGGTCGCAAAAAAGCGGCATTCATCATCAAGTTCCAGGCGCCATCGGTCGTCCTCTAGGCGCCATGGTGAAGAGTCTGGAGCTACTTCAGGACACCACCACTCTGACAAAAGATCCTGCTGGGGATGTGGGGCACAGGTGCCTAATGGAAAGTCGCTCTGTGAGCCCTGTTTGCACATGCTGCAAGCGAAAGGGAAGGCAGCAACCAGCAGATGGGAGTCGCTGGTCAGACGAGTAGTTAAGGAGTCCTTAAAAACCTTGGATCCTGCTCGTGCTGGAGCTTCCTCCCCCAGGATGGCGAGTACTCTGGCTGGTGAAAATATTCATATCCCTGGGCCTTCCCAGCACAGTCACTCCTCATCTGACTACTCTGAGGGTGAGCTTGAAGTCGACGACCCTGGTGCGGGTTTTGACTTTGCCATGGTTCCCTCCTTGGTCAAAGCTGTGAAGGAAGCCCTGAAGTGGGATGAGCCGGTAGAGTCACCCTCTAAACAGAAGAGGTATTTTAAGCACCTCAAGAAGGAACACCCTTTCTTTCTCCTGTTAGGGTAGGTCGACAAAATCATTACAGACAAATGGGGCTGCACAGAAAGAAAAAACTCTCTACTCTCCAAAGTGAATAAAATGTACCCATTTAAAATGGAAGAGGTTAAACTCCTGGAATCTGCACCTCAGGTGGATTAAGCACTGATGCGTCTGGTGCGTCATGTCACCCTTCCGCTTGAAGACACAGTCACCTTTAAGGATGGCCTGGAGAGACTCATTGATTCAGACCTCAAGCGCATCTATGTGTCAGCAGGAATGGCATGCAAGCCAGCATTGGCTCTCGCAGGCCGGTCTAAAGCAATGGAGGTGTGGACAGACAGTGTGGACACAACGCTCAGAAGCGTGTCGGAAGAAGTCGCAAGAAATTCGCCAGTACGTGAGCTGAGGCTGGTGGCGGCTTTTTTGGGGGAGGCCTCCTTAGAAATGGTCCGCCTTGCGGCGCGGTTAATGCTTTCATTGGTCACTGCAAAACGGGCTCTTTGGTTACGTCCTTTGTTGGCCGATCCTGCGTCAAAACAGGCCTGGTGCCGAATTCCATTTGAGGGGTCCTCCCTATTCGGCAACAAGTTAGAATGCGCTATTTCATGTGCCACAGGTCTTAAGTCGGGGTTCCTTCCCCAGGATGGGCGCTTGCTGGACCAGAGGAGGTCTCAGCCCAGGCAAGGGGCTGATCGAGCAAGGGATGCTCGCCTATATAAGCCTGGCCATCAATCCTGAAGGAACTGGAGAAGACCGCAGCCTTCAGGACAGAAAGCACCCAGAGGAGGGTCTTCTGGTGGTCGGGAGGCCACAAAGTCTTTTTGACGTTGTGCCTGCTCAGGCGGAGCAAGTCGGGGCTTGGCTACTACGCTTCCAACACGTCTGGGTAAACGACTTCTGGGTCGTCAAGACAGTATCAACAGGCCGTTCCTGGAAATTCTGCAGTCCGCCCAGACTGAGGTTCATTCCAACATCATTTTCACAGTCAGAAGAGAAAAGACAAGGCCTTCTGTCTTACGTAGATCTGTTGGTGGCTCAAGGCGCAGTGGTTCCAGTTCCAACCAATGAGAAGTTCCAGGGTCTATATTCCCCTCTCTTCTTGGTTCAGAAAAAGAGCGGTGCTTGGAGACCGGTCACAGACCTCACGTACCTCAACTCTTTTATCAAGAAGGAGAAATTCAAGATGGAGATACTATTCACCATTCATCAAGCAATACAACCGGCAGACTGGCTTGTGTCAATCGACCTCAAGGATGCCTATTTCCATGTGCCAGTGGCAGCAGATTACCAGAAGTTCCTGCGATTCGCAGTAGATCAGAATCATCTACAGTTTGTCTGTCTCCCGTTTGGGCTTACTACATCGCCGCAGGTATTATCAAAGGTCTTACTAGCAGTGGTGGCTTTGATCAGGACCAAAGGCGTCCGTCTACACCATTATCTGGATGACTTGCTCCTGCTGTCACAAGACCGAGAACAACTTCTGGTACACAGGTCTCAGGTAATAACCACTCTTCGCGAGTTCGGCTGGTTACTGAACATGGAGAAGAGCCACCTGAAGCATACCCAGTTGTTAATATTTCTGGGAGCTCAGTTCGACACAAGTCGAGGCACAATTTCTTTGCCCCTCGAGAAGATCCCGGTAGTCAGGGACAGGGTACGCCTAGCTATGACGGCCACTCACCTTCGAGCATCTCAGTGTCTAAGAGTGGTTGGGACCATGGTAGCCACGACTCCAATGGTGAAGTGGGCACAATTGAAAATGCGGCCTTTCCAAGTGGGGTTTCTCCATCAGTGGCGTCCAGGAGATCAAAATCACCTCATTCAGATAACCTACCATTATCCGTTAAGTAAGTTTCTGCTATTTCGGCCCTCACAGGAACTTCTTGGGCGTCTCATCCCCTTGTTCGTCAATTCTTTTGGCGAGCGTCCAGACTCAGGCCACAGAGGAAGCCAAGGTTCCCTAAATGGGATCTTCCACTCGTCTTGAACTTCCTTTCTGACGTCAGAAGAAGTCACACGGAGCAACTCTCCATTAAAGATCTGTCTCTGATATCGGCCTTCTTGGTAGCCGTCACCTCAGCTAAAAGAGTCTCCGAGATTAGTTCTCTGGGTTGCAAAGAACCATTCCTGACTTTCTTTCCAGATCGTGTTGTTCTTATCCCCATGTTGGGATCACACCCCAAGGTGGTCTCTGTTTTCCACGAGAATCAGGAGATTGTCCTTCCAACATTCAAATTGTCAGATGATCTGGATACACATCCATTAGATGTGGGTGCAATTCTGAGACTGTACCTGGATGCAACAGCTTCCTTCATTATCTATTTGTTCTCCTCCACGGGAAGAACAAGGGCTTGCGGGCCTCTTCAAGATCCATAGCGGCATGGATTGTTCAGACCATCCAATAGGCATATAAGGCTAAGGGCTTGGCTCCTCCAGAAGCGGTGACCGCGCAAGAGGGGTGTCCACGTCCTGGGCGGCTTCTTGTCATGTGGTCCCTGAAGTAATATGCAAGGGGGCTTCATGGTCTTCCATTAACACTTTCATGACTCATTATTGTATTGAGCCAGCTTCATTGTCTTCTGTTAACTTTGGTTTGCAAGTACTGTCTGTTGATGGTGCAAATTAAATTTCTTTTGGCCAGCAGTTTCCCACCATGTGTGTTTGGCTAGTTATTTCCCACACGTAAGCTGCCATGGAGTCTGTCAGGAAAACGGAAAATTGTTATCAAATACTCTCATTTTCCTTTCCTGATGGACTCCATGGCAGCTGGAGTCCCCTCCCATCTGCTGGAGTAGGCTATTTATGGAACACGGCCTCTGGCACGGAGTAAAAATTTATGGGAGTAGGATCCTATGAGGTAGGAGGAGGCGGGACTAACCCACACGTAAGCTGCCGTGGAGTCCATCAGGAAAGGAAAATTACGGTAAGTATTTGATAACAATTTTCCTGTTTTTAATAGTTGTTTTAAATGACAGCATATGCAGGTCATCCCTTTTCCGTGTGAATAAAATAGAGTAAGTACGAAATCCATAGCTAGCTGCTGTATTCCTGTTGTCATTTTACCTGCTGGGAATTGCCAGTAAATTCAGCAGGGAGAGCTCAAACTACAATACTTCTGGTGATGTTTTATGGGCATACTAAGCATGCCTAATGTCTGCAACTGGTTGAAATTGAGTTTCTAGGGATGGCCCAGTTATAATGGTAATTGCAGGTCAGAGAATAACTGGAAACTTTTTCTTCCTGGCAGATATACAGTGCTATGAAAACATATTTGCCTTCTTCCTGATTTTTTATTTATTTTTTCATATTTGTTACACTTAATTATGATTCAGCTCATCAAAAAATGTTAATATTACACAAAGATAACCCGAGTAAATCCAAAATGCAGTTTTTAAATGACAATTTTCTTCATTAACAACTTGACCTCCGGAGGATTTACCCCCCTTCATGACCAGGCCAATTTTTTGGCGATACGGCACTGCGTTAATTCCTTTTTTATCCCCACAGATAAAGCATTCTTTTGGTGATATTTGATCGTTTTTTTATTTTTTGTGCTATAAACAAAAAAAGACAAAGAATTTTGGAAAAAAAAAACAAAAAAACACACACAAATAGCCAGGACGCAGGATCAATAAAAGTGTCAAAATGTATTAATATATCACTGGAAACTTTCATAACAGTCTCTGGGAAGCACTTCAGGGGTGAAAATTGTAAAGCTGTGAACAGCAGACACAAAACCAGGGATCACTGAGCTGGATGGCAGTATACTGCACTGCTGTGGATTAAGAAGGTGTCAGCATGTTCCCTGAGCCCTCTGCCGATCGATCGATGCTGCAAACTAAGAGAGCATTGGATTTGGACTCACAGAGACTCAGGACAGAAAGTAGTGTAAAGCCCCGTACACACGTACCGATTGTCGGACGCTGACCGATCGGCCGATTGTAGGCTTGTTAGTATGATGCTTCCGACAGCCGACAGCGCATTTTCGGCCGAACAGAATCTGTCCTGCAGGCATTAAAATTTTTGTACGCCGACAACAGAACGGCCGATTGTGCGTCAGTCAGTACAGATTTCGGCCGACAGACAGCAGATTTGCAAGACTGGGCATGCTCAGAAAAGAAAAAAGACAAGGAAAGTTAACCATCACATGACATCACTTCTGCAGTCGGCTGTTGTTGGCCGACAAAATTCGTGTGCAGTCTTTTGCAGTTTTCAACAGACACAACAGCCCTGGAAAAAGACGGCTGATCGTTCGGCCGACAATCGGTACGTGTGTACGGGGCTTTAGATGTAGGACGGCTGGGCCAAGACATGGATTACCAGACCTCCATGGGTACAGACTGCTGTCAGTGTGTGAGGCTTCCCTCTAGACTGCTGGAGAACACCAAAGTCCATTGATAGAGTGGGCTGACTCACATGTTTCAGGGACCCACCCCTTTTGTCAGATAAATTATGTCAATGTTGACAAATTTGTCTTGTTTACATAGGCAGATCGCTGTTCTGTCTTTCTGCCTAACAACCGTCAGTGGCCGGCAGGCATCAGGTACCATGCACCTGCTGATTGGCTTCCACTGTGTGTAAACACAGCAGAAGCAAGCCACCAGCGGTGAGCATGCACGCCCTCTACCCGGAACAGTAAGACCATGTAAATATATACGTGATCTGGTGCAGAGGTGCCGCCCTGTAGCAGTAATACTGCTTTAGGACGGACCTTACGTGGTTAAGGTAAAAAAAAGTTGTCCGAACCTGCCTGGCCCTATTTTAAAAAGTAATTGCTCCCTAAACCCCCTGCTGCATAACCCAAGTGCACTTGAGCTTGAGTTCACAAACTGATGGTCGGACATTCCCCTTTAACCACTTTACTACTGCTCACGGTAATACTACTGCGGCAGAGTGGCTCGTTCCCGTCCAGTCACGTAGTATTAACGTGACTGGACTCCTCCCCTTCTGGGCGGCGCTTGCGCGCCGCCGGAGGCTCGCTCCCGCTGTTTTCATTCACAGCGGGAGTCGGGCCAGGGGAGGAGCAGCGGCGATCGCCGCTGCTCTTACCCGATCGTCGGGGATCGAGTCTGGAGATCCGCCCGCTGTGTGTAAACACAGCGGGCGGATCTCCATAGTGACAGGGAGTGACAGATCGGAGTGTTCAGCATAGCTGGACATCCGATCTGTCCATGAATCACATAGTCACCTCCCCCCCTACACGTCAGTAAGCACCAGGCATACATTAACCCCTCCCTCTCCAATAAAATTAACCCCTTCCCTGCCAGTGTCATTTTTACAGTAACAGTGCATATATATAGCACTGATTACTGCAGTAATGTCACTGGTACCCCCAAAAGTGTCAAAAATGTCAGTCAGGGGTCCGGTCTGTCCGCCGCAATGTCGCAGTCCCGCAAAAAAAATCGCAGATCGCCGCCATTACGCGTTAAAAAAAAAACACCAAAAATGACAGAAATCTTTCCCTTTGTTAGTAAACGCAATAACTTTTGCGCAAACCAATCAAAATACGCTTATTGCGATTTTTTTTACCAAACATATGTAGCATAAAACAAATTGGCAAAAAACTTTTAAAAAAATTGGTTTTTACATCTTTTTTGGGGGGAATTTCATATAAAAAAATGTGAAAAATATTGTTATTTTTTCAAAATAAACGCTCTTTTTTTGTTTATAGCGCAAAAAGTAAAAATCGCACAGGTGATCAAATACCACCAAAAGAAAGCTCTGTTTGTGGGAGAAAAAGGACGTAAATTTCGTTTGGGTACGGCGTCGCACGACCGCGCAATTGTCAGTTGAAGTCGCACAGCGCCGAATCGCAAAAAGTGGCCTGGACGGAAGACAGCAAAATCCTCCGGTTGTAAAGTGGTTAAGATTTTCTGGTAGAGAGCAGAATTCATGACTCCATCAATTATGGCAAGTCACCCAGCTCCTAAAGCTGCAAAGCAGCCACAGACCATCACACTAGCACCGCAATCTTTGACTGTTGGTATGATATTCTTTTTATGAAATGCTGTTAGTTTTACGCCAAATGTAACAAGAGGCACACCTTCCAAAAAGTTCAACTTTTGTCTCATCAGTCCATAGAATATTTGCCCAAAAGTCCTGGGGATAATCAAGATGTTTTTTGGCAAATGAGAGGCGAGCCTTTGTGTGCTTTTTGGTCAGCAGTGGCTTTTGTCTTTGAACTCTTCCATGGATGCCATTTTTGCCCAGTCTCTTTCTTAGGCTAGGTTTACACATGTCCGGTGCAAATTTCCCCTCCGTTTTCACTGCAAATTTCTTAAGCAGCTGTTCAGATTTAGATGCGGTTCAGATGTAAATTTTTGGAGCCGGCAGCCACCAGCGTCTTTAACATTAGCTGGTTGTTAAGGAGCGATCCCCCCCATGTGAATGAATATGAGGTACATTGTATTCATTCACCAAAAAAAATGTCAAAAAGAAATAAAAACACAGACAGTTTTTGACAATTCCTTTATTAAAAACCAATGTCCCCCGGTGTAGATCCATAGTCAATTTCGATGCCCACTGCCACGGAAAAAGTCAAAAAGAAAAAAATCTCCTCCTGGGGGTGGGGGTGGCATGTTGTTTTTTATCTGGATCAAATTCGTGTTCAAAACTGATCTGATGTGTGGTTCAGATGTTGCCAAAGAAGACAATGTGCCTGGTATTCACATCAGAACCACACCGAAGTGCTCAAAAATGCACAGGACTCTTTTTAACCACTTAAGGACCAAGCCCATTTCTGACACATGTTGTTTACAAGTTAAAATCAGTATTTCTCTTTAGTTTATTGATGGACACAGCTCCGGAATCTTCTTGACGATTGGGTTATGCTGCCCCCTACAGTAGTAGGACACTAGGCAGGAAAAAAACGTTAGCACGCCTATGGGGAAGTCCAAGGGGGTATACTCCCACTTCCTGCTATAGGCATTCAGTTTTTTTATGCCTTCTCTCAGGAGTAAGGACCTAGTTCCTTGCTGGGATCTCTGGTCCTAGGATTTTTTTATTTTTAAATGGAATTTTTTTATTTATTCCTCTTTCATTATTTTCTGTTCCTGTGGGAACTACAATCAACTGCTGGACTGGGCGAAGGACTGGATATTCTTGATCCTTAAGGTCTCCCCAGTCCAGCCAGTGAGCACGCACAGGCCTTAGCTCTGACATAGCCCTACTGGACGGGGGCTTGACTGCGAGTTAAACATCTCGCAAAGACGCATACGACCTGGTCACGGCTTGAGTCGCAGCATTCCTCCTGGCCGACAGCACCCCCATTCAGGTGGAGAGGTGATTTGTCCGGTGCAGTGCCCACCCAGTTCCATGGTATGGTAAATGGTTGTCCCCCCTTGAGGATTTTGGAGTGTATGTGGGCCCCTCCCTTGGACAGTGGGACTCCCAGGTTCCCCTCCTTCTCCCAAACCCCTCTAGAGTCACCGTGGGTCTTCCATACCCCCTCATTTCCCCCCCCCCCCCCCCCGTAGGTTGTGAGCTGGCTTTTGCCATGTGCTCTGAAGGGGGGCTTCCTTTGGGGTTGTTGCTGACAGTTTTTTTCTGGGCACACACCGGGGGTTACAACAGTCTCCTTCGTCACCCTGGGGGATAGTGACCTGGGCAGGGGGGTCTTAAGGGCTCCCGGCTGTTGTGTTGAGCTGGGGGTGCGGATGGGTTCACATCCGCAGGCCTTCCCTGCACGCGGCTGAAAATGTAGGCGACCGCTTTGCGGCCTACCGGCCGGATGCTTTTTTGGATGCCCCAGTGAAGGTGGCTCCCCTGCCCTCTGTTTGGGCATCCGCCCTCTCCCCTGTTGTTCCTGGGCGGTCAGCTTTGGCGGGCTTCGCGCTCAGGCGGCAGTGCACCCTCAGAAATTTAGGCCTCGGCTTGCAGCCTACTGGGCCTTGTGGCCAAGTGGGCGCCTCCGTGCGGGGGGGGGGGGGCGGCCCCCTGTGAGTGTCCTGTAGCCACCCGCCTTACCTTGGATGGGATCTGTGTGGTTGGGCCTCCACCAGAGGCGGGCGGCCAGCTTGGCGCCTTCCCGGGGGGTGCTTTGGGCTTGGTCACCTTTGTTTGATGATAGCATGCCTCTATTATTGCATAGGTCACCTCACCTTTAGCGCTGCGATGGCATGCTGGCCTCTATGGAGGGGCTCGGAGGGTGACCCTCTTTTTGGTTTTATTTTTCGTGGGGTCCAGTAGGTGGTCCATTCGTGTGGGCCCTGGGTCGGCGTCCCCCTGCAGGATCGCAGTCGGCGACCCTTACCTGCCTGTTTTATGTCTATGTAACAATCCTGATTGTTATGTTTCGGGGTGAGCTTAGTATGTAGCGACCCTACTGGGTCTGCGTCCAAGCACTTCGAGTGCTTTGATAGTGAGGATGATTCCACTTCTACTGCAGCAGTGCATGAAATGGCGCCGGTGGATGCACTGATTGTATCGGTGTGGGCAAGCTCCCCAGAAGAGGCAAAAGGTATCCCGTTTTTTCGCCTACTTTGACAAAATTGTCACGAGTCAGTAACCTAAACTCAGTATGTCGGTGCCTAAGTGTTTTCGCTAGACGGTATCCCTTTGAAAAGTCCCTATTAAAAAAAAGTGGACAGTGGTGGTTTCCAGGCTGAATAACTCGACTCTTATTCCGGTGGAGGAGTCTCCGGCTTTTAACCAGTTCTGGCCCGGAAAGATTTGTCCCCTTAATGACCAGGCCATTTTTTGCGATTCGGCACTGCGTTATTTTAATGGAAAAATTGCCCGGTCGTGCGACACTGTACTGAAAAAAAATTGATGTCCTTTTTTTCCGACAAATAGAGCTTTCTTTTGGTGGTATTTGATCACCTGTGCGATTTTTACTTTTTGCGCTATAAACAAAAAAAAAAAACAAGAATTCTAAAAAAAAAAAATATATATATATTTTTCACATTTTGCTATATAACATTCCCCCCCCCCCCCCAAAAAAAAATGTAAAAATCAAAATGTTTCATCCTTTTGGCCCAATTTGTATTCTGCTACATATTTTTGTAAAAAAAATAAGCAATAAGCGTATTTTGATTGGTTTGCGCATAAGTTATCGCGTCTACAAACTAGGGGACAGATTTATGTCTTTTTTATTTATTTATTTATTTTTTACTAGTAATGGCGGCGATCTGCGATTTTTAGCAGGACTGCGACATTGCGGCAGACAGATTGGACCCCTAACTGACATTTTTGACACTTTTGGGGGGACCAGTGACATTACTACAGTAATCAGTGCTAAAAATATGCACTGCTACTGTAATGAGATTGGCGGGGAAGGGATTAACACAGTGGTGATCAAAGGGTTCTGTGTTAACCTAGGGGAGTGTTTTCTAACTGCGGGGGGGATGGGCTTGCGAAATGATCACAGAGACCTGTGATCCTATATAGAAGGATCACAGGCACTCTGTGATCATTTCACAGAGAAGAACAGTCAGCTGTGTTTACAACAGCTGACCGTCCTTCGCTCTCTGCGGGGAGCCTGCTCACCCCCCAGCCCCACGCGTGTGACTGCTGTAGGGCTGCATTGGTTCACGCAGGAGAGCCAGCCTGGCGCAGTAAATGTGCGATGGGTTGTTGGGAAGCTGTTAAAGACCCTTTTGACAGATGAGCCGAGAATTTGGTCCGCCACATATTTAGGATGATTCGGTCCTTAGGCCGGTGTTCACTATAGTTTTGGTGTCCCAGACTTTAACAGAGTGAGCAAATCTTTTACGCCAGGATCTGGAGGGGAAACAGCTTCCCCCTGCACTTGCAAGCTGGTGGACCAGTTGGTCCAGGGGATAAGGATGGATGTGGCTCTCTTAGTTTCTAGGCTGTCCGTGACAACAGTGGTCCTTCGGCGCATGATATGACTGAAATGCTGGTCTGCAGACCAGTCTTCCTAGAAGGCCTTATCTGTTCTTCCTTTTTGGGGAATCACCTGTTTGGATCTTGCTGGATGATATCATTAAGGTTCTTATAGGGGAAGAGTACTCTTCTTTCACAGGATGCCAGGGGCAAGGAGTCTTGTCAATGATGTGGGCCCTTCTTTTCTAGGCTCATTTGCGGCCTTTTCATCCCTCAGGATCTCAAGACATAGGATCTAAGGCTGTCAGGACCACCTCCGGGCAAATAGGTTCCTCAGGTTCCAAGAGGACCTGGTCTGGTAAGCTGAGAGCGGATCATTGCAGATCTACAGACAAGCCCTCTTTTGCCTGAAGAGGCGCCCTCACCTGTGTCTGAGGTGGGGGGGCGTCTTCTCTTCTTTCCGGACCCATGGACCTCCCTGATTCAAGACAGGTGGATCCAGGAGCTGATCCGGTCCAACTACAAGATCGAGTTTAGGTCTTGTCCTCTAGTGAGGTCCTTTCCTTCCAATCTGCATTTGTCCCCAGACCGCCTGGGTCTATTCAGGGTGGTGCAAGACTTTCTACTACAAGGGGTGATTGTTCCGGTTCTAAAATCGGAACGTTTTTAAGGTTTCTAGTCAAACCTGTTTACAGTTCCCAGGAAGAAAAGGCAAGGTACCTCTAATCCTGGACCTCAAGGCTTTGAACCACTGCACTTGCCACAAAAATTGGCATTTTTGAATACTGACAGTTTTTTTTTAAACCGGAAGTGACGTCACTTCTGGGTTACTACGTCGGAGACCCGATCAAAGCCGAATCCAGCTTTGTTTGGGACTCCAACCAGCCAGCGGGCGTGCCGGCTGGTTGCTCGGGTCTCCCGGTGGGATGGGAGACCTGGTAGAGCCACGGAAGATGGCGGGGGGGATGTCTCCTCCCGCTCGCTGGGATAACAGCCGAGCGGCTGCTGAACCGCATAAGCTGTTATCTCCTGAAACCTGACCACCGGCTCTAAAAAACGGTACAAGGTTAATGCCTGCAGCTGCAGGCATCATCTCGGTGCAGCCACTTCTGCAAGCCGGCGTACAGGTACGTCGGTTTGCGGGAAGTGGTTACATTTGCATCAAATTTGCACTGCCATTGCACCACACATATGTGAACTGGCTCCCTAGAAAGCCGCCTTGATTCACGTCATGTGATTCAGATGTGGTTCAAAACACATCCAATTTTGCATATATATGAACGGAGCCTTATAGTTGAATCATGAACACTGACCTTAACTGAGGCAAGTGAGGCCTGCAGTTCTTTGGACTTTTATGACCTACTGGATGAGTCGTAGTCATGCTTCTGGAGTAATTTTGATAGGCCAGCCTCTACTGGTAAGGTTCACCACTGTTCCAAGTTTTCTCTATTTGTGGATAATGGCTCTCACTGTGGTTCGCTGGAGTCCCAAAGTCTTAGAAATGGCTTTGGAAACCTTTCCAGGTTGATACATGCCATTTACTTTGTTTCTCATCTGTTCTTTAATTTCTTTAGATCACAGCATGATGTGTTCCTTTTGGAGATCTTTTAGCGTGCTTCACTTTGTCAGACAGCTTCTATTTATGTGATTTCTTGATTCAACAGGTCTGGCAGTAATCAGGCCTGGGTGTGGCAAGTGAAATGTAAGGGCTCTTTCACACGGGCAATCCGATCAGATCCGCCTGTCAGTTTTTTAGGCGGATCTGATCGGATCCTCTATGCAGCTCTATGGGGCAGCGGGTGTCAGCGGAGACACCTCCGCTGACACCAGCTGCCATTCGTATCCCATCATGTCCGTGAAATCCGGACGGATGGAAACCCTATTTTCCGCTCTCATCCGATCCCCCATAGAGAGCAGCGGGGGCTGTGACACCTCCCTCTCCGCACTGCACTGCAAGCGGAGACGGAGCTGTCATCCGCCGGCTCAGTGGGGATCGCGGATCGATCCCTGCTGAGCAGCACGGATCCACCTATGGAGGCGGACCGTGCGAAAGAGACCCAACTATTCATGATTTAGGGTGGGGGTGGGGTGGTGAATTACTTTTTCACATAGGGCCAGTTTGAACAGCTTTTTTTTCTTAATAAATAAAATCATCACATTTCAAAACTGCTTTTCTGATTTACTCGGGTTATCTTTGTGTAATATTAAAATTTGTTTGATGATCTGAATCATTTAGGAGTGACAAACATGCATAAAATAAAATAAAAATTAGGAAAGGGGCACTGTATCAAGCCATTGGGTGGTCTGTTTCTTTTAGCTTTTGAAGCTTTAAAATATCTAAAAGAAAAACCCTTATATCTGATGTTTATCTTGTGTTTTTCATTTTAACCAAAGCTGAAGTTTTTTTTTTTTTTTTCATTTTCTAGTGAGCTGATCCAATTGATTTATTCTAATAGAGCCTTGAATGTGTGGTTTAGGATATAGTAGCATCTTTTGTCTGCCTACATGTTTTTCTGATTATAATAATTGCACTTTATTATGATTTTGCGCCTGTTTTTTGATACAGAATGTTTCTTGTTGTTTTCACAACTACTGCATCCGTTATAGAATGGGAGGTATTCCAGCTGTCAACGGAAGAGGGGAACGTCTGTTACTGTACATAGGAATTATTGACATATTGCAGTCGTACAGGTATATAAATAATTTATTTACCATTTGTCTATAAGTACTTTGTATTTTGCCTGTTTCCATACCTTAGCAGAATTTGAGATGCTACATTAGTAGTAGTGTGTTTTTTATCATAACATGGCACCATTGTTGCGTTTTCAAAATGGCAACCGATCGCACACAGGATGCCGACTGACTGTGACAAAAACTAAACCAAGTAATGTAAGATGGTTTCAGCTCTGCTCTCCACCCACCAGAGAGGTCCATCGGATGTGTTTCGGTGATATACGTCTGAGGAACCTCTCCTGTGGGTGGAGTTAAAAGCTAAAGCCATCTTACATTACCTGGTTTAGTTTTGATCACAGTGAGTCAGCATACTGTGTGAGATCCGTTTTCTATTTTTCTATAGCATATTGTAGAAATAAAATAAGTCCTGCGCTATAGATATCTAACGGGTGTAAGAAGGTAATTAGGCTGCAGCCTACCCTAAACTACAATCAAAAGACTGTATAAACAAAGGAATCAATATATGGGTAATTGGCGCTGCCTATATTGGGTAATGTAGTATATAAATAAATATGATCACAATGTGGTATATGTGAATACAAATAAAAATGTCTGTGCAACTACAAATATATACGGTAAAATAGTAAAACCAACATGTGAAAGCAAAAAATGATATTATAAGACCAACATATAAAAACGAAGGTGATAATGTATCCCAGTGATAAAGTGATATATGAGTGCAATCAGGTGATATAATATATAAAATAAATAAATCCAATAATGATATGAGCAATTTAAAGTGCCAAGTGACAAAAAAGTGCTGGAATAGTGCACAAGAATATAAAAATGAAAAGCGGGTGTACTAAGAAAAAGTACAAGAAAAATTTGCAATAGTGCAATAATGTGCAAAAAATAGTAATACAACAATATATATTATAATTACTGGCTAGAAAATGCAGTCCTAATAGCCAATAATGGTGGTATGAAATAGTCCAAATTCAGAAAAAGATCAGTGAATAGATGAAATAGAATTCAAGGTGACCCCGTGGTGGGCAACTGGCGAGGTGCAAGGAGATCCCACTAGTAAATAGCCTACTAACCAGATATACCCACCCCACACAGGGGTATAGAGCGGGTATTAAAGTGTAGATGGTACTCCTTCCCTTGGCTCCTAACTTCCTTCTGTGTCAGGGGGATGTTGGAAAACCGTTCATGGTTCCGGCATACTGGTGGAACGCATTGCGTTCCGGGACGCAACTACCACGCTTGTATTCCTTGTTATATTGTGAGTACCTATTTTTTTTTACATTGGATTCAATAAACAACCTTACGGTATTACACTATAGAGCCTTTCTTTTGCCCTGTATGATTCTACTGCTGAGTGGCCAACTTTTATCTACGGACCTCCGTATATATCACTGCCCCTATTGGAGAGGACCATAGGATCCCGCTTTCCTCCGGTGACACCCGGGACCCCCAGGGACGGTTTTCCAACATCCCCCTGACACAGAAGGAAGTTAGGAGCCAAGGGAAGGAGTTCCATCTACACTTTAATACCCGCTCTATACCCCTGTGTGGGGTGGGTATATCTGCTTAGTAGGCTATTTACTAGTGGGATCTCCTTGCACCTCGCCAGTTGCCCACCACGGGGTCACCTTGAATTCTATTTCATCTATTCACGGATCTTTTTCTGAATTTGGACTATTTCTTACCACCATTATTGGCTATTAGGACTGCATTTTCTAGCCAGTCATTATAATACAGTATATATTGTTTTATTACTATTTTTTGCACATTATTGCACTATTGCAAATTTTTCTTGTACTTTTTCTTAGTACACCCGCTTTTCATTTTTATATTCTTGTGCACTATTCCAGCACTTTTTTGTCACTTGGCACTTTAAATTGCTCATATCATTATTGGATTTATTTATTTTATATATTATATCACCTGATTGCACTTATATATCACTTTATCACTGGGATACATTATCACCTTCGTTTTTATATGTTGGTCTTATAATATCATTTTTTGCTTTCACATGTTGGTTTTACTATTTTACCGTATATATTTGTAGTTGCACAGACATTTTTATTTGTATTCACATATACCACATTGTGATCATATTTATTTATATACTACATTACAGTAGGCAGCGTCAATTACCCATATATTGATTCCTATAGCATATTGTAGCCTGACAAGCTGTTTGATATGTTCTGCACCAGGTCATAACATGTCTTGATAGCTGATATCAGTGATAGGAGCATTAGAGTGGTAGTTTTTTTTTTGCTTGTCTACAGGGAATTTTGTTTTATGCCTCTCTTTGAATGAATGCTGTATGATTGTGATGAAACATTTGTGATTGCAATGCATATTTAAATTTTTTAATCTTTTCTAGATTTATCAAAAAGTTGGAACACACATGGAAAGCCCTCGTTCACGATGGGGTAAGTTACACAAGATTGACTATACTAAACAAAAAACAATGGTCTGCAGTCAAGAAAAGTCCAAATGACTTGTGAACAACCAGCCTGTTGGATTTTTCCCAAATGATCAGTGCCAATGCTGTAGCCAGCAAAACTGATCATTGTATTCTCCCAACGGGGAAGGCTCACAATAGCACAGTCAAAAGTATTCCCCCATCCACATTAAATGTCTGAATGGGGAAATCGGCTCATTTCTTTTTTCATTCAACCTGCTGATTGAATGAAAAAATTGCATAATGTATGGCCTTCCTACCTGTGCAATGGTTACTTTGATCATTCATGGCTAAGTTTGTTTGTTTTATTTATTTATTTATTTTTTTCAGGACACTGTTTCTGTGCACAGACCGGGCTTCTATGCTGAACGTTTCTTCAAGTTCATGACTAATACAGTGTTCAGAAAGACATCATGTGAGTTGTACCTGCTAACAAGTTAAAGAATTTAGTAATAGAATATTTTTGAACTGTAAACTGCAGCTTCTATTTGACTGTTCTATGTCACATGTTATATGTTGTTGTTCCTTAACATACTTGGAGTCGCTTTACTAATGCCTCGTACACACGCAACGATTGTTGGCTGTGAATTTTCGGCCAACGTCCGATCGGCTGATTTTCGGCTTGTTAGTATGATGCTTCCGACAACCGACTGCGACTTTTCGGCCGAACAAAATCTGGTGTGCATGCTATAAAATTTTTGTTGGCCGTCAACAGAACGCCCGATTTTCCGTCAGTCAGTACAGATTTCGGCAGACAAAAATCAGATGAGCAAGACTGGGCATGCTCAGAGAAGAAAAAACAAACGTAAAGTTAATCAGCACATGACATCACAACAACACTGGACAAAAGACGGCCGATCGGTCGGCCGATAATCGTTGCATGTGTACGAGGCATAAGGGAGCAGAGGCTCATTTAGTTCATCAAGCAAAGTGAATCTGTGCTTTTCAAATGAATGTTTGTAAATAGGGTCAACCTGTGCTCCCTTTGAATACCCTATCATGTAGAAGGGGGAAAAAATAAACATGGTTTTTCCTAGCACGTGATTTGGTATTCAAAGTGAACACCGCTTAAAGCTGAACTCCAGGCAGACTGCTAAATAAACAGCTTGCTATAGGGGGACTCAGCGGAGGAGCCAGGAGCGCTAGGGGAAGACACAAAAAAAAGGAGGATCTGGGCTGCTCTGTGCAAAACCAATGCACAGAGCAGTTAAGTATCTTGTTTGTATTTGAATAAAATGCAATTGAGTATTAACAGTCACTTTAAAGTTATGCTTAGAGGTCTTGTCCCTTCCCCAGCATGCAAGTGGCCAGTGAAAGGAGAGGAAGTAGACTGATGAGCTGGGCTCTCTGTCACTCTGCTCTCTCTTCCTATCAACATGTTCCTTGTTTTTTTTTTTTTTTTTTAAAGCCCGTAGCGTGTGCAACACACTCAAAAGACTCCACCCGGTGCATAAAAAAGTGCACACACACAAAGTGAGTAACACAAAAAAGCACAGGGTGTGCGACAACGTATGGTCTTCCCTCCGAAGAGGTAGGACCCGAAACCTCAATCCCCCGGGGCGCAAGACTCCTGACAGGGACGTAAGGTACTCATGGTCAGTCTGGCCGAAACCAGACAGACCCCGTTCTTCAGGGGGACTGCCGAAACAGCCCCCACCGAGTACTAAGTAGGGCTCCCCCGAAGGGAGACCCCATGGGAGAGGGCGAACTAAGCCAAAAGGCCATATCCACCCCCTCCCAAGACTTAAGGCAGGGCCCGAGGACCCACACACTCCAGTCTGTGCAAATAAAGAAAACAAAGGTGACAGTGCAGGTGACGGACTCCAAAGAAAAAGACAAACAAAACATAGAAGTGGGGAAGGGGAAGTGGGGAAAGTGCAATGGTGCCATGTGAGGAACCAAGGCAGGCCTTCCAGCCGGAATAAAAAATTCCTCTGGTGCAAGCCAAAAGGCCTGTCCCAAGAGGCAGGTGCGAAAAAGGTGTGCATAGTGCAGTGACCAAGGTGCCAAAAGAACTCACAGCGAGCTGCCCCTCACCAGTGAGAAATTAAGGCACCCCTGGGCTGCCACCCCAGGGGCACTTACACTACGGGCTTTTTCAATCTCAGCCCCCGGCCAGACCGAGTGTAGCCTATCCCCACCAGCAGACATCAGAACCTGGACAGCTTAGAGAGAGCTTACCTACAACTGGGGACAGGCTCGCCACAAAAGCCAGATCAAAACCCAGGAGAGAAAGCCCTCCCCTCGCCATCCTGTTCCTCAGCCCATTACATCCAGGAGCAGTTCCACCGGCCCCCCCGAACCGGCTTCCTGCCCCCTTCAAACTGGTTAGGACAGTTCAACCCATTCGAATCAGAAGGCAGCGGGCCCCACATGCTTTCCCAGATGACCTACTTCCCATACCTCAATACTCAGAGCGCTCCGGGTTTCGGTCATACTGGTACTAGCTAAGGCCCATACCAACTGATAAGAACAGATACTACACTTGATGTTCCTTGTTAGCATATGAGCAATGAAGAACAAAATAATGACTACTTGGGTTTCTCTTTCACCCAGTTTGAGCCTTGCTGTAAAATAGAGTGCAAGAGACCGATAGCAAGTCAGCTTTCTTTAAAAAAAAAAAAAAATTTTTATTAATATAGAGCTGCATTGATTTTTACATCTGCCGGGAGTTCAGTTTAACTTTATTTACTAAAATTAATTTTGCAATGTAAATAGACTCTGCTCTTTAAGTAAATAGACCTCTATATACAGTATTAGTAGGTAATAACATGTATGCTAATAGAAAATACATTGTTCCAAAGGAAAATGTAAGAAATTAACTTTCAGGAGCACAGTGGTGAAACAGTTGTTTGCTGCCATGTATCAAAAATAAATAAACTAATAGAAAATCCTATTTGCATGACTTTGCTCATATAAAGTCAAGCACATAGGATATATAGAAGGCTGTCAGGGAGATCTGTACAATCAGACTTTCACAATCTATAATAATATCCATAATAATGTCCATGCGTCCAGTCCCTGTGTCCGCGGGATTTCACTACTGCACATGTGCCCCACAGACAGCCGTTGGGAGTGCAGAGACTTCCCAAAACGTGGGTGGCAATCCACAGCCGCAGCTGAGTGAATATCCCGCAGTCACTGCTGCCAGCCCATAACCACTGCCTTTTCACATTACGGTGATGAATTCTGTCATGAATAATAAAAGCCATTTAAATGTTGTATTCAATGTACTTCATAATGCATATATATATTAAAGACTTTACATTTTATTCTGCACAATATATATATATTAGAAAATACTAAATACAGCATGGCACTTCAGCATGTGATCAACTCTGCAGTTCTGTGGGTAATTTGCATAAACCACTCCCACCTACCAATCAGACAGTAGAAGTTATCTGCTCAGCAGCACACATAGGCTCTGTGTACACCATCGGGGCTACATAGCAGATAAGTAGAGAGAGAGAGTAGGAGGTGTCTCATTACTCTGTGAAGCTGACATTTTGTACTGTGTATATTATATATATATATATATATATATATATATATATATATATATATGGGAATTAGAGAACACAAACACAGCTCTTATCGGGGCACATTAAAGGGGGACTCCGACGGCATTATTAAAGGGGGACTCCAACGGCATTATTAAAGGGGGACTCCGACGGCATTATTAAGGGGGACTCCGACGGCATTATTAAGGGGGACTCTGACGGCATTATTAAGGGGGATTCTGACGGCATTATTAGAGGGGGACTCCGACGGCATTATTAAAGGGGGACGCCGACGGCATTATTAAAGGGGGACTCCGACGGCATTATTAAGGGAGACTCCGACCACATTATTAAAGGGGGACTTCAACGGCATTATTAAGGGGTACTCCAACTGCATTATTAAGGGGCACTCCGACGGCATTATTAAAGGGGGACTCCGACGGCATTATTAAAGGGGGACTCCGACTGCATTATTAAGGGGGACTCCGACGGCATTATTAAGGGGGACTCTGACGGCATTATTAAGGGGGACTCCGACTGCATTATTAAAGGGGGACTCCGACCGCATTATTAAAGGGGGACTACGACCGCATTATTAAGGGGGGCGACTCCGACCGCATAATTAAGGGGGACTCTGACGGCATTACTAAGGGGGACTCCGACCACATTATTAAGGGGAACTCCGACTGCATTATTAAAGGGGGACTCTGACCGCATTATTAAAGGGGGACTCTGACCAGGGGCACTTTAACTGGGGCTCATACAGGGGAACTCTGACCCGGACACATAAAGGGACACTGATGTAAGGAGGCACTCCGATGGGGACACTGATGTAAGGGAGCACTCCGATGGGGACACTGATGTAAGGGAGCACTCTCCAGTGGGGACGCTGATGTAAGGAGGCACTCCGATGGGGACACTGATGTAAGGAGGCACTCCGATGGGGACACTGATGTAAGGGAGCACTCCGATGGGGACACTGATGTAAGGGAGCACTCCGATGGGGACACTGATGTAAGGGAGCACTCCGATGGGGACACTAATGTAAGGAGGCACTCCGATGGGGACACTGATGTAAGGAGGCACTTCGATGGGGACACTAGATTGGATTGCTAGATTGCTAAAGCAACAGGGACGCAGTGCACAGTGCGTGACAGGTCGGACAAGGAGGCTGATGAGGGAGAGACTTAAAGATATTAAAAGGACATTGTATGAGGAAACTTATGCTTGGAATTGCATGAGGAAACCTATACTTGGCAAACCCTTTGACTGTAATTATTGTGGTGAAAAAAGCGAATAGAGCCATGATTAATTTTTAAAGGAAAAAAGCTGTTGCTGTCAGGAAAAGGATCATTTAAACAGAGGAAAAAACCTGTCACACACAGGAAAGCAAATCTGCGACTGTAGAAACGCTGTTAAAGGGACATGGCCTGATTGAAATCTACCACTCTAAGTGCATTACTGTAAAAAAAAAACGCAGAACATAGACACGCTATTAAAGGGACATTTATAAGCAAACTGACTTTAGTAGCAAAGTACACCTACAGAAAATCTGCGAGTGTGATTGCGAAACCTTACAAAAAAATGGAAAGTAAAGACACGTTTTGAACGGGACATTTGCAAATAGAAAGAATGCAGACGCAAAACACGCCTGAATGAAATCTGCGACTGTAGGTGCATTACTGTAAAAAAAAAAAAACGCAGAACATAGACACGCTATTAAAGGGACATTTATAAGCAAACTGACTTTAGTAGCAAAGTACGCCTTACTGGAACAAGTCTGTTTTTACAAATGTTTGACCACATATGTTCTAGCGCCCGTTAATTTAACGGGCTTAATGTCTAGTAATAAGATAAAGTAGCAAAGTTTTCATTATGTGTTTTTTTTTTTGTTTTTGTTTTTTTTTTTTCAATTTAGCTCTAAAATCATCACCATCCAAAAAAGGAAGAAGTGCCCTTCTGGCACCTCATTTTATAGGTCCCTCTTCAGCATGCTCTGCAGGTCAGATTTCAGTTCAACAGGAAGAAGGGCAATATCAGCTTCATGGAGCAAGTAGCTGCCCAACCTTGGATGACAATGGTAATTTATACAATGATGTATAAATGTATACAATGACCTAAATTTTTTTTTGCCATCTCTAACTGATGTAGGGGATTTCCCCTCACTTCCTGCTTTGTAGACTCAACGGGAAGTGAGACGATATCTTTCCAATGTGAAGAAATGTCTTCCAAGACAAGTGATTATCAAAAGGGGATTCTGATCTGCCCAACAGTAGCTTCAATATACCTACCACAATGTGCCAGAGAGGCTGCGTGTTTAGAGCGGAGAGAGGGGCGGACAATGAAAGCAGAGTAAGCTGTGTATTTTGTACTCTGTTGGCAGGAGTTTGTCCAACTGAGTGAACTCAAATTATCAACAATTCAGGGCATTGAGATTTTTCAGCAAAGAAGGATAGAGAACAGGACAGGGAAGCATAAGTTTGGCTTACAGAACTTCACCCTGCAAAATAGCTCAGGTTGCCAGTGCAGTAGGAAAAAAAAAAAAAAAAACGCAAAGAGGAGAGAGGGTGTAGGTTAGAAGAAGAGGAATTGTAATGAGAGTAAAAGAATCAGTTGAATAAAAAGATAAAGTATTAAGAAAGATAAAAAAAATAGAGGATTTGGGAGAATAAAAGAACAGGAGAGGAAAGAAAAGCAGAGGTAGCAGTTGGGGTATAAAGGTAGAGTGTGTATTAGGTCTAAAATCTGAGATGAAAATAGGAATAGAGAATAAAGCTATGTGCGGGCTGTAGAGTAGGGTTCCTTTACTGAGATTCAGCGACACTGTTGTTAAAATAAATACAGTAATGTGCAACAATTTTAGGTAGGTGTGGAAAAGAATGCTATGAATTAAGAATGCTTTCAGAAATAGAAGTGTTACTAGCTAATTTTTACAAATGACCAAAATGGAAAGTAAATGAACAGAAGAGAAATCCAAATGAAATCAATATTTGGTGTGACCACCCTTAGCCATTAAAACAGCATCAATTCTTGTAGGTACACTTGCACACAATTTTTGAAGGAACTCTGCAGGTTGGTTGTTCTTGGAGAACCAACCACAGATCTTCTGTGGATGTAGGCTGCCTCAAATCCTTCTGTCTCTTCATGTAATTCCACACAGACTCGACGTTGCAGAGATCAGGGCTCTGTGAGGGCCAAACCATGACTTGCGGGACTCCTTGTTCTTCTTTACGCTGAAAATAGTTCTTAATGGCATTGGCTGTATGTTTGGGGTTGTTGTCCTGCTGCAGAAAAAAATTGGGGGCAGTCACACACCCCCCCCCCCTAATGGTATGGAATGATGGATAAGTATCTGTCAGTATTTTTCAGCATAAAGACTTGCTGACCGCCCGCTGCAGTTTTAGCCCTACGTCGGTCGCATGCGTGGTGCTGGGGGCTCCCGCCCCCACTAGGCAGTGGTGATGCCGATGCATGGAACCGGCTGCTGCAATCACCGCCGGGCACCCGTGATCACTCCTATATGAGAAAGAAGGACCGTCAGCTGTTGTAAACACAGCTGACTGTTCTTCTCTCTGAAATGATCACAGAGCGCCTGTGATCCTTCTATATAGGAACACAGGTCTCTATGATCATTTCACAAGCCCATCCCCCATACAGTTAGTAAACACTACCCTAGGCTCACACTTAACCCTTTGATCACCCCTAGGTTAACCCCTTCCCTGCCAAATTGCCAATGTCATTTTTACAGTAACAGTGCATATTTTTAGCACTGATTACTGTAGTAATGTCACTGGTCCCCCCAAAAGGGTCAAAACTGTGAGTTAGAGGTCCAATCTGTCCATCGCAATGTTGCAGTCCTGCTAAAAATTGCAGATCACAAAAAAAAAAATCGCAGATCACCGCCGTTACTAGTAAAAAAAAATAAAAATGGCATAATACTTTCCCCTAGTTTGTAGACGCAATAACTTTTGTGAAAACCAGTCAAAATATGCTTATTGCGATTTTTTTTACCAAAAATATGTAGCAGAATACAAATTGGCCTAAAAGGATGAAAAATTTAGATTTTTAAAACATTTTTTTGGGAATGTTATATAGCAGAATGTGAAAAATATTGTTTTTTTTTTTTTCAGAATTGTCGCTCTTTTTTTATGTTTATAGCGCCAAAAAAAAATTTGCACAGGTGAACAAATACCACCAAAAGAAAGCTCTATTTGTGGGGGAAAAAAGGACATACATTTTATTTCAGTACAGTGTCGCACGACCACGCAATTTTCCATTAAAGTAACGCAGTGCCAAATCGCAAAAAATGGCCTGGTCATTAACGGGGCAAATTCTTCCTGTCCAGAACTGAATAATCTCAGGCAAAATCATCTGCATTTAAATACTGGCAACATAGGGGCGTGGCCTGGACGGCAATGAAGTAGGACTCACATGAGCTGAGCTCCGCTCCTGTATCATCCTGTTCTTTCATCCTGGGTGCTCCAGACCGCCTGCTTCCTCCCTGCTGCCTGCGGGGAGATTTCTGCCAGTCCCGGGGACATGTCACCGCCTCGCAAGGCCGCCTTAGCAGCTCGACAAATTCCGCCGCCAGGAGTGGGGCATGGAGGCCGAAGATAGCGCCGCTCCGTTGGAGACCCCCGCGGCCGACACCACCAGGGTCCTAGAGGCAATCTCCAACTGCCAGACCACGCATACTACGAAGATTGAGGAGGTAAAGGTGGACATTTCCCTTATTAGGCAGAATATGGCTAAACTCAGGGACAGGGTGGCGGAGACAGAGGTCAGGATCAGCAGGGCTGAAGAAATTCTCAACCCCCTCCAACACAGAGCAGACTCCATGCAGCACCAGATTCAGCAACTAGCACAGAAGCAGGATGACCTGGAGAACAGGGCACGCCGCAGTAATCTGCGGTTTATCGGGTTGCCTGAGGGGTCTGATCCAGCTACATTTTTGGAGACTTTATTAATCACGCACTTTGGTAGAAAAACATTTTCTGCCACTTTTGCTATGGAAAGAGCCCACCGTATGCCCGCCCGCCACCCACCTGAGGGATCACCACCCCGTACATTTATTGCAAAACTCCTCAATTATCGTGACTGGGATGCTATACTACGTTTAACCCACGAACGCGGCAATATTCCCTTTCAAAATGGCCGTATAGCTGCCTTCCCGGATTTCTCGGCAGAAGTCCAGAAGCTGCGGTCCCGCTTTACAGATGTCAAAAGACGCCTGCACGTGCAGCATTTGAAATATGCCATGCTATTCCCAGCCCGCCTGCGTGTGGTGTGTGATGACAGAGCACTCTTTTTTGAAGATCTGACCCTGGCATCAGAATGGCTGGACCAAAGGGATGCGGACCGAAACCGTCCTGCCTGAGTACTTTAATCGCAATTATGTTTGGGGTTTCCCGCACGTTTAAAGTTTCCCGCACCTGCCAGGTGTCATTTCTCTGATCCACCTGCCAAACCTGGAGACTGCGCTCTGCATCCATGCTGGTTTTTTACATTCCTCTGCTTATTTTGTTGGACTCCTTGGATTTGCAGAGGTGCACTGTTCAGGTCTACCCCCTTATCCATCTCCTATACAGTGTTGTCTGTGGGGTACTGGGTGCCATTGCCTGGTACATGGAACTCCACTCTAGGCCCTGCAGGGCGCCACGTTACAGAACTGACATTCTTCTTGGATCCCACTCCTGAACATTCCGTGCCTATCAATCCTTAGGTATGTTTTTCTTTCTCCTGGTTTTACCCCTCTATCTACATTTACACATGTACAGCACCATGTGTCCTACTACCGTTCCGGTACAATCCAATGTTTGCTCGTCCCGCAATGCCACTGGCTGTCCTGGAGAGATGGCCTTATTTTTCAGTCACTTTTGGGCTTGTGTTGTGTTTGCGGCCCTCCGAATCTGTGATCATGATTGCCTACTCTTCACTGGGTTTTGAGTTTATGCTCCCGCACAGTTGGGGACGCGGAGAGCGGGGTGGTGGGAGGGATGGGTTTCTGTTTTCTGTGGGTTTGTTTTGTTCATTTTATTCACTGTATGTTGGTTGTGGTTGTTTATCAGGTACGCTAAACTTTTGATGAGCTACACCCTTATGTTCTGTTATGATTTGCAGGGACCTGCTCTGGGGACTCCCCATGCGTTTTTTACTTCTTTAAAAGCACCGCAATGGCCACCATGAAATTCCTCACATGGAACGTCAGGGGTCTCAGGGATAAGGTGAAGCGTTCTGCTATTTTTGGATGCCTCAAGTCCTACAGGGCAGCTATTATGGTTTTGATGGAGACACATGTCACGGGTCAACTCCAACTGACACTTAAACGCCCCTGGATTGGCTGGACGTACCATGCCACTTATACTAATGCTTCCAGAGGTGTCCCCATCCTAATTTCAAAAAATGTACATTTATCTACTATTTCCGTTCATTCGGACCCCCAGGGCAGGTTAATTTTTTTGCATGTTATACTGTATACTAGGCAATATTTGCTTTTGGCTTGTTACATCCCCCTCCATACAGCTCGGAGGTTATCCAGGAGGGCTTGTCCTTTATGGCTCAGCACCCCAATGTATCGGCTGTCTGGATGGGGGATTTTAATATGGTACTAATCCCGGCTCTAGACTGCCAGCACTCCCTGACGTCTCCTGGGCCCCAGTCCCTTACTCACCTTGGTCGACTGTTCCGTGACTTTGCCCTGACTGACACCTGGTGTTACCAGCATCCCCACTTGCGTTCCTACTCATGATTCTCAGCCACTCACTCTACAATGTCACGCATCGATTTCATTATAGTTTCTGACCCTTTACTTCCAGGACTCGGGGTTTAAACCCCGCTCCCTGTCTGACCATGCCCCCTGTTGGGCTTCGTTTCATATACCCCCCCAGGTGGTCCCTCCTCCATGGCGCCTTCACCCCTTCTGGCTCACTGCCATAGCGGACCAGGAGGGCCTGGCCCGAGAATGGTCCTATTTCTTTTCTACTAACAAGGGCTCGGCGGCTGTGGCCTTGGTGTGGGTGGCTTTCAAGCTCCACACACGGGCTACCCTCACCAGACGCATCAATCACTTGAAGAGGTCCTCCAGTTCCGTTTTAGCCTCTGCACAAGCACACCTGACTTCACTGACAGACACTTGCTCCACTGATCCATCACCCGACAATGTCCTAGCGCTTAAATCCCAGACCAGAATAGTGGACCAGCTGCTATATGAGAAGGCTAAACAGAAACTGTTCTTCTGCAAACAGCGGGTATTTGAGCAGGGTGAGCGAGCGGGTAAGCTGTTGGCTTACCTGGCCCACCAGGATACTAAACATCCGGTAGTGGTTTCACTCCGGGGTTCTGATGGGTCTATTATTTCTGAGCCGCCGTTGGTGGCCGCAGAATTTCGCTCCTTTTATGCCCAGCTGTATGCCCCCCAGACGACAGTCACTGCCCAAGAGAGCCGTGACTTTCTGGCTGACCTGTCCCTTCCTTGGTTGTCGGATGCTCAAAGTGAGGAGCTGGATGCCCCTCTGTTGGTGGATGAATTTGCCACTGCTATTGCCTCCCTGGCCATGGCAAAGGCCCCCGGTTCTGAAGGCTTATCCCTTGATTTCTATGCGACCTTCTCTGACGCCCTCTCGCCGGAACTGCTGTCCCTATACACCCACATTCATGACTCCGGTCAGTTGCCAGATTCCATGAGAGAAGTCAATATTATAATACTTCCCAAACCCGGTAAAGACCCCCACTATCCAGAACCCTATCGCCGATCTTGTAACTCCAAGCAGACATTAAAATTCCGGCAAAACTCCTAGCACTCCGTCTTAATAAGATTATATTCTCACTAATACAGATCAATACTGATCAGACTGGATTCATGCCGGGTAAAAACACTGCCATGAATATACGTCATCTGTACATGAATCTACAAGTTAATCATGACAAAGTTGGCACCAGAGCAGTGGTGGCGTTGGGCGCTGCTAAGGTGTTCGACTACGTAGAATGGGGTTACCTATGGGAGTGTCTGCGGGCCTTTGGGTTTGGTCTGACCTTTATTGGTTGGCTTCTCTACTATAAACCTGTAGCCAGAGTTTTGGTAAATGGGTGGACGTCAGACTCCTTCCCCCTGGGTCGCGGAACTAGACAGGGGTGCCCCCTGTCCCCCCTACTGTATGCTCTTGCAGTTGAGCCATTGGCGACTATGCCCCGGGACCACCCCCACATTCACGGTATGTGTCAATCGGCCCTGACAGAAACAGTCTTTATGCAGATGACATGCTATTATATTTGGAGGACACTGATGACTCTCTTCACACTGCGCTGCATACTATAGAACAGTTTGGGTCCCACTCGGGATTAAAAATGATTTGGTCTAAGTCCCAAATACTGCCTCTTGACCTGTCTCCCCCCACTAGCGCCTCCGCTTCCCTTCCAGTACAGAGAGTCACGGCCATCTGCTATCTGGGTGTCACAATTACTAAATTCCCCTCGGATTACCTGAAGGACAATATTGAACCACTTATTGATATGCTTAAACAACGCACTCAGACTTGGGCCAGGCTCCCCGTTGGACTTATGGGGAGGGTGAATCTCATTAAAATTATTCTGTTACCTAAATTTCTCTATGTGTTCTGGCACTCCCCTGTCCCAATCCTCCTGAAACTGTTTAAAATTATTGATCACATTTTAAATTCCTTTGTATGGGGTCATGAGCGCCACAAGCTGCCTTGGACCACGCTTAAAAATCCAACGACAAGAGGGGGGGGGGTAGCTGTACCGGACTTCCAATCTTATTACCTAGTGTCGTATCTCTCACACTTTTACTACTTTCACAAACTGGAAGCACCTAGATATCAAACATATCAAACACTGGTCTGCCGGGGACCACCTCATCCAGCCTGTACTCCCTTGCAGGTGCTCCTACGGGGTTGCGGTCCTCTATCCAAGTCCATTGCTAGAGATAGCTTACTGATTCTTAACAGGAAAGTTTGGGAACTGGCCATTGAGAAAATCAAATGTTCACTTTTACATACCAAGACCCCCCCTGTGGCATAATCCTCGCCTAGGAGAACTGCTCTCTATCCCAGATTATGATCTTTGGGTGGACAGAGGAGTACTGTACGTGGGCCAAGTGTTGTGTGACTCGGGTGTCTGTTCCTTTCACTGGCTAAAATCCGAGTATGACCTCCCCCCACACATGTTTTTCCATTACATGCAGTTTCGTCACGCGCTACGTGCACAATTCCCTACACAAATTACCACCCTGAAAGATATACCTCTGCTGGAGGTGCTGATGGGTGACACTCAGGAGGGCCTCATCTCTGTGCTTTACACTGGATTGCGCAGTGTTGGTTGATCAAAAGGTGGAACGTCTGCAGTCTCGGTGGTTTTCCGACGCAGGTTCCTTGGATGAGGCGGACTAGGACGACATTCTGGATAGCCCTAGATTATTCTCACCCAGGCTCTCGGATCGTGTGACCCAGCTGTACATCTTGCACAGGGCTTATCTCACCCTACTCAGAATTTCTAGATAACGCCGTTCTTATAATTCATGTTGTCCCCGCTGCCCATTACACTCGGGTACGTTCATACATCTCCTTTGGTCCTGCTCGGACATCCAATCATACTGGGCGCAAATCATACAATTTCTGCTCAATCATATGGGATCTCCCTTGCAGCTGGACGTAAAACCCTGTGTCCTGGGTCTTTTACCTGACGATGACTTTGACAAATTTTTCACTACCTTTCTTCACAAGACTCTCTTTAGTGCACGTAAGCTCATAGCCAGACTGTGGTTGCGGGCTCACACTCCCACCCTTCAGGACTGGATAACTGAGGTACAAACGGTTGCTATATAAACATAGAGGGTGCCCTAACAAGTTCGATAAAATCTGGAGTCGCTGGCTGGAGAATACACAGACATGCAATGCCTAGGCCTTCTGTTGAACTGCTACTTTAGTCCTTCAAGGGTTGGACACCGTGGTGTAGACGGGGTTCGGCTTTAGGCTTGAACCTACCGTTTCTGCTTGTATGAGCAGTATCTTATACTTGAGTATGTGCCACACTGACTTCTGGATATATATGGTGTAACGACTCAATTCCCCTTAAGCTGTGTATTGAAAGTGTTTACCTGTTTCACAAGATGTTAATCCCATTGTGTACCTTGTTTTGCAAATCATATGTTTATGTGTTTTGGTACCTTGTATTCTTTCAAACCACAAATAAACTTGTTTTCTGATTAAAAAAATACTGGCAACATAAAGTTCTAACCAAGCTACAGCACTTCACTGATCAGCAAGGCAAATTTAACAACTCCTCCCCATTCCCTCAAGCCCAAAGTCTTTATAAAATACCCTGATAATTATTTACTACAATATAAACAAGTGAAACACTTTTTTATCACTAAGATGGACACCTCCACCATATCTTGAAATCACAGAATCTCATCCCAAGGTTTTAGGGCTCCAAAACATAATCATAACACATAATTTCTATATCACACATTGAGGATCACCCACAGAGTGGATATACTTCACCTTCCTAGAATTGAAAGAAAAAATGTCCATCTGACTCTTCAAACCCTTGAACTATTGAAAGTATTCAAAGGGGTTTGGTTGGGCTCAAATTAGGAAAGGGAAAGTGAGGGTGGCATGAATGAGGGCCAAATAAAACTCATCCACTGAGCGTACTGGGCTTTGAACATTCTGTCCCTTGTACTGGTTAAATTCCTGTCCAAGAAGGCAACATAAACCGTATTTTTCGCTCCATAAGACGAATGGGGGGAAATGTCTGTGCGTCTGATGGAACGAATGATGAGTCTCCCCCTGCTGTCTGCTGAGTCTCAGGCTCAGCCATCACTTGCACGGAACCGCTTCTTCATGTATAGGTCCGGCTCACAGGCGGAGTGATATCAGATGCACTCCGCCTGTGAATGGAGGAGCCATACACAGGAAGCAGCGACTTTCCTCTCTACTGCAGCCGCATGCTTCCCGGGCTCAGCCACAGACAGACAGTGCCTACAAGTAAATCCCTGCAAGTACCCTTATTGCTATTACTGTATTCTGTATATATACATATATATATATATATATATATATATATATATATATGTATGTATATATATATATTTCGTAAATATGATATATATATAATTTGGGTCAGAATATTTTTTTTCTTGTTTTCCTCCTCTAAAAACTAGGTGCGTCTTATGGTAAGGTGCGCCCTATGGAGCAAAAAATACGGTATACCAAAACCCTACTCACTTATTTTGGTCTTTCCCTACAAGAGAACAATAAAGGAGAACATCCATGAATTGAATGGTATCACTGGTTTCTGCAGATTCCTCTGCCCCATTACGCTCCTTTTTCATGATTAAAATAACATAGAGGAAAATCATTGCACTACTTTCTTTTGATGGAAGCCTTTATGTTTCCTAGGGATTGAAAATAAAAATGTTGCTAAAATAGCTTTCTCCACAGCGCCCCTCTTTGAAAGTTCTGAAAGCCCTGTTATATAGACTGATGCTGTTAGACAGATCGCATGCAACTAAACATAAAGTGTCCCGCACCAAACGCTTTTTCACACGTGTTCTAAATATTTAGTTATGTAATTTCTGCATGGCTTAGACATCATGAAGATTTATCTCATTAAACTAATTGGTACAACACTGAAAAACTAAAGGGTGCCTTAGATAATATGTCCTGCGACCCACACAGACCATCTGTTTAATACTTAAATACTTACCAATAATCCCTTGATTGAGTCTTGACCTCAACCACCTAGGGGATTTCTAGCTGCCTTTTTAGGGATCTCACAGTAGGGTTAGACAAGGTAATTTCTCTGATGCTTTGAAACTATACTCTTAATTGCATAACGAGTAGTTTTGTTTTTGGTTTATGCCTTGATTTTGTTCCAGTTTATGTTTGATAAGTGCAAACAAATTACTGTTATGAAATGGCATCACGTACGGGCTGCGCAGGCGTGGGAGGCAGTGTTAGAAGGCAGAACTTGTGCACGCAACATACTGAATGACGTCACGAAAATATCAGCAATATCGGTAAAAAAAAAGCTGATATCGATATCGGCCGATATGGGCCGATATTTTGTACATTTAAAGTTTTGAAAAATAAAGATAATTTTTGACACAGATCTGGTACTGAACATGTTAATTTTTGTTTAATGCTTAATGGCTGGCTTGCTGGCACCCTGTGGTGGGTGGGTGGGTGGCTGGCTGGCACCCTGTGGTGGGTGGGTGGCTGGCTGGCACCATGTGGTGGGTGGCTGGCTGTCTGGCACCCTGTGGTGGGTGGCTGGCTGGCACCCTGTGGTGGGTGGCTGGCTGGCTGGCATTCTGTGGTGGGTGGCTGGCTTGCTGGCACCCTCTGGAGGGTGGCTGACTTTTTGGCACCCTGTGGTGGCTGGCTGGCACCCTGTGGTGGGTGGCTGGCTGGTTGGCTGACTGGCACCTTGTGGTAGGTGGGTGGCTGGCACAGGGGCTGTGGGTGGCTGGCTGGTACAGGGCCTGTGGGCGGCTGGCTGGTACAGTGCCTGTGGCTGGCTTGTACAGGGCCTGTGGGTGGCTGTCTGGCACCCTGTCTGTGGGTGGCTGGCTGTCTGCCACCCTGTCTGTGGGTGGCTGGCTGTCTGGCACCCTGTGGTGGGTGGCTGGCTGGCTGGCACCGTGTGGTGGGTGGCTGGCTAGCACCCTGTGGTGGGAGGGTGGCTGGCACAGGGGCTGTGGGTGGCTGGCTGGTACAGGGCCTGTGGGTGGCTAGCTGGTACACTGCCTGTGGCTGGCTGGTACAGGGCCTGTGGGTCGGTGACTGGCTGGCTCGCTGATACAGTGCCTGTGACTGGCTGGCTGGTACAGGGCCTGTGGATGTGGGTGGCTGGCTGGCACTGGGCTGCTGTGGATGGGTGTATGGCTGTGATACACTCCCGCGAGACTAGTCTCGACTCCAGACGAGGCTGTCCAAGGTGAGGGAGGCGGCCTAAGAAGGAAGAATGACGTCACAAAAATATCGGCAATATCGGCCAGTTTTGGGGCCGATACCGATATATTGAGGAAAGTGCATATCGGCCTTGCCAATAATCGGTCTACCCCTAATATATATATATATATATATACAGTATATATATACAGTATAAATAAATATATATATATATATATGAAATTATTATTTAAAAAAACACCAGTTATCCATCCATCATATTTCCAGGACTACCTAATAAGAACCATTCAAAAATAATAAAAGAAAAATTCCTGGGTCCACATCATGTTCACCTTCCCCCGACAAATGGTAAAATAATATCTTTGTGAAACTCGATAATTGTATATCAGTTCTAGAGACAACTATCCAAAACCACATCCAACTGTATATTCGAAAAAAAAACATATAAAAACATGGAGAAAACACAGGGGGTCCTAGGGCCTCTCTGTGTTATACTCCAAAATGCCAGGACTTTTAAGAATGTCGAGTTGTCATAAATTGATAAGCACAGAAGTATATACCAAAAGACAAAGTTTTATTGAAAATACAAATATATAAAAAAATCCATCCAAGTTTGAAAAAGGAATAAAAACATGAATCCATCAGTATCAATACAAATTTATTATTGGCTCTGTTAGAAAACATAATGTGCTGGTTCAACAAATTTCGCAAAATGGATTATCCAACAATTGCTTCATCAGGAACCATTGATTTGGCTACATTGTTTCTACAGACTTACATATAGTTTACATATAGTTTACATATAGTTTGTGAGGTTGAAAAAAGACATCAGTCCATCCAGTTCAACCTATGATGTGCTTGTGTTTGCTGTTAACCGTACATTGTATACCCCTGTATGTTGTGGTCTTTAAGGTGCCCATCTAATAGTTTTTTGAAACCATCGATGCTCCCTGCTGATACGACTGCTTGTGGAAGAGAATTCCACATCCTTACTGCTCTGACAGTGAAGAACCCCTTACGTATTTTAAGGTTAAACCGTTTTTCCTCTAGTTTTAGTGAGTGGCCACTTGTCTTATTGTATTCCCTTTCTCTGAAAAGTTTGTTCCTTATGCTAGGGTCGCCAGTACAGTATTTGTACATTGATATCATATCCCCCCCTCAATCGTCTCTTCTCCAGAGAGAATACGTTCAGTGCTTGTAGTCTTTCCTCATAGCCGATGCCCTCCATTCCCCTAATTATTTTTGTTGCCCTTCTCTGGACTCTCTAGTTCCAGCACATCCTTCCTGAGGACCGGTGCCCAGAACTGGACAGCATACTCCAAATGTGGCCAGACCAGAGTCTTGTAGAGTGGGAGAATAATCTCTTTATTTCTGCAGTGAATCCCCTTTTTTATACATGCTAGTATTCTGTTGGCTTTGCTTGCAGCGGCTTGGCATTGCATGCCACTGCCAAGCCTGTTGTCTACCAGTACCCCCAGGTCCTTTTCCATCCTAGACTCACCCAGAGGTTCCCCCCCCCCCCCCAGTGAGTAGCTTGCTTTCATGTTTCTGACGCCCAAGTGCATTACTTTACATTTTTCAACATTAAACCTCATCTGCCATGTAGTTGCCCACCCCATTATTTTGTTCAGATCCGCTTGTAAGGTTTCCACATCCTGCATAGAAGATATTGGCATGCTTAGTTTAGTATCATCCGCAAATACTGAGATTGTACTCGATATCCCCTCCTCTAGATCATTTATGAATAAATTAAACAGGATTGGCCCCAGGACAGAACCTTGGAGGACCCCACTTTCCACACCCGCCCAATCCGAGTACTCCCCATTAATCACCACCCTCTGGACTCACCCTATGGTCCATACCTGCCTTCCTTAGTTTGTACAGTAAGCGTTTGTGAGGAACGGTGTCAAAAGCCTTTGCAAAGTCCAGATACACCACATCCACAGGCTTACCTGTATCTAGGTGGCAGCTCACTTCATCGTAGAAGGTTAAAAGATTGGTTTGGCAAGAACAATTTTTCATGAATTCATGCTGATTACTACTAATAATACCATTTTCATTACTAAAGTCTTGTATGTGGTCCCTTAACATCCCCTCCAAAATCTTGCAGACTACTGATGTTAGGCTGACCGTCCTATAGTTACCCGGGATATATCTCGGCCCTTTTTTAAATATTGGTACCACGTTGGCTTTTTTCCAATCAGCTGGCACCATACCTGTCTGTAGACTATCCTTAAAGATCAAGAATAATGGTCTGGCAATCACCTGGCTGAGCTCTTGAAGAACCATCGGGTGCAAGCCATCCGGTCCCGGTGATTTATATATGTTACGTTTCTCTAGTTTAGTTCTAAGTCTATCTTCTGTTAGCCATGGCGGTACTTCCTGAGGTGTATTAAAAACAGAATACATCATACGCAACATATAACAATAATGTATACATATATCTTTGTGAAACTCCTTGTAATAGCACTTCAAAATTTTATAAACACGCAGCATTTGGTAGTGAAATCAGAAAATTATATCACAAACTTTTTGCAAAGGAATACTCCAATAAAGACAAGCTTTATAAAAGTAATGACAGAGTAAACTGTGTCACAGCATATAGCATTGGTTGCCAGATTACTCAAAAGATATACTGTTGGAATGCATTAATGTTGAATAATAACAAATGCGTAGCATATTTTGCAGACTAAACACATGTAAATAGGTCACGTGGAGAAGCTGGGTGTAGATGCTATCCTATAGTTCAACAGACAGTGGTTTGTTGTTGAAAATAATTTTCAGCAGGCATTTTCCAGCCTGTTAATCAAGTTTACACTGTGTAGAATTTACTAAACAGTATACTCCCTTCAAATTCTCATGCCAAGGGCTAATTGAAACTTATCAGAAGTTCAGGTATTTGCAAAGCAGATGTATGTAATATAGAGCGTTTGCGACCGTTGCCAGGAGGCTAATGGGCGGTTAGCAACACTGGTTACAGCTAAGTCATCGAGCCATAGAGGACTCAATCTCCATATCCTATAGGAACTAGACATACCCAGAGCAAGGTCTACCAATAAAGGAGAATGTTCAGATATTGCTCTAGGGCAGAGGTAGGCAACCTTGGCCCACCAGCTGTGCTAAAACTACAAATCCCATCATGCCTTTGCCTTGGGAAGGCATGCCTGTGGCTGTCAGATTCTTGCTGTGCCTCATGGGACTTGCAGTTCTACAACAGCTGGAGTACCAAGATTGCCTACCACTGCTCTAGGGAGATCTGTAGTAGCGTGTTTCCATCTCTAAGCATGCACAAGGTCAAATTTGTCTAGATAGGAGCATAAAGGAGTAGGGGGTAGAGTGCATCCACCAAATCAATCAAGGGAGTTATCAAGGACTGTATTGAAATCATCAGCCAGCAATAACACCACTCTCATAATGCATATACCAGAATTTTGGTAAATAGAAGTGGAATATTTCAATTAACTATGGTATATGGTTTGCCCAAAATTTCAAGGACAAGGATTCTGAAACATCCCCCAGGGTCCGTTTTATTATGTTTGAGAGTTATCTGGGCAGATTTTGCTATTAATATAGAAATACCACGAGCATACGTAAAATAAATGGAGTGGATAGCATAAGCTATTTTGGCAGGTTTAAGTGGGCCTGTTGCTGCTGTTTTACTTGGGTTTGTTGCCCACTCCTTGGATTTATTGCTCGGGGATGTTCCATGGTCTGTGAATGGATTCCTGTGTCCTGTACTAAATGATGAAGATAAAATGAATTTTTATGTATCTGTAAGTTTCATATCTTAGAGTACAGTATATGACACAAATCCTTTCCCTCTTTTTTTTCTGTAATCTTCTTATTGCTTGCTAAAAAAAAACTGGAGCATGTCCAACTTTGATTTATTTCAATTTCAGTATTGTATTTATAATAAAGAAAGTTCCAAGAACTGATATTCCAAATCTGTTCATTTCAGGATTTCCTTTACATCGCACAAGTGCTTTAGGGCCCATTTCACACTTGTGCGACTTGTCCTGCTATTTGGGACTTCAAAGTCACATGACAAGTCGTAATCCATGATTTCGAATGAGTACCATTCATATCTATGCAAATTGAAATCGCGGCAAAAAAATTGCGGTAAAATCATGGGACTTTTAGGTAGCACAAGTGTGAAAGGGTCCTAAATCAGTGTCAATGGCTATACTGTAGAGCTGCACGATTCTGAAAAAAATGAGAATCACAATTTTTTTGCTTAGAATAAAGATCACGATTCTGTCATGATTCTCAGCGTAACATCATCTTTTACATTAAACAAAAAAATTGGGCTGATTTTACTGCTTAGTTTTTCTTAAAGTGTATTTTTTCCCCAAAAAACTGTGTTTAAAAGACTTCTGCAAAAATACATTGTGACATAAAAGATTGCAACAATCGCCATTTTATTCTCTAGCGTCTCTGCTAAAAGATGTGTGTGTGTGTGTGTGTATATATATACTGTATATATATATATATATATATATATATATATATATATATATATATATATATATATATACAGTATCTCACAAAAGTGAGTACACCCCTTACATTTTTGTAAATATTTTATTATATATTTTCATGTGACAACACTTAAGAAATTACCCTTTGCTACAAAGTAGTGAGTGCACAGCTTGTATAACAGTGTAGATTTACTGTCGCCTCAAAATAACTCAACACACATCCATTAATGTCTAAACCGCTGGCAACAAAAGTGAATACATCCCTAAGTGGAAATGTCCAAATTGGGCCCAATTAGCCATTTTCTCTCCCCAGTGTCATGTGACTCATTAGTGTTACAAGGTCTCAGGTGTGAATGAAGAGCAGGTGTGTTAAATTTGGCGTTATGGCTCTCACTCACTCATACTGGTCACTGGAGGTTCAACATGGCACCTCATGGCAAAGAACCCTCTGAGGATCTGAAAAAAAGAATTCTTGCTCTACATAAAGATGGCCTAGGCTATAAGAAGATTGCCAAGACCCTGAAACTGACCTGTAGCACAGTGACAAGGACAATACAGCAGTTTAACAGGACAGGTTCCATTCAGAACAGGCTTTTCTAAGGTCGACCAAAGAAGTTGAGTGCACGTGCTCAGTGTCATATCCAGAGGTTGTCTTTGGGAAATAGATGTATGAGTGCTGCCAGCATTGCTGCAGAGGTTGAAGGAGTGGGAGGTCAGCCTGTCAGTGCTCAGATCATATGCCGCGCACTGCATCAAATTGGTCTGCATGGCTGTCGTCCCAGCAGGAAGCCTCTTCTAAAGATGATGCACAAGAAAGCCTGCAAACAATTTGCTGAAGACAATCAGACTAAGGACATGGATTACTGTAACCATGTCATGTGGTCTGATGGGACCAAGATAAATGTATTTGGTTCAGATGGTGTCAAGCATGTGTGGCGACAACCAGGTGAGGAGTACAAAGACAAGTGTGTCTTGCCCACAGTCAAGCATGGTGGTGGAAGTGTCATGTGCTGGGGATGCATGAGGGAGCTACAGACCATTGAGGGAACCATGAATGCCCACATGTACTGTGACATACTGAAGCAAAGCATGATCCCCTCTCTTGGAAGACTGGGCCGCAGGGCAATATTCCAACATGATAACGACCCCAAACATAACTCCAAGAGAACCACTGCCTTGCTAAACAAGCTGAGGGTAAAGGTGATGGACTGGCCAAGCATGTCTCCAGACCTAAATCCTATTGAGCATCTGTGGGGCATCCTCAAAAGGAAGTCGGAGGAGCACAAGGTCTCTAACATCCATCAGCTCTGTGTCATCATGAAGGAATAGAAGAGGAATCCAGTGGCAACCTGTGAAGCTTTGGGCAACTCCATGCCAAAGAGGGTTAAGGCAGTGCTAGGAAATAATGGTGGCCACAGAAAATATTGCCACTTTAGGCCCAATTTGGACATTTTCACTTAGGGGTGTACTCACTTTTGTTGCCAGCTGTTTATATATTAGAGGCTGTGTGTTGAGTTTTTTTGAGGGGACAGCAAATTTACACGGTTTTACAAGCTGTACACTCACTACTTTCCATTGTAGCAAAGTGTTATTTCTGATATACCGTATATACTCGAGTATAAGTCGACCCGAATATAAGCCGAGGCCCCTAATTTTACCACAAAAAAGTGGGAAAACCTATTGACTCGAGTATAAGCCTAGGGTGGGAAATTTAGCAGCTACTGGACCCAACTGAACCACCACGAGACACAAAACAGGGGCCGCGGGCATGGTACAAGAGATGGCGCAGGTCATGGTATAGGCATTGCACAGGTCATGGCACAGGTCATGGCACAGATGATGGTACAGGCATGGTACAGGCATGGCACAGATGATGGTATAGGCATGGCACAGGTGATGGTATAGGCATGGCACAGGTCATGGTACAGGCATGTCACAGGTCATGGTACAGGCATGGCACAGGTCATGGTACAGGAGATGGTATAGGCATGGCACAGGTGATGTATAGGCATAGTACAGATGATGGTATAGGCATGGCACATTAGGTACAGGCATGGCACAGTATGTACAGGCCTGACACAGTAGGTATAGGCATGGCACAGTAGGTACAGACATGGCACAGTAGGTATAGGCATGGCACAGTAAGTACAGGCATGGCACAGTATGTACAGGCATAGCACAGGAGATGCAGTGCTGTGGGCATGGTACAGGAGAATGTCCTGTACCATGCCCGCAGTACTGCATGAGGAAATGCAGGGGCTGCGGAGGAGTCTCACTTACCTGTCGGTGAGGCGCCTTCAATTTAAAGACCGCGCTGCCCGGCGCCAATATGTCACCGCAAATGCGCCGCCGATGCTCGGGAAAGCCCGTACACGTTCGGCTATTCCCGGGCATGCGGCACATGCCCAGTAACACGTCGGCGCCGGGCGGCGCTATTTTTAAAAAGACAGTGACTCGAGTATAAGCTGAGGGGGGCTTTTTCAGCATGAAAAAACATGCTGAAAAACTCGGCTTATACTTGAGTATATGCGGTAATAAAATATTTACAAAACTGTGAGGTGTTCTCACTTTTGTGAGATACTGTATTTTTTTTTTAGTTTCTGCTAATATTTGACTATTACTATTCTCGTAGGTCGATCAGACATTTTGCCATGCACAACCCCATCATTTGAAGAAGCTACTACTGTCTCCATTACTACAACATTATCTTCAACGTCACTTTCAATTCCTGAACGTTCTCCATCTGAAACTTCAGAGCAGCCTCGTTATCGGTAAGTGTGCTGCAACAGGAGCTGTAATGCAAGTTGAAAGCTTTATTTTCTTTTGATTTATTAACTTGTTTTATAATAGTGGTTTTGTTTGTTGCTTTTAAAGGATTAGCCTACTATATTAAACATGGAAAAACTTTTCCTAGGACATCTAGGTCTTTTTAATGTAATAAGGTTTATAGATAAAAGGCAAAAGAAAAGGTGTTCTACTATGGTGACAACTGACCACACCTATGAGGTGAACTGCAGCACTCACCAAAACAAGTACTCAAAAGCTTGTAAGGTAAAATTATATAAAAAAAAGGGGGGTGGTGTGCTAGTCAGGTGTAGAAATACGTGTAAACGAAACAATTGTTAACAAAAATACAAATAAAATTAAACAGAAATATACAGAACATGAGAACCACCCTAAATAATTGTTATCAGAAAAGTCTTAAAAATTCTTCAAGTGTATAAAATTATAATCCCAATTTCAATAGTAATCCGTAAGTACATAAAAATCAAAAAGTATAAATGAAAAAGTGTAGAAAAAAGCGATGTTCATCCGTTCATCAGTTGATTTGTCAGGTGCTCTCACCTCTAAGAATTAAAGTCAGTGCTTGTAAATAAATCTTAGTAATCCTCCCATCACTTTGGTGACCTCTCCTCTCATCGTATTGTCCCCAGATATGTGAAAAAAATATAAAAGCAATGTAGTGTAATATTGTCACAAAAAATGACAAAATATACACAAATAAAACAGGACCATAAACCAACACTCAATAAGTGCATGTAAAAGACCGTGCTGTGGGATACACATAAGTCCCCTGTGAGATAATATAAAGTAAAGTCAGTAAATCCACATGTGCTGTGAACACTGTGATGTGCCCCCAAAAAAATGTGATCTTCCACCAATGTGTATGGCTGAAAAGGAGCGTTCATCTGCAACATAAAATAACTATGCCTTTAAAATCCTGAAGCATCTCATCTGTTATGGAAAGGCTGTCTTCATAGAGCACAACTCTCAGTGTGTATGAAATATGAGACATCCATATTAAAGTAAAACCAATTTAAATGTCATTGAGCAAAAAACAAGTCTCACTTACATCAAAGCAAGAAGCTGAAGATCTATTTTCCTACTCCACGTGTAGCCAATCGCTGATTTTGATAAGGCAATACAATCTGGACAGACAGCTCTCTAAGCGGCTCCAAGGAAAATGTATAGCTGATGCACCCGCTCTAACGGCCCGCCGGAAGATCAGCTGTTTCTGTTACGGGTAGTGTGTGGAAAGCCTTGCGTCACTAGCTCCTCCTACGCGTTGCGTCACAAACACGTGACTTCCTCAGGGTGGAGCTAGGTGACAGCAAGCCGGACCTAAATAGTGAACGGTTCGTGTAACCGTTGCTATAGTGACGTCTTTCCAAACACTCCATAGTCTAGGAAGGATAGAGATATGCAAGGACTCTCGTAGTGAATACAAGCCAATAAAAGATACTTCTCTATTCTAAAAACGTGTGCCTAATAACAGCTTCACCAGGTGGATAGAACAAATGGCGTATATATAACAAATAAAATTATTAATTATTATTAACAATTAGACTGGAACTAGAAGATAAATATAAGACTGCAGGGTCAATCTGGTAAAATACCAACATATAATATTTATAAGAGAGGCAGAAGGAGATTAGGGAACTTAACAAGTGGCTGAGGAACTGGTGTAGGAAGGAGGGGTTCGGGTTCATGGTGAACTGGGCTGACTTCTCAGTCGGCTACTGGCTCTTTAGTAAGGATGGGCTGCACCTTAATGGGGATGGTACAGCTCTTTTGGGGAGAAAGATGGCCACCAAGTTGGAGGGGCTTTTAAACTAGGAGACGGCGGCGAGAGCTCAGAAGCAGAGTCAGTCAGGAGGGAGAAAAGGGCAGAAGGCAGTATTAGAGTCAGCAGCGAAAGTAGTTCCATAACGTCAATAGGGGGGTCTGTGCGGGAAAACCTCAGACCAAACAGGAATAAAAATAATCACCATTCACTATCAACTTCCACAAAACTAAGAGTGGTATATGCAAAAGCCAGGAGCCTAGCTAATAAAATGGATGAGTTGGAAATGTTAGTACATGAGGAGGACATAGACCTTGTGGGAATAACGGAAACTTGGTTCGACCCCTCACATGACTGGCTGGCCAATATCCAAGGGTATTCGGTGTACCGGAAGGACAGGGTAGGAAAAAGAGGGGGAGGGGTATGTCTCTATGTCAAGAATAATGTAAGGGTGATAGAGAGGAGTGATATTATGGAAGGGATGAGTATGGAGTTAGAATCCGTGTGGGTAGAACTCCATGTGGAAGAAGTAAAGGGAAAAGTAATTGTGGGGGTTTGCTATAGGCCACCCAACCAAAGGGAGGAGGTAGAGCTGGAATTTATATTACTGTTGGGTAAAGTGGCAAAACTGGGATCAGTCATCATATTGGGGGACTTCAATTATCCCAACATTGACTGGGAAGAGGGGACTACACACTCACAGAAGGCCCGTCTCTTCATGGAAACCTTACAGTCAACTACATGTCTCAGTTGGTGGATTCTCCTACTAGAGAAAATGCAGTGCTGGATCTATTGATCACTAATGACCCAGACCTAATCTCGGAGGTAGGAGTCCAGGACAACCTGGGCTCTAGCGATCACAGGATGATCACATTTAGCGTAAATAACAATATAACAAGGCAAGAGGGGAACATAAGAACCCTAAACTTCAGAAGGGCAAACTTTCCCAAATTGTGCTCAATGATGGAAAGGGTAAACTGGGACAAAACCTTAGGAACACTGACCACAGAGGAAAAATGGGAATGCTTTAGGAACATATTAAACAAATGCAGCTCGCAGTGCATTCCTATGGGAAATAAATTTAGAAGAGACAAAGCCAAACCTGGCTGGCTAAACCGTAATGTCAAAAAACGTATTAGGGGTAAAAAAAATGCGAGAGTACTCAAAGAACTTAGTAAGACCATATCTAGACCACTGTTCCTGATCTTTGCTGACAGTATTATGACAGGAAATGTACCAGGGGATTGGAGGAAAGCTAACGTGATACCGATATTCAAAATAGGGCAGAGGTATGTCCCGGGAAATTATAGGCCTGTTAGTCTGACATCGATAGTATGTAAACTTCTGGAGGGGATGATAAGGGACTATATCGTAGAGTTTGCTAAAGACAACAACATCATCAGCAGTAATCAGCACGGGTTTACAAATGGGCGTTCTTGTCAAACCAATCTCCTAACATTCTACGAGGAGGTGAGCTGTGAGCTAGATAGGGGGAGACCAGTGGATGTGGTTTACCTGGATTTCGCTAAGGCGTTTGATACAGTTCCCCACAAGCGCTTAATTTATAAAATAAGGTCTGCAGGCATCGACCGCAAGGTTTGCTCTTGGATACGGAACTGGCTAAAAGGGCATGTCCAAAGGGTGGTAATAAATAGCGCATACTCAGACTGGTCTGAGGTGGTAAGTGGGGTCCCCCAAGGCTCAGTCCTGGGACCAACCCTGTTCAATTTATTCAAAAACAGCATTGAGGACGGGATCAGTAGTTCTATATCAGTTTTTGCAGATGACACAAAATTGGGCAGGGCAATAACTGCACGGCATGAAGCAGATATCCTATAGAATGACCTGGACAAAATAACAGAGTGGGCAACGACATGGCAAATGAGGTTTAATGTGAAGAAGTGTAAGGTTTTGCACTTGGGGGACTAAAAACATAAAAGCACAATACACTTTAGGGGGGAACCTTTGGAGGAATCAAAAATGGAGAAAGATCTGGGAGTCTTGGTAGAGGATAGACTAAGCAATAGCATGCAATGTCAAGCAGCAGCTGCCAAAGCCAGCAGAATATTAGCATGCATAAAGAAAGGGATGTATTCCAGAGATAAAACTATAATCCTACCACTTTATAAAACTCTGTTCCGACCGCATCTGAAGTATTCTGTCCAGTTCTGGTCGCCAGTCCTCAGGAGGGATGTATTGGAGCTGGAGAGAGTCCAGAGAAGGGCAACTAAACTAATTAGGGGATTGGAGGACCTAAATTATGAAGAGCATCTGCAATCGCTTGATTTATTCTTCCTGGAGAAGAGACGCCTGAGAGGGGAACATGATAGCAATTTATAAATACCTCAATGGTTATCTCAGCATAGAAAAAAGCTATTCAGTCGAAAGGATTGCATGAGGACTCGAGGGCATACAATGCGATTAGAGGAGAAGCATTTTAACCTCAGGCAACGCAGGGGGTTCTTTACTGTTTGGGCTACAGGATTGTGGAATTCTCTACCACAAGAGGTGGTTTCTGCGGGAAGTATGGTGGCTTTCAAAAGACTCTTGGACGTACATCTCAAGAATCAGAACATTCAGGGGTATGAGAGATGATTACGGCCACACACACCTACACAGGTTGATTACGGCCACACACACCTACACAGGTTGAACTCGATGGACTATTGTCTTTATTCAACCTCAACTACTATGTAACTATATGTATAATATAACATCATCAAAATATATATATACTCAAATATGATAAAATAATCAGTATGGGACATCAATATATCAAATATATTATGAGGTTTATAGATAGCCTAACTGTACCTCTATATAGAGTACAATCCGTACAGATTCATTATAAGCCTTCTTATATATTGCCAGTGAAGAATAACACGCAAACACAGCTAAAAATATAATGAAAAGTAACATTTATTTATCATAGCAACTGATGTTACAGTTACAGAAATTGAAGCCTATTCTTGTCCAGTCCTTAGCAAGGCCTGACTCAAAATTTTGCATACCTTGGCAGAAATCATGACATTTTGCCATTGATATTAAATATATAACTGACCATGCCAAAAAAACTTGTCTTTTTTAAGGATAGTGATCATATGAAGCCATTTATTATCATAGTTTTTTGGCTCCTTTTTAAATCATAATACCAGAAATCACCCAAATGGCCCTAATCAAAAGTTTTTTTACCCTGGCTTGTTTGGCCTTGTTACAGACCCACAAGGTGACACACACTGGTTAAAATGGCTTTTTAAATTGCATTTAGTGTCTGTGTATAAATAGTCAATGAGCTTGTTGCACTGAACAGGCTAGATACTGAGCCATGGGTAGCAGAAAGAAACTGTCAAAATACCTGCATAACAAGGCATTGTAACCTTATAAAGATGGGAAAAGGATATAAAAAAATTCCAAAGCCTTGAATTTGCCAGTCAGTACTGTTCAATTGCATCAAAAAATTGCAGCGCTCATAAACATGAATCCCAAAACGAATAAAATGAATTCATCAAAAAGTCCAAATGTCCATGATTAAAATGTAAATATAAATGAAAGTCCAAGTGAATTCCTGAAGTCAAAACAAATGATTCACAGTGTATATTGGTTCCTCTCAATGTTTAAATCCACTGAAAAACATGAAAAGAAAAAATAAACACATCATGGTGCAGTATCACTGAAACAAATGCATTCATACCCATTCCTCTCCAGATGTAGATCAAACCAGTGCAATCAGCGTATGATAAAGGAAATATATTTATTGTGCCAGTAGTGAAAACATTAATAAAATAAAGTAGCCACTCTCATTGAAAATCAAAAAGCCACTCCAAACAGCATGGGTAGCGATTGACAGTTCATGTGTGTGTGTACCCAGCTCCCACTTCAGCTCGGGCCGCGGAGCCACACAGGAACTGCGCTGAAAACAAAAAAACAGCATCAAAATAGGAAAAAAAAAAAAACAATGTGTTAGACTAACATTATTTCAGTCACCAAAGTCCTTCATCAGATGGACTTAATCCTAACTATATCTTAATGTCTCTTTAAAGTAGGTGGTCCAAACAAATTGTTCCACCCAAAAGTGCAAGTTCCGCTTTAAGGACTCCTCTTTCCACATTTGGCATCTCATTTTTTTGGGGGGGAGTGGGTACCTAATGTAGCACTACTTCCGAAGGGGGCTAATGGTTACGAGTTCCCCTTGGGCTACCATTAGCAACAATAGAACATTCTGGCATTTTCATAAGGGTTTTACCTCAGACAAGAATCAGTCCAGTATCTTTGGTTTTTATGTTTTATTTGGAACTTGGATAGGAGAAGGGATGAGGGGAATACTCCAACTGAATAGAACTATGCATAATAGGCAGGGACAACTTGAATAAATGCTGGTTAACGCTGAGTAACGCTGAAATTGAACTATTCACGGCTAGGCCGCTGCTTCATTTTGCCCTTGGCTGGGAAAAGCTTTGCTAAAGCTTCCTGAGGTAAACTCTATCCTGCGGCAAGCTGTACTCTGAGGTAGACTGTCCTGCTGAACAACTTCAGGGCCCTTCCTGGCGCCCTCTTTATCCCCATCTTCAGGGTTCAACTACTTGGCACCCCCTTTACAGTAACACTCTGAGTGAGCTGGCTCCTTGATCCCCTGACCTCTCTGGAGTGGTCTCCTCTCCTAGGCAGACCCCTGAGCAGATCCCTCAGTACTCACGATACTTTTTTTCCCAAAGTCTTCTGCCCAACAGATCCACTGGTCAGCACACTGGATCCTCTGCAGCCCAGCTCCACTCCTGGTCCCTAGGCCGACCGCCTGGACCACCTTCCTCACTCTGCAGGAGGAGAGACAGCTGTCCACCTCCTGGGACTTTGCTCCCGCCAAAAGACACCCAGTCACATGCCCCCTCCGGATTTATTTCTAATCCCCTGGTGTGCTATTGGTTTGGTTTCCTCCACTGTCCAACAAGCTCCCTTATTGGATACAGTGGGGAGACTCCCTTAGACCCAATAAATCACACCTGAGAACATGTGACAGGCCAAACTGACAGATCAGGCTCTCCTGATAAGCAGAAAGAGCCACTCTATGCATTTGCCAAGCACCTACCTATGAGAGTGCTACATCCACCCCCCCCCCCCAACAAAATGAGCCACGTCCCGCTGGCCCTGGGGCAGCCGCCCCCTACAAAAATTCTGCCAAAAATCCAGGAGTATCTCACTAACTTGGAAAAAGGGGAAAAGGGAGAAAAAAAGAATGAATGTACAAATAATTTACGTGAAAAAAAATATATATGCACACATCTGCTGTACAAATTTACATATGGAGTCCATTTTAAGAGAATGCACCCCCCGCCAAACAAACTCTGTTTGGTGGGTACTCAAAAAGAAATTTACTCATATACATCCTGACTTACTACCTCTAGACTGGTGTCATCTGGAAAGGAAAAGGTTAGGCATTTACACAGAATTATACAGTGTAGCTATCTCATATCTTGCCAATGATGGGAAGACCCTCCCCGCAGGGTCGACTGTCCCATTCTAATCCCTGACTTCTCTGCGATCCAGCCTTTACACGACGTCCCACGTTAATCCTTGTAGGTGAGTCTGTTCCCTACCACTGACTACATAATGCAGAGTCCATAAAGAAGAGTGTATGCAGCATCTCCTTGCTGTGGTCCAACAGCACTCTCCTTGGTCTGAAACAGGATAGGTCACTGGAGCCTGAATGACCCATAGTCCTGCCAAGTCAGGGATAGCTTCTTTGGGGGCCTCTGGCACCAGAGCACCCCCCACCAAACTTCCTGGATGCACCGTCCAATCCTGTAACGGCCACCCGCATAGTTCAACTGTGGCGCAATGGCCTAAGGAAAGTCTCACCGAAACTGCAACAGCATTTGTAATCCAATGATCATCGGCCCAAAGGATCTATGAGGTTGGAGATCCTCTTTTTTTAACATGACCCTGGCCTAGTGGCCCAATGTGTCTGTAGAACAGCAATGTGGGTCAATCTCAATTTCTGGAGAGGGAATGACACTGAGTTTAATTTTATAGGCATGCTTGGCAGTCCCAGCCCACTTCTGCAGGATTATAAGGGGAAATGGGTAATGAAAAACCCAACTAACGTTGTTTGTTCTTTGGTTAAGCTAGCCAGCTATTTTTTTTTTCTGCAAGATAGTCTCTCCTCAGATATAATAATCTGGATGAGGGATTCTCACCAGGTTTCCTTGACTATCTCTGATTCGGACCGACCTAGCCTGGTCTGATCCGTCTGGGCGGCGGACCTCCACTCGGTCCAAGTAGATAGACTGCCCAAAATTCCACTGAGTTTTCACTGACTTTAATTTTTCCCAGAGGTCTGCTCTGGTGGAGTTCCTGTGAGGCTTAGGGATAAACAGAAAGTCCCAGATGGCTTAATCACACCAAGACTCTCTTCTTGCCTCTATTTCTAGCATAATCTACCACGGAGCATAGGGGTAATCGTACCCATATTCCATAGCAACCTTCCTATGCAGCCACCGCTGCATCCTTGAAAATCTGGGAAGGGTTTTCTAGTTCCCTCTCCCTGCTAGAGAAAATGGGGTCTATTCACGCCTGATGAGAGAGCTGTAGACCTCGTATTGATCCCGAGCCCGGGCATAGTTCGTGGGTGGGGTTAGGTCTGGGACCCTACTACCATAGGCCTCACAGAACCCCAGACTCTGGGTCAGCTCACCTTTCACCACAGAGTCCTTGGTTTCCTCATGAGGCGCCTCTACTGTGTCAGGACATGGCAGACTGCTCCGAGCCTCAGATCCCCAGTCCCATTCAGTCTTATCCTCCAATTTCCAATTGTCAATCCCTTCCTCAATGGATCCAAATCGGTTTTGGAAGCTTGGAGACCTCTCATTGATGGCCCCAGCCTCCTCCTCTCTACTCACACTTACTGAAGGAGCCCCGACTGCCGCCGGCCATCTTTCCTCCCTAATGGGGATGGGAGCAGACCTTGTCCCTGCTGCGGTGACCTTTGGTGCATAAAGTGGCCACTTTCCGGTCTGCACTACTTGCATGCATCCCTTTTCTGGCAATCGGGTTTCTCTTGCTGCACAGGCTAAACCACTGCCAGGTCGCATGGCCTCCAGCTGCATCAGCACCCTGACGACTCCTCTCCCACCTCCGCAGAGAGGTCCGACTCCAGAATTGACATGACCCAAGTGACCTCTATAAAGAGCTCTTGTGTTCAAATGAGTGAGTCTTCTTCATAAAAGTGCCAAGTGATTTCACACAGTGCTCCCCTCTCCAAGAAATTCATTCAAGGCTTTTCAATATCGTTGTTTGTGTAAGTGTAACTTTTAATTTTTTCAATAAAACTGCTGGAAGGTACCTCACTATGGAGATTCTTTTTTTCATTATGGGGGGAGCCTTCTGAACAGCGAGGAAAGGATACCTTAGCCACGTACCTTGTTTAATTGAGAGTGACCTGGAGTGATTAGGAGTGTTTACAAGCCAGAGTTTTCAGCGTGGATGGCTGTGACAGGCATATTACCCTCATACGTCTGGTGAGTGAGGGATCAAGAGGGGAGCACTGAGTGAAATCACTTGGCACTTTTATGAAGAAGATTCACTTATTTGAACACAAGAGCAATTTATAGAAGAATTTAAGCAAGGAATTTTGAACATACAACCATTAAATTAAAAGACTTTTTACTGGATATATTTGTTTATTTATTTATTAGTATATGTTGCACAGTTCATATAAACTATTAATTTTGCACATGCACACTTTATTATTATAGAATTGAAATATTTTTTGCTTGATGGATTTACTAATTTGCATATGTTGCACAGTATATTGCACTTGGTGTTATATGAGCAATTGATTTAGCACGTATACACTTTATCCATAGTATTTAGCACCTTATATTTAAGGGATTGATTTAGCACTAGTAGACTTTATTATTTATTAAAATATTATTTTGAGCAGCGCTGACACTTATATTTATTATCATTCTAGAAGTAACCCCTTCTTGTCTAGCTGCAGCTCTTTAAATTATTTAATTTATTTAATTTATATCACCATAAGTGCAGGTACTCAAATTAGCAAGTGACTTCTGTCTCCCACGACATATACAGCTGTCAGGGCTGACCTTCACTCTTCTATGCCTGCAGCAGCAGATAGCCACAGTGCCCACACTGGCTCCATGCCCGCACACGCATGGTCACACACTGGGGACATACCAGGCCTAAGTGCTCCACGCCTCCTCCGGTGCACAGCGCCAGTCCTCCATCGGGCACCATCCGCACTCCTGTATCCCACAGGACAGTCCCTTTCGGCTCTCTGGTCTGCTCCCGGGTCTGCCCAGCAGGTTCTCCGCCAGCAGGTGAAACGTTCACTGGTGCACACTTTCTCTCCCCGGTAATCTCCATGTTGCTTCTCCTCACACGTGCTCCCTCTCAGCCACACCCAAAGGAGGACATAATTTATGGACTTCACTTGTCACTCCTGATTAGCTGGGCGTGAACGATGTCTCCACCCACATTCCTTGTTTGGCGGTGGCTCCTCCTGCTAGGCAGAACTGTTCAGCGCGCGCTTTCCCGCACGGTGCAGTAACCCCTCCAATGCTGCTCTCTCTCATCTCAGCCAACATGGAAGTTACTGCAAAGCGGACCATGTCCCTCGCCAGACATGCATCCACTCTTCTTGCCCGCCCACTGGGACAGTCATAAACCCTGGTGTGCTATTGGTTAGGTTTCCTCCACTGTCCAACAAGCTCCCTTAATAGATACAGTATGGAGACTTCCTAAGACCCAATGAATCACACCTGAGAACATGTGACAGGCCAAACTAACACATCAGGCTGTCCTGATAAGCAGAAAGAGCCACTCTATGCATTTGCCTAGCACCTACCTATGAGGGTGCTACATCAATTTTGACAGGTACCCAGCTCCCACGTCAGTTCGGGCTGCCTAGGTTACTCGAGCAGAAGTTATCCTCACCCCTTCCCTCCCTGCAATCTTCTTGGACACTTCACAGGTCTCAGAAGATGGCCCGGTCATTTAGGAGACACAGCGCGACTCACACCTGGCTGTGAAGGCTGCAAGCTGTCACAGCTGGGTGCCCACACTTGTGATGCCAGGGAGAGGCGAGGGAGAGAACCGAGGGTTCAGGCGGCTGCATTGCTGGATCGTGGGACAGGTGAGTGTTTGTTTATTAAAAGTCAGCAGCTACACTTTTTGTCCGCGGGTACACTGCTTCTTTTGGTGTCACAGCGGTGCACGGGGGGGGGTTTAAAAAATCCTTTATGGTCATGAAGCCTGAGGAGCTTGTTTCACCACCCGATCCACTCCTGGAAGCTGCGGAACCCTCTGGGTCTCAGTCTGCCCTGGCAGCCATGATGGCAGCCCTGCAGTCACTAGTAGCCAAAGTAGATATGGCCCTGCAAAGGAGACCTGGCAAAAAGCGCCCCCCACCTTCACCTGTATCCTCTGCTTTCTCAGATTCTGAGGTGGATTTGGCCGCTGTGGACGAGTCAGCCCACTGGGTCTGCGTCCACGCACGCTGAGAGCTCTAATAGTGAGGATGAGTCCTCCCCCTCTGCAGCCGCACATGAAAAAGTGCTGGTGGAGGCCCTGATTGTGTCAGTGCAGGAAACTTTAAAGTTGGAGGACTACTGCTACTGCTGAATCGGCAACGCCGGTGCAGTTTGGCACCTGCAAGTCTTCCAAGGTGAACAAGGCGTTTCCCTTTCCTGCCTATTTTGGCGAGATTGTCACTAGTCAGTGGGGTTCCGCGAAATGCATTGTTGGTTTGCTAGAAGATATCCCTTTGAGGAGTCTCTTCTGAAGAAACTAACGGTTCCACCATCGGTGGACTCTCAGGTTTCCAGGCTAAATATGGCCACACTTTTGCTGGTGGAAGATTCCCCATCTTTTAAAGACCCTGTGGACAAAAGAGCTGAGGCTCTGGTCTGGTACCTCTTTACCGTGGCCGATTCAATTTTAGGACCGGTGTTTGCTCTCACCTTGGTATCCCAGACCTTAACGGAATGGGCTAAGATTTTGCGCCAGGACCTGGAGGGGAGTCAACACCCTTCTGGGCTGGGGGACCTGGCGGATCAGTTGATCGAAAGATTACAGTATATTTGTGATGCATCCCTGGATGCGGCTCCCTTGACCAGCAGGGTTTCTGTGATGGCGGTGATCCTTCGCCGCATGATCTGGTTGAAGTACTGGTCAGCTGACCAGGCTTCTAAAAAGGTGCTGTCTGATCTTCCTTTTGTAGGCGACCGTCTGTTCGGTGCCCCTATGGAAGAGATCATTAAGGGTCTAATGGGAGGTAAGAGTACATTACTTCGGCAGGCTGCTAAGGGCTAGGAACCTAGATGTAAGCCATGTCCCTTCTTTGCAGCTCAAAAACAGCCTTTTCATCTGGCTGGCCCGCAAGAAAGGGGCTCAAGATCCACCGGTAACTTTGCGGGAGGCTCCAAGAGGCCCTGGAACTGGTAAGTCCAAAGCAGGCACTTCTGGTTCAGCAGACAAGCCTTCCCCAGCCTGAAAGGGGCACTCTCACCCGAGATCTGCTGGCCTTTATCGATCTCAAGGACACTTATCTTCATATTCCAATATATGTCGGGCATCAGCATTTTCTTCATTTTGCCATGAGCGAGGAGCACATTCAATTCTTGGCGTTACCCTTTTGTCTCGCTTCAGCTCCTCGAGTGTTCACAAAGGTTTTGGCCCCAATGTTGGCCTTGTTACGGCAGAAGGGGATCGCAGTACTGGATTATCTGGACAATCTACTTTTCTCGAGCAAAGTCTTCCTCGGCTCTAGAAGCCGATTTGGACATTACGGTTCGGGTGGACACTGAATTTTCAGAAATTAACACTGTCTCCATCCACAAAGCTGGACTAGTTGGGTCTGACGCTGGATTCAGCATTAGCCTGGGTGTTTCTTTCAGACAAAACTTCTGAAGCTACAGGATGCGGTTTGGCTACTGTTGTCCAATTATCGATCGTCACTCAGGAATTGCTGGATCTGATGGTATCCACCTTCGAAGTGGTTCCGTTTGCACAGTTCCACACCAGATCTTTGCAAAGGTAGATTCTGATCAAATGGAACAAGGATCCGCTGTCACTGGAAAATCACATTCTGTTGAGTCGGGGTTCAAGGGAATCTCTCCTATGGGGGCTCCGTTCCCCGGCTCTACGTCTTGGAAAATCATTTCTCCACCTGTATTGGACTGTAATCACCACGGATGCCACTCTGTCTGAATGGGGAGGTGTCTTGGGAGAGTGTTCGGCCCAAGGTGTCTGGACTCGGGAAGAGTTCAGGTTGCCGATCAACATCCTGGAAATTCGGGCAATCAGACTTTGTCTGTCTCAATGGACGGATCGTCTGCAGGGACACCCTGTGCGGATACAATCGGACAATGCTACGGCTGTGGCATATGTCAATCATCAGGGGGGCACAAAGAGTGCACTGGCGACCCGAGAAGTGGCTGGCATCTTGAGGTGGGCAGAACGATATGTTTCGGCCCTCACTGCTTTGCCCATTCCGGAGAGTAGGGAATTGGCAAACGGACTATTTCAGTCGGCAGACGTTGGTTTAGAGAGAGTGGTCTCTTCACCCGGAGGTTTTTCATCAACTGTGTCTTCGGTGGGGGACCCCTAATGTGGACCTGCTGGCTTCCCATGTCAACAGAAAGGTGCAGAGGTTCGTGTCAAGGTCTTGGGTCTTGGGATCCTCTGGCCGACGCAGCAGATGCCCTGGCGGCCCCTTGGGGTCAGTATTGTCTGATTTACACCTTTCCTCCAATACAACTTCTGTTGAGACTGCTACGCAGAATCGAGGTAGAAGGGATTCCAGTCATTCTGGTGGCACCAGACTGGCCTTGCCAGTGTTGATACACAGGCCTGGTAAGGCTGGTAGCAGACGTCCCTCTGAAACTTCCTCTAAGGGAAGATCTTCTGTCTCAGGGATCAATCTTCCACCCTGCTTTACGGTCACTGGCTTTAACGGCATGGCTATTGAAAGCCAGGTGCTGAAAGACAGAGGGCTGTTGGAGTCTGTGATTTCTACGCTGTTGAAGGCTAGGAATTCTACTTTCAGGAAGGTTTATCATCAAATTTGGAAGGCGTACATTACTTTGTGTGAGTCGCAGAGGGTTTCTCCTTGCTCCTTTTCTGTGTCTCAACTGTTGGAGTTTCTACAATTGGGTGTAGATTTCCGCCTTGGCAATTTTTTTTACAAAGACCATTGGCGGCGAAGTCCTTGGTTCACATTTTTTTTGCAGGGAGTTCGCCATCTGGCTCCTCAGGTGCGATCCCTGGTACCTCTGTGGGATCTCATTTTGGGTCTGTTGGTGCTTGAAAGGCCTCCCTTTGAAAATATTCGAGAAATTTGTTTGCTTACTCTGTCGCAGAAGGTGGCTTTCTTGGTAGACTTTACTTCCACGCGTCGCGTGTCGGAGTTGGCTGCGTTGTTCTGTCAGTCACCTTACCTGGTGATTCATAGGGACAAAGTGGTGTTGCGACCCTGTCAGGCGTTCCTTCCTAAGTTTGTCTCGGGGTTTAATTTGAATGAAGACATTGTGCTACAGTCCCTATGTCCTAAGCCTACACATCCTAAGGGAATTGCTTTGCATTCTTTAGATGTGGTTAGGGCAATTCGGGTGTACCTGGCGGTGACTGAACCGATCAGGATATCCGATTCTTTGTTTGTGCTTACGGATGGACCATTTCCAAGTGGATCAGGTCGACGGTGGTGCAGGTACTCTGTTCAGGTTCAGGTTCAATTCAGGTCAGGTTCTTTCCCTGTAAAAGCGCATTCTATGAGGGCGCTTAGTGCCTCCTGTGCCTTCCGTCATCAGGCGTCAGTAGTTCAGGTGTGCAAGGCAGCTACGTGGTCGTCTGTACACACATTTACAAAGTTTTATAAGGTGGATGTACTTACATCTTTGGATGCAGCGTTTGGCCGCAAAGTTTTTTAGGCTGCGGTTGCGGAGGCTTCCGCTTCTTGAGGGTGAAAATTTTTCATGGTGGTGAGCTCCTGTTGTTACCTAGTTGGCTATGTTTAACCTTGTTGGGAATTCTGCATTTGCTGTGTTTTTTCCCACTCCTCATGTTGAAATTGCTTTGGGACATCCCAATGGTCTGAAGACTTAAAGCTGTGTCTGTCAGTGAACGAAAGAGAAAACTGGATTTTTATCTTACTGTAAAATTCTTTTCTCTGAGGTTCACTGACAGACACAGCACCCGCCCCTGTGTTGGGGTTGAGTTATTTGTTCTTCTGACACTGCTTGTTACAAACTGAAGTCCTACAGCAGGAAGTGATGGTATACCCTCTGGGACTGCCCCAGGGGAGTAACCCAAAAGGTTTCCGCCTAGTCCTACTCCTAGAGAGCGAGAGCATAAGCCCAATGGTCTGAAAACTTGAAGCTGTGTCTGTCAGTGAACCTCAGAAAAAAGGATTTTACGGTAAGACAAAAATCCAGTTCTTCTCATGCAGGCCCTGTCATGTCATCTGCTATCGCTGTTATGTTTATCTTTCAGACCTTACCAGAATGGACTTTTATTGCTAGTGTCTCACCTTCAATTCTCATTTCTATATGGAACACTGTGTGCTTTTCCCCTCAGCTTTACATTATCATGTCGGTGGTTAACTGACGTTATCCATCTCACCTCCTAAAAGGATTTTTTTGTCAGTTTAACATACAAAGAACTTTCTGGCTGAAATGTTGGTCTGCATAACAGCATTTAAAAAAAACTCTGCTATTATGCTATTAGCTAGGAATATTATTTTTAATAAATGTATTCATTTACCACATCAAAAATGTCTTTATTCAAACTCAAAAGTTCCAAATGGAATCCACAAGGTCTGTCAACAGCTCCCTCCATCAGGGAGACTTTCTAGCCTCTGTAGACATTAGAAAATATATTCAGTAATTGCATGACCTCATTATCTTTATTGCACAGTACAGGACATAAGAATTATTGATTACTGGGACTGTCCCCCCATTGTATCTGTATAACCCTGCCCAACTCCATGAGGCTATAGTTGTTCGCCAGTGTCCTTAGGTGATGGACCTCTTCTTTTGGAGATTGTCCTGTTTTTCACCAGGTTTAGTTTCCTTCTATGACTGACATGTCTATCAAAATCTGACTGCTTATGGCCTTATGATTCACTAGCACTTTCTGGATCAATTACCGTTAGTGTATACCTTGGGAACAATACCTAGACTCCTTGGCAGCGGTGCCAAGCCTGTAATGTTTGCTTCAGGCACGAGATCCTATGTTAAGCGAATAACTTGGTACATGGAACAATAGGTGTAGGTAGCACACAGTTTGTGGTCCATTCCTATCACACCCAGAACCTGAAGACTCCTTAATGGGTATGCCCATCATGATGGACCCTGGATGGGGCCAGCAACATATAAAAAGTAAAGCTGAGATTCTCTGCTTTTTATACCAATTCCTAGCTATACATGTTTTGTAGGGTCTTTACATGCATCTGTAGTACATACTACATTATATTGATTTATCCTACAAGATACAAGTGGTAGGCATAGAAGCATGTTTGAAGGCACAGGTTATGGGGTAATCTACACTTTCTGTGGTTTAGTTTTTTCCCTAGTTATTCTTGTCTTCATTCAGTCCTGTAGGTAATGTTATAATGTTTACCTCTCTGGCTATGCACAAAGTGCTTATAAGACTCCTAACTGAGCACTTTTAGACTGCCATTTTCTGATGACAAGCTGTTTGAAATCTCATCTGTTGCCTTATACCTGAGTACCCCTTACAAGGGAAGCTCCTCACCTAGCAATGGCAGGATCTTGGGAGCAAGAGCATTTGGGATAATAGTGTAAATTGCACTGGAGGCCCTACAGAAGTTCATCTTAGGTTGATAGCTGTTCCCTTGTTCCGGTGCAAGGTCTTACACTGACACTGCTCCAGTCCACTGAGTCGGGGTTCCTCACAGTACAATGCTTGGTCTTTGTGATCTTATTCCAAAGACTGCTAGCCTCCCTTTCCTTGGTCAAGACGTTTGTATAAGGTGTCTCATGTGGCTCCTGTAACTCTGTGGGATCCAAACTTGGTTTGGATCAACTTTTGAACCTATTAAGAGATACTTCCCTTTCCATTTTCGCTCACAGGTTTGTGTTCCTTACTGCTCCTTATACTGAATCCTAGAACCTCATATGCTCCTAAGGTAGTTTCAGCCTTTCTGCTCAACCAGGATAATAATCTTCCGTCTTTCTTGCTGGCTGCAGTACATGGGAGAATTTCCCTTCACTCCCTGGATGTAGTTCATGCTCTACGGATTTACTCACAGCCACTGCTTCCATTAGTCCTGGTAGTCCCTGTAAAGAGGAGCCAGCTTCTCCTTTCTCCATTTCTGATTGGATCAGACAGATCATTATTAAAGCTTATGGTCCTAAGGAACATCTTTTTCTTCTGCCAGATCAGTGATTGCCACGCTTGTAGACACGAGGCAGCTGTTTCCCAAAATGGCAAAACCACCATCTGTTCTCCTATTCCCACATTCTCCTAAGTTTCACCAAGTGCATGTTCAGACTTCGTCTGATGCAAGCTTTTAGGCAGCTCTTGGGTTGCACCTGCCCTTCTTTTCACTCTGTTTAGTTATTTGAGCCTGTTTACATTTTCTTTGCTGTGTTGCCCACCCCTCCATTAGACTGTTTTTGGATGTCAAAATTGTATCCGAATGACTGCTGGTCCCTTAATGGATGAAAAACAAAACTGGATTTATGTACTGTCGTGGAAAATAAATAGGCTTGTACTGAAAAGTACAAGTGCTCCGCTCTTTTACATAACGATTTACCAAGCACTCGGCGATAAAGAAAGGAACAAACGCGCTGGGTCATTTCGATGCCATCTGCCAGGTCTCTCTCCATTGGATATGTATGTGTGTGCATGTGTATGTGTATAAGAGCTAGTGTTTGTGTGTGAGAGTTTATGTGTCTCTTCATGGACGAATGATGTGTTAGCTGCTGTTATGTGAGCTGTTATGTGAGCTTGTGTCTGTGTGTGTGTGTGTGAGAGTGTCAGTGTGTGTGTGTGTGTGTGCCTCCTTCTGAGTTCTGATGTGTTCTGTTGTGTTCTGAGCAGGGCTTGTTTATTTACATCAAGTGGACAAAAGGAAGTTACAGGGAGTGGCTTCACAACCACCAATCACAGAAAGTACAATGGGCAGGGCTTATGTACAAACACAGCCATGTGCAGAGATGGCAGAAATGGCTGCCATCTTATCACTAACAAGTCTTTCAATGACTGTTAAAGCAATAATCACTGTAAATATCGATTATCAGTAAAACTTGACACTGGGAGACATTATGACTATTTAAACTAAAGAAAATGTCCACAATCAAAATTTCCACAACAGTCCCTCCTCTTTGTCATATGCTCCCATGTGTCCCTTGATGAATCTTCTTCTTCTTCCAAATAAACAGAACAGTTCTTCTCACGATAAAAACAATCCATTTCAAAAAGTTTATAAAAAGAAAAAGATAACGGGTAAAAACAATCCATCGAAAGGAAACGACACTTGGGTTCCGTTCTTCGGGAGATGACTTCAGAGGGAGGGCATGAGATGATGGGATGCGTTGACCAGCGGTCGGGCTGGAGTCCTTGGCGTCGGATGCAGGGGCGGAATCTTGGGGCGTCTCGTCTCAGCAATCAGGACGAGGTCATCTGCTCGATCTTTGGTGACTCGGTTGACCAGAAAACAGGACCATATAGGAGGAATAGAAATAAGAACAACATAAGTATATATACTTCTATTTCCTTCAACCAAGATCCAATGGAGAACAAAAAAATCCCCAGAACCTCCCAAAGCATTAAAAGGATTCCAACCCTCGTTAGCTATAGCTCTGGCTCTGCCTTGCAATGAAGTTACCTTATCCATATGGGCTTGGACCTTATCACTGGTGTTTGCTATCCCGGAACAGCAGTCTTCCCCTACAGAAACCCCCCTTGGAAGCTAACAGAAAATCTAGTACCATTTTCTCCTACAGTAAAAAACACCCGGAGTTTCATTGGTGAGGTTCACCGTTATACCTGTCTTACAGGTTGTAGATCCTACAAATCTAGTTCCAGTGCCAAAACTAAAATTAAAGCCCAGCCGTGGACTACCTGATTGTCCCGATACCCAAATTGTATTGACCAGAAAAGAACAGGAGCCAGAGCTAACATTAAAACTGAAACTGATGTTACCCTCCAGGAATGTGTCATTAAATTCTGTGCACAAGTGTCTCTCGGTTGTCTTCATGATGATACGAATGTCTGCCATTGCTGGGGTGTAATAGCTAGGTGGGGGTTTGGAGCACACCCAGCCATTAGACCTGTTTGCCGTCTTGGCCAGCTGAAAATGCATTACCCTTGCTAAAACACACTTGCTAAATATGTAAATAAAAAACGATACTCCTCATTATCATTCTTGGATGGAGTTGAGCAGCTTTTTGCAGTGGTTGGCATGGATCCAGAACCTCAAGGAAGTCGGTGTTGTCAGCTGAACCTGGTAATTCCTCCGCTCCAATCCCGTCCCTTGCTTGGACAGAATGTACACCGGTTATCGTGTCAGGGTCCGGGAGAGAATCCCGAACCCTATGATGGACCTTTTGGAGCTCCCGTTGCCAGGACTGCACCCACCCCGTCAGCTGAGAATGTAAAAATGACAGCTGCTGAGGAAAGCACAATCCAGGCTCTGGTTGACTCCCAAACAAAACTTTGTAGGGTGATAACCCATGGGGCATTCCTGTTGGGGTAAAGAGCAATGAGAAAACATTCGAGCCGTGGCTCTTTCTATTCAGCCGTTCAACCTTACCGCTAATCCCTGAAGCGCCGTACATACCTCTAAAAAGATCTGACCAGTGAAGTGTGATCCGCGATCTGACTCGATCGTTCCAGGCAGCCCCCTTGCGACAAACTATCTCAGACAGGATCTTTTTCGTAGTGGCAGTGGCAATGGCATTGTGCACAGACCAAGCCTCTGGACACCCAGAAAACATATCCGGGCAGACCAAGACACGCTCGTTCCCCGGCAAAGTGATATAGTCTATCTGAATGCGCTAAAAGGGATATTCCGGTTTGGGTGGGTGCCTTCTCGACTGCGGTAGTAAAGCCAGGGCCAATCCAATGCTCCTCCACCTATGCACACATAACCATCTTTGACTGGTGCCCAAGGTAATGAGTCGAGTGGGCCGTCACTGGAAAAAGGGATCTGGGTAAACACCATTTACCATCAAGACCCCAGATGTCATCTGGACCCTGTGTAGCCCCCAAAACCATCCATCTCCTCTTTTCCTGCACTTCCGCTTGGGACTGCAGCTTCTTTACACATCAGAGGGGATGGCTAGCATTAGGGTCTCTGTCACCGGGCTCAGAGCACCTTCCTTAGCAGCTCTATCTGCCAAGGCATTTCCATTGGCTTCCATAGTCGTCTCAGTAGTATGAGCCTTTACCTTCAGAATGGTTTTCACATGTGGCAAGCAAAAGGCAATGAACAGCTCTATTAACTACGCACGTTTCACCGACCTACCCAAACTAGTCAAGAACCCCCTTGCCTTCCAGACAGGACTACAATCATGTGCCAGTCCAAAAAGCGTATCCTGAATCTGTATAGAAATTGATCCCCTGATCTCTATGTCTGGGGTGTAGTACCTGGAACCATCGACAAAAAGGTTAGCAACTGGAATGGGGGTCTCATTCACTGGACTGACAGCCGCTGATTGCCACTCCATCAAAGAAAGACAATCGTGTTGTCCCTACTAAAGTTGGAAATTGATGAGAGAAAGAGAGAGAGAAAAAGAGAAAGAAAGCGAGATAAAGTTTTGAAAATTACCATTTTTCTGCACGGCCTTCTCCCCCCTTCTCTTCCTCCTTAACAGGAAGAAGAGACGCAGGGTTCCAAAATAGTGCATCGTTTAAGGTTACGAGGACTTTGGGGGTCCTTCAATGTCTGTATTCTCTGAGTGGTTAGATGTTGGGTACCTAGAGAAATGCAATGACCTAAAAAAAACAAGCTTCTCCTTGCAAAGCTGGCCTAGCCTGCAATAGAGAGGTTCAGTCACTGACACTGTCTGGCCTGAGAGACCTACAGTGGGAGTTGTCTTCCCTGGAAGGGGAACCTTGCCTCTAGGTTTTTGAGATCTTAAAACCGTGTTGGCTGCATCGGTGTCAGCGAGGCAAGGGAGGGGATATTTTAATTCCTCTAGGATGTGAGCTGACACCGGTTTATCAACGCCCTATGATAAGTCATAGTCGTTTCTAACCATACCTACCTTTGAATTTTCCGGATCCTCCGGAATAAATTGCCACTTACCCCACGGACCAGCCGGGTTGGTAGGACAATTATGCCTGATGTACCCTGACTTTCCACATCCATAGCAGACCTGTTAAAAGAACTTCTAGTTTGCCACAGTGTTAGAAGGAGAGGGTTCAGCTGTTATGACAGGCTGTTGAGAGATAAGAGACACTGTGAGGTGGGAGGGTGTTACCAGTACCAAAGTCTGCACCGTGAACTGAAGAAAACGGAGATTAAAGTGCAGAGACAGTGACAGGTTCAGTGTCAGCGGATCTGGCTCGTCTCTGTAAAGTTAGCCCAGGAAGAGCTTCCTCCACTTCTCTCACCAGATCGCTGGGCTCGGCTATCTCATCAGACCAAGTGTACATAATGCGGTTCTTCCGGACTGAACCCGCCTCATGCACGCCTTGCTGATTGACCATAATAGATCTCTGAATCCACAATTGTGCTACACTTTGCATCTCTGTCGCCTGGAGCCTAGTTCTGAATTCAATAACGAACTCCTCCCATCTCCAGACATCAAAAACACCTTCCAAAAAGGGATGTACCAACTGTTTCCCTTGGTTATTCCCCTTCCTGAGGGGTCTCATGGCCCGAGCCCCAAACTCAGACTTCATGTACCGCGAAACTGTTTGGCTAACCTGGGGGACCTGTGTTACCCCCCATTGCATGGATAAACCATTAACCATGACGATTCGAATCGCTTTCTTTGCACCTGGTTTAGGAGCAACGCTGTCAGGTGCCAACTTTGACAGTGTTGGCCTACTTCCGGAATCCCGCGCCGGTCAGCTAGAAGAAGTCAACCCGGTGGCTTCGTACGGCTATACAGCTCATCAACCCCCACACGTTCCCCAACTTCCGTTTTTTTTTACACGGCCTAATGTGGGGCGGGTTTCGGTATCTACTCCTCACACGTTGAAGGCTGAAACAAGCGTGTCGCAATCACCCGTTTCACGTAGACGGCTCAAAGTACACACGTTCGTTTCGACCTAACCCGTGCAGCCAAACAACCCCCGAAAGTACAATGAAAGTCCTCCCTATACAAACCTTGGCTTCAGTCTATTCCTTGATGTTGCATTAAAAATTTAAATTAAGATGCCGGTAACTGATTGCACACTGGAAGATATAACCTCTCTACCTAAAATCCAACCTGCAGTACCGAAAACTACCTCTGTGAGAAACCACCGCTCAGTACAAAACAACCCTGAAAACTGCAGTCACTCCACAATGTACTCTTATCATTGGAAAAAAAAAAACTTAGTTACAACAAAAATGAGACAAAATACACCACAAAAACAGCTTAACCAAAAAGTTACAAAACAAAAAAAAATAGTTACCCCTGAAAAACAGACAAAAACACAAACACAAAAACTGATGGGTTGGATATGTATATATCTGTGCTAAATATGAACAAAAAGCTGAACAAAGCTAGCTAGAAAAACAACTGCCTAGATGCCAGATTTCAATCAAAATGAAAAAAAACATTACTTTTAAACTGAAATACAGTGCAAAAATAACATCACAAAGTTGCCTTTTAAAACTACCAAAAAAAGAGAAAAATGTTTTAAAGCTCAAAATAGCATTTCAGCCACATAAGTCTCAACTCCATTTAACAAAATGGCTGCCAAGCACATGGTCTACACAAAGGAAATGACATCACAAAATGGCTGCCATCCGAGCACATGGTCTACACAAAGGAAATTACATCACAAAATGGCTGCCATCCGAGCACATGGCCCACACAAAAGAGTTGCACAAAACAAAGAGTTTGAGCAACCATGTGCTTCTTTGTACACAACAACAAAAGACAGGAAAAACAGGTTTTACAGCTGTATTCAGAGACAATAGCTATCCTGGTGGAAATGCTGGTTTTGGGGCTGCACAATACAATCTGCTACTTAAAAACAGAAACTCAGTCCAAAACTGTCTGCTATATGCTCAATTCAAACATCAGAGTCCAAAGCAAAAACCCAGTTTCACTAATAAACGAGTTCCCGCCAAAAACCAATCCAGCACACACACCAAACAATCTGCGGAATATATTGTTATCTCATCGAACAAAGCTGATATTACAACAGATGTTACAAGGCAATATTTAACACATATATCACAACCCCAGGATGTATTAACTGAGAAACTAACAGACCTGATCCCTAGCCACAAATATTAATAGAAATAACCCCATCGTTATATAAAAGAGCGAACGCTGCAAATGAAAAGGTTCTTTTGCTAAGCTTTTGTTTCTAGCTTCCACAGCGGACAAAGAAAGTAAGCCTTGGTTTAGAACAACAAATTTTCAAAAACTGAAATGAAACGTCTTACCACAAAAGCCGGCTTTTTTGGCTAACCTGACTCACTTTTCTGGACTCACTTCCCTCCTGTTTTCCGCTGTGAAGCTAGGAACTGTTAGGGCTACCAAGCTCGCCATATGTCGTGGAAAATAAATAGGCTTGTACTGAAAAGTTACATAACGATTTACCAAGCACTCGGCGATAAAGAAAGGAACAAACGCGCTGGGTCATTTCGATGCCATCTGCCAGGTCTCTCTCCATTGGATATGTATGTGTGTGCATGTGTATGTGTATAAGAGCTAGTGTTTGTGTGTGAGAGTTTATGTGTCTCTTCATGGATGAATGATGTGTTAGCTGCTGTTATGTGAGCTGTTATGTGAGCTTGTGTCTGTGTGTGTGTGTGTGTGTGTGTGTGAGAGTGTCAGTGTGTGTGTGTGTGTGTGTGTGCCTCCTTCTGAGTTCTGATGTGTTCTGTTGTGTTCTGAGCAGGGCTTGTTTATTTACATCAAGTGGACAAAAGGAAGTTACAGGGAGTGGCTTCACAACCACCAATCACAGAAAGTACAATGGGCAGGGCTTATGTACAAACACAGCCATGTGCAGAGATGGCAGAAATGGCTGCCATCTTATCACTAACATGTCTTTCAATGACTGTTAAAGCAATAATCACTGTAAATATCGATTATCAGTAAAACTTGACACTGGGAGACATTATGACTATTTAAACTAAAGAAAATGTCCACAATCAAAATTTCCACAACAGTACAAACCATAAAATCCATGTTTTGATGTTCTTTAGGAGACATAGGTCCTGCCAGTCTTTTTTTTGTGATCTGCTCCCAAGTACTGCTTTTTCAACAAAACCAAAGCATACTTGGGAGTAAGTGGGGTTATATCTGGCTGGCATCAGCTTTATAGTTTGCCTATTGCCAGTTCCTCCTGAAGGTGACAGTATAACCCGTTCAAATAAGAATAGATACAAATTCTGTGCCCCTATATTGAAAAGTATTTTACAGTATGTACAAAAAATGCATTTTTTTTTTTTGTTAGAGGATAGAATGGTGAAAAGTTAGAATAACTGCCAGGTTTATTGCTGGTAAAACAAAAACGGACAGGGGTTTTAACCCTTCTCTCCTCTATCCAAAATGAAAAAAAGTTTTGGCTTCAGATATGCTTAAATGTTCCATTTGTTTGTCCAAGGCGTTCATCTATTAACAGTGTTCAGATTAGCTATTGGACACTGCAAAAACATGTTGTAGCTATCATATTTATAAAATGGAACACAATAAAAACATGTACAGTAAACCCCCCTCCATTGCGGGGGTTACGTTCCGGACCCAGCCGCGAAAAGTGAAATTCCGCGAAATAGAAAAACCCTATTAAAATGCATTGTAGGCATGATTTTTTTACTGTCACTGTACGTGTAAAAGCATTTTAAGGTCTTTAAACACACTTTTAAAACAATAGAAACTCATTTAAACACATAAAAGATACTGAGAGACATAGCAAGAGCTATGAAAAACACAAAAATATTTCATTTTTAATGATTTATATAGTAAAATAACATTACAAAAAAAAACGCGAATTACCGGGACCGCAAAAACTGAACCGCGATGGAGCTGGGGATTACTGTTAAAAAGTCATGTTAAAAGGGCTGTGTTTTTGTCCAGGAAGAGACACTAGCTAAATGTTTTTTTGCTAGATACTCTCTACAAACTAAATAATACACATCAGCAGTAGTAGAAATGGAACAATAGTCACTCCAGTATGGTATCATATACACTATAAATAACATTAAATTGGCCATAAACCTCTGAAATGAATAATGAACAAAGCATATCCTTCTATAGTATGTATTTGCCTTGATCCAAAGAACCTAGTGTGTCTTCTGTCTGCTCAATCATTTCTTGGCTATCTCCATAAGTCACTTCTGACATCAAACTATAACAGGAGACAGCCCCATGCCTGTCTCAAGCACGCACAATAGGTAATTGACAGCCTCAGCTGTTTCCCTGTGAGGCTGTGTAGAGGGGGTTGTGTCCTTTCCCTCAATGCAGGTCTAAAATTACACTCGGCTCTGTGCTGTATGCTGTGCATAAGTGACATCAAATCCCCACCTCCTGCCTTCTGAAACTCAGAAATACTGTGTAAACTGTGTGCTTTGGGAGGTTGTAGAGAACACAGTGCTGCAGATAAACAGGTACAACTTACGTATGTAGGAGGATTTGTTTCATCTGCTTTTATCACCTGAGGCTAGTTACTTTAAAGAGCAAATGTAATGGTTTGCAAACAGTTTAACCCTATATACTATCACATGACACTTTCAGTGCTATTTATAGAAATGCTATATTTTTTAAAGGACAGATTGCATGTATTACCTACCACTGTTTGCTAACCTTTAAAACAGAAAATTATTCTCTAACAGCGGTTAGCAGCTGTTCACTGTCAACCACAACACTAAAGCTGCGTAGAGTTTCAGAGCTTCTTAAAAGCTGATAAAACAAACCAGAGTAAAAATACAATAATTGTAACACTTTCTATTAAATATATTTATAGCACATAATATTGTGCAGAACCAAAAAAACCCGCACTACCATACAACTCAAAAGCAATCACTTGATCCAATAAATAAGATTAAAAAAATAAATAATAAAAATGCATTGCCGCTAAACCACTGCCATGTGTTCCCACACCAATATATATTGTTTATATCAAAAGTGCAGCACAACAATAAAAAATGACATATTTTTTACAGTATATAAATAATACATTAAAAAAAACAGCAATTTATATATTTTTCTTTTTAAGAAAGTTTATGTTTATTTATCTTTACTCACTATCGCTAGCTAGTGTCAGGGGGATCCTCCTGGTGAACTACAAGCGACAGCCGGGCTGAGGTTTCGCACTGGATAATCTAGATCCTTACGGTGTCCCAGCCTGGCCAACGAGCTTGAGCAGGTTGTGGTCCGCCCAGGCCTCGCCACGATGGAGCCCCGGTTAATGGGAATGAGCCTGCGAGCACATACCTCGTCAGGACGCATCGACCTGGAACACCCTGAGTTTCAGCGTACCCCTCTTTGGCTGGCAGCACCCCCACTCAGGGTGTGAGGCGAGCTGTGTCGAAGCAGAGCCCACCCGGTCCATGGTATGGTGAGTGATGCGACAAGCCCCGTGTCCCTAGGACAGATTTCTGACAGGGAGATGTGGTCCCACTCCAAGGGATAACAGGGCTGTGTTTCTCTGAAAGATCCCCCTGGCCTATCAGGACAGGCCCTGCCCTCCCTGCTTCCGCTGGGGGCGCTATAGGTGCGGGTGCAGAAGTTTCGGATGGAATCCATTTGGTCGGTGGTGTCATCTTTAAATCAAGGGGATTTTCTGGCCTCTATCGATTTAAAAGATGCATATCTGCACATCCCTATTTACGAGGGTCATCAGCGGTATCTTCATTTCGCAGTGGCGGAGGAGCACTTTCACATCCTTTTGGGAAGACAGTCATGCAGACCAATTTGATGCAGTATGCAGCGTATGGTCTGAGCACTGACAGGCTGACCCCCCCACCCCTTCAACCTCTGCAGCAATGCTGGCAGCACTCATACGTCTATTTCCCAAAGACAACCTCTGGACATGATGCTGAGCATGTGCACTCAACTTGTTTGGTCAACCATGGCGAGGCCTGTTCTGAGTGGAACCTGTCCTGTTAAACTGTATGGTCTTGGCCACCATGCTACAGCTCAGTTTCAGGGTCTTGGCAACCTTCTTATAGCCTAGGTCATCTTTATGTGGAGCAACAATTCTTTTTTTCAGATCCTCAGAGAGTTCTTTGCCATGAGGTGCCATGTTGAACTTGCAGTGACCAGTATGAGAGAGTGAGAGCGATAACACCAAATTTACCACACCTGCTCCCCATTCACACCTGAGACCTTGTAACACTAACGAGTCATATGAGACTGGGGAGGAAAAATAGCTAATTGGGCCGAATTTGGACGTTTTACCTTGGGGATGAACTCACTTTTGTTGCCAGCAGTTGAGACATTAATGGCTGTGTGTTGAGTTATTTTGAGAAAACAGCAAATTTACACTGTTATACAAGCTATACACTCACTTTTTTACATTGTAGCAAAGTGTCATTTCTTTAGTGTTGTCACATGAAAAGATATAATAAGATATTTACAAAAATGTGAGGGATGTACTCACTTTTGTGAGATACTATGTGTATGTATATATATATATATATATATATATATATATATATATATATATAGTCAGGTGAGCAACATCATCACTTAGCGACGCCCAGGCAGCAGGCAAGTGATGATGCAAACAGTTTATAAGAAACAGCAGTCTGCACTTGTCCAAGATGGCTGTCAACAGAAAGGCAAGGTAAGACCTTGACAGAACCCTCCCCTCAATGGCCCCTCCTCCGCAGAGCAAAAAAGGTTTCTAAGGAAAGCGAGCGTGGAAAGCGTGGAGAATGGCGAGAGCATGAACATCAGTGGCGGGAACCCAGGAGCACTCCTCAGGACCATAACTCTTCCAGTGCACAAGATATTGAACCTGACCTCGGAACAGACAAGAATCCAAGTTGCTGCTAACCTCATACTACTCATGATTGCCCACAGGAATGGGATGCAAAAAGGCCCAACAAAACGGGTGCCAGTTTAGGAGTGGGCACCCTGAGGTTGAAATTATGGGTCAACAACCACACCCTCTCCCTGACATGGTACGAAGGAGCAGATAAACGTCTCGGGTCTGCCTGGAGCCTCTTGAATCTGCACCCAAGAGGAACAGAGGGCACGAAGATCATCCTCCACAGCCGGGATGTCCTGTGGAGAGAGTGGCCCATAATTGGCCATGAATGGAGACATTCCTAAAGATGAGTTTATGGCAGAGTTCCTGGAAAACTCTGCCCATGGTAGCAGATCAACCTAATTGTCCTGATGGTCAGAGATATAACAGCAAAGAAATTGATCCAGAGCTTGGTTGGAGCTAAGCAAGTGTCTCCACTCCTTGAGAGCCAGGATAATGGCCATGAGCTCTCTGTCTCCAATCTCGTAGTTGCATTCAACTGGAGACAGCTTCTTGGAGTAGAACCCACAAGGAAGTAAGGGTCCATCAGGTGTCTGACCCAGAGACAGGAGGGCACCTACTTCTGTCTCAGACGCATCCACCTCTAGGACAAAGGGCAAACCAGGATTGGGATAAGACAGAGTGGGAGCCAAAGGGAAAGCAGACTTGAGGGCCTCAAAGCTTGGATAGCAGCAGGCATCCAATTGTTTGGATCGCTGCCCTTCTTAGTCGGATCTAAGATAGGTTTGACCAAAGAGGAAAAGTTCCTGATGAATTTCCGATAGTAGTTAGCAAACCCAAGGACATGCTGAATGGAACGGAGACCACTAGGGTGAGGCCATTGTAGAACAGGCAAAACCTTCTGAGGGTCCATGGAGAACCCTTTAGCAGAAATGATGTAGCCCAAGAAGGCAACCTGAGACAGGTGGAATTCACATTTCTCAAGCTGACAGAAAAGCCCATTCTCACGCAACCGTTGCAGCACTTGCCTGACATCCAGGTAGTGTGATTCAATGGAGTCTGAGTAAATTAAGATGTCGTCCAAATAGTCTACCACGCATTGCTTCAACATATCAGTTGAAACTAGTCATCCCAGCCACGTCATGCACAGAGGAACACGGAGAACAGAAGACTGCTAGCAGTGATGCATCTTGGAGCACAAACACGAGGACAAGGGCTGCAAGCCAGCAGGTGATACAGTATATATAGTCAGGTGTGCAACATCATCACTCAGCGATGCCCAGGCAGCAGGCAAGTGATGATGCAAACAGAGTTTATAAGAGACAGCAGTCGGCACATGTCCAAGATGGCTGCCAACAGGAAGGCAAGGTAAGACCTTGACACACTTCTGCCAACCCCCTGGCCTATATGCCCAAGGAACTGCCCTAGTTTTTTTTTAAAGTGCTGTAAACTCTGAAGGCGGAGGAAGCCACAGAGAGCTAGGCAAACTGAATCATCTTGACCCTTCAGGGAGAACTAACCCTATGCCAATACAGTGACACTTTCCGTGACCCACTTGGGACACCAAGTGGTTATCCTCCCTTGAAAGCCCCAATTCATCCCAGGTAGTCCTAAAGGGATGAACCAGATTGAGTTCCTTTCATATTTCCTTTGTTTCATCATCTGGAAAGGCAGGAATAGTTGTTTCACCTGGAATGTAGTTAAGACTTGGGTAAAAAGCCAGTTGGTCAAAAGGCCTAAATAAGACATTTTCTCTTGTTTTTTTTTTTTTATAAAAAGCACATAATCCTGATACCCTGACTTTGGAAGCAGTCTAATGGAACCTTACAGAATACTGACTTTAGTTTAAACTGAAAAAGAGTAAGAGATAAAAAGACCTTCAGGACAAAAGATAGATCCCACTGGGGAAAGAATTGTGGTCTAATTCACTGCAGGATTTAAAAAGAAAAAAACAAAAAAAATACCGAACTAGAGAATTAAGTACCCATTGCCATAGGATGTAGGGTCTTTATTGAGTTGTATGCCACGTCATTCTCTAACCCATTTGGTGGCATGCATGAAAATTTAAACCTGAATTAATTCCAATTCTTCACTGGAGAAGGCTGCCACCTGCGATGATAAGTTGAAAGTCTTAATTTCTGGATTTTGCATTATGGACCCCATTATGCCCTCTGGCAACATAAAATAACAGGTACCACATTTCAAATCATAAAACAGTGCTGCGCCAGATATAAACAGCGGAAAAAAAAAGATATGATATGAAATACATATACATACACATTTATCTAAAGTGACTCAGTGAATTAATAATAAAATAAACAGTGTAAAAGTATGTGATACAAAATTTCATAAACATATAGTAGATTTAAGCTAACTTAGTGTCATAATCCACCATCCGTGCTCAGTGTTCCTCCGCAACCTGTGCTATCCAGTCTCTCACCTCACATTCTGATCCCTGTTTCACCAGTGGGTCAGAATAAGCAATTCCCCTTTGGGATAATTGCAGTCTGATGGGGCTCTCTGGTGGTATGTCATAGACAGTTTCCAAGCTCTCAGTGTCAATCCACAATATGTCAGGGAATAGAAGGCACCATCTGGTGCTCTCTATTTAAGATCATTAATTTATTAAAAAAGTATCAAATAACTCACAAGTAAAACACTATAAGCAGTGCGGGCTGTTAAAATGTGCAGTGTATTGGCCGCGATGTTACACTGACAGGTTCCGCCCCTGTACACGTTACGTCATGCGTTGACTTCCTCGGTAGGGTCAATATAAGTGGAACTGGGAAAAACATCTTCTAGAGCTGATGAATGAGCATCTCATTGTCGAAGAAAAAGAAATTGAAGTCATCTATCTCACCGCTTGACCCTTGCCAGCACAGGCATGATGAAGGATAGGAAGTCCACGCACAGCATACATCCCAGGACTCAGAAGGATAGGCGTGACGAACAATGATCCAGTAGACTCTACTGGAAGTTGACTTTACTGAAAATCCAAAAGCTACTCTTGAGTGTCCTGCAGGCTAGAGCATTCTCTATCAGCAGCACTCCGGCGTAGCTATCAGCAGGATGTCACTGAGGAAATGAATGCCTTAAGGATCATATATCCTGAGCATTGCCATAAAGATTGATAGTACCAACAAAAAGGTTCTGCCAGGACCAAAAGGCATACCATGAACTAGGACAATTACCCCCCCCCCCCGGTACATGCGACACAAGAGGGAGTAAATACTCGCGCTCCAACCCCTGCATCTGTATCAGAAAAATGCCCTGAGCCACAAATAACTCCTTTAAACTGAACACTTTGACAGATTGGTTGAGCATGGGAGCTCTGGCAAGGCACAGGAACTGCTGCAGGGATGAGAACATTAGCTATCATTGATGCCCATAAAGCCAGAAAGTGTCCCAGGGTAAGGGAGGCATTGCAAATATTGAATACTCTCTATCAAAGCACTAGAGCTTGAAAATGCAGAACATGTATTGGTCTCCATGGACTTAGAGTGGTGGTGTACTGTTTCCCAACAGCACTGGGGCAGCTTAATCCAAAACCTCCAGAAGACAAGTGAAGACCATCAGTGTTCTCCTCCACTCATGGTGAACTTCATCTGCCCTAAGAAAAAGGACTAATAGCAGTGAAGCCACAGGCTGCACATAAAGTGCCAGCTTATCTGGTTGGCTGTACCCTGCCAACAGAAGTAGCCTGCTCTCTTTTGTGGGAGGCTTCCTGCCTTATGTAGCAACAGTATTGCAAAGCAGCCTGAGCTATTTGCAAACACTGGACTTGGCTATGGTAACTTCACCTAGGGTTCACAACCACCTTGTGGCTATAAATAGTGGACAGGAGAGCCTCTGTCTACCTCTTTAGGGCACTGTTGACACATTCTCCATCCTGACAACACAGCCTCCCAGCATTTCTTTGTGGCTAAGCATAATCAGAGGGAGATCCTTGGTCTACCTCTTTAAGGTATTGTTGACACACCCTCCATACTGACAACGCAGCCTCTTAGCACCTCATTGTGGCTAAGCATAATGAGAGGGAGATCCTCTGTCTGCTTCTTTAAGGCATTGTTGACACATTCTCGATCCTAACAAAGCAGCCTCACAGCACTTAATTGTGGCTAAGCACAATGAGAGGGAGATCCTCTGTCTGCCTCTTTAAGGTAGCTCTAACACACTTCTCTGGCCAGCACACATACATTTCCACGCAAGACCAAGCCAAACAGGCCCCCACTAGCAGCCACCTGAAAATAGCACAGGAAAAAATCTCTGCGGACCAAGATGAGCTTCTGCTAGGATGGTGAGCCGATCAAGTCTTTTGGAAGATATCTAGGTGACGCGACCTAGACCAAGTCATCGCTCATGGATGACACGAGAAGTCTATTCGGAGCAACAAACTGACGAAAATGTATTCCGACCTGGTCTCTTCGGCATGCAGCACTCTTTTAAAAAATAAAATAAAAATAAAAGTAAAAGGTAAATAAAACATAATTTCCTTTCCTAAAAATCTTCCGTGCCTTGAGGCTGGTGGCAAGGCTTTAGATCATCCTAAAATAAACTCATAATACCCCATGCTCCTGCATAGACCCCGGCATAGCATTCACAGTGTAGCATAGCTGGGGACACCACAGGGAAGGAGACACAGGCGAAGTAGACAAGGCTAGGCATGTACAGTACTCACAGTGACTCAGGCTGTACACAGTGCAGTGGCAGCAAAGGGAGAAGGAAGCCATCTGCACAATTTGGAGGAGGCTTCCACTGATCCAAAGCATCCAGATGGCTCCATAGCAACCAGAGGAAGCCCAGGCCAGTCCCTTCTCTCCACCAGCCAATCGGACCGTGACACTGCAATGTAACGTACCCCAGCACCAAAGGTACCCAACGTCGTGGGAGATTTACAGCCCACAAGAGGGGGTATTCTTGCCCAGAAGAGGCTGAACCTGGGAAGGCTACAAGGAAAGGTAAAACTTTTTGGTTTTTTTTTTAGGTGTCCGGAGCGAGGACAAAAAAAGGTAATTTCCTATGGGAGACAGCCGCACTTTATAGGCTAGTTAGAGGTTGTGCTAGAGTGGTCAAAGGGGCGGAGCTGACCCATAGTAGGCTGACATGAGAAGGTCCAGGAAAAATGTTTGCGTGGTCCAAAGGCGCGTAGCAATATTTCAGAGCTATATACTGTGTTCGTGGACCAGGGTTCTTAACTCTTTTACCAACTACCTTTGGAGACAGACCTGGGGGAGACTATAGATGAGAATGCTTGGTCCCAGTGGTCAACCATGGTGCATAAAGGAATTCTCAACACTTCCCTGGTGGAGGCAAATTACAAAGTCTTGTCCCAATAGTATCTTGTTCCGGCACAGTTATTTAAAACATACCCCAAAGTATCACCCCTATGCTTCAGGGGGTGTGGCCAGGAGGGCAATATGCTCCATATTTGGTGAACATGCACAAAAGTACATTTTGGACAATAATAATTAATTTGGTATACTCGGTGAGTGGGCTGAATATTCCCAACAACGTTAAGACAGCATTATTTTTTGATATATCGAGTGAGATACCCAAAAATCTCAGGACTCAGGCTTTTTTTATTTTTCTGGCAGTCAAAGTTACCATAGCGCCAAGCATGGGAATCCCCGGTGATTAATCTAGTGTTAGTCAAAAACAAAATATCCTGGATCATAATCAATAAAAAAAAAGGGGCTAGCATACTTGGTGGCAAGCACCTTCACTTTCAAAAGGTCTGAAACCCCTGGATTAGACACCTCCAGAGTCCCCATGGTGGGTGGGATGGGGGGGGGGGGGAATCCGCGGTTTTGAACATGGTGTACTGTATTTAAAAACTGTATGTCCTTTGTGTAAATAGCATTTGTCTCCAATTGAATATTTGGTAGGACCAACTCATGGTTACATTGAAAGCTTCTTAATAATTGCTAATACATTTCAGTATTCTTCTAGTATGACAGAATATTAGTTTGCAAATCATATGTTTCAACGTTTTTTTAAATATAACCTGTAAAAAAAATTCTAGTAGTTGATTATTAAGCATAAATTACCTTTTATCTCTTCACAGGAGACGTACTCAATCATCAGGATATGATGCACGGTAGGTGCTGTTCTGTGCAACAAGGAATTGTGGTTCTTTTGAAGCGTGTAGTCGGTACTTTGAATATTTATAGATTTGTTATTGCTGGTGGCTCGTTTATGAAAGTACTTTTGGTATTATATATATTTTTTGAAAGTTTGTCTAACTTTACAGCAACCAAATTGATCTTGCATACTGCAAAAATATGATCAATTTGGTTGTTGCGGGGCAATGTATTTTGTTCGGGCACGTAAAGAGCCCATGCATCAAACGTTCACTTCAGGTTAATCAAACAGGTTCAGGTTTAACTGTAATTTAAAACCATGCACCAGAAGGATATACCTGCAGTATTGAGAAATGTCCCATTCACTGCTTTATAAATATACCCAAATGTGTCTAGTATCAAAGAATCCTTAGAGTCAGTTTACTAAGGGGAAAGGGGCTGTTCACCTAGCAAGTTGAATTTTACTTTTGGAAAGTTTATTTTCACTTTGCAAAGTAAATGATAGTGAAAAAGCTGGAAGCGTGTTTACTTTGCAAACTCAGTCATAACCAGTTTTTAGAACTTCCCTTGCACATGATATGGTATTTACAGTGAACACAGGATCATTCTATTTCACTAACATTTACTGCAAAGTTAACACACACTTTTCCAAACTAAACATTTAATTTGGTATACAGCCACTATACTTAAATTATTGCCCTTTGTGTTTGCTTCTTCCAATGTTTTATAGCCTCTAGAACAAAAAAGGCAAGCAGAACAACGAATGCATGTCTAAATGTATAGGAGAGAGAGTGTAGTAAAAAAACACAGTGTACAGAGTGCTGTGGTGGCTTCATTAGTTCCTCTTTTCAAGCTTTGTTTTACCTTTTTCTCTTACGTCCTCTGACAGACACAGCTTCTTCCAAGTTTCATCACTATTGGGTAATGGCGCCCTCTGCAGGAGCAGGCTAGGTAGTGAAACTTCATGAAAAAGCTTTAACTAGACACACCTTAGGGGCTGTCCCTCTCGACATTACCTTTAGACACTTATGCCCCATACACACGTGCAGATTATCCAGACTTGCAAACTTACCAAAACCATATAATATGAGGTCAAACCTAAACACTTTCAATTTGTATGCAATCCGGCAGGCCCTTGCACTACATAGAAAAGGTAAGTCTGCAGACAAAAGTCTGCAGATAATCTGCACGTGTGTACGGGGCATTAGAGCTTACTAATCAGTTTCTTGCTGCCTAGTAGGACCTAGGATACCGTGCTGGGATTCCGGTCTCAGTTTTTATTTTTTCTTTGAAAAATGTTTTATTTTATTTTCTCACTCACTAACGCTTGCTAGTCAGGGGGATCCTCCTGGAGAACTACAAGCGACAGCCGGGCTGGGTTTCGTACTGGACAATCTAGATCCTTATGGTACCTGAGCCTGGCCTACGAGCGTGCGCAGGTTGTGGTCTGCCAAGGCCTCACAACGACAGTGCCCCGACAGATGGGGACAAGCCTGCGGGGGAATTTCTTCGCCAGGATGCATCAACCCTGGAACGCCCTGTGTTGCAATGTCTCCTCTTGGCTGACAGCACCCCCACTCAGGGTGGGAGGTGAGCTGTATCGTAGCAGAGCCCGCGGTCCATGGTATGGTGAGTGATGCTACCCCTCGTGTCACTGGGTCCACTCCGGGGAATGTCAGAGCCGCGATCTCTGTGGTGTCCCCCCTGGTCGGTCTGGACAGATCCTGCCTCCCTGCTCCTTATGGGGGTGCTCTAGCAGTGCCCACTGCGTGGGGGGGGGGGGTAAGGCTCTTACCTTGTCCTGGGGGGCTTCCTACAGTGGATTCCCACGGTAGCCAGGGTTTCTGGGCTTCTGACTGTTGGCGCCGTTTTTGGCCGCCATTTTGGGTAAGGGCATGCCCGGCTGCAGCAGCCATTTTTTGCATAACATGTGCTTTTGGCGCCATCATGGATGTGGGCAGTCGCATTGTAAGGACAGTGGCCATTTTCCTTGTGTTTTCTCCATATACGTCTATTGGCATCCATGTTTGTGTGGCTCAGGGCACTGTTCGGCCTCTAGTGATTTACGTCACTTCCTCCTGCCATCTTTTCACTTGCTGCAGAGAAGCGTGGAGAGCGGTTTGTTTTATATATCTCTGGCACTATAAGGGGTTTTTCACTGCTTTTTGGGCATTGTTCCTTAGACACATTGCTTGCTCAGTTATTTAGCATACTAAAGGGGGACTCCAGCAGCAGCGCGGGATCATGGTGCGGACCGCAATCGTAGATTTAAAGGGCCAGTGTTCCATTTTTTCTATTTCTGCTAATATGGAGTCCCAGGGTGACAATTTCACTCCAGAGCTTGTTTTGTTTGTGAAGTTTGTGGACTTCCGGATCACCTTCCATAGCTTCTGTATCTGCAGCCATTAAAACTTTGGCGTCCAAAATTGATCTTATGATGTCACAAGGTAATGTTCAAAAACGAGGAAGTCAAAAGGAGCATTACGCTCGACGTAACGCGTATAGGGGGGCGGAGCGTGCGTGGCCGACGCAGAGTCTCTCTCTGGTAACAGATCGCTGACATCGATTATACAGCAGGCACAGCTGAGTGCCCGACAAATGTGAGTTGATCTGCCTTTCTCTAATAAAGCATACCCTCATTAGTAAGCGGAGAGCACTAGATTTCTTCATCTGTTTTCTATATGTCCCGGGATCCCTCGAGGTGCAATATAGTGTGGCTCTTTCCTGGAAGTCTGATCAATGATACATGTGATTGCTGGCCCGTTTGGGTCCTTCAGAAAGGTGAGAGGCTGATTCACCTGGTGGAGGGATTCACTATATTGGTGATTACAAGTTGTTTTCATCACTGGATTTTCTTCATCTGAACACGGGACACTCTTTATATCATTTTATTGGAAGCACACACATTGCTATGTGCCTTATGAACTGGATATGATTTATTGTCATCACTTTTTGATTTTATATTTCTGGCGCATCACATTTTTGTATGATTAATGTTCAAAAACGGCCGATGCCCTTTCAGTCTTCTGATTCAAAGCCTGACCTGGTTGCCACGGACATTGCCCCCCCTGAGGGATCCCTGTCCGCACACTCAGATGGGGAGGAGGAGTCCTCCTCCGCTGCAGCATGGTAACACGCTTTGGTTGAAGCACTTGTTAGCCCTGTTAGGGAGACTTTGTACATTGATGATGAGCCCACCCTGTCAGGTAAGCGGGTTTCCTTCAGGTCCCGCAAAGCCCAGAAGTTGGGTCAGGTTTTCCCCTGCCCCGAGGAGTTTCACAATATCGTGAACGAGCAGTGGCGTCGCGTTAAGCACGTGCTGTCGGTGCCTAAGCGTTTTCAACGCCATTACCCCTTTGCGGACCCTGTTTTCAATCGCTGGACGGTGTCACCCAAGGTGGACCACACTGTTTGCAGGCTGAAGAAATCCACAATGGTTCCCGTGGAGGACACCCCGGTGTTTAAAGACCCGATGGATAGGCGCGTGGAGTCACTTTCCCGCCACATGTACTCGGTGGCGGGCTCACTCCTCAAGCCTGTGTTCGCTTCCGTGCTGGTCTTTAGGACGGTTACGGAATGGATTAAGGTGCTAAGGCACAACTTGGTGGCTGAGTCGGTTCCACAGAATCTCATTGAGCTCACGGACCAAATGGCCCAGGCCATGATGTATTTGTGTGACGCTGCCCTGGACGAGGCTCCTCTGGTTACAAGTTTGTCTGCGGTGGGGATTGCGCTCCGCCGCATGGTATGGCTGAAGAGCTAGTTGGCAGACCATGCCTCAAAAAAGACAGTGTCTGATATCCCCTATTTGGGAGAACGCCTTTTTTGGGGACTCCTTGGATGAGATTGTCAAGGGTCTCACAGGGGGTAAGAGTATCCTCCTGCCCCAATCCGTCAAGGGTAAATCACCCCGCACGCGGCGGGGTCCTTCCTTCAAGGCTCATCGGGGGAAAGGCTCATCGGGAGGAAAAGGGAAAATTCTTCAAGGCCTCCGGCGGTAACAGGAGGCCCTGGTCTGGGAAGCCCAAGGCTGGTCAGTACGGTGCTGCGGCCCAGTCCTCTTCCGCATTAAGGGACGCCCTCATCCCTCTCAGGGGTGGTGGGACGTCTGCGTTACTTTCAGGAACCCTGGTTCTCCCTACTTCAGGACAAATGGGTTCACATACAAACTGATTAGTTTAGGGTACGAGATCGAATTTCGTTCTCGCCCCGCAGACAGGTTCTTTCCATCAAATCTCGGTCTGCCTCCTGATTGCCTGACAGCTCTCAAGGGGGCAGTGCAAGATCTTCTTGCTCATGGCGTTATTGTCCCGGTTCCACAGCGGGAGAGGTTTTGAGGTTTTTATTCAAACCTGTTCACAGTGCCTAGGAGGGAGGGCAAGGTTTGTCCGATTCTGGATCTCAAGTCACTGAATCACTTTGTGAGGGTGCAGAAGTTCCGGATGAAATCCATCTGGTCGGTGGTGGCGTCTTTAAGGGGATTTTCTGGCCTCCATCGATTAAAAGGATGCGTATCTGCACATCCCTATCTACGAAGGTCATCAGCGGTATTTCCGCTTCGCAGTGGCAGAGGAGCACTTTCAATTTGTGGCATTACCCTTTGGTCTAGCTTCAGCTCCCAGGGTCTTCGGCAAGGTTTTGGCCCGGTGCTGGCTCTGCTGTGCACGAAGGGGATTGCGGTCCTCGGTTATCTGGACAATCTCTTGTTGAGGACGAGCTTGTGTGCCACTCTGACGGGTGATCTGACGGTGACGGTTCAGACGCTCCAGGAGTTCGGGTGGACCATCGCCTTCCAGAAGTCGACACTGACTCCGTCAGTACGTCTGCAGTATCTGGGAGTGGTCCTGGACTCCGCTCAGGTGAAGGTTTTTCTCCCAGAGGAAAAACTCCAGCCGTTGCAGGGCAGGATCAGGTCCCTCAGGGACAACGATCTCTCCTCCCTGCAGACCTGTATGAGGTCCCTGGGGCTGATGGTTTTAGCTTTCGAGGCAATCCCGTTTGCCCAGTTTCACACAAGGACTCTGCAAGCAGAGATTCTTGCCAAATGGAACAGGAATCCCCTGTCCTTGGACAGAATGGTTTGTTTGAGCAGTCTCACGAGGACGGAGCTTTCGTGGTGGCTTCTGTCACCCACTCTGAACCAGGGCAAGTCCTTTCTGTCCCTTTTGTGGACAGTGATCACCACTGATGCCAAAGTGACGGGCTGGGGTGGAGTACTGGACACTCTTTGTGCCCAGGGGATGTGGTCGTCGGAGGAATCCTCCTTGCCAATTAATGTTCTAGAGCTCCATTGGGCGACTCGGTTGCGCTGTCGCCCAGTTCGGGTTCAAACCGACAATGCCACAGCTGTGGCTTACATCAATCACCAAGGGGGTACCAGGAGTGCCCGGGCGGCCAAGGAAGTGGCCAAGATTCTGTCTTGGGCCAAGACGCACGTTCCAGCTATCTCTGCTGTTCATATTCCGGGAGAGGATGAACTGGCAGGCGAACTATCTGAGTCGTCAGTCCTTGAATCAGGGGGAATGGTCCCTGCATCTGGAGGTGTTTTGGCTCCTGTGCGCCTGGTGATGGACTCCAGACATGGTTCTGTTTGCGTCTCGTCTCAACAAGAAGGTGGAAAGGTTCGTGGCCAGAGCTCGAGCTGCTCTGGCAGACGCCACTGACGCATTGGTGGTGCCTTGGCACCAGTATCAGCTGATTTATTCCTTTCCCCCAATTAAACTGTTGTCCAGGTTCCTCCGCAGGTTGGCGTTGGAACAGGTGCAAGTTCTTCTGGTGGTCCCAGACTAGCCTCGTCGGTCTTGGTACACCTCCCTGGTGGCTACCGCTGAGAGAAGATCTGCTGTCTCAGGGGCGGATCTTCCATCCTGCTTTACGGTCTCTGGCTTTAACGGAATGGCGGTTGAAGGCCTGGTGTTGAGAGACAGGGGTCTCTCTGATGCTGTTATTCCTACCTTACTGAGAGCTCAGAAGGCTACCACCAGGAAGATTTATCATCGTACCTGGAAGGCGTACATTGCCTGGTGTGAGTCACAAGGGTTGCATCCTTGCTCCTTTTCGGTGGCGAGGGTCCTAGCTTTCTTACAGAAAGGTGTGGAACAGCGTTTGGCATTGAGCACGATTAAAGGTCAGGTGTTGGCATTGGCCATTTTCTTCCAGCGTCCCTTGGCAACTAATTCCCTGATTCACACCTTTATTCAAGGGGTGCGTCATCTGGCTCCTCCACGGAGGGCTCCCTTGCTTCCGTGGGATTTGAATATGGTTTTGTCCATTTTGCAATGACCTCCCTTTGAAAACATCAGAGAAATACCTCTGCTTGTGTTGCCCCAGAAAGTTGCTTTCCTGGTGGCTATCACTTCTGCTCGCAGAGTGTCTGAATTGGCGGCTCTGTCCTGTCGTTCGCCTTACCTGGTCGTTTATAGGGATAAGGTTGTTCTGCAACCCAACCAATCTTTTCTTCCAAAGGTGGTGTCTGCCTTCCACCTCAATGAAGATATTGTTTTGCCTTTGCTTTGTCCGAAGCCTGAGCATCCCAAGGAATTTGCCTTGCATTTGTTAAATGTGGTTCGGGCAAACAGGGTTTACCTGTCCACCATGGAATCCTTTCGGAAGTCTGATTCCCTGTTTGTCCTTCCTGAGGGACCTCGGAAGGGTTCGGCTGCGTCCGCTGCAACCATTTCAAAATGGATCAGACAGACTATTGTTCATGCCTATTCACTCAAGGGTCAGGTGCTTCCTTTCCCTGTGAGGGCACATACTACTAGAGCCGTGAGTGCCTCTTTGGCTTTTCGCCATCAGGCTTCTGTGGCTCAGGTGTTTAAAGCAGCGACCTGGTCGTCTGTGCACACTTTTAGAAAATTCTACAAGATTGACGGGATGGCATCCTCAGGTGCTTCCTTTGGCCGCAAAGTTTTGAGCGCTGTGGTTTGTTGTTGTTTTGTTGTTCTGGGGTTAGCTCCCGTTGGTTGAGCTTTTGTTGGCCACATTTTGTTCTGGCCTTGTTGGCACGTTACCGTTCTGTTGGTTGCATTTTTCCCACCCCTCACACCTGCACTGCTTTAGGACATCCCAATAGTGATGAAACTTGGAAGAGACTGCGTCTGTCAGAGGGCGTAAGAGAAAATATAATTTTTGTAAGAACTTATCGTAAAATTATTTTCTCTGACAGTCCTCTGACAGACGCAGCCCCCGCCCCTCTATTTTGGGGTTGTTTGTCTTCCTGTACTGCTTGCTACGAAACTGATTAGTAAGCTCTAAGTGTCTGAGGGTAATGTTGAAAGGGACAGCCCCTAAGGCGTGTCTAGTTAAAGCTTTTTAATGAAGTTTCACTACCTAGCCTGCTCCTGCAGAGGGCACCATTACCCAATAGTGATGAAACTTGGAAGAGGCTGCGTCTGTCAGAGGACGTAAGAGAAAATAATTTTACAGTAAATTCTATTTTTTCCACCTGGTGATCCTGCTAGTAATCTGGCCTTTTGCACTTGACTTTTTGTTAGGCAACTTCTCCTAGACATCTTTGGTGTAATGCGGAGTTTAGTCACAGAGTGCTTTATAGGTCCAGGACTGTGGTTCACACTTCTGATGGAACCCTGTCCCTAAGACTGCTGAAGACGTATGCCCAATAGAAGGGAAATTACTTTGTAGATAAGGGTGTGTTTCCTGGATCCTGGCCAATGTCAAGTGGCACAGGACTACAGCTGCGACAAGTCAGAGTATTGCCCTTTCCCAGGAAGCCTGGGTGTTTTAGTGGAGGCTGTTTACTGTCGAGCTAAGGTGTTAACACCAAAATACTAGCATGGTTAGTCTCAGTCTGGTTGTGGGTGAAATGCAACACCATATTCAAGTTCGAGTCAATTTTTTTTCTAATTTTCTGCGTGAGTGTACAGCCTGTGCAGCCTTTTCATAGATGATTGCACTGCAAGTTATTTTCAGGAGCACATACACCCCTGATTCACATTTTCACCCAGCTACTACAGCTGCATACACTCGCCAGTCCTTGGCTCCTTGCTGTCTTGATAGTGACAGACAGCATTAACCCTTCCTGCCCCAACAGTGAATTGTGAGTATACTTTTGGGTCATATCTCAATTTGTTATGGTCTTTCAAATTAAAAGAGCATAGGTAATGGTCTTTGGGACCTGGCAAGCTTGTGATTCGTACACAATCTCATGATTATTGGACATGACACCACAGGCCCAGCAAACATGCTTCCAAGCCTTCTCCCTAAGAAAAGTCACAATCTTCACTGAATACTTCAAAGGATACTATTTCCATCCTTATTGACAGAATCCATGCATGCCTAGATTTGGAGATTTCTGCATTGGCTAAACTTAAAGTAAGGCGCTGTTCTTCCTCACAGGTCCTGCCTTGCAGATGGCTTGTATGATCGTTTCCATCTGCCTTTCCTTAGCTGTCTGGTTCAAGGTTTTGTCCCAGGATCCTGTTGTCACGATCTGGAGTCAGGCTCGAAGACCAATAGCTATAGCAGCTTACACAGGAACCAGCTGGATAGGAACACAGGCAGGTCACACTGGCAGATGACGCAGGCTCACCTGAGGTGCGGAATCTAAGTACTAACCGGTGTTCACCAGCACTCCTGATGGTGGAGATGGATTTTGCTGCGTGTTAGTACCAGGTCGCGGTCCTCAGGATCGCCCCACCAGGAAGTGAGCAAGCCAGGGTCCAGTTGCAGATATAGCAGGTCAGGATCAAGCAGAAGCATAGTCTAGGATTAGCCAAAGGTCGGTAACAAGTAGTTGCAGGTCGGGATTAGGCAGAAGCGTAGTCGAGGAACAAGCCAAGTGTCGATAACAAACGGTAGCGAAGATAGGGACGGCAGCAGGAGAGACAAGCAAGATATTGGCTGGTGAAGGCACAATATTCTGGCGACCCGGAAGTGCAGAGACATGGCTTAAATCAGGAAGTTCATGGGAGGTGCAAAGTGTTCAAGGTTCAAGGCAATCAAGATTTACGGAAGGATCATTCAAGGATTTGTCCAAGGAGCTGCCCAGCATTCCAGGTGGCTCAGCAAGTAGAGTCATTGCCAGACACACTAGAGGTCCCAGGTTCAAGTCCAGGTCCTGACAGTACTCCCCTCCTCCCAGGATGTCCGCTGGACGTCTTAGGACCTGGTTTAAGAGGGAATCTTTGGTGGAATTCCCTTGTTAATCTAGGGGCATGAACATTTTCTTCAGGCTCCCAAGAATTTTCCTCTGGCCCATATCCTTCCCATTGAACCAGATATTGTAACTTGTTCCTAAAGATCCTGGAGTCAAGAATTCTCTCCACCATAAATTCTTCTTCACCCTGAACATCCACAGGTGGAGGAGGGGGATGACTTTTTCCCGAAAAAGGATTTTCATGAAACTGTTTGAATAGTGATATGTGAAAAACCAAGTGAATCTTCATATTGTCAGGAAGTTTTAAGCAAAAGGTGACTGGGTTGATTGAATCTCAAAAGGGCCTACAAACTTTTGACCCAATTTGGCAGACGGAACACGGACCTTCAAATTTTTGGTAGATAACCAAACTTTGTCACCTACGAGAAACGTGGGACTTGATCTACGATGTCTGTCAGCGGTTTTCTTGTAATATTCCTGAGCTTTCTTCAATGTATCGATCAGTTTCTCTTGAATCTCTTGTAATGTAGTTAACCTGTCGGTAACAGCAGGAATTGGAGTAGAGATAGGGAGATTAGGAATAAAAACTGGATGATATCCCGTGTTCAAGAAAAAGGGGCTTTGGGAAGTGGAGCTATGTTTAGAGTTATTATAAGCAAACTCTGCTGTAGGAAGGTAGTCAACGCAATCATCCTGCAGATAACTCACAAAACATCGAAGGTATTGCTCCAAAGTTTGATTGGTCCTCTCGGTCAGACCATTAGACTGAGGATGAAAGGCTGAGGAGAGATTAATTGTTACACCCAAAGCTGAGCAAAAATTTCTCCAAAATTTTGAGGTAAACTGTACTCCCCTGTCGGACACTACATCATCAGGAATTCCATGTAGTTTAAAAACTTCTCGAACCATTACCTCTGCAGTATGCTCCGCTGAGGGTACACCTTTAACTGGTATGAAATGAGTCATCTTAGTAAGACGGTCAACGACTGTAACGCTCCTGCGTTTTTGTAGTAGGCTGGATTTGCAGCTGCAGAATCTCCACTCAGTAGTCATGTAGAGATGTGTTGAATAACCAGATCCAACTCTCCAGACTCATCACTGTGGGCCTGTCAGCTTCAGCATACAGATATACACACTCAATAAGATGTTCCTGGAGTGATAGGATGTATATGATAGTATGAAGATGATGTGCTGAAGGGACAGGTGTGAACAGTGACAGAGATGGTAAGCACTTGATAGAAATGTTCAGGAGAGTATTAGATGGTATTAGGTAGAATGCAGATAGGTTAGTAATCGAGTATGGTAACAGGTGGTAAGGACAGCAGATGACAAATACAGGATAGACTAACCCAGTGCAAGGATAGATGGTAGTAGACTCAAGAGCTAGCAATCTATGTAACAGTGCAGATGATAGAATTAGTATGCATAGATAGTAACAGTCCTTAATGTGCAGAGGTAGATAGTGTAAGTAAGGTTATGGAGGATTCCCCTGTGGGGTACTTATCACTAGTAAGGTTAGTAGTAGAAGGGTCCAGTAATGAGGGAGTGATCCAGTAGCGAGATACAGGGATCAGTAGCGAGGTTCCGGTCTGTTCCAAGTAAAAGAGAATAGCTGGAGGTTCCGGCAGCAAGACAAGCTTGTAAGCATGTGGACACACAGGCAGGTTGAACGAACAACGTGAGAGAGAACGCCGGCGGTTGAAATAGCCGCTCTGCGGCGCTCGGCGATGACGTCATCCATCTTAAAGGTGTATGCGTACCACCTAATTAGAAAGGTGGGACACATATTGAAAGAAAATGGAAAAATAAGGGTACCAGAGGTACCAGAATCTTACAGTACCCCCCCCCCCCATTAAGGCCGGCTCCGGGAGGCCTATAGCACTGGTTTCTCCGGGTATTTCGAGTGAAACCTTCGTATAAGCCTAGGTGCGTGAACATCAGAGGTATCTAACCAGGTGTCGTCTTGGGGTCCATAGTTCTTCCATCTTATGAGATACTGGAGTCTTCCTCTGTGGATACGAGAATCCAAAATCTCCTTAATCTCATATTCTTCTCCGCCTTCAACTTGTACTGGAGGTGGAGGCAAGATGGTAGGCCTTATTCCTTGATTAGGAACATGGGGTTTCAGTAGCGACACATGAAAGATGGGATGGATCTTGAGATCTGCTGGTAAGGTGAGCTGTACTGCAGCTTTTCCAATAAGTTTCTTAATTGGGAAGGGTCCCAGAAATAAAGGTCCAAGCTTTTTGCTAGGGATCTTTAATCTTAAATTTCTTGTTGATAGCCAAACGAGGTCCCCAATAGCATACTGAGGAGAAGGTCTTCTACGTAGGTCGTAGTACCTTTTTTGTTGGCTATGGGCGTGTGAGATAGTGGTATTAAGTAAACCCAGAGAGTCCTTTATTTGGGTAAGATAGTCTGAGGCTACTGGGTTACTTGATGGTAGGATGCGTGGTGGAAGAAGTGTGGGATGAAACCCATAGTTCAAGTAGAACGGACTTTGCTTAGTAGTACTGTGGGTTGCGTTGTTATAAGCAAATTCCGCCAGAGGGAGAAGGTCCACCCAATCATCCTGTAGGTATGATGTGTAGCAACGCAGATATTGTTCTATACACTGGTTGACTCTTTCAGTCTGTCCGTTGGTCTGAGGGTGGTAGGGAGAAGTGAGCTTTCGCTCAATCCGTAATATTTGACAAAGAGCTTGCCAAAATTTGGAGATGAACTGTGAACCACGGTCGGATAAAAGAGTCTTTGGTATTCCGTGTAACTTGAACACGTTTCATCAGTAGTTCCGCTGTTTGTTTAGATGAAGGTAGTCTACGGATAGCGATGAAATGTGCCATCTTTGTCAGGTGGTCCACTGACACTAGAATGGTATTAAATCCTTTAGAAGGTGGTAGTTCTACTATAAAGTCTAAGGACACAACTTCCCATGGAACCTGGGGTATTGGTAGACTGCAGAGTAGACCAGATGGTTTTGTAGTGTCAATTTTGGACCTTGCACAGATGTCACATGAAGATACAAATTTTTGTACAGACGTCTTCATATCAGGCCACCAAAACTGCCTAGTAAGCAAATTAAGGGTTTTCGTCATACCCATATGTCCTGCCATGGGCACATAATGTGATAACTCCAAGATCTTGGTGCGCATAGTAGGGGGTATGTAGAGTTTGTCGTTGTAATAGAGGAAGCCTTCTGCATCAGTACTTAGATGTGGTGGAGGTGAATCTAATCCTATACTGTGCAAAATCTCTTCCTTCAGGGAACGAACAACCCCAATAATACGTTCTTAGGGTATTATAGGAATAGAAGGGATTTCAGCGCAGTTATCTTCGGTTAATCGTGATAGCGCATCCGCTTTTTTATTTTTGTCTGCAGGCGTGTAGGTCACTAAGAAGTTGAATCTTAGGAAGAATAATGACCATCGTACCTGCCGGTGGGAGAGAGTTTTGTTAGTCTGGAGGTATTGAAGGTTTTTATGATCTGTATATATGAGTATTGGTAACCGGGTACCCTCAAGTAGATGTCGCCAATTCTCCAGTGCCAGTTTTATGGCAAGCAACTCCTTTTCACCAACTGGGTAATTCACCTCTGGGCTGCTTAATGATTTTGAAAAGAAAGCAACTGGGTGGAGTGGTGAAGTATTTGTTGGTCGTTGGGAGAGAACTGCTCCTACTGCCATATTTGACGCATCTACCTCCAGAATATATTGGAGGGATGGGTCTGGATGGCGTAGTATGGGAGCAGAAGTAAAGCTTGATTTTAACAAGCAGAAAGCTCGATTTGCTTCTTCTGACCATTTGAATGGTTTCTTTATACTTGTCAGTTGTGTGAGAGGTCTCACAATGGCAGAAAAGTTCTTGATGAACTTCCTATAGAAGTTTGAAAATCCAAGGAATCGCTGTAATGCCTTACGAGTTGTTGGTATAGACCAGTCCAGAATACAGGATATCTTGCTCATATCCATCTTAATTCCGGTTTTGGATATGATGTATCCTAGGAATAATATTTCTTCTTTATGAAATAGGCATTTTTTTAATTTCACGTATAGATTGTGTGCGAGTAATCTGGATAACACAAGTCTTACATGTTTTATATGTTCAGAGAGAGATCGAGAATAGATAAGTATATCGTCCAGATATACTACAACACAGACATCAAGTAAGTCTCTAAAGATGTCGTTTATGAACCTTTGGAAAGCTGCGGGAGCATTACACAACCCGAATGGCATCACAAGATATTCGAATAATCCGTATCTGGTTCTGAATGCTGTTTTCCACTCATCTCCGTCACGGATTCGGATTAGGTTGTATGCCCCTTTCAGGTCTAATTTAGAGAAGTAAGTAGCCCCACGCACTTGTTCAATGAGTTCAGGGATGAGCGGTAAAGGATAGCGATCCTTTATTGTAATCGTATTTAATTGCCTATAATCGATAATAGGCCTAAGACTTGAATCCTTATTGCGGACAAAGAAAAGTCCTGCAGCTGTGGAAGAAGTAGAGGGTCTGATGAACCCTTTTGTCAAATTCTCATCCAAGTATTCCTTGAGATGAGAAAGTTCATCCTGTGAAAGAGGATAAACATGACCGAAAGGCAATTTGCTGTTTTGGAGTAGATCGATAGTGCAATCATAATCCCTATGGGGAGGCAACACTTGAGCATTTTTTTCAAGGAATACTTCGGACAGGTCCTGATAGCATAGTGGTGCAATCTCATCTGACACCACAGACAGGATCTTTCCATAAGATGGGAGGTTACACATAATCTCGCAATAGTGAGAAGGGAAAGACAAGGTCCATCTTTTCCAATCTATGATTGGTTGATGTGTGTGTAACCAGGGGAGTCCCAAAATAATAGAAAAATGGGGTGAAGATAGTATATCAAAAGTGGTGGTCTCCATATGAGACTTGTTAGTAGTGACAAGGAGTGCTTGTGTCTGGTTGGTGATTGGACCAGAAGATAGTGGAATACCGTTAATGAAACTAACAGAAACAGGTTTAGGTTTTGAAATAATAGGTATTTTATTTAAGGTAACAAAACATGTTTCAATATAGTTTCCACAAGATCCGGTGTCGATCATAGCCTTGGTGGTAATCCTAGTCTGGTCCCACTGCAATGTCAAATGAACAAAGAGATAGGGGTTGGAAAAGGAAGTCGTTAATCCTCCTAGCAAGACATGTGAACACTCACCCTCTTTTTTGCGGACAAGGGGACAGACGCTTATCAAATGATCCGGGGATGCGCAGTACATGCAGAGGTTTCTGGATCTTCTTCTGGCTCGTTCAGTAGTTGATCAAGGTGGGCGTATGGTTCCTACCTCCATGGGAGTAGGGTCAACGGCCGAAATCCGAGAAGGACTAGACAATGGCATTCCCATTTTCTCAGCCTTTCTTTCACGCAGTCGCCTGTCGATGTTGATACTGAGTTGTATTAAGGCATCCAATGTGCCAGGTAAATCCGCTCGGGCGAGCTCGTCTTTAACTGCTTCTGACAACCCGAGTCTGAATTGAGTTCGCAGAGATGTATCACTCCACCCTGAATCAAGGGTCCATCTTTTGAACTCAGCTACAAAGTCTTCTACAGGTCTCCTTCCTTGTTTTAAAGCCCTCAATTGAATATCAGCAGTACTCTGCCTGTTGGGGTCATCATATAAACTAGCGAGTTCCGCTAGGAATAAAGAATAGGAGTTGAGAAGCTGATCATTTTTCTCAAAGAGAGAGTCTGCCCAAGCCCGTGGATCACCCGTTAAGTATGAGATAACGGTACAGACTTTAATTTGATCAGTAGGGTATGTACGAGGTTTTAACAAAAAAAGCAATTGACATGCGTTTTTGAATTCAAAAAATTTTTTCCGATCACCTGTAAACACTAGAGGAGGGTTTATTTTAGGTTCAGGGGGTTGAGCAGCAGTAAGCCGTGACAGACGGGTTACCTGCTGTGTCAGAGTCTGATTTTCTTCTTTTACTTCAGTAAGAGCAAGTATTAATGCATTTACTTGTTGTGTTAATTGTGTCACTTGAGTGGGTAATTCTGCTGAATCCATTTTTTAGGTTCGTTCAATCTGTAACGCTCCTGCGTTTTTGTAGTAGGCTGGATTTGCAGCTTCAGAATCTCCACTCGGTAGTCATGTAGAGATGTGTTGAATAACCAGATCCAACTCTCCAGACTCATCACTGTGGGCCTGTCAGCTTCAGCATACAGATATACACACTCAATAAGATGTTCCTGGAGTGATAGGATGTATATAATAGTATGAAGATGATGTGCTGAAGGGACAGGTGTGAACAGTGACAGAGATGGTAAGCACTTGATAGAAATGTTCAGGAGAGTATTAGATGGTATTAGGTAGAATGCAGATAGGTTAGTAATCGAGTATGGTAACAGGTGGTAAGGACAGCCGATGACAAATACAGGATAGACTAACCCAGTGCAAGGATAGATGGTAGTAGACTCAAGAGCTAGCAATCTATGTAACAGTGCAGATGATAGAATTAGTATGCATAGATAGTAACAGTCCTTAATGTGCAGAGGTAGATAGTGTAAGTAAGGTTATGGAGGATTCCCCTGTGGAGTACTTATCACTAGTAAGGTTATTAGTAGAAGGGTCCAGTAGTGAGGGAGTGATCCAGTAGCGAGATACAGGGATCAGTAGCGAGGTTCCGGTCTGTTCCAAGTAAAAGAGAATAGCTGGAGGTTCCGGCAGCAAGACAAGCTTGTAAGCATGTGGACACACAGGCAGGATGAACGAACAACGTGAGAGAGAACGCCGGCGGTTGAAATAGCCGCTCTGCGGCGCTCGGCGATGACGTCATCGGTCTTAAAGGTGTATGCGTACCACCTAATTAGAAAGGTGGGACGCATATTGAAAGAAAATGGAAAAATAAGGGTACCAGAGGTACCAGAATCTTACAACGACTACCAGGATAGTGGTCATCCTTTTTGAAAGGGGAAGATCAACCACAAAATCCATAGAAATTGACCCCCATGGTCTTGATGGAAGAGGAAGTGGTTGAAGTAACTCCAGAGGAGAAGATCGGGGTGTCTTATTGCGAGCACAGTTCAGACAGGAGGCCACATATCTCTTGACATCCTTCTTGTACCCAGGCCACCAAAAGGTACGTGATAAGAGTTCTTCTGTTTTAGAAATCCCAAAATGACCAGCAAGTTTAGAGTCATGAACCAATTTGAGGGCCTCCACCCGAACAGATTCAGGTACATAGAGGCGATGCGCTTGAGTCCAAAAGCTGTTCTTGTACAGTATTTGAGATTAATGTTCCTAGGAGGATTATTAAGAAGTGGGTCATTCTCATACCCCTGCTTAAGAAGATTAAAAAATGTTTTAGAACTTGTGGCCCCAAGAAAGTTATTTTGAGAATCGTTCATTCGGAGTTGCTTTCCTGGAGAGGCCCAGACAACATCCGCGATAGAGCATCAGCCTTACCGTTCCGTGACCCAGGGCTGTACGAAATAACAAAATTGAACCTGGAGAAGAATAGGGTCCAACGTGCTTGTCTAGATGACAGTCTTTTGGCAGAACAAATAAATTCTAAATTTTTATGATCCGTGAGAACGGTTACAGAGTGCTTAGCCCCTTCCAACAGATGCCTCCACTCAGAAAATGCTTCCTTAATTGCCAGCAGCTCCTTGTTTCCGATGTCATAATTCTTTTCGGCAGAAGACGTCAATCAGGAGAAATAAGCACAAGGATGGAGCTGCCTTTTTTCGCCAATTCGCTGAGAAAGGATAGCTCCCACAGCAGAATCTGAAGCATCCACTTCTACGATGTAAGGTAGCTCTGAATCAGGATGTACCAGTGTTGGTGCAGAAGTGAAAAGATTCTTTAATTTAGTAAAGGCGGCCTGTGCCTCTGGTGACCACAAAAAGGGCATCCCTTTCTTTGTCAGCTGCGTAATTGGAGCAATTACCTTGGAGACGTTCCTTATAAATCTTCTGTAAAAGTTGGCAAATCCAACAAATTGTTGTATTTCCTTAACATTCTTAGGGACAGGTCAATACACCACTGCTTTGATCTTATCGGGATCCATGCTCACTCCTTCAGAAGAAATGATGTATCCCAAGAACTGGATCTTAGTTTGTTCAAACTCGCATTTCTCTAGTTTAATGTAAAGTTGATTCCGCCTTAGTCTCTCGAAGACAGTACAAACGTGCTTGCGGTGTTGTTCCAAATTATCAGAAAAAAATAAGAATATCATCCAAATATGCTATTACAAACTGATCCAACAAATCTCGAAAAACATCATTAATGAAATGTTGGAAGGTTGCGGGAGCATTGCAAAGTCCAAAAGGCATAACCAAAGACTCAAAATGTCCATATCTGGTTCTGAAAGCAGTTTTCCATTCATCTCCAGGACGAATGTGGACCAGGTTGTATGCCCCTTGTAAATCTAATTTGGTAGGGTGGAGTCCTTTTTCTCTAAGAAGAATAAGGCCGCTCCAGCAGGAGAAGTTGAGTGTCTAATAAAACCTTTTTTTAGATTCTCATCAAGCCACTCCCTGAGCACCTTCAGTTCAGGTTCAGATAAGGAATAAAGACGGCCAAAGGGAATCTCTGCCCCTGGAAGCAATTCAATGGGACAATCATAAGAGCGATGTGGAGGCAGGTGATCCACATTTTTTTTATCCCAAAATCCTTAAATTCAAGATATTGTGGAGGCAGCTCTTCGTATGACTGGGTAGTTACCATAGCTGTTTGTGAGTCCTGGGTTGACGGTGGGCTTATTTGGTAAGATCTTTTGCAATGTTCTTTGCAATAGTCAGAGGTAAGTTTTAAAGAACGTGTCTCCCAGTTGATGGAAGGATTATGGATAGAGAACCAAGGAATACCCAGGATGATAGGGAATTTAGGCAATGTGATCAGCTGAAAGTCTCCTGATGGTCAGTCTCGATTAAGAGTTCAAGTGTGACAGTCTCGTGGGTAACAGGTCCTGAAGACAAAGGTGAGCCGTCCACAGTTTCCATATCAATTGGGGCAAATTTATTTCTTCTTTGTATGTTATTATTTTGGGCAAATTCAATGTCCATGAAGTTCCCCCCGACCCCTGAGTCCAGAATAGCGGAGCAAGGTATTTCACTGTCTTCAGTGATAAGCTTTACAGGGATGACAAAATGAGAAGATAACGAATTAACTTTATTAGCTTCTTGAATCAAAGGAGAGACAGACTGAGAAATTGAGTTTATTTGTTCAGATACCATAAGTTCCGTTGCCGTAATTGTTCTTTTAAATTTATTGGGACAATTGATTGCATAATGCCCAGATTCTCCACAATAAAGACATAAGTTTTCTGAACGTCGTCTTTCTTTCTCCTGAGTGGTAATAGATCTTTTAATAGCATCCACCTGCATAGGTTCAGGAGTGTCAGAACCTGGAAGAACTCTTGGACCCTTAGGAGTATACTGAGTAGTAGAAAAACGCATGCCCCCATTACTGCCTAGAATTCCCTGCCTCTCTTTTCTCCTTTCAGTAAGTCTTTTATCAATTCGAATACATAATTTAATAAAGGCCTCAAGGTCATCAGGACTTTCTACTCGGGCAAGCTCATCTTTTACTTGTTCAGAGAGTCCTTGACGAAACTGACTTTTTTGCGCTGCTGGATTCCAATTGGTATCTGAAATACAACGTCGGAATTCAGTTGTGTACTCTGCAACAGAGCGCCTCCCCTGCCGTAAATTGTACAATTTTGCCTCAGCAGTAGCGCAGCGGTTGGGATCATCAAAAACTTGATTCATGGCATCCACAAAATTATTGAAATTATCAAGGATGACATCATCTTTCTCCACATAAGGGGAGGCCCAGGCTAAGGCTTCTTCAGTCAGGAGATGGATGATAAACAGCACATTTTTCCTGTCAGAAGTAAATGCAGCAGGTTGCATTTCAAAGTATATACGAAATTGATTAAGAAAACCTCTGTAATTGTGATGGTCTCCATTAAACTTGAGTGGGAGGGGCATTCGTATGCTAGTATCAACCGCAACAGCATCTCGAGAACGCATGTCCCACAACTGTCTGTGCAGATCAAGGATGTCCTCTTGTAGCCCTTTCACTTCAGTTTGTAACTCAGCAAATTTTTCCTGGTAGGTAGTACCAAACGCCTGCAACTCAGAGATTTGTACCCTGAAAGGAGCCACAGCAGCTACTACAACTGCCTCCATGTTTTGGGCCAGAATCTTCTCTCCCAGTACGGCTGCACCTTTCCCCATTTAGGTGCAGTCCATCCCTACTAAAGAGCCAGTAGCCGACTGAGAAGTCGGCCCAGTTCTCCAGGAACCCAAACCTCTTCTTACTACACCAGCTCCTCAGCCACTTGTTAACTTCCCTAATCTCCCGCTGCCTCTCTGGCGTGGCTCGAGGTACAGGTAGAATTTCTGAGAATACTACCTTGGAGGTCCTTCTCCTCAATTTAGCTCCTAAGTCCCTGAAATCGTTTTTTAGGACTCTCCACCTTCTTCTAACTTTGTTATTGGTACCCACGTGTACCATGACAGCCGGGTCCTCCCCAGCTCCACCCAATAATCTGTCCACCGAATCTATGATGTGTCGAACCCGAGCGCCCGGTAAACAACAAACAGTTCAGCGCTCACGGTCTTTTTGACAGATTGCCCTTTCTTTCCTTCTAATAATTGAGTCCCCTACCACCAGAACCTTTCTTTCCTTACCCTTAGCCTCGCTCATGCTCTCACTGGAGGAGTTCTTCACCTGGCAGCTAGGAGCGTCGCTCTGCTCCAGCAATGCTGGTCCCTGACTGGTTTCCCCAACATCACGCAACAGGGCGTATTTATTGGGAGGTTCCAGCCCAGGACCGGCCTCCTTGACTCTTTCTCCTCTACACTTTCTAACTGTCACCCAACTACTCTGCTCTGGTGCCTGCACCCTTGTCTCTCCACCCGCCTCTGTGCTGGCCCCTGCCGGCACCCTTACGGGTACGTTCCCAGCTCTCCTTAAAGTTGAAACCCAAGTCTTGAGGAATAGGGGCTTAACAGTTTTGATCATCCCTAAGCTCTTCAAAGCTTTAACAGACTCTTTCTCAGGTGCTGGTTTACCACCCTGCTTCTTTCTTACTGGCTTCAACCGCTTGACAGTTGAAATCCAAGTCTTGAGGAACAGGGGCCTAACAGATTTGATCATCCCTAAGCTCTTCAAAGCTTTAACAGGCTCTCTTTGGGCCCTTCCAGATTGTCTAGATCTTCTTTCTCAGGTGCTGGTTTATCACCCTGCTTCTTTTTTACTGGCTTTAACCACTTGACAGGTGAAACCCAAGTCTTGAGGAACAGGGGCCTAACAGATTTGATCATCCCTAAGCTCTTCAAAGCTTTAACAGGCTCTCTTTGGGCCCTTCCAGATTGTCTCGATCTTCTTTCTCAGGTGCTGGTTTACCACCCTGCTTCTTGTTTACTGGCTTTAACCACTTGACGGGTGAAACCCAAGTCTTGAGGAACAGGGGCCTAACAGATTTGATCATCCCTAAGCTCTTCAAAGCTTCAACAAAGTTTACCATCGCACTTGGAAAGTGTATTTCTCTTGGTGTGTGACAAGGGAATTCCATTACAGGAAGTCCTCCTTGGGGCAGATCCTGTCTGTTTTGCACACAGGTTTGGATCAGTATTTGATTAGTGACCTTGTGGGATCTTAGCATGGTTTTCTCCTTTCTAAGAGTGGAATTCCAGATACCACCTAATTTTAAAACTGCCCCCTTCCCCATCCTAACACCTATTCTGACTAACCTATGTAAGAAAGATCCATACACTTATTTTCAGGTCACTCTAGTCCGGTCATGTAAACTCCCCTGTGTCAGTCAGTATTAGGTGGTGCCTGGAATTCCACTTTAAAAGACCACCCTTTGAACCTATGATGTATATTCCTCTGTCTATCCTTACTCACGAGAAAGATTGCCTTTCTTGTCACTATGCTTTCTATTAGACAGGTTTCTGAGTTGGCAACCTTGACCTGTAAAGGACCCTTTGTTTGGTGCATACATACAAGGTTGTTTTAAGGCACCAGGCCCCAGAAAGGATTCTTGTTAAGGTCTTTTTTTCCTTCTTTCTTAACCAGGAAATTGTCCTACTATCCCTCTGCCCTGCTTCCAAACATCCAATGGAAATTATCTTCCATTGCCTGGATGGGGTAAGCGCTGTTTTAGTTTCTCTCTTTTCAACAGTCCAATTCTGTTTTTAATTCCTGAAGGTCACCTTAGGGGACAGCTTGCTTCCCCTTTTCATCTGTCTAGATAGATTTGACAGCTCAGCTTATGAGCTCGATGGCAAGGTTCCCCTTTTCCTGGAAAGGGCACACTTAAGTAGATCTGTTAGTGGCTTTTCAGCATCATGCATGTTTCTCAGATTTACAAGGCTGTTACCTGATCCTGTTCACATCTTCATTAAAGTACTACCAGAATACATTACAGGACGCAGGTCCCTCCCCTCTGTCCTTATGATTCACTCATGCTACTGCTTGCTAACAAAATTGAGGCATGCTAGAAGTGGGAGGTATTATACTGGGCTCTTCTTTCTGATTTTATGGCAGTGTCCAAATTTTTAAAGGCAGCAGCATAACCAATGTTCCCTAATTCTCTTCCTGTGTCCTATATAGTACTCCAAGAAAAAGGTTTTTATGGTAAGTCAGGAATCCCATTTTTTCTGTATTTGCATAAAATCTTTTTTGCTCTTTCCACTATTTTATCATTAAAGCGTTTTTAAGTTTACAAAAAGTGTAGCTGCTGACTTATAATAAACACATACTCACCTGTCTCATGATCCAGCGATGCAGCCGCTCGAAGCCACACTCCTCCCTCTCGCCTTCCCTGGCGCAGGCATTACAAGTATGGGCACCTGGCTGTGACCGCTTGCAGCTTTACAGCTTGGTGCGCACTGCGCCTTCTCAGTTGCTGGGCAACCTTCTGGGACCTGTGAGAACTTCCGCTCGAGTTGCCTAGGCGGCCTGAGCAGAAGTGGGAGCTGGGTACCTGTCAAAACTAGGTACCCGCTCCCCCCCACTTTTGGGTGGAACTCCGCTTTAACATCTGAGGTCTTTTTTTCTTCTTTTTGGGTCTTAATTACCTCGCTCATTAATGGTATGCTGTAACTTTGGGCATTAATTATACACAATTATTTTGTGGGTTGAACTGGATGGACTTGTATAATAACTTGTGTCATTTTTCAACCAGATTAACTATGTAATTATAGTTATTGATCTGTTTACTTTTAGAACCCATGAGATGCAGGCATATGATGAGGCTGAGCAGGTCACAGTGGAAGTGAAGTCATGGGAACAGAACGCTGTTGCTGAACCAGGAGAGAAGCATGGGTGAGATAAATTATTTGATAGGTCTGTTGGTTACCTATGTTACTCTTTCCCCTTTCCTTTTGCTAATATGTATAACAAGCCAGAATATGGGTCCAGTTTATGCATCTTACTACAATTTGACAATATCTGAAAACTAGAGTTTACTTTATTATGAAATTTATAGGATAATAGCAATTGGCAACACTTAACTAATCATTTTCACAACTAAATCCTACTACTGAAAAAAACGAATTAGGTGTATATAAATAGGATTAAAAAATACAAACTTTTTATTGTACTAACTTAACACTTAAAAGACAAGCTTTCAAGAGTTTTTCTTTTCCTTTCCTTTCTTTTTCTAACAACTTGTCTCCAGATCAGTCCACAGTGAGCAATGAGCAGTCCTGCAGGCTACACGCAGCACAGCTCTTCCACATGGCTGAGCTGCGACTGGCATGGCGCCCAAACCAGCATCTGGTCTGCAGGGAGAGGCGGAGTGTGGATGATATCACTCCGCCTTCCCCCCTGCAGCCGTAACTAAGCGAGCTGCATTGGCTGACTCCGTCTCCACCATGCTTTAATAAATGCTCGGTACTACAGCAGCAACCAGGGCTGGAGCAAACGATTTTTGTCTACAAAGGCAAATGTGCATTTTACAGCCCCTAGTGCCCTGAGGTGGGTGCTGTCGACCCTGACAGTAAGCACTCTGAATACTAGGAAACCAACACTTGGCAAGAGGCTCCACCAATTAAAGTGAGCAGTCTAAATACTAGGGACTCAACATTGGGCAAGGGGCTTTAACAATCACAGTAAGCTATTTGAATACCGGGGGGCCCAACATTAGGCAAGAGACTCCACCAATAATAGCAAGAAGCCTGAATACCAGGGAACCAACTTTAGGCAAGAGGCCCCACCAAAAAACAAGCCATATGACTTCTAGGGACCTAAGATGAAGCACCGTATTCAGCACCTGGCAGTAGTGCTCAGCCACAAGACAAACAGTGAGCCAACTCCAAGTTTTGCATAACGCTTTATCCCCACATACCTAACACATAGACAAGAGAGCAGAAACCTGAAGTGGCCACCCCAAACTCCAGGTTTGTCCACCCATGGATTCAAATGGATTTATATAAATACAGCGTTTAAATAACCTAAAAGCACCAAATTCATCTCCTACATGAAGTGAATACAAAATTCATATATCTGTGGTAAAATATTTGTGCATTAAAATTTTTAATTTATCCACTATATAAATAAATTGCTTTATAAACCAAACATAAAATCAAACTCTTGTACCATCAAAAACATTTTTTAGAGTGCATATATAAAAAGTGTGTTGTGCTCAATATCCCAATGTGTCACAAATTCCACTAAATGTACTAAAAATACTAAATGTAATATCCATACTGTTCACCATCAGTATTTTCCATTACATGATTTTCCTCCACCTTCACAGCACACTCCCTGGATACACTGACCCACCAATCCTGGGCCAGCTTTCACTCCATAACCAGAGGTTTCCACCACTCCTCCTCTTGAACTTCACCAGAGGTTTGCTAATGCAGGTTGGGGTAAAGACAATAAAAAAAGTCTGTAAAACCTCTTTTTAATAAAACCACATAAAAACCAGTAACACTGCACATAGACTGAGCTCGCACCAGCTGTGCTGTAGAGTAAGTGGTGCACCTGAGTGCTGGGATACAGTATGAATTATGTGAGTGTTACTGTTTTTTATGTGGTTTTATTAAAAAGAGGTTTTACACTGTGGCAATTTTTATTGTCTTTACCCCAACTTGCATGAGCCAGATGTAAAGGAGGAGAATCAGCGGTGCTGCATGAGGGGGTGACCTGGCTAAATTATGGGAGGAGTGAAGGAGTGGTGCAAACCTCTGGTTATTAATTGCAAGCTACCCTAGGATTGGTGGGTCAGTGTATCCATTAGTTTTAGTTACAACACTAATGGCTAACTGCAGCCACTGAGGTGAAAGTGAGGGATAGAGTGGTTAATAGTAGTTTATAAGCTCCTATAGATGCAGTCTGACCCCAGCACACACTATACAGCTCCCATAGACAATGCTGGACCACAGAGCCACTATGAGCAGCACATGACACTGAGCTTGAACTTGTGAGATAACCCTGGTATGTGTTCAAAAATGATATATTGAACTATTGGTAAACTCACCTGTGTCCTGTCCTAGGCACACCAGCCGTGTCATCTCCACCCCCCCCCCCCCAAATCACATCATAATGCTCTCACTCACTGCAGGCACACAGTACGGACCAGCTGGTAGGTTGGGGGAGGGGTGTGGGCAGGAAGATGTCAGCAGAGCCCTCATTGGACACAGGAAACAAGGCTCTGTGGGTTCATATAACCCAGAACACACAGCAAGTGAACTCCACAATGGCAGCCCTGCCCCTCGGGATGCCCAGGCACCCTACATGACTATAACGACTATATAAAGGCGGCCCTGGCCAGCGGGGTCCAGTTCCACTTGTCAGGGCCCCCTCTAGGTGGCAGACCGCAAGGGCCCATCCACTGCAACCCTGGTAGTTCCACCACTGCCCGGCAGCCTAATCTAGTGTGGGGGGATTAGGGGCAAGGAATAACCAGGAGGGGGGGGGGCTTGCCCCCCTGTAGTGACGCCACTGCTAATATCCACTGATTGTGAAGAATAGCTAGGAAGCTGGTAACAAAGATTACCTTGTAGTAATTTGTGATTTGCCTGCTACAGAGCTAGAGGGTGGTTTCCACACACAAATGTTGTATAGAAATCTGTTGTTAAATTTGTGACATTACATATGCTAAAAAAATCAATCTGCGCTACCCAATATAATAATAAATAAAGAACATAAAATAACACCACTGTGCATTCGATGTGATAAATCTTCTTAGTGACTCCTTCAGTGACCACCACAAATAGGTAAAAAACCTGCTCACTAGAGACCCCACTACAGAGTCTGCAAGGCATCAATCAGTATCCTCCTGCTAGAGCACTGGGATGAAGGATCACTCCCCCTTTCCTCTCCACATCAAACGCTCCACACTCCAAGAAGAGATCCATACAGCTCTCTGCAATCACAATTTATTAGGTAAAATCGGAATAAAAACACAGAATTGTAAGAAAAGGCATGAAAGGTAACAGCACTTCCTAGTATATGACATTATAGGCTCGGCTCCTCCCACCTATACGCGTTACGCCGGTTATTGAGCTCCCTTCCAAGCCCAAATTTGTGACATTATCAGCATTCAGTGTTCAGAGGCTTCCTGCTTACACAGTGCGGAGCTGATCTACTTCTCTATGCTGCTCTGCAGCAACGGATGATTAACCTAAATGTATTATTCATAATAAAAGCTGTCAGCAAGCAGTCATTTATTACTATGTGTGGTCTATTTTTACTCATTTACCATTTTTTTGCTAATTGATCTTGTCCCTACTGATTTGATCAAACACCCTGCCACAAAAAAATGAAAAGCCCAAGTGTAGTTTTATATTTTAATATAAATCTGTAGCCTAAGAATTGTAAAATTAAATGCGGCAGAAGTTGTCCCAAAGTACATAGTTCTTGTACTTCTTTTGGATGACAGGCATACCGCGATTCTGTTTGCGAGATATTACCGCGATTCATCGGGCGACAATCACACCGTGTTTGGGGTGCCATTGGAAGTGACCAGGATCACATGGGCGTCCTGCGATTTGCTGTGATTCGGGATCACTGACAGAACCGCAAAAATTCTGCCCACGATCTGGGATGTCAAGATGTGAACGGAGCCTAAAGGATGGGGCACTTTACAAAAAGACTGCTGTTCTGTAATAAAAAAAAAAAAAGGAAAAGAAAGCCTTGAACTAACCAAAAAAATCATATATAAAGTACCATGACATCATTGCACAATAATCTGTTCATTCAGCTGCCTTTAACAAATGAGTACAACGCATTTCCAAGTTTGTCAGTTGTGCCACTGCATTACCTAATAGACTGCCAGAAACAAAATTTTATAAGGAAATACAATTATTGCAATAAATCACAATTCCCACTAAAATAACAATTAAAAACCAATAGCCCATTAAAAGATAAAATAAAAGAAATCAGCTTTCTGTCCTCTGTGAACATCAAGGATGCCTATTTGCATATCCCCATCTTTCCTTCACATCCACACTACCTGCATTTTACTATGTGCACGCATTCCTACTAGCTTGTTGCCCTTAGGTTTGTTAACTGCACTTTGGGTCTTTACCAAGATGCCAGTCATTGTGCATGTTCTTCATTCACAGACATACACATAGTGGGACACTTAGACAGCTTTCCCGAGGGAATAATTGGCACAGGCCTTGTGTGCCCATTAAACTGTTTCACGATTTTATATATATATATATATATATATATATATATACAGTGGGTACGGAAAGTATTCAGACCCCCTTAAATTTTTCACTCTTTGTTATATTGCAGCCATTTGCTAAAATCATTTAAGTTCATTCTTCTTCCTCATGAATGTACACATAGCACCCCATACTGACAGAAAAACACACAATTGTTGACATTGTTGCAGATTTATTAAAAAAGAAAAACTGAAATATCACATGGTCCTAAGTATTCAGACCCTTTGCTGTGACACTCATATATTTAACTCAGGTGCTTTCCATTTCTTCTGATCATCCTTGAGATGGTTCTACACCTTCATTTTAGTCCAGCTGTGTTTGATTATACTGATTGGACTTGATTAGGAAAGCCACACACCTGTCTATATAAGACCTTCCAGATCACAATGCATGTCAGAGCAAATGAGAATCATGAGGTCAAAGGAACTGCCTGAAGAGCTCAGAGACAGAATTGTGGCAAGGCACAGATCTGGCCAAGGTTACAAAAAGATTTCTGCTGCACTTAAGGTTCCTAAGAGCACAGTGGCCTCCATAATCCTCAAATGGAAGACGTTTGGGACGACCAGAACTCTTCCTAGAGCTGGCCGTCCGGCCAAACTGAGCTATCGGGGAAGAAGAGCCTTGGTGAGAGAGGTAAAGAAGAACCCAAAGATCACTGTGGCTGAGCTCCAGAGATGCAGTCAGGAGATGGGAGAAAGTTGTAGAAAGTCAACCATCACTGCAGCCCTCCACCAGTCGGGGCTTTATGGCAGAGTGGCCCGACGGAAGCCTCTCCTCAGTGTAAGACACATGAAAGCCCGCATGGAGTTTGCTAAAAAGCACCTGAAGGACTCCAAGATGGTGAGAAATAAGATTCTCTGGTCTGATGAGACCAAAATAGAACTTTTTGGCCTTAATTCTAAGCGGTATGTGTGGAGAAAACCAGGCACTGCTCATCACTTGTCCAAATTTAAGGGGGTCGTCTAAATACTTTCCGTACCCACTGTATATATATATATATATATGGCTGAGGCAGTCCACGCCCATCTCGGACGTAACGCGTACAGGGATTGGTCCATCTGATCCATGGCCTTAACCAGGAAGTAATACAGCACGGTCCCAGCACGCTGCAGGCTCTGCATACTGTTACTCGCTTTTATATGTAGGATATCATGTAAGTGCGATTCCTTTGCTTATGAACTAATTAAATGTTACATACAGAGAGCACTAGATCCCCTTTTCTTTTATTTCATGGCTTGGGGGATGCATCCTGGATTAGTGCTTATCCTTGACATTATACTGCGGTAAAGGATTGCTTCTGCGCCATCTGATGTTTGAGACCTTGGAGCTGTGTTCCCTGATTCTTTTGAGAGATATATGTGTTTTGACCCTGTAGGGTCGCGTTATTAAGGTGAGAGGCAGAGATTGCTTGTTGGAGGGAAGCTGCAAGCACGGAAGTCACATTTACTGTGTGTTTTTTCACCGAACCACAAGTGGACTACCTTTCCTTAATTGCATATCTTCAAACTATGGACTGTCTCTCGCAATACTTATATCAATATCATTGTGCATTTTTATGTTGATTTTGTCTCTGTGGGATATCTATCAGAGGATTTTAGACTGCGCTGCACTACTATTTTATATATATATATATATATATATATATATATATATATATATATATATACATATATATATATATATATATACAGTATCTCACAAAAGTGAGTACACCCCTCACGTTTTTGTAAATATTTTATGATATCTTTTCATGTGACAACACTGAAGAAATGACACTTTGCTACAATGTAAAGTAGTGAGTGTTAAGCTTGTATAACAGTGGAAATTTGCTGTCCCCTCAAAATAACTCAACAGACAGCCATTAATGTCTAAGCTGCCGACAACAAATGTGAGTATCCCCCTAAGTAAAAATGTCCAAATTGAGCCCAAAGTGTCAATATTCTGTGTGGCCACCATTTTTTTCCATCAATGCATTAACCCTCTTGGGCATGAAGTTCACCAGAGCTTCACAGGTTGCCACTGGAGTCCTCTTCCACTCCTCCATCACGACATCACGGAGCTGGTAGAAGTTAGAGACCTTGTGCTCCTCCACCTTCCATTTGAGGATACCCCACAGATACTCAATAGGGTTTAGGTCTACATAGTAACATAGTTTGTGAGGTTGAAAAAAGACATCAGTCCATCCAGGTCAAAATATGATGTGTGTGTGTGTTTGCTGTGAACCGTACATTGTATACCCCTTTGTGTTGTGGTCTTTAAGGTGCCCATCTAATAGTTTTTTGAAACTATCGATGCTCCCTGCTGATACCACTGCTTGTGGAAGAGAATTCCACATCCTTACTGCTCTGACAGTAAAGAACCCCCTAGGTATTTTAGGATTAAACCGTTTTTCCTCTAGTTTAGTGAGTGGCCACGTGTCTTATTGTATTCCCTTTCCCTAATAAGTTTGTTCCTTATGCTAGGGTCCTCACCAGTACAGTATTTGTACATTGATATCATATTCCCTCTCAAGCGTCTCTTCTCCAGAGAGAATAAGTTTAACGCCTGTAGTCTTTCCTCATAGCTGATGTCCTCCATTCCCCTAATTATTTTTGTTGCTCTTCTCTGGACTCTCTCCAGTTCTAGCACATCCTTTCTGAGGACAGGTGCCCAGAACTGGATGGAATACTACAGATGTGGCCAGGTCAGAGTGTTGTAGAGTGGGAGAATAATCTCTTTATTTCTGGAATGAATCCCCTTTTTTATGCATCCCAGTATTTTGTTGGCTTTGCTTGCAGCGGCTTGGCATTGCATGCCACTGCCAAGCCTGTTGTCCACTAGTACCCCCAGGTCTTTTTCCGTCTTAGATTCACCCAGAGGTTCCCCCCACAGTGAGTAGCTTGCTTTCGTGTTTCTGGTGCCCAAGTGCATTACTTTACATTTTTCAACATTAAACCTCATCTGCCATTTAGTTGCCCACCCCATTATTTTGTTCAGGTCCGCTTGTAAGGTTTCCACACCCTGCATAGAAGGTATTGGCATGCTTAGTTTAGTATCATCCGCAAATACCGAGATTATGCTGGATATCCCCTCCTCTAGGTCGTGTATGAATAAATTAAACAGGATTGGCCCCAGGACAGAACCTTGGGGGACCCCACTTTCCACACCCGCCCAATCCGAGTACTCCCTATTTATCACCACCCTCTGGACACTCACCTGGAGCCAGTTCTCTATCCAGGTACTCACCCTATGGTCCATACCTACGTACCTTAGTTTGTACAGTAAGCGTTTGTGGGGAACGGTGTCAAAGGCCTTTGCAAAGTCCTGATACATCACATCTACAGGCCTTCCTTTGTCTAGATGGCAACTCACTTCATCGTAGAAGATTAATAGATTGGTCTGGCAAGAACGATTTTTCATGAATCCATGCTGGTTACTACTAATAATACAGTTTTCATTACTAAAGTCTTGTATGTGGTCCCTTAACATCCCCTCCAAAATCTTGCAGACTACAGATGTTAGGCTGACCAGTCTATAGTTACCCGGGATATATCTCGGCCCTTTTTTAAATTTTGGTACCACGTTGGCTTTTTTCCAATCAGCTGGCACCATACCCATCTGTAGACTATCCTTAAAAATCAAGAATAATGGTCTGGCTATCACCTGGCTGAGTTCCTTAAGTACCCTCGGGTGCAAGCCATCCGGTCCCGGTGATTTATTTATGTTAAGTTTCTCTAGTTTAGTTTTAAGTCTATCTTCTGTTAACCATGGGGGTACTTCCTGAGGTGTATTATTTAATTTATCATTACAAGCTGGGTTAGTGTAGCCCCCCGATTCTTTTGTGAAGACTGAAGATAAGAAATTATTGAACACTTTCGCCTTCTCTCTGTCCTCAGTGGCCAGCTTCCCTTCGTCATCTTTTATGGGGCCAATGTGTTCTGGCCTCACTTTCTTACTATTTATATACTTAAAGAATTTATTGGGGTTTTTCTTGAGACATGCTTGGCCAGTGCATCACCTTTACCCTCAGCTTCTTTAGCAAAGGCAGTGGTTGTCTTGGAGGTGTGTTTGGGGTTGTTATCATGTTGAAATACTGCCCTGCAGCTCAGTCTCCAAAGGGAGGGGATCATGCTCTGCTTCAGTATGTCACAGTACATGTTGGCATTCATGGTTCCCTCAATGAACTGTAGCTCTCCACTGCCGGCAGCACTGATGCAGCCACAGACCATGACACTCCCACCAGCATACTTGACTGTAGGCAAGACACACTTGTCTTTGCACTCCTCACCTGGTTGCTGCCAGACACGCTTGACACCATCTGAATCAAATAGGTTTATCTTGGTCTCATAAGACCACAGGACATGGTTCCAGTAATCCATGTCCTTAGTCTGCTTGTCTTCAGCAAACTGTTTGCGGGCTTTCTTGTGCATCATCTTTAGAAGAGGCTTCCTTTTGGGATGACAGCCATGCAGACCAATTTGATGAACTGTGTGGCGTATGGTCTGAGCAATGACAGGCTGACCCCCACCCCTTCAGCCTCTGCAGCAATGCTGGCAGCACTCATACATCTATTTCCCAAAGACAACCTCTGTATATGACGCTGAGTACGTGCACTCAACCTCTTTGGTCGACCATGGCGAGGCCTGTTCTGAGTGGAACCTGTCTTGTTAAACCCCTGTATAGTCTTGGCCACCGTGCTGTAGCTACGTTTCAGGGTCTTGGCAATCTTCCTATAGTCTAGGCCATCTTTATGTTACATATATAGTTACATAGTAGGTGAGGTTGAATAAAGACAATAGTCCATCCAGTTCAACCTGTGTAGGTGTGTGTGACTGTAATCATCTAACATAGCCTTTAATCTAAAGTAAAGAACCCCCCACGTTGCCTGAGGTTAAAACGCTTCTCCTCTAATCGCATTGTATGTCCTCGAGTCCTCATGCAATTCCTTCGAATGAACAGCTTTTTTTCTAAGCTGAGATCCCCGTTAAGATATTTATAAATTGCTATCATGTCCCCTCTCAGACGTCTCTTCTCCAGGGAAAATAAATCAAGCGATTGCAGACGCTCCTCATAATCAAGGTCCTCCAATCCCCTAATTAGTTTAGCTGCCCTTCTCTGGACTTTCTCCAGCTCCAACACATCCCTCCTGAGGACTGGCGACCAGAACTGGACAGAATACTCCAGATGCGGTCGGACCAGAGTTTTATAAAGTGAAAGGATTATAGTCTTATCTCTGGAATACATCCCTTTCTTTATGCATGCTAATATTCTGTTGGCTTTGGAAGCTGCCGCTTGACATTGCATGCTGTTGCCTAATCTATCATCAACCAAGACTCCCAGATCTTTCTCCATTTTTGATTCCCCCAAGGGTTCCCCTCCTAACGTGTATTGTGTTTTTATGTTTTTAGTCCCCAAGTGCAAAACCTTACACTTCTCCACGTTAAACCTCATTTGCCATGTCGTTGCCCACTCCGTAATTTTGTCCAGATCATTTTGTAGGATATCTGCTTCATGCTGTGCAGTTATTGCCCTGGCCAATTTTGTGTCATCTGCAAAAACTAATAACGAACTACTGATCCCGTCCTCAATGCTGTTTATGAATAAATTGAACAAGGTCGGTCCCAAGACTGGGCCTTGGGGGACCCCGCTTACCACCTCAGACCAGTCTGAGTATGCGCTGTTTATTACCACCCTTTGGACACGGCCTTTTAGCCAGTTCCGTATCCAAGAGCAAACCCTGCTGTCGATACCTGCAGACCTTATTTTATAAATTAAGCGCTTGTGGGGAACTGTATCAAACGCCTTAGCGAAATCCAAGTACACCACATCCACTGGTCTGCCCCTATCTAGCTCACAGCTCACCTCCTCGTAGAATGCTAAGAGATTGGTTTGACAAGAATGCCCATTTGTAAACCCGTGCTGGTTACTACTGATGATGTTGTTGTCTTTAGCATATTCTACGATATAGTCCCTTATCATCCCCTACAAAAGTTTACAAATTATTGATGTCAAGCTGACAGGCCTATAATTTCCCGGGATATGCCTCTGGCCCTTTTTGAATATCGGAATCACGTTAGCCTTCCTCCAATCCCCTGGTACATCTCCTGTCCTAATACTGTCAGCAAAGATCAGGGTGGTCTAGATATAACCATACTGAGTTCCTTGAACACTCTCGGATGTACGCCATCCGGGCCTGGTGATTTGTTTGTGTTAAGTTTATCCAGTCATTCCCTGATTTCACCCTCTGTTAGCCATAGAGGCAAGTCCTGTGTATTACTACTAACCAAACAGTCGTGGTCAGTGTACCCCTCCTTTTCCTGCGTAAAGACTGACGAGAAAAAAGCATTCAGCACGGTTGCTTTTTCAGTGTCCTCTGTAACCATCCTCCCATCATCGTTAATTATGTGTGCAATATGCTCTGCCCTAGTTTTTTTGCTGTTGATATATTTAAAGAATTTCTTTGGGTTTTTTTTACTATCCTCCGCTATTTGTCTCTCAAAGTTGATTTTAGCCATCTTGATTTCGTGTTTACACTTCTTATTTGCCTCCTTGTATTGCTGGAAGGCCAATACTGTGCCCTCTGATTTATATTTCTTGAAGGCCAATTTTTTTCCCCTAATAAGTTTTTTAACGCTACGGTTTAGCCAGCCAGGTTTGGCTTTGTCTCTTCTAAATTTATTCCCCATAGGAATGCACTGCAAGATGCCTTTGCTTAATATGTTCCTAAAGCATTCCCATTTTTCCTCTGTGGTCAGTGATCCCAGGGTTTGGTCCCAGTTTACCCTTTCCATCAATGAGAACAATTTTGGAAAGTTTGCCCGTCTGAAGTTTAGGGTTCTTATGTTCCCCACTTGCCTTTTTATATTGTTATTTATACTAAATGTGATCATCCTGTGATCGCTAGAGCCCAGGTTGTCCTGGACTCCTACCTCCGAGATTATGTCTGGGTCATTAGTGATCAATAGATCCAGGATTGCGTTTTCTCTGGTAGGGGAATCCACCAATTGTGACATGTAGTTGTAGTTGTCCTGTAAGGTTTCCGTGAATAGATGGGCCTTATGTGAGTGTGCAGTCCCCTCTTCTCAGTCAATGTCGGGATAATTGAAGTCCCCCAATACGATGACTGATCCCAGTTTTGCCACTTTACCCATTAGTGCTAAAAATTCCTGCTCTACCTCCTCCCCTTGGTTAGGTGGCCTATAGCAAACCCCCACAATTACTTTCCCCTTTTCTCCTTCCCTAAGGAGTTCTACCCACACGGATTCTAAATCCATGCTCATCCCATCCGTAATGTCACTCCTTTCTAGCACCTTTATATTGTTCTTGACATAGAGACATACCCCTCCCCCTCTTTTTCCTACCCTGTCCTTCCGGTACACCAAATACCCTTGGATATTGGCCAGCCAGTCATGTGAGGGGTCGAACCAAGTTTCTGTTATTCCCACAAGGTCTATGTCCTCCTCATGTACTAACATTTCCAATTCTTCAATTTTATTAGCTAGGCTCCTGGCATTAGCATATACCCCTCTTAGTTTTACGGAAGTTAAACGTAATTGGCGGTTATGTTTATTTCTGTTTGGTCTGCGGTTTTCCCGCACAGACCTGCCAATTGACGTTGTCGACCTACTGTCGCTGCTGACACTACAGCTGCCTTCAGTCCTCTGCTCCCTCCTGACTGATTCTACTTCTGAGCCCTCCCCCCCGTCTCCTAGTTTAAAAGCCCCTCCAACTTGGTGGCCATCTTTCTCCCCAAAAGAGCTGTAGAGCAACAATTCTTTTTTTTTTTCAGATTCTTAGAGAGTTCTTTGCCATTAGGTGCCATGTTGAACTTCCAGTGACCAGTATGAGGGAGTGAGAGCGATAATACCAAATTTAACACACCTGCTCCCCATTCACACCTGAGACCTTGTAACATTACCGAGTCACATGACACCGGAGGGAAAATGGCTAATTGGTTCATTTTTGGACATTATCACTTAGGGGTGTACTCACTTTTGTTGCCAGTGGTTTGGACATTGAGTTATTTTGAGGGGACAGCAAATTTACACTGTTATACAAGCTGTACACTCACTACTTTACATTGTAGCAAAGTGTCATTTCTTCAGTGTTGTCACATGAAAAGATATAATAAAATATTTACAAAAATGTGAGGGGTGTACTCACTTTTGTGAGATACTGTATATAGGACAACTGAAATAGACATTGGTCCAAACCAGATATGGCAACATTTAGAAATGTAACCAAAGTGAAAGTGCATGTACATTTGCTCTGTGTGAATAAGACAAACAATGTTAATAGGCTGTTTCTTATGCTGGATGATTGTGTTTCAATTATTTAAAAATGGAAAATACCCTATTTGGCCAATAGAATTCGATAAGTACTAATGGCACCATCTTGTGGCCAAATGAAGAGTTTTCTTTTTTAAATTAAAAAAACATTTATACAGCACAGAATATAGCCTAATGAAGGATTTTTCAACTGGGCTTCTGTGAAACCTTAGGGTTCTGTGAGAAGTCCCCAGGGGTTCTGCATCAACATTGTGGCAGATATACATCACCCAATATTGTTTCCAGTGTTATTCTTAATGTGTGCTGACAGTCAGTATTGTCTGCACTCATTGATACCCAATTCATCCTCTGTAGTTTCAGCTCCTTTGAACACAGGGGGCCAAGAAGAGTGCAAAAAGCAAGGACTGAAGGAGGAGGTAACTGCCAATGGCAGCTCTGAATACAGACATTGAGGGAAGGATTGTAATAAACAGAAAAAACAGAGGCTACAAATTTTATTATGAGGCCAACTCACTTATTCAGTGTTGTCACAGTAAACCAGCAAAGCATATAGAAAAAAGAGGGATTGCCCAAACCTCTAGCTGAGGAAGGGTTAAACAAGCGGTTACTTAAATGACAAAACGTGGCTTGATCAATATTGAAAGTTTATTAAAAAAAAAAAAAGGCAAAGGGACATAAATATTAATTGGCTCTAGGAAATGTATATAATATATATCCAGTAACTTAGTCACACCTAACTAAACCCAACACAAAACCTGTGCATGACATTAAAAACAAAGAGCACAAAAACCTCCGGACGTCTATTTTGTGCATATTCAATGAATGAATAGCACAGATCATCTCTGTATAAATATCGATGTGTTAAAATCCACGGGCATAAGCTATATCTAAAGGTTATGCAAACCTTAACAGTTCGAGCTTCAATGATTAATGCAAAGCATAGTAACACATTAACTGCATTTCCATGGAATGTCTCAGTCTATATCTAAATGGAGGAACAGAACAGACATTTCTTTTATAAGAATAAAACATGTTCAAAGCTTTTTGTAGCTTATCTGGCTACTTCTCAGCATTTTTCCTTTAGTTACGTATGTGACAAGGACACCTCTTTTTGCACAACTAAAAGTAATGCCAGTTGGGCTCCCTGGCGGGCCTCGGCAATCTGCCGTATCGGGGAGTGCGGGCATATCCGTCTCTACCACTGCCTACTAGATCTACCCTCAGGGTTTGGACGGCGGCTCGTGCGCGGTTTCTCCAACCTAATACTTGGTCCCCCTATCAGCCTTTGTGGGGCAATCCCTCCCTCCCTCATCTGCGGACGCTTCCGGATCCGCAGGTCTGGGCTGACCGTGGAATTCGCAGGCTAAGGGATATTATGCCAGTTGGCGAGTTGCGCACGCTTCAGGACTTGCGTGGCTCCTTTGACCTCCCCCGTTGGATTGGGTTCCGCTATCTTCAATTGCGCCATGCGATCCGTGCCCAGTTCCCGACCACTCCAGTTCTCCAGACTGACCGCCTGGAGGATGTCCTCGCGCAGGCTGAGCTTCCCAAACCGTTATCCGTCCTTTATTCCACCCTCCTTGTTGAGGCCTCTCCGGCCCTGGAGCGCCTGTGGCGGCGTTGGTCTGCGGATATACCTGGCTTGGATAGGGAGGATTGGGACGACTGCTTGGGACGGGGCTCGAGCTCAGTTATAGCTGCCAGAGACAAGCTCATCTACACTAAATTTCTGCATAGGGTTTACTTCACTCCTTCGAGACTGCACAGAATGTATCCTGCACGTTCGGCTGACTGCCCTAAGTGTCTGCTGTCTGAGGGCTCCTACATGCACATGTTCTGGGACTGCCCGCGCGTGGCGGAGTTCTGGGGTGAGGTGTTTGAAGCTCTGAACACCCGCCTAGAACTTAGGGTTGTGTGCACCCCGGAGCTGGCGCTTCTGGACATCCCGGACCGGGTCAGGCGCTCTAAATACTCGAGGTTAATGCTATCTTTGGTACTGTATTATGCCAGGAAAGAGATAATTCTGCGGTGGGGTTCCCCCTCCCCTCCCACGCTGTCGGCGTGGAAGGTCCTGGTTAACGGGGCCCTCCCCATGTATAAACTTACCTACATTGCTAGAAATTGCCCCCGCAAATATGATAAGATTTGGCAACCATGGGTAGATAATGTACCTTGATTTCCTATTCACTGGTTGTGTATTGCATACTTATCTACTGGTTCTCTCAGGGATCTTACTTGACCTCCTTGTATCTTGCTGTCGTATCACTGTATTGTGCTCCCACTGTGCCTTGTTGTTGCCTACTCTCAATGTACTGATGTTTTGGGATTGCTACTTCCCGTTTGCTCTCATGGTGGCCATTGTCTACACACTTACTGTATACTGTTTTTACCTTGTTTTTTTTCAATAAAGAGCAACCTTGTTTGTAAAAAAAAAAAAGTAATGCCAGGAAGTTGTTAATGCACCATGCCTGATGAAGTGGTGTTGCGATTAAGGTGTTTTATGGTTAATAAAATAAAGTTCTGATTAATTATAAAGAAATTGCATCTCATCTGCCTACCTATTGCACAACACACCAAAAAACTAAGACTGCAACAATTGTAGCCCTGGTGAGATCTAAAAGTCAAGCCTTGAATGATCCATTTCTTTGTGTACTTGGACTTGGTCTCCAGCAGGTGGCAACCTTCCAGGTGGTCAATGGTGAGCAAGCCCCTCTGCGTGGATGTGATGTAAGGTGCTTGGAACCAGGAAGTTAACCAGGGGAACACCAGAAAGAGCTCCTGTTGGCTCTTAATGGTTTTCCTCTGGTCAACTTCCTGGTTCCAAGCACCTTACATCACATCCACACAGAGGGGCTTGCTCACCATTGACCACCTGGAAGGTTGCCACCTGCAACCCCGGAAGATTTTACCCTCTTCCCGACCAGGCCCTATTTTGCGATTTGGCACTGCGTGACTTTAACAGACAATTGCGCGGTCGTGCGGCGCTGTACCTAAACAAATTTGACGTCCTTTTTTTCCCACAAACAGAGCTTTATTTTTTATTTGATCACCTGTGTGATTTTTTGATCATGCGCTATAAACGAAAAAAGGGCGACAATTTTGCAAAAATAACAATATTTTTCACATTTTTTTATATGAAATTCCCCAAAAAAATTTAAAAATCAAAATTTTTTAACATTTTAGGCCAATTTGTTTTCTGCTACATATGTTTGGTAAAAAAAATCGCAATAAGCGTATTTTGATTGGTTTGCGCAAACGTTATTGCATTTACTAACTAAGGGAAAGATTTTTGTCATTTTTATTGTTTTTTTTTTAACGAGTATTGGCGGCGATCTGCGATTTTTTTTGCGGGACTGCGACATTGCGGCGGACAGTTTGGACTCTTGACTGACATTTTTGACACTTTTGGGGGTACCAGTGACATTACTACAGTAATCAGTGCTATACATATGCACTGTTACTGTAAAAAATGACACTGGCAGGGAAGGGGTTAACTTTATTGGCGAAGGAGGGGTTAAGTGTGTCCCTAGGGGCGTGCTTCTAACTGTGAAGGGATGTGGCTTGTTGTGTAACTACAGAGATCTACGATCCTAGCAGGACCGTATGATCTCTGCACTTACACATGGGCGAATGACAGGCGGCTTTGTTTACATTAGCCGCCTGCCTTTCTCCCTCTGTAACGGACGAACGCGAGTGGCCGGCGGACATCAGGTCCGCCTGTCACACGCGCGGGGATCACAGTGAGCGAGTGGGGACGGGAGCGCGCCTCCGGCGCCGCGCGCTCGCCCCCTATTGGCTCGCAGGCGAGTGAAGTACCCATACGTCACTTTGCCTGCACGGGGCTGACCGCCGCAGTATATGTACTTGCGGCGGACAGCAAGTGGTTAAATGTGTGTGAATTTTATCATTTTTCATTTTACTAATATGTTTGAATAAACACTTGCCACACTTAGGTAGTGGCGCTTTTCTCTCCTTTTTTCTGTTTATACATCAGTTGCCATGCAGCAGTGGTTTTGAGCAACCATACAAATGTAAGTGCAGGCACATCCAATTGAATCTTCTGATGTAATTTTTTGACTAGAAAAGACTACGCTACACTTTGAAGTGGTCACCCATAATTGGTGATTATTCCACCAAATAATGTTATACAGGCCATCCATCTTGGACTGAAAAATCTGAGGCCTCCTCAGAAAAGATAAAACATTGTTTCCTAAACCTATACATGAGGCATCTTTTTGCCAGGTCTTTAACTTGTCAATCAAACTTTTTGATTAGGCTACTTCAATATCATTAGTATAAATAACCTTTAAAGTGATTTTGAGCCATTTTAAAAGTCCCAATTTAAAAATGTGCCAGTACTGTGTCCTATAGTGAGTTTGGGGTTAGTCTGAGGAATCCATAAGCACTTTATGGGATACGGGGTATAGACATTTTTGGAAGTTTTCACAAAAACTTCCCCCGCCGATTGCTTTTCAGTTGAACATTGTTTGGCAGCGGGAAAGGTAAGTGTATACTTTCTGCTGTACAGGCATTTTTAAATGAGGACTCGGTTAGGAAACACGGTTGCATAAAAAGAATCTAAGTCTTTTCAGTCACAAAATGTATACTTAACCTTGTTTTAGATTCTGGATTAACCTTTTTTTGCCATAGATAATCTGAAAAAGCTCCCCGTCTTTTTTTAAACTTTTCTTTCCAAGCTGCAGTGTTCCAAAATGCTTGGAAAGATTTAAAAAGTTATGCTTGCTGCAGATGAAATTCTGGTAAAGTCAAAGACGTTTGCTGTAAAAATGCATAACTTCTATTCTACAGAGAGGCTTCTGGCTGTATGGCAAGAGCATATTCAGGTGAAGAAACTGGAAGTCAACGCTCTGAAGAAGATGAGGAGATACCATCGACAGACATATACTTTGTAAGTTCATTACAAAAGTAGCAAGGACTTATTCTTGGTAGATATGAACACATAACTTCACATAAAACAGATTATAGCAAAACAGTCAATAAAATATATTGATTTACAGCTCTGATTCCTCATTTCTACAAATGTACAGTTTTGCAAATGTTCCTGAAAATGGAAAGTGATAATACCAAACAAATGACTGCAATGTAAAATACTGTCAGCATATAAATGGCCAATTAAAATTAATTAGATTAAATTAGAGTTTTATTTCTTAAAGTGGGAGTGCTTGCGAGGATAGTTACAAGTATGCACATCATACTTGCACAACAATTACAAGCTTTCTTTTGAGTTTGCCCTATTTCAGCTATAACATTTTTGACTTATCAGTAGAAGAGAAAGTTCCTCTGCTAGCAACTATCTCTTCTACTAATAAGTTGGCCAGTATGGTGCAACTCCCATACAAGTGCAATGGAGTTCCGTTATCCTGGCAAGCTTTACTGTTTGACATCTGAAAGACAATGTTGAGGGATAGCTAGCTGAAGGGAAAGGTGTTTTTTTTTTTTTTTTTTTTTTTTGCAATGGTTGCAATGGAGACAGAAAAATGTGCATACTACATTTTTTCCACAGTTTAGTTCCATTTTAATAGCTACCTATTGTTGTTTTAAACTTTTAATTTGACATATTTACATTGACAGGTTGAAAAAAGACACAAGTCCATCTGGATCAACCAATAAATAATAAAAAAAAAAAAAAGAAAAAAACAGTAATGAAAACCCAACCATACAATCCCATATACACAATCCTATACCCGCAGTTGATCCAGAGGAAGGCGAAAAACCCCAGCAAAGCATGATCCAATTTACTACAGCAGGGGAAAACAAATTCCTTCCCGATCACCCGAGAGGCAATCAGATATTCCCTGGATCAACTTTACCTATAAATATTAGTACCCACTTATATTAAGCTCACCAGGAAAGAATCCAGGCCTTTTTTAAGGCAATATAGTGAGCTGGCCAGAACCACCTTTGGAGGGAGTCTATTCCACATTTTCACAGCTCTTACGGTGAAGAAACCTTTCCGTATTTTGAGGCAAAATCTGTTTTCCTCTAGATGTAAAGAGTGCCCCCTTGTCCTCTGTGTTGACCTTAAAGTGAACAACTCAACACCAAGTTCACTATATGGAGCCCTTATGTATTTATACATGTTGATCATACCCCCCCCCCCCTTAATCTCCTCTTCTAAAGAGAGAAAAAATTCAGTTCCTCTAATCTTTTCTCATAGCTGAGCTCCTCCATGCCTCTTATCAGTTTGGTTGCCCTTCTCTGCACTTTCTCTAGTTCCCCAATATCCTTTTTAAGAACTAATGCCCAAAACTGAACTGCTTATTCCAGATGAGGTCTTACTAATGGTTTGTACAGGGGCAAAATTATATCTCTCTCTCTGAAGTCCATGCCTTTGTTAATACAAGAAAGGACTTTGCTTGCTTTGGAAACTGCAGCTTGTCAGCTTGTCACTGTCAGCTGAAAATTTGAAACTTTGTTCAAAGTATTTTATTAGAGTTATGTGCATACAATAGATACAACAGAAGTGTAAAAAGGATACAACAAAAATGTAAAGAAGATAGAGTCCAAATATAGAGTGCGCAAATGGTATACAAGATATAGAGAGATAATTATATATAGGAATAGCGTGCCCGTGTCCTCCCTATGGGTCACCCCTAATGTGTTTAAGCTGTGACCCAGAAGGAGAACAGGTAATGGGAACCTTCCACAAATAAAGGATCTTCTAAAAAGTTACATATCTTGACTAATAAAAGTATCTCATAGAACATATGAAGAACAGCCTAATATAGCATGGCACATAGTCATCCAATTGTTGAAAATAAACGAGGACTCAAATCTAGTAGAGAAAGTAAATTGTTGTATCGAAAGATTACTATAAACCAAATAATAATAAAAAAATAAAAAGAAATAGAGGAAAGGAGAAGAAAACAGAAGGTAAGAATGCGAGAAAGGAAAAAGAGTGGAAGATACAGAAAAGAACTGGGAACAATTATCGGGAATAAGGCAAGGCAGAAGGAAACAATATAAAAGGATTCATTGAAGTCTGGGGGAAGCATCTTGGAAATCCAAGGTTTCCAAAGAATGTTGAATTTATTTAAAGTGCCATTATCCAAGGCCGTCATCTTGGCATGTATCATCAAAATGTTCACTCGTTGTTTAGTTTCACAATAGTTTAAGGAAGAGGATTTCCATGCTTTGGCAATAGTCTGTTTAGTGGCTGTTGTCACGGAACCATGAACCAGACGTACAACAACTGGACCATAACCACGCCAATGAACCAAAAACTGCACCCGACCGTGGACCAGGCGTGAGTCCAGGATATTGCTCACCTCATACTCCTCACGATTGCCCACTCGGACCGGACGAGGCCGAGGAACCGAGGAAGTGAAACGATTACACACCAGAGGCTTCAACAGGGAGACATGAAACACGTTGGAGATCCGCATGCCAGGAGGAAGCGCAAGGGCATAGGCCACCGGGTTTACCCTGCGAAGCACTCGGAAGGGACCAACAAAGCGAGGCGCCAGCTTGGGAGTGGGCACTCGAAGGTTGAGGTTGCGGGTGGACAACCATACACGGTCTCCGGCCTGGTAGGAAGGAGCAGGAGCTCGTCTGCGATCAGCCTGGAGTCTCTGGCGCTGCGCAGAGACCTCAAGGGACTTCTGGATCTGTACCCAAGAAGCACGTAGGACGGAAAGGTGATCCTCCACAGCCGGAATATCCTGGGGAGAGAATACCTCCGGTAACACGGCAGGTTGGAACCCATAGTTGGCCATGAAGGGAGACGTCCCAGAGGAAGAGTTCACCGCCGTGTTCCTGGCAAACTCAGCCCAAGGCAGGAGGTCAACCCAATTGTCTTGGTGATCGGAGACATAGCAACGAAGGAATTGCTCCAAGGCCTGATTGGATCGTTCTGCGGCCCCATTGGACTGAGGGTGGTAGGCCGAGGAGAAGGAGAGATGAATCCCCAACTGGGAGCAAAAGGCGCGCCAGAACCTGGACACAAACTGACTCCCCCGATCCGACACAATCTCCTTGGGCAAACCGTGCAACCGGAAGACCTCCCTGGCAAAAATCGTGGCCAACTCCTGTGCAGAGGGTAACTTCTTGAGAGGAACACAGTGACACATTTTGGAAAACCGATCCACAATCATGAGAATGACCGTATGGCCTCGGGATGCAGGGAGGACAACAATGAAATCCATCCCCAGGTGTGACCATGGGCGCTCCCCGGTGGCTAAGGGTTGCAGAAGGCCCAACGGAAGGTGCCGAGGGGACTTACTCTGGGCACAAACGGAGCATGCCGCTACAAATGCGGCGATGTCGGAACGTAGGGAAGGCCACCAGAACAGACGTGAAACAGCCCAGGACAGCTGATTCTTTCCAGGATGCCCCGCGGTCTTGGAGTTATGGTAGGTTCGCAACAACCGAGTGCGCAACTCCTCAGGCACAAAACATCTGCCGTTGGGTCTCCCAGAGGGAGCACCAGATTGAGCCGCCAAAATCTGCTCACCCAGGGGAGAGGTCAGGCTGGTGCGAATGGCAGCCAGGATCTGATTCGGAGGTATGACCGAAGTCGGAATCGACTCCTCCCTGGACAGGTCGGAGTACTGCCGTGATAAGGCATCAGCCCTGATGTTCTTGGAACCGGGTAGGTAGGAGACCACGTAATTAAAACGTGACAAGAACAGAGCCCATCTGGCCTGACGTGGTGTCAATCTCTTGGCCTCAGAGAGGTAGGTCAGATTCTTGTGGTCCGTCAGGATGAGGACCGGAACCACCGAACCCTCGAGCAAGTGCCTCCATTCTTTAAGAGCCTGCACGATGGCCAATAACTCCCTGTCACCAATCTGGTAGTTGCACTCCGCGGAAGACAGTTTCCGGGAGTAAAACCCACAAGGAAGCAGAGGACCCTCTGGTGTTCTACGCTGAGACAGAAGGGCGCCTACTCCCGTCTCAGACGCGTCCACCTCGAGGACAAAGGGCAACCCAGGGTTGGGATGCGACAGAATCGGAGCCGACACAAAGGCGGACTTTAGAGCCTCAAAAGCTCGGATGGCCTCGGGCGGCCAGACCTGGGAATTACTGCCCTTCCTGGTCAGATCCGTGAGAGGCTTGGCTAGCATGGAAAAGTCCCTGATGAACTTCCGATAATAATTGGCGAAGCCCAAAAAGCGCTGCAGGGAGCGAAGACCACTGGGCTGGGGCCACTGTAAGACAGCCGAAACCTTCTCAGGATCCATGGAGAACCCCTCAGCGGAAATGATGTAACCTAAGAAGGTTACCTGGGATCGGTGAAATTCGCATTTCTCTAGCTTACCGAACAGCTTGTTCTCTCGTAACCGTTGCAACACTCGTTTGACATCCGGAATGTGGGTCTCCATGGACTCAGAATATACCAAGATGTCATCCAGGTAGACCACCACACACTGCTGCAACAGGTCACGGAAAACATTGTTGATGAATTCCTGAAAGACTGCGGGCGCATTGCACAGCCCAAAGGGCATAACCAAGGATTCATAATGACCGGTCCTGGTGTTAAACGCGGTCTTCCACTCATCGCCCGCCTTGATCCTTACGAGGTTATATGCCGCCCTCAGGTCGAGTTTGGTAAAGACCGTGGCCCCTTTAAGGCGATCGAACAGCTCGGAAATCAAGGGTATCGGGTAAGCGTTCTTGATCGTGATGCGATTGAGACCCCTGTAATCGATGCAAGGCCTCAACTCACCGCCCTTCTTTTTCACAAAGAAAAATCCAGCCCCTGCCGGGGACGAGGATTTGCGAATGTGTCCACGTGAAAGCGCCTCCCTCACGTACTCCTCCATGGCCTCATTCTCCGCTACCGACAGTGGATAGACTTTGCCACGAGGAGGAACGGCACCAGATTGTAACTCGATGGCACAATCGTATGGGCGGTGCGGAGGTAGGGCAACCGCGCGCACCTTATCGAATACATCCCGGTACTCCTCGTATTCAGGGGGCAACAGAGAGTCCGAGGAAGTACACAGCAACTTGACAGGCCCATGGATGCAACTAGTCCCACACTGCGGTGACCACGAGAGGATCTCGGCCGATCTCCAATCGAAAATCGGATTATGCTTCTGGAGCCAGGGGTACCCCAAGACCACCGAGTAGTGTGGAGACGAAATAACCTGGAAGCAGACCGACTCTCTGTGGAGGGCACCAGTGGCTAACCCCACTGGAAGGGTCTCATGAGTCACGTGTGGCGGCAGAAGGGGTCTGCCGTCTATCGCCTCAAGAGCCAGAGGAGAACCTCGAGCCTGCAGAGGAATGGAATTGGCGGCAGCGAACACACTATCAATGAACAAACCACCAGCACCAGAGTCCACCAACGCCTGGGTCGTCACCGAGCCCCCGACCCAGGAAAGGACAACAGTGATCAGTGGTTTGTCAACACGGGAAACCGGGGACGAGGAGACTCCACCCAAGATCTGCCCCCGACAGGATCTCAGGTGCGAGCATTTCCCTGGACGGTTCGGACATGCCAACCGAAAATGCCCACCGAGACCACAGTACATGCATCGGCCCTCGCGTCTCCGGAGTACCCTCTCCCCCTCGGACAGGCGAGCAAACCCCAGCTGCATGGGTTCACCCCCAGACAAGTCATCCCCAGGAGGCGTGGGAGGAGAGGGAGGCACGGGTGGGACAACAAAGGTAGGCGCCAATCTGTTAGGAGGCCTCCGCAGACTCTCCTTAAAGGAAGGTCTCTCCCTGAGTCTGGTGTCAATCAAAATCAGGAAAGAAATAAGAGACTCGAGCTCCACTGGTAGGTCCTTAGCTGCAACCTCATCCTTCAAGGCATCCGAGAGACCATGAGAGAAAGCAGCGACCAGAGCCTCATTATTCCAGCCCACCTCTGCTGCCAGGGTACGAAACTCAATGGCGTATTCAGCTACGGATCGTGAACCCTGTCTGATGGACATAAGGAGCTTCGCAGCAGAGGCAGCACGAGCCGGCACATCGAATACCTTCCGAAGAGAAGCAACAAAACCGGAAAACTCGGCAACCACCGGATTGTTGTTCTCCCATAAAGGGCTGGCCCAGGCCAAGGCCTTGTCCGAGAGCAGCGAGATCAAGAAGCCCACCTTTGATCTCTCAGTAGGAAAGGCATGTGGCAGCAACTCGAAATAAATGCCCACCTGGTTAAGGAAACCTCGGCACTGAGTTGGCTCTCCCCCAAAGCGCTGTGGAAGGGGGGCAGAACCGGACATACCCCGAAACACCGCGGGCGCAACAACAGGTGTCGGGGTAGACTCTGGCGCAACAACCGGAGCGGCAGTAGGAGTGGACCCAGGAGCGACAACCGACCCATCGGCAACGGGAGCGAAATGAACCGTGCGTTCAAGCAGGGTTTGCAACGCCACGGCGAACTGACCCAACAGGTGATCCTGCTGATCAAGTCTGGCAACCAGCGTGGGTAGTGAGGATGGCCCTGTACCGTCAGAATTCGTGGCCTGTGGTACCGTGCGTTCAAGCAGGGTTTGCAACGCCACGGCGAACCGACCCAACAGGTGATCCTGCTGATCAAGTCTGGCAACCAGCGTGGGTAGCGAGGATGGCCCTGTACCGTCAGAATTCATGGCTTGGTCCTAATGTCACGGAACCATGAACCAGACGTACAACAACAGATAAGTGAAAATAAGACAGCTTTATTGAAAAACAAGCTATAAAGCAAAAGTCCAAACGGATGGCTAAACCGATGCAGAGTCTTTGCGAAGCCAGGGGTCAGGAACCAGCAGGGTAGTCAGACGAAGCCAGGATCAGGAACCAACAGGGTAGTCAGACGAAGCCAGGATCAGGAACCAACAGGGTAGTCAGACGAAGCCAGGAACAGGAACCAGAAGTAGCAGCAGTCTTAGTAGCATGTGAACACAGGAGGACCAAGCAGGGAACTGAAGCCACAGACCTCCTATATATATGAGCTAGGCATCCAGCTCCTCCCAGTGGGAAGGAGGAGCCGCAGGGTGGGAGGCTACAAGAAACCCAGAAACCAAGATGGCCGCCAGCACATGTCAAACGAAGGAGAACAGCAAGAAGGTAAGACCATGACAGCTGTTAAGAGTTGCACAAAGAGTTTAAACTGAGTGCGTGTAAGAATGTCTGGTTTTGCATTTAAAAGTGCAATCGTTGGGTCTGGCAGTAGTGGCATATCAAACAGCTTAGAGGCCAGTTGAAAGACTTCTCCCCAAAAGAGGAAACAATCGGGCATAGCCACCAGGTGTGAAAGTGGGTACCAACCTACAAACAGCTGTGAAAACAGAGTGCTGAGAGTTGTGGTGCAAATTTAGCCAATCTGGAGGGCACCAAATGCCAACACATGAATACTTTATAAGAAGCCTCTAACGCAATAATGTTGGTGGAGGAGAATTTTGTATTAGACCATATATCCGACCACTCTGTGTTATTCAAAGGGCGACCCAGATCAGATTCCCATTTTACTACATAATCAGTGGGTCCTTCAGGTTTAACAAGAAGTTGCAAGTATAGTTGCCCTTAATTTGGGGTTCTTTATAGCAAACTCGTTCAAATGGCGAAAGCTGATTCAGAGGGCCAGTTTTTAATTCGAAAAAGTTCATAGGAAGGGAGAGAAGTGGAAGCACTTAAATCCTGAAAAGATATGAAATCGGATGCAGAGACCAAATTGAAAAGTCTAATTAGTCCCGATGTGACCCAGTTGCCGAAGGATGAAGTGGATACCCAGGCTGGGTAGAAGGAAGGATTTCTAAGAAAGGAGAGCAAAGGGTTATGTGTTGATTGGAGGCTGTATGGTGTTTTCATTCTGTCCCAGATTGAAAGTGTGCGTTTGAGAATAGGGTTGTGAATAGGTGAACGAGATTTGGGTTTTAGCCATATAAGATTGGAAATCAAGAGAGGATCAATTTCAGTAGATTCAATAGCAACCCATAATGGTATTTCCTGTGTTGTGTGGTATTTGGTTCAATCTGAGCAGCTACATTTTAGGTATTAAAGTTAGGGAACCCTAAACCACCTCGAATTTTCAGAAGGAATAAAGTCTTACTAGCAATCCTCGGTCTAGTACCACCCTAAGTGAAATTCAAAGTTTTCCATTGTAAAATACGTAGAAAATGAGCTGGTATTGGTATCGGAAGGACTCTGATAAGATACAGAAATTTAGGAAGTATTGACATTTTAATAACTGCAATCCTTCCAAACCAGGAGAGGGGAAGAGATGTCCAATATTTAAAGAGATCATTAATCTTTTTCAGCAAGGGGGGGTAGTTGTCCAAGAACAAACTAGATATGTCAGCTGTAAGTTTGATTCCAAGATAAGGAAGGTGGTGTGAGGACCAGGAAAAGGGTAATGCGGACTGGGTCAAGTGGAATTCTTCTGTGGATAAGGAAATATTCAGTGCTGTAGACTTATGAAGGTTCACATGTAGGCCTGAAATATTACTAAATTCGTGCAAAGTATGAATCAGGTTGGGTGCAGAGATATGAGGAGAAGAGAGAAATAGAAGAACATCATCCGCAAACAAACATAGTTTGTGGTGATGGCCCCCCAATTCGATTCCTTTGATAGACGGGTTTAGTCTGATGTGTTGGGCAAGTGGTTCAATTATTAGGGCAAAAGGTAGGGGCGACAAGGGACAACCTTGTCGTGTACCCCTTTTCACAGGAAAAAGTTCAGATTTGTATCCAGCGTATTTTATGTATGCTCTAGGTTCATTGTATAAGGCGGCCACCCATGTTAAAAAATGAGGGCCAAAACCCCATTTGCTTAGGGCAAAATCCATGTAAGACCAGGAGACCGAGTCAAAAGCTTTTTTAATGTCTAAAGATAGGAAACAAGTGGGGATGTTTCTCTTTCTAGCAATGTGGGAAAGTAGTAACGCCCGACGAATATTATCACCTGCTTGACGGCCAGGAATAAAACCTACTTGATCTCTTTGAATACGTTATTATTTTAATTTATTTTATTTAATCTTAAGGCTAGACATTTTGCCAAGATTTTAATATCCAAATTTAAGAGGGATATTGGACGGTAGTTAGACCAGGTAGAGTCGTCAGTATGAGGTTTAGGTATCATGCATATGGAGGCTGTGAGAGATTCCCTCACATACAAATACCTCTTAGTACCGGTCTATGTGCTTCCTATAGGGTTAAGGGGGAGGTTTCAGGTAGGGAATTATGAGTTAAATAGTCTGACAAGGCATTAGCTATTTTAGAGCGGTGAGTCGGATTCTTAAGTAATATGTCATTCAAATACCAAGTAGGGTCATGAGCTTTTGGGATGGCGGAAGCAAGAGTGGTGCAAACCGCACTATGATCAGTCCAAGGGATGGGGATAATGTTAGAAGAGTGGAGTTCTGGTAGCATACCAATGGAAAGAAAAATATGATCAATACGCGAAAAGGAGTTGTGGGGATGAGAAAAATGTGTGAAATTCTTTTTAGTTGGATTGGATTCTCTCCAAGTAAGGCTATATTGAGAAAGTAAACAGGACAAAGATAGTCTTCTCGAAGGGGATGAAGGAGCAGGTGGTGCCTTATCTAGAAAAGGTGATATGACCTGGTTCGAGTCGCCAGCCAACAGAAGTGTACCTATTTTAGAACCCCGCATTGCTTAGTATCTGCAGAGGCTGTGTAAACCTGTGGAAATTTAGAGTTTAAAAATTTGAGAGTAGAATGGATTGAGAAGTGGTTTTCCTGAAGGCACAGAATGTGGGATTTCAAGGAGGCAAAGGTCAGTTTATGCAGATTATTTAATCCCTGTACATTTAGGGATAAAATAGTCAGCGGAGCCATTTTGTATTAGTAAACATTATGACATTAAAATGTACATTTATGACAAGTCCAAAAAGTAAAAGTTTTATTCCAGAGGTCAAAGATAAGAGCAAAAGAGAAGGGAGGAAAAAAAAAGAAGGAGCAGAAAGGAGAAAAGAACAAAAAATGATAATAAAAGCATATAGTAAAATAAAGACATATATAAATTTACAAAGAAAAAATAAGAAAAAAATAAGATGTCCGTTAGTGGAACAATGGTCCCCCACTAAGGGAAAGGAGGCCAAAGTCAGGAGTTCCATTTAAAATGCAAACTCCTGAAGGTAACCGGTTGGAGCACACGGAGCCACCCTGGCAGAGACAGATAACCAAACTGTGATAAACAATACCAATGATAAACTATGAGGGCAAAGCAAAAGAAAATGTCCAAACTATGCCCATAGACCTTGATATATCACCTCAGGATCCCTAAGAGGGCTTAACAGGTTAGCGGGGGTCTAAGGGCCTATACAAAAAATAATATTAGTAAAACTGGAGAAAGGATGTGTGGCATGGGGTTTATTGACCTGAGGTATAACAAATAGCTTGAAAAAATCCCAAAAATGTAACCAAAAATGTGGGTTTAAAGAAGTCAAAGCTAGTATCAACGAATGATGTAAAACAAAAAGTGTTGCATATTCACTATAAAAAATAGTGGGGAAAAAAAAGAGAAAAAATAATTCAGCAAAGGGTTACTGAAAAATGACAAGCATTTAGGCAAGAAGTTGGAACAAGCAGGAGCACTATCAAGAGGGCATAGCCACAAGATAGAATAAAATAACTCATTGAGTCTGCTGGATTAGGTGTAGGAGAAATGAAGCGGCCGCACTTGTTTGGAGTTTGTTTGCCTTTCTTCTCATTTTTTCTGAGATGATTCTGTGGGGAATTCGAAGATGATCTGCGATGAGAGTTACCACTGACAGGCGATTCAATTAACTGTAGATCATGAAGCATGGACTGTAGGTCTTCAGTTGTGCAGCATACATATTTAGTACCTTAGAAAGTGAAGCGAATGGAAAAAGGGAAACCTCATTGATAGGGAATATGGTGTTGCTGCAGTTTTAGAAGCTTCGGTTTCAGGGCTCTTGTTTTGGTGTTAATGGTGATTGGGGAGATGTCTGCAAAGATTTGATAAGTATGACCTTGAAATATCAGAACATTTTTTCCCCTTGCTGCAGACATGAGTTGTTCCTTAGTGCGATAATAGTGGAACTTAGCAATAATGTCACGAGGCGGACCCTCAGGTTTTTTGAGTGTAAGTGTACGGTGGACTCTGTCCATTTCCAGGCGGTCCGCTGGAATAGTGGGCTGAAATTCTTGAAAAAGTGCCAACATAGTGGCTTGTAAGTCAGTGACAGATTCAGGGGTGCCCCTAATGCGCAGATTAGAGCGCCGAGCCCTACTTTCAAAATCTTCCAGGCGATATTGTAGTGAAAGATTTTCCTCCTTAAGAGATTTAATTTCTGCAGTATAAGTTTGGGTATCATATTCTGTATCATCCACTCTGGTTTCAAGGTCAGATATCTTAAAGCCCGAGGCTATTTGTGATGTGGTTGGACGTTTGGGATAATAGTTTTTGAAACATATTTTCCATCTGTTGTAACAGTGCTGGAGATTCTGTCACAATATTTACATTTCCCTTTGAGGATTAAGGCTCGGTTCACACTTGTGTGATGCGGGAAGGCTGCGAATTCGCAGCCTGTTCCCGCATTGCATCCGCACCCCTGGCAGTTCACACTGCCATATGCGATACGCAGGGGGTGTCAATGAAATGTTAACGACACCCCCAGTTTGATCGCATATCGCAGTGCAATCTGACAGTTCGCACAGGATGCGTGAACTGGGAGAAGTGTGAACCACTGTGCGATCCGATCCTGATGCGGCTGAAAAAAAGGGTCCTGTGCGTCTTTGGTGCGGATACAGTGCGAATTCAGCCATACAAAGTGTATGGCTGAATTCGCATCCGCACATGAGATCGCATGTAATGAAGGAGCAGTGCGCAATAATGTGAACCGGCACAAAATGTGGTTAAACTGATGAGAGAGTGACCCAGAAATCTGAGGAGAAATGGAACACTGGGCAGGCCTCACAGGGCGTACAGGCACACCTGCAGCAGCTGAGGTATTAGCTATAGCTGCTGCCATTTTAACAGGAGAGCGGGACAGTGTCTCTTTAAGGGATTTCATTTTAATTTTGTGCCGGTTCCCAACTAAAACCATATCGCCATATTCCTGACTGTTTTAGCTACCTTTTAGGGCAAATTGAGTTGAATTTTGCGATCAGTAGTCCTCTGTTTAATGTGGTTATCTTCCTGTCAGGAGCGGAGCTTCAGCCAGACATTACCGCCTCAGCCGCCTCCGCACATGCGCCCCCCTCACCAGAAACTTCATGCATGTTGATGCACTTTTACTGTATGGATAAATTATAAAGTATTTCATAGCCTGCTCCAAACACATATTTGTATGTTTGTACTATTTGTAATATTATTATATAAATATTTTGGAACATGCATGGAGCTACCAAAATACACGATCTCTGGTATTGCACACTAAAAAAAGAACTATCCAGCTGGGTAGAAAACATCCTAAATATACAAAGAAACACGGTCAGTCCTGTTTAAAACACCACAGACCCCCTTAACAAACTGCCTTGAGTCAGCTTCCAGAAGGTACATCCACAATGTATGTTGAGGCCCCATATTCTAATAACGTGCATGAGGGAAGGTTTGTGACCTGCCAGCATTTCCTCCACCAATAAAGCTAACCCCCAGCACAAACATCACTGATGACCAGGTGTTTAATAATACAATTATTTGGGAAGAAATACATTTTACATTAAAGTGGTTGTAAACCTCAGACATGAAATATGAACAAAGCATATCCCTCTATAGTGTGTACTTATCTCCCCGTGTCATTTCTGTCTGATGCTTCGTTCCTCTGCTATCAGCATCAATCACTTCTGACAAGTTTTTCTGACACCAAGAGAAAAAAAGGTGAAATGGAAAGGAGCTCCAGCTGATTGACAGCCTGACACTTCCCTGGGTATATGGAAGGGTTTACAACCACTTTAAACCTTGGGTCTTCTTCCAATATATAGATAATATCCTAATAATATGGTAGAGAGATGGGGATAAGCGCTGGATCTCTTTAAGAACACCAGTTGGGCATCATGTTTGCTGTCTAACTCACTATCTATTCAGCTCTCCAAAGAACAGGGGATATAGGTATAGCTCTTGCCTCAAATGGGGTTAGAAATTATGTTTGGCAGAGCACCAGACTTATTAGGGGAAATTTGCTAAAACTGGAGTGTGCAAAATTTGGTGCAGCTCTGCATAGAAGCCAATCAGCTTCCAGGTTTTATTGTCAAAGCTAAAGGACAGCTAAATGACAGCAAGTTACATGATATGTGATGTTACCTGAGCTATTACATGTTGTCCTTTGCAGGCCATCAGTGTGCAGTAGGCTGTCAGTCAGGCATGTGTTCCACCCCTTAGGTGGATCAAATGCTTGATTGAGAGCACACTCTGTTCTGAATGACCTGGAAGGAAAGCAATGGCTAAAGTAGCGTCACTGGAAATGTGACACACTGGCTTAGCTACGCTCCCTGCCAGGACTGTGCTGCAGTAATAATAGAAACATTGATCATGTGACCCAAGAAAAATTATTGAACCACTAAAATATGTACTGCTGGTGGCAGGCTCCCCCAGGCACCATGATGTACAAGTACGTCATTGTGCTTATGCACACTGCACGCCTCCCCTGGAGTGTACAGCATGGCTCTCTGCAACCGATGTGTCCACCGCTGCAAGCATCCCAGATACCATGTGATCACTATGCAACTGCATGTCATGTAGTAAACAAGAGTCAAACAATGAAATCCATTCATGACATCATCATTTACTACTGTGTGTGATCTATGATTGGTCACCTGCTCACATGGTACCTGGGCCAGTCACAACACCCTGTACCATGTGATAGCTGATGAAAATAAATATGGAAAAATAACTAAAAAACTTAATTTCCCAAAAAATTGTAACAAAAGATTCCAACTTCAAAAACTCAGAATGCCTCTTACTAAATACCTTGGACTGTCTACCTTCCAAGAAAGGGGTTATTTTTGGGAGTTATTGTATTATCCTGGCATTTTACGGCCTCAAGAAATGAGATCAGTATATCAGGGTTGATCAATTTTCAAATGTATATAACAGAAAATTTTCTATCAGATACTTGCCGTAATTTTCCTTTCCTGATGGACTCCATGGCAGCATATGTTTGGGTTAAGCCCCGCCTCCACTCTTACCCTATAGGACCCCACTCCCATAAACCTTTACTTCCTTTTAGCATCAGTGTTCTGTAACTAGCCTACTCAGGAACTGGGAGGGGACTCCTGCTGCCATGGAGTCCACCAGGAAAGGAAAATTACGGTAAGTATCTGGTAAGACAATTTTCCATTTTACTGACAGACTCCATGGCAGCATATGTTTGAGAAATAACTAGCCATACACACCCGGGTGGGCAGATGCTGAACAGAAAAACAGTACTTGCAACACAATAATGGGTCAAGAAGGTGTTGATAAAAGACCAGGAGGCCGCCCTGCAGATTACTTCAGGGGTATCATATGCCTTGAGACTGGCCAAGAAGTAGAAATGCTTTGGGTGGAATGTGCGGTCACTGCCTCCAGAGGAGCCAAGCCCTTTGCTTTATAGGCCCACTGAATAGCCTGCACTATCCATGCAGCAATTGATCTTGACGAAGAACGCGTCCCCTTGTTCCTCGCATGTTCCTCGCATAACAAACAGGTATTCAGATTGTCGAAAGGGAGCTGTGGATTCTAGGTACGGCTTCAAGGTATTGCCCACATCAAGAGGATGGACCCCCGAAGGATTCCTATTTAATCTGAAGGTGGGGAGAACAATCTACTAGTTCTCATGGAAAATGGAGGTAACCTTGGGGTTTGTGCCCAGCATGGGAATTAGGACCACCCTGTCCGTGAAGAATGTTAGAAAGGGCTCCTTAGAGCCCAGAGTTTGAATCTCGGAGACCCTTTTTGCCGATGTGATGGCCACCAGAACTGTTTTGAGAGTAAGTTCTTTGATCGAGAGAGGTTTGTCAGAATCGGAGCCGAGAAGCGACAAAAAAATCAATGATCAGCGGAAGATCCCACTTGGGGAATCGCAATTTCCTTTGGGGCCTGAGTCGCACTGCCCCTCCGAAGAACTGTCAGACCAGGAAATGTCTGGCCCAGGATACTCCCATGAAGGCAGAGATAGCTGAAACCTGCACCCAGAGTGAGCTAACAGAGAAAGACAGGTGAAGATCCGACTGCAGAAAGGCCAGGACGTTTCTGACTGTGGGAGCCACCCACAGGCCTACTCTGGAGGACAAATGGTTTGAGAACTTGGACCATATCCTCTCATAGACCCTATTAGTACTCCGCCTCCTGGCGTTCAAGAGTGTAATGATGACTTCTTCTGGGCAACCTAAAGCCTCCAGCCTCCCCCTCTCAAGAACCAGACCCTGAGGTGCAGAAGAGCCAGACACGGGTGAAGGGTCGAGCCCTGGGACAGCAGATCTGGTCGGGGAGGCAGAGGAACCTGATCTCGGCAACTGAGAAGTGACAGCAGCGGAAACCAGGGCCTGTTGGGCCAGAATGGAATTATTGTCGCTATCTCCACTGCTTCCATCTTGAGTCTCCGCAGAATCTGAAGAATAACTGGAATAGGTAGGAAGGCATAGGCTTTGTGAAACCTCCATTCATCTATGAGGGCATCCACTCCAAAGGTCTGGGGATCTCGGAATCTCGAATTATATTTCGCTAGCTTCTTGTTGCATGGAGACACAAACAGGTCGACTTCCGGGGAGAATCCCAGGGACTAGATCCACTCAAAGACCTCCCCGTGGAGAGCCCACTCATTGCTGTTGAGCTGGATTTGAGAAAGAAAGTCCGCCTGAACATTGTACGACTCCTGGAACATACGTCGCTGACAGGTTGGCCAGATTCCTCTGCCCCCAGGACATAATTGGCTCCACTTCGCAAAGCAAGGACAGACTGTAAGTACCCCCATCTTCTCACATAGGCCACTGCCATTGTGTTGTCTAACCTGAGCATCACTTAAGACCCCCGCGTCAGGTGACGGAAGGCCAGTAACACTTGGAATGCTGCCCTAGGATATTGGAGACTATCCCGCGGGAGGTGAAGGTCCATCTGCCTTGCGCCATTTCTGACAGACAGTGAGCTCTCCAGCCTATACTGCAGGCATCCAATGTTATCGTGACCCATGAAATGGGGGCCATTGCGAAAATTCTCCCACAGAAGCCACCAGGAAAGGCACCCCTTCATGGCTGAAGTTAGGAAGATACGTTGAAATTTGTCATTGATCTCCACTGCTGAAGGAAGCCTCTCTAGAAGGGCTGCATCTTCCATAATGCCCACTTGACCATGGGGGCTGTAGCTACCATTGTTCCAATGATTCTCAGACACTGCCGGGCACTGAAAAGAGAAGAGAGTGAGAGAGACCCTGTTCCGGATAACCGGAAACTTGTCTTCGGGCAGAGAGATAGTGCCGCTCCTGGCGTCTAACAGAGCCCCCCCACCGACAGGCAGGTACCTGCGAGAGGGCTGGCCACAGGGAGGCAGTGATGTTTTCATCCTGGAGACAGACAAGAGACTGCACTTAGAATAAGAAACTTAGGTAAGTAAGAGGAGAGAAGCCAGGTATGAAAGAATAAAGGCGACAGCCCTCACCTTAAAGCAGTGCCCCTGGAGCCTGGGGAAACCGCCATATAACCCAACAGCGTTCCCACAGGCTACCAGGGGCTATCTCCATTTGAAATGGCACCCTCCATGACGCCATCGCTGACCCTGCACCACGGTGCACTGCGCATGTGCGAGTACCGAGAATGGTCGGTACTGCACATGCACGACAAAGCCACGATCTCGGCGAGCGGACGCGAATGCGCAGATTAGCTGTGAGACGGAGGCTGGAATGCAGAGCAAACCAGCCGTCGAGGCCAGAAACCACTGCCACCAGGGAGAAATAAACAGCAGGAACTGGAAAAAGGACAAAAAAAAGGTACAACTTACATGCAGTCCATGATTCTTGCAGGGTCAGGCAACAAGCACACACTGGTCTTCAGGCAACACTGGGCCACCCGCAGCAGCTGGGCTATCTGGCCAATGCCATTCATGGCCAGGAGTTGGTTCCTCTTAGTTTGCCCTCTCCATACCCTGCTAATAGCAAGAGCACCATTCTTCAGTTGCTGAAAGCAAGGCCCTACATTTTTTGAACTCCGAAGGAAGGAAATCACGCACCTTTTAGGTGCACCAGAGGAGGACGAAAAAAGAACACTGATGCTGAAAGGGAGCAAAGATTTATGGGAGTGGTGTCCTATAGGGTAGGAGTGGAGGTGGGGCTTAACCCAAGCGTATGCTGCCATGGAGTCTGTCAGGAAACCATAGTTTGTGGACTTTATAACTTTCCTACAGACTAATATACAGTGATTTAGGTTTTTCCCAAAAAATGGAGCAGACTACATTTTGGCCTACAGTATCTCACAAAAGTGAGTACACCCCTCACATTTTTGTAAATATTTTATGATATCTTTTCATGTGACAACACTGAAGAAATGACACTTTGCTACAATGTAAAGTAGTGAGTGTACAGCTTGTATAACAGTGTAAATTTTCTGTTCCCTCAAAATAACTCAATACACTGCTATTTAATGTGTAATAATAAACGTTTGCGCTAGAATGAGGTAAGCGACACTCTGGAAACTCTAGAGGGAAACCAAAATCAGACGTGGAACTCCTCCGAGCAAGCAGCTAATTTGATAGTGTCCCCACGTATCACAATAATTGTATAAGCAGAAAATCAGCGCTCAACTCTAAATGAGGTGGACCACTCTATCTGCCTTCAGAAATAAATACCTATTGATCTTAAAAGCTGTAGGCTACATGAGGATCCGATGATAAATAAATCTATAAATGTGTTTGTGAGCTTCTAAAAAATAAGATGTAGTGATCAAAAAAGTAAAAACACAGGTGATAATAAAACGATAAAAGAAATTTTCTCAAGTAATGATCTCAAAACGGATGGTCTGCTTAATCCAGACCTCTGTGGTTCTTAAAAAATAAATAAAGTGGCTGACAGTAAAGAACAAATTGTGTGCGAATAGTGTCTAATCAATATGATGGCAGCAAAAAAACAATGTTAAATAAGAAAAAAAATTGTATACGAATAGCAGCAATCAGTAATGATATCAATTCAAACATACATAGGTGTCACCAAACGGACTAAATGTCAAAAGTGCAGCAGTGCTAAACTTAAGGTGCATGAATGTCCAAAAAATGACTTTAAAAGTTCAATAAGGTGATTAAGGTGCAAGTGCCACGAAATTCAGTGATCAATTCAGGTGAAATCAACAGGTGAGATCACACTTCCAAACACAGCAAAGTGGATGTGTCCCGGTGAGCTCGTAATCCAACACCAAGTGCAGTGGCCGCTCACCTCCACAACACTCAAAAACAGCGTTAAGCACTGTGGTCCAAGCTCCTCACAATCTTCGGAGATGCGCTTGTTTCCCTTCAGCTGTTTTTGGCTTAGTGAGTCAAACTATAAACTCGTCACAATATGGGTCCATGCGGGTCTCCTTCAATCCATCTATCTAGCACTCAGACAAGAGAGGCTCTCATGGTGCAGTACATCAGGGTATATATTTATTGAGTATAAGATGCAAACTACTTACACAATCGAAGATAGTACAGTGCAATTCAGTCTCCAATACAACCACCGATGCGGTGAGCTCCGAGGCTTCCGGTCTCGGCCGAAGACCGGAAGTGACGTCAATACGGCTTGTCCCTGACGCGTTGCGCTACGAACACCCGTAGCTTTTTCAAAGGGGTAATTCGCACACAATTTGTTCTTCACTGTCAGCCACTTTATTTATTTTTTAAGAACCACAGAGGTCTGGATTAAGCAGACCATCCATTTTGGGATCATTACTTGAGAAAATTTCTTTTATCGTTTTATTATCACCTGTGTTTTTACTTTTTTGATCACTACATCTTATTTTTTAGAAGCTCACAAACACATTTATAGATTTATTTATCATCGGATCCTCATGTAGCCTACAGCTTTTAAGATCAATAGGTATTTATTTCTGAAGGCAGATAGAGTGGTCCACCTCATTTAGAGTTGAGCGCTGATTTTCTGCTTATACAATACACTGCTATTATTTTCTAAACCGCTGCCAACAAAAGTGTGTACACCCCTAAGTCAAAATATCCAAACTGGGCCCAAAGTTTCAAAATTTTGTATGGCCACCATTATTTTTCAGCACTGCTCTAACCCTCTTGGGCATGGAGTTCACCAGAGCTTCCAGAGCTGCAGCATCTAGTAGAACACCAGGTCTAGGCTAGCAGCAACTGGGAGAGGAATGGGTAAGCAGATGAGAGTGATAATAACATGCTCTGATTACAATCATTACTATTAATTATCCCAACGCCCAGTAAATATTGCAATTAAGAGTCAATAAAATATGTCCTTGTATGTGGGCCTGCCCACCCTTCTAAATCCCAGGGTAGCTGCAGGATGGACATTTTAATGCAAGAGTTTAGCCTCTTCCATATTAGATCTCCAAAAATTGAGTCAATAATTCTGAACCTATGTAACAAATGTATAACCACGCTAATATATATCAAAACCAGCTGCAGCTTTTAGTGAGAACACCAAATAAATACAAAAGAAGGAAAGCTGTGCCAATGTGACAAAGAAACAAACAAAGTGACTCAAAGTAAATAAACCAACATAAATATGCACAAATAAATGTGAGCAAATTATGTGAATAAGTAAATAATATCACCATAAAAGTCCCAAATAATAAAGTCCCAAACTGGTGATGCAGTGATAATGATGCATAAAAAATTAATTAAAATTTGAATAAAGGTGTAATGCCGTCTTCCACCACTGTGTTCCAATCACCAAAGCATGCGTTTAGGCTTACCAAATGGCAAGAATAGATGGGCCTGTAAGAAGCACATATGCTCAGTAGAGTCGATTCCCCTGAGTAATCAGACCTGCCAGGCGTATCCAATGGAGCACACACAATGCCAGAGAGCACAAGGGCAGCAGTAATTCAAAGCAGCAATCGGTAATTGTATCTCCGATGTCACCATATAAAAAACATAAAGCGCTCCATAGTGTATTATTTCAAATACTTTAATGGAAATATAAGGTAAACAACTCACATTCGGCAGTAGAAATAAAGCATAAAAACAGTACAGCCGGCCGGCTCGTAATTGAGGCCATCCTTCCGAGTTGCGTGGCGACGTCAGCACGCCGTATCCGACGCGTTTCATCACAGCTGGCATCTTCCTGAGGATGCATAGGCATCCTCAGGAAGACGTCAGCTGTGACGAAACGCGTTGGGTCCGGCGTGCTAATGTCGCTACGCAACCCGGATGGACGACCTGAATTACGAGCCGGCCGGCTGTACTGTTTTTTATGCTTTATTTCTGCTGCCGAATGTGAGTTGTTTACCTTTTATTTCCATTAAAGTATTTGAAATAATACACTATGGAGAGGTTTATGTTTTTTATATGGTGACATCAGAGGCATAATTACCTATTGCTGCTTTGAATTAGTGCTGCCCTTGCGCTCTCTGGCATTGTGTGTGCTCCATTGGATACACCTGGCAGTTCTGATTACTCAGGGGAATCGGCTTTACTGAGCATATGTGCTCCTTACAGGTCCATCTATTCCTAAATTTTAATTAATTTTTTATGCACCATCGACTGACAACATCCAATCTCCTACGCTTATCGTCGGCAAGATCGACTGGAGACTTTCCATCTTGAAGTATTCCACAATTATCTTGTTGTTGAGTTTTTTTTAGGTCTAGAACAGGTCGTAAATCTCCCGTCTTCTGTTTTACTAAAAAGAGCGGAGAATAAAACCCTTTTCCTCTTTGATCGATGAGGGACTTCTACTATTGCTTGTTTGTATAGTAGTTCCTGGACGTACTTGGTTATTGAGTGTCTTTTTGAGGTAAGGAGTCTGGTGGTTTGGAAGTGATCCCTGGGTGTCTGATATTTCAACGTCCATCTGTGACCCATCCGGATCGTGGATAACGTCCTCCGGTCTTTTATGTGATCCGCCCAAACCTGCGTGAATAACCTTAGTCTGGCACCAACTATCGCAGGCTTGGCGGGCGCACCTTCAAAAGGACTTCTGTTGATCCTCTGTAACGGAAGGTCTTGGCTTTTGGCTTTTGTAACCTTAAAAAGGAAGTTTGAGAGTTCCTCCAGTTACACTTGAACTCCTTTCCCGGTCTGTACGATCTCGCCTCCCTATATTTTTCTGGGATATTACACCAAAAGGGTTGTGACCTATGCTGTTTTGGTCTTCTGTCGGAGGGAATGAGACCCGACTTGCCCCCTGTAACCTTTGAGATGGCTGAATTGAGTTTTGTTGCGATTAGATTTGTGCACTCATAAGGTATTTTGCACCAATTTGTTTTTGAGGCCGCATCTGCAACCCACGGTTTCAGCCATAAGGCTCTTCTTGAGCTAGGGCTAGCATGTTTCTTGATGAAGATCTTATCATGTCCACCGATGCTTCCGCTACGAAGTGTCCGCTAGGGTGAGTTCCTGAAGAGCGCCAACTATTTTTTCTTGCTCTGTCCCTACTGAAAATAGTTTCTCAACGTTGGGTCTCCAAACGGGTATTGCTTTCCCTACTGCTGCCAGAGCAATCGCTGGTCTGCAGGAGCCACCCGCCGAGGAGTAGGCTTTTTCGAGTTCAAGGTCGATTTTACGATCAAGCATATCTCTGAAGGTTACTGCGTCCTCAGTTGGCAAAGTCACGTGCCTAGTTAGACGAATTAAGGATGCGTCTACTACGGGTGCCGCAAGCAGAGGATTCACATTGGGCTCTCTTAGTGGATATAGTTTCGCTAGTCTATTGTTAAGGCTAAATTTTTTCTATGTTTTCTGCCACTCATCTTTTATTTAATTCCTCAGATTCATAGATGAACGGAAAGGTCTCTGGCTCTTTCCTCAAATTTGGGAAGTACTTGCGCAGTTTGTGGGGGGTCTCCTTTGACTCTTCCCAACCGATCGCCTCCTTTACTGATTTAGCAAATGGATCTACCAAGGCAAAATCGAACCCGGAGGCTGTCTGAAATTCTCCCTCGTCCGAAGACTTTTTGGAGTTTGGGGGGTTTAGTGATACCGTTGCTGAGGTGCCCTGGATTGGTCTATCCATTTCAGTGGCTGATACCTGCAAGATGGATTCTTTCACAGACTCCTTAAACATATTAGATACTTCTCTAGCATCTGCTTCTTTCTCCCTGGTTGCTTCCTCGAAGCACGTACGACAAACAAGTTTGTCTGGAAGTGCTGTGGCTCCGCACACCCAGCAAGCATTGGCTGGTGGATGGCGGCTAGAGGCATGTGATCGGTGGGCTGAAGATGTCTTCCTATGTGAGTGATGATATGAGAAAGATATTGACAGACTTATCCTGGTACGTCTGTGTCCTGAAGACGAGCGTTCCCTCCTTCTGGAGTTAGACGATCTAACAGATCTGACAGGGCTGCATAGAATAATATGGTATCTTAGTGGCAGAGCTCTCTTTTAATATTCTTTACTACTTACCTAACATAGTGCCCTTTACCTTTCAGGCTGAGGATGGTCTGCTAGGGCAACGGCCTCCATGAGGGAGATAAAGTAATACCAGGGAAGGTTGAAACAATAGTAACCCCTATAGCATGTAATTGCTGTGTTACTATTATGCTCTGCTGAGTACACCAAGGAAAGGCAAGTATAAGGATAAGAGGTACCTACAGTGAGATGGTGTGGTTGGAGGAGATAGGCAGGCTTGCAGGGTGCAGAGTAGTTGTAATGCTGTCCAGGGGAGTCCTGTCATTTTTGCAGGTTGTTTCCTGGTTTAAATAAAGCGCTGCACACAGAGGAAGTGACATCACTTCCACACATGCCCAGAAGCGAGATGCGGCAGCCGACGCCATCTTGGGTACTGAAAAAACGAGGATGTTTGCCGCATCACTTCCGGTCGCACTTCCTCAGTACGGAAGCGGCGGCCATCTTGGATACCCGGCGCCATGGAACTACTAAACCCAGCCAGACTGCTGGGGGAAAAAAGGAAAAGGTAAAAGGAGACCTAGTAAATAAATAAATAGGAAAAAAATAAGAAGGATTGAGGAAATAAGAGAATGAATGGAGTTTGCTGCACTATCTCTAAGCCTATTTAAGGCTTGAATGGCACTAAGCATCAAAGGCCCCTGAAACCATCAGAGTGGGGCTCCCTCCATGAAACCCCCCCCCCCCAAAAAAATGTAAAAATCAAAATTTTTTTTAATTTTTGGCCAATTTGTTTTTTGCTACCTAGGTTTGGTAAAAAAATCACAATAAGCGTATTTTGATTGGTTTGCACAAAAGTTATTGCATTTATTAACTAAGGGAAAGATTTTTGTCATTTTTGGTGGTTTTTTTTTTTATCAAGTAATGGCGGCAATCTGCGATTTTTGTTTGCGGGGCTGCGACATTGCGGCGGACAGATCGGACCCTTGACTGACATTTTTGACACTTTTGGGGGTACCAGTGACATTACTGCAGTAATCAGTGCTATATATATGCACTGTTACTGTAAAAATGACACTGGCAGGGAAGGGGTTAATTTTATTGGAGAGGGAGGGGTTAATGTATGCCTGGTGCTTACTGACGTGTGTGGGGGGAGGTGACTGAGTGAGTCAGGGACAGATCGCATGTTCAGCTATGCTGAACACTGCAATCTGTCACTCCCTGTCACTTAGGAGATCTGCCCGCTCTGTTTACACAGGCGGGCGGATCTCCAAACTAGATTCCCCGACAATCGGGGAAGAGCAGCGGCGATCGCCGCCACTCCTCCCCTGGCCCGACTCCCGCTGTGACTGAAACAGCGGGAGCACGCCTCCGCCTACAGGGGGAGGAGTCCAGCGACGTAGTACTACGTCGCTGGACGATAACGAACCACTTTACCGCAGTACGCTCAATGGGAGCGGTCGGCAAGTGGTAATGAGGAAAAAAGGAGAATGCTGGGAGGGGTCCCTCTTTAGATTTTATAGCTATCCAGTCCTATCAGTGTGTGCTGCCATGATGCGACAGGAAAACTTCTTTACAGGATGTCTCCAATTTACAAGCCGACCTCAATGCACTGTTTCATTGGGCAACAATGTGGCAAATGAGGTTTCATGTTGATGAATGTAAAGTTATGCACGTGGGGGCTAATATCATGCATGCATCATACATACTAGGGGGAGAAGAACTGGGGGGAATCCATAGCGCAGAAGGATCTGGGTGTTCTGGTAGATCCTAAGCTTAATAATAGCATGCAATGCCAAGCTGTGGTTTCCAAAGCAAGCAAAGTCCTTTCTTGTATTAACAGAGGCATGGACTCCAGAGAGAGAGATATCATTTGCCCCTGTACGAAAGACCTCATCTGGAATATGCAGTTCAGTTTTGGGCACCAGTTCTCAAAAAGGATATCGGGGAAGTGGAGAGAATGCAGAGAAGGGCAACCAAACTTACATAGTTACATAGTTACATAGTAGGCGAGGTTGAATAAAGACAATAGTCCATCCAGTTCAACCTGTGTAGGTGTGTGTGACTGTAATCATCTAACATAGCCCTCAATCTCCTGATCCTTGAGATGTAAGTCTAAGAGTCTTTTGAAAGTCACCATACTACCCGCAGAAACCACCTCTTGTGGTAGACAATTCCACAATCTTGTAGCCCTAACAGTAAAGAACCCCCCACGTTGCCTGAGGTTAAAACGCTTCTCCTCTAATCGCATTGTATGTCCTCGAGTCCTCATGCAATTCCTTCGAATGAACAGCTTTTCTTCTAAGCTGAGATCCCCATTAAGATATTTATAAATTGCTATCATGTCCCCTCTCAGACGTCTTTTCTCCAGGGAAAATAAATCGAGCGATTGCAGCCGCTCTTCATAGGTAAGGTCCTCCAACCCCCTAATCAGTTTAGTTGCCCTTCTCTGGACTTTCTCCAGCTCCAACACATCCCTCCTGAGGACTGGCGACCAGAACTGGACAGAATACTCCAGATGCGGTCGGACCAGAGTTTTATAAAGTGGAAGGATTATAGTCTTATCTCTGGAATACATCCCTTTCTTTATGCATGCTAATATTCTGTTGGCTTTGGAAGCTGCCGCTTGGCATTGCATGCTGTTGCCTAATCTATCATCAACTAAGACTCCCAAATCTTTCTCCATTTTTGATTCCCCCAAGGGTTCCCCTCCTAACGTGTATTGTGCTTTTATGTTTTTGGTCCCCAAGTGCAAAACCTTACACTTCTCCACATTAAACCTCATTTGCCATGTCGTTGCCCACTCCGTAATTTTGTCCAGGTCATTCTGTAGGATATCTGCTTCATGCTGTGCAGTTATCGCCCTGGCCAATTTTGTGTCATCTGCAAAAACTGATAACGAACTACTGATCCCTTCCTCAATGCTGTTTATGAATAAATTGAACAAGGTTGGTCCCAGGACTGAGCCCTGGGGCACCCCGCTTACTACCTCAGACCAGTCTGAGTATGCGCTGTTTATTACTACCCTTTGGACACGGCCTTTTAGCCAATTCCGTATCCAAGAGCAAACCCTGCTGTCGATACCTGCAGACCTTATTTTATAAATTAAGCGCTTGTGGGGAACTGTATCAAACGCCTTAGCGAAATCCAAGTACACCACATCCACTGGTCTCCCCCTATCTAGCTCACAGCTCACTTCCTCGTAGAATGCTAAGAGATTGGTTTGACAAGAACGCCCATTTGTAAACCCGTGCTGGTTACTACTGATGATGTTGTTGTCTTTAGCATACTCTACGATATAGTCCCTTATCATCCCCTCCAAAAGTTTACATATTATTGATGTCAGACTGACAGGCCTATAATTTCCCGGGATATGTCTCTGGCCCTTTTTGAATATCGGAATCACGTTAGCCTTCCTCCAATCCCCTGGTACATCTCCTGTCCTAATACTGTCAGCAAAGATCAGGAACAGTGGTCTAGATATAACCATACTGAGTTCCTTGAGCACTCTCGGATGTACGCCATCCGGGCCTGGTGATTTGTTTGTGTTAAGTTTATCCAGTCTTTCCCTGATTTCCCCCTCTGTTAGCCATAGTGGCAAGTCCTGTGTATTACTACTAACCATACAGTCATGGTCAGTGTACCCTTCCTTTTCCTGCGTAAAAACTGACGAGAAAAAAGAATTCAGCACGGTTGCTTTTTCAGTGTCCTCTGTAACCATCCTCCCATCATCGTTAATTATGTGTGCAATATGCACTGCCCTAGTTTTTTTGCTGTTGATATATTTAAAGAATTTCTTTGGGTTTTTTTTACTATCCTCCGCTATTTGTCTCTCAAAGTTGATTTTAGCCATCTTGATTTCGTGTTTACACTTCTTATTTTCCTCCTTGTATTGCTGGAAGGCCGATACTGTGCCCTCTGATTTATATTTCTTGAAGGCCAATTTTTTTCCCCTAATAAGTTTTTTAACGCTACGGTTTAGCCAGCCAGGTTTGGCTTTGTCTCTTCTAAATTTATTCCCCATAGGAATGCACTGCAAGATGCCTTTGCTTAATATTGTTCTAAAGCATTCCCATTTTTCCTCTGTGGTCAGTGATCCCAGGGTTTGGTCCCAGTTTACCCTTTCCATCAATGAGTACAATTTTGGAAAGTCTGCCCTTCTGAAGTTTAGGGTTCTTATGTTCCCCACTTGCCTTTTTATATTGTTATTTATACTAAATGTGATCATCCTGTGATCGCTAGAGCCCAGGTTGTCCTGGACTCCTACCTCCGAGATTATGTCTGGGTCATTAGTGATCAATAGATCCAGGATAGCATTCTCTCTAGTAGGGGAATCCACCAACTGCGACATGTAGTTATCCTGTAAGGTTTCCGTGAATAGCCGGGCCTTATGCGAGTGTGCAGTCCCCTCTTCCCAGTCAATGTCGGGATAATTGAAGTCCCCCAATATGATGACTGATCCTAGTTTTGCCGCTTTACCTATTAGTGCTAAAAATTCCAGCTCTACCTCCTCCCCTTGGTTAGGTGGCCTATAGCAAACCCCCACAACTACTTTTCCCTTATCTTCTTCCCTATCGAGTTCAACCCACACAGATTCTAAATCCATGCTCATCCCATCCGTAATGTCACTCCTTTCTAGCACCTTTATATTGTTCTTGACATAGAGACATACCCCTCCCCCTCTTTTACCAACCCTGTCCTTCCGGTACACCGAATACCCTTGGATATTGGCCAGCCAGTCATGTGAGGGGTCGAACCAAGTCTCCGCTATTCCCACAAGGTCTATGTCTTCCTCATGTACTAACATGTCCAACTCATCCATCTTATTAGCTAGGCTCCTGGCATTAGCATATACCCCTCTTAGTTTTACGGAAGTTAAACGTGATTGGCGGTTTTGTTTATTTCTGTTTGGTCTGCTGTTCTCCCGCACAGACCCGCCAATTAATGTTGTTGACCTACTGTCGCTGTTGACCCTACAACTGCCTTCAGTCCTCTGCTCCCTCCTGACTGATTCTACTTCTGAGCCCTCCCCCCCGTCTCCTAGTTTAAAAGCCCCTCCAACTCGGTGGCCATCTTTCTCCCCAAAAGAGCTGTACCGTCCCCATTAAGGTGCAGCCCATCCTTACTAAAGAGCCGGTAGCCGACTGAGAAGTCAGCCCAGTTCTCCAGGAACCCAAACCCCTCCTTCCTACACCAATTCCTCAGCCACTTGTTAACTTCCCTAAGCTCCTTCTGCCTCTCCTGTGTGGCTCGAGGTACAGGCAGTATTTCAGAGAAAACCACCTTGGAGGTCCTTTTCCTCAATCTATTACCTAAGTCCCTGAAATCGTTCTTAAGGATCCTCCACCTACCTTTAACTTTGTCATTAGTGCCCACATGCACCATGACCGCTGGGTCATCCCCAGCCCCGCCCAACAATCTGTCTGCCAGATCTGCGATGTGCCGAACTCGGGCGCCCGGTAAACAACAAACTGTTCGGTTCACGAGATCTTTTTTACAGATTTCCCTCTCTGTCCTCTTGATAATTGAGTCCCCAACTACCACAACCTGTCTAACCTTTCCTGCGTTACGGCCCCCCTTCTTCCTGGAGCCGTCCCTCCCCTGGCAGCTGGGGGAGGGCGCATGCTCCAGCTCTGCCACCCCTGAGTTGATATCCCCCTCAACCTGCAACTCAGCAAACATGTTAGGGTCTACCAACTCAGGACTGGCCTCCCTGACTCTCCTCCCCCTAACATTCCTAACAGTCACCCAGCTGCGTACCTCTGCTGCTTGCGTCTCCTCTATTCCTCCCTCCTCTATGCTGACCCCTGCCAGCGCCTGCTGGGTAATGTCCAAGCTCCTTTTCAGGTTGTAGATGCCACGCAGTCTTGTCACTGTGTTCTCTAGATCCACGATGTGGGCTTCCAGAGCAACAAGTCGCTCACATCTTGCACAGCAGTATTCGTCCTCGATTGTTTCATCAAGGAACGCATACATGCCGCAAGAAGTGCACTGAGTGGCATCCCCAATCCTGTCGGACATTATTACCCTCTACTCTATGGGGATAATATTAACAACCTGCTCTTCCTTACCTACCCTACCTCTAACTTCCCTGGTACAAAACCTGGGGTACCCACCAGTCGCTAATACCCTCACCAGTCACTAGATAGCTAATAAGAGACATGGATGAACTCAGCTTTGAGAAAAGATTAGAGGAACTGAATTTATTCTCTCTTGAGAAGAGGAGATTAGGGGGGGGGGGGGGGAATGATAAACATGTATAAATACAAAAGGGGTCCATATAGTGAACTTGGTGTTGAGTTATTCACTTTAAGGTCAACACAGAGGACAAGGGGACACTCTTTACGTCTAGAGGAAAACAGATTTCGTCTCCAAATACAGAAAGGTTTCTTCACCATAAGAGCTGTGAAAATGTGGAATAGACTCCCTCCAGAGGTGGTTCTGGCCAGCTCACTAGATTGCTTTAAAAAAGGCTTGGATTATTTCCTAGGTGTACATATAAATGGGTACTAATATAGGTAAAGTTGATCCAGGGAATATCTGATTGCCTCTCAGGGGATCAGGAAGGATTTCTTTCCCCTGCTGTAGCAAATTGGATCATTCTTTGCTGGTGTTTTTCGCCTCAGTCACGACGCCTGTCGCACCCCTGGAACCCCCCCCCAAAAAAGAGCTCTGCTCCCAAGAACAGCTGGCCGCTGAATGCCTCCTTCGCCGTTTCACAGTTCTTATATAGGTAAGGGTGGGGCCAACTGGTGACATCACCTGGTGGCGCCGCCCCCTTGTGATGTAATGGACCAGTGCATGCTGGGTCGATGACATCACAAGGGGGCAGGGCTACCAGGTGAAGTCACCAGGTGGCCCTGCTCTTACCTATATAAGAACAGTCAAACAGCGTAGGAGGCATTCGGCGGCCAACTGTCCTCGGGAACAGAGCTCTTTTTTTCGGATTTCTGCAGTGCGTGGACGTCATGATTAATAATAGATTCACATCGGAGGATACTATTTTTTTTTTTATTATTATTTTTATAATTAAGGATTTGTCAAAAACTGTCTCTGGGTTTTTCTTACTTTTTGACACTTTTTTGATGCGTGAGTAGAGGTACCCCATACTCATTCACATGGGGGGAGGGGCTGGGATCTGAGGGCCCCCTTGTTAACCGCTTCCATACAGAGCAGTTAGACCCCCTTCCTGCCCAGATCAATTTTCAGCTTTCAGCACTCTCACACTTTGAATGACAATTGCTCAGTCATGCTACACTGTAACCAAACAAAATTTTTATCATTTTTTTCACACAAATAGAGCTTTCTTTTGGTGGTATTTGATCACAACTGGGTTTTTTTTTTTTTTCGTGATATAAGCAAAAAAAGAGCAAAAATGTTGAAAAAAAAAACACTTTGTTTTTTAGTTTCTATTATAAAATTTTGCAAAAAATTAATTTTTCTTCATACATTTGGGCCAAAATTTATACTGCTACATATCTCTGGTAAAATTAACCCAAATTAGTGTATATTATTTAGTCTGTGTGAAAGTTATTGAGTCTAGAAGCTATGGTACCAATTACTGAAAATTGATCACACCAGATGTACTGATGGCCTATCTCCTTTCTTGAGGCCCTGAAATGTCAGGACAGTACAAATACCCCCCCCCCCCCCAAATGACCAATTTTTGTAAAGTAGACAGTCCAAGGTATTTAGTAAGAGGCATGGTGAGTTTTTTGAAGTTATAATTTTTCCCACAATTCTTGGGAAAATGAAGAAAACATTTTTTTTCTTTTTTTTCCCAAAACGTTGTCAATTTATAAGCTATTTCTAACACATAGCATGTACACAGCAAAAATGACACCCCAAAATTCATTCTGCTACTCCTTCTGAGTATGGTGATACCACATGTGTGAGACTTTTACACAGCCTGGCCACAAAAAGAGACTCCACGTCAAAGTAACACCATAAGGCGTTTTAGGAGCATAAATACACATAAAACTTTCTTACTACCTATCACACTTTTCAAGGCCCTAGAGCACCAATACAATGGAAAAGTCCACAAAATGACCCCATTTTGGAAAGCAAACACTCCAGCGTATATTCTATGAGGCATTATGGGTCCTTTGAACATGTCATTTTTTTCCACAAGTTTTTGAAAAATGTGGGAAAAAAATAAAAACTTTATTTTTTTACACAAAGTTGTCAATTTATAGGATATTCCTAACACATAGCATGTACATAGCAAAAATGACACCCCAAAATACATTCTGCCACTCCTCCTGAGTATGGCAATACCACATGTGTGAGACTTTTTCACAGCCTAGCCATATAGAGGGGCCCAACATCCAAGGAGTACCATCATGCATCCTAGCCACTTGCCTAGGCCTATTTTTGACATTTGGTGTTTACAAGCTAAAATCAGTTGTTTTTGCTAGAAAACTACTTAGAACCCCAAAACATTATATATTTTTTTTAGCAGAGACCCTAGAGAATAAAATGGAGATTATTGCAATATTTTTTATCACACCGTATTTGCGCAGCGGTCTTCCAAACGCAATTTTTTTGGAAAAAATTCACTTTTTTTAATTAAAGAATAAGAAACCAGTAAAGTTAGCCCAATTGTTTTCCATAATGTGAAAGATAATTTTACGCCGAGTAAATAGATACCCAACATGTCATGCTTCAAAATTGCGCACGCTCACAGAATGGTGACAAACTTTGGTACTTAAAAATCCCCATAGGCGACACTTTAAAAATTTCTACAGGTTGCTATCTTAGAGTTACAGAGGAGGTCTAGGGCTCAAATTATTGCTCTTGCTCTAACGATCGCGGCGATACCTCACATGTGTAGTTTGAACACTGTTTACATATGTGGGCGGGGTTTCCGTATGCGTTCGCTTCTGCGCGCGAGCTCACGGGGACAGGGCGCTTTAATTTTTTTTTTTTTTTTATATTTATTTTATTATTTTTTATTTTTACACTGTTTTTTAAAAAAAAAATTGATCATTTTTATTTCTATTACAAGAAATGTAAACATTACTTGTAATAGAAAAAGGCACGACAGGACCTCTTTTTTGTGAGATCTGGGGTCAAAAAGTCCTCAGATCTCACAAGTACACTAAAAGATAGAAAAAAATAAATAAATAAATAAAATATAAATTAAATAAAATGAAAAAAAAAAGGACCTTTAAACTGGTTGCTAGGCAACGACGTTTGCCGTAGCTCCGGTCCTCCAAGACCATAGAGTCGAGTGAGGGCAAGCTTGCCCTCACTCGACATCCTGTCTGTGAGGATCCGGGACCGGATCGTTTTCCCCGCTGCCGACGGGTCCGGTAAGCGGGGAAAAGGACCAGAATGCGGCGGGAGGGGGGGGCACCTCTTCCGCCACCCCGGAAGGGTGATCCCGCAGCGAATCCGCCGCTGGGACCACCCTTATCGGAAAGCCAACTGTCCACCGTTTAAAAAAATACCAGGGTTATGGCAGCTATCTGCTGCCATAACACCAGTATTTAGGTTTAAACGGAGGACGTATATAAACCTTTTTGGACTTAGACATGGTGGCTGTATGAAGGGTGACAGGTACTCGGGTACTTTGCTGGGCAGGTGACAGGCAGGTGATAGGTACTGATGAGTAGTACTGATACTGATAGGTGATACTGATACTGTACTGATGGGTACGGATGATCAGTACTGATACTGATAGGTGATGGGTACTGATGAGCAGGTGGCAAGTACTCGGGTACTTCAGGTGTCAGGTACTCTGATGAGCAGGTGGAAGGTACTCGGGTACTCTGATGGGTAGGTGACAGGTACTCGGGTACTCCGGTGACGGGTATTCGGGTACTCCGGTGACGGGTACTCAAAGTACCCGAGTACCTGTCATCAGAGTACCCGAGTACCTGTCATCAGAGTACCCGAGTACCCGTCATCAGAGTACCCGAGTACCCGTCATCAAGAGTACCCGAGTACCCGTCATCAGAGTACCCGAGTACCCGTCATCAGAGTACCCGAGTACCCGTCATCAGAGTACCCGAGTACCCGTCGTCAGAGTACCCGAGTACCTGTCACCAGCCCATCAGAGTACCCGAGTACCTGTCATCAGCCCATCAGAGTACCCGAGTACCTGTCATCAGAGTACCTGATGGGCTGGTGACAGGTACTCGGGTACTTTGATGGGCTAGTGACAGGTGCTTTTTATTGGGGGGGGGGGCAATCAGTGTGGTTGGGGTGCACTGTACTTGGTAACTAGCTGTTACCACAATCTCCTCCTCACACAGGATCAGTGTGTGAGGAGGAGAACACGGTGACAGCTAGTTACCGTGTTCTCTGTTGACATTTGTGACCGGCTGTGATCGGACAGAGCCGGTCACGTGGTAAAAAGCCAATTTCATTGGCTCTTTACCTAGATCGGGGATGGGCTCTGTCCGAGGGAGGGGCGCGCATTGAGGAAGGAACAAGCGGCTCGCGCTGGAGCCGCTCATGTGATCGGCTGTGATTGACACAGCCGATCACGTGGTACACAGCCGCAGTAGCGGCGAGACCGGGCGGACGTCATATGACGGCCGCCCGGATCGAGAAAGGATTCCTGCCGACGTCATTTTATAATGGCGCGGTATGGAAGGGGTTAAAGTGGGCTACCAGATTCCAATAAGCCCCCTGCCCGCAGATCCCCTCAACCACAGGCCATGGTTGTAGGGATGAGGCCCTTGTCTTGGCGGGGCCACCTGATGATGTCACCAGGTGGCACCACCCCTTGTGACATCAATGACCCAGCATACATCGGCTGGTGACATCACAAGGGGGCGGTGCCGCCTGGTGACATCGGGTGGCCTCGCCCTTACCTATATAAGAACTGTCAAATGGCAAGCCAGCCATTTGGCGGTTTGCCTTTACGGCGGGCGGAGAGATTTTCTCTTTTTTGGGTTGGCGGTATGGCATGGGCATCATAATTGACGATGGATCTACAATGGGGGTGACTGTTTTATTTTTCAATAAAGGATTTGTCAAAAACCTGTCTCCAGTTTTTATTTTTTGTACACTTTTTTGGTGACTGGGTAGGGGTACTATGTACTCATTCACGTGGGGGGGAATCTGGGGGCCCCCTTGTTAAACATGGGGACAAGGTGCTTTGGTGTAGGGGGGCAGAACTCCCCCCCCACCCCAAAACATCCCCACCATGTTGAGGGCATGTGGCCTGTTATGGTTCAGAAGGGTTCAGGCTCAGATAAGGGTCTGGTATGTATTTAGGGGGGGTCCTCACTGTTTTTTTTTTTTGCGCATGGGGTTCCCCTTAAAATCCATACCAAACCCAAAGGGTCTAGTATGGATTGGGGGGGGGGAGGGGGCCTCCACACCGGTTTTTATTGTTTTTTTTTTTATTCAGCTGTCAGCGGGAAAGCCCTTTGACAGCTGATGACTCAGCAGTTGTTAAAGACAGCGCAGCCGGCTTCCCTGCTCTGCTCCTTAACTAATAGCTTTTACTGGTGCCCGATCGGGCAAAGCTTTGCCCAATCAGGGCGCAGAATGCACTGTGCAGTGCAGTGTGTTGCGGGGTGTTTGGCAGAGCGAACACCCTGCAAATTTGAGAGTTCACTGAATAGATCGGACAGCCAATGTTCGGCCAGGACTCATGCTCGGCCCGAACCGTTCACCCAACACTTAGTGGTGCTGGAACTCACTTCATACCTTTAAATGAGAAGGAAAATAAGAAGACACAGCATATACTAGTACTTTTTAAGGACTTGTTTATTGTTTTATTGAACTGGTATGTGGCAGAATATTCAGCTGTTGTTGTTGCACATTTATGAAATGAAAATACAAATAGGAACTGTAATTATCAGGACTTTAATTGATTGTTGCGTGGCACTATTTTTGTTTTATTGTATATCAGTAGATGTGGGAGTACACATTACGGTGTGAGCAGCAACAATAGGTTATATATACCGTATATACACGAGTATAAGCTGACCCGAATATAAGCCAAGGCACCTAATTTTACCACAAAAAACTGTGAAAACGTATTGACTCGAGTATAAGCCTAGGGTGGGAAATGCAGTATCTACTGGACCACCACCAGACCCAAAACAAGAGAATCTCCTGTACCATGCCCGCAGCACTGCATCTCTTGAGGAGATGCAGGGGCTGCGAAGGAGTCTCACTTACCTTTTGGTGAGGCGCCTTAAATTTAAAAATGCTGCCGCCCGGCACCAACACATCACCGCGCATGCGCCGTCTGCCAGGGAATAGCTGAACGTGTACGGGCTTTCCCGAGCAGCGGAGGTGCATGCGCACTGCTCCGGAGAAAGGTAAGTGAGACCGTCACTCGAGTATAAGCCGAGGGGGGCTTTTTCAGCATAAAAAATTGTGCTGAAAAAGTCGGCTTATACACAAGTATATACGGTAATCACAAAAAGTTTTGTATATAATTTTTATTTTTTTGGTAAATTTTGCTTAGCACATTGATCAGTGAATTTTTTGTGAATGGTAGTTAACCTGGCGTATTTGGCAGTGCGGATCGTATGTCTTCAAAGAGCTCCTTTTAGTGACATGTGAGACCAAAAAATAAAACATGTAGAATTTATTTATAATTTTATAAATAAATTCTACATGTTTTATTTTTTGGGTATGTGTCATTATATATGAATTGGTACGGTACCATTTAAAAATCCCATTTAGCCCTCATTGTTTCTTATTCATTTCTTTCTGTTCTCTCTCCTTCTTGGAGCATTTTCTCCTACTACATCTTTGGTCGATAGGCTCTGCTACCTGAGTCTATCCCCTCTTTTTTGGGTTGATTCCCACCATCAAACTTTGATAATTGGGGATGTCGGTACCTTTAATAATTGAATACTTACCACAAACACTACCTTCTTTTTTGAGAACACCAATAAAATGTTTGCGAGTCTTTTATCAATCAATGTAGCTGCAAGCCACACCTCCGAACTGATTTCATTAATTGAGCTCCAGCTATGCAAACTACTGACTCCAATTAACTTTCGATGAAGCATTTAGTCTATAGGTTCACTTACATTTTCCTCCCGCACTGTGAATGTTCAATACAGACACGAGAAATTAGAATTGTGTGTTATCAGCTTTAGCACATAGGGTTGATTTACTGGCAAATATACTGTGCACTGCAAGCGCACTTGTTCCAGAGCTTAGTAAAAGAGGTAGTTTGGGTTTACAAAGAATCACATCAAAATCAATCACATGCAAGGTACATTTACAAGGTTCTTGCGCATGATTGGATGATGGAAATCAGTAGAGCTTCCCCTCATTTCAGGGCTCCCCCTCAGATCTAGAGCAACTACACATGAAGTGCACTTGCAGTGCACAGTATATTTGCCTTTATTAACCACTTAAGCCCCGGAAGATTTTACCCCCTTCCTGACCAGGGCCTATTTTGCGATTCGGCACTGCGTGATTTTAACGGACAATTGCGCGGTCGTGCAACGATGTACCTAAACAAATTTGGCGTCCTTTTTTTCCCACAAACAGAGCTTTCTTTTGGTGGTATTTGATCACCTGTGCGATTTTTTTTGATCATGCGCTATAAACAAAAAAAGAGCATCAATTTTGCAAAAATAACAATATTTTTCACATTTTTTATATGAAATTCCCCAAAAAAAATTTACATTATTTTTTTTTAACATTTTAGGCCAATTTTTTTTTTTACCATATGTTTGGTAAAAAAAAAAAATCGCAAAAAGCGTATTTTGATTGGTTTGCGCAAAAGTTATTGCATTTACTAACAAAGGGAAAGATTTTTGTCATTTTTGTTGTTTTTTTTTTTTTTACGCGTAATGGCGGCGATCTGTGATTTTTTTTGCGAGACTGCGACATTGGGGCGGACAGATCGGACCCTTGACTGACATTTTTGACACTTTTGGGGTTACCAGTGACATTACTACAGTAATCAGTGCTATACATATGCACTGTTACTGTAAAAATGACACTGGCAGTGAAGGGGTTAACTTTTTTTAGAGGGAGGGGTTAAGTGTGTCTCTAGGGGTGTGTTTCTAACTGTGATTGGCTGTGGCTTAATGTGTAAGAACAGTGATCAACGGTCCTACATAGTAGAACCGTTTGATCACCATTCTTACACAGGGGAGACTGACAGGCGGCTTTGTTTACACTAGCCGCCTGCCTTTCTCTCGCTGTCACGGACGATCGCGAGTGCCCGGCGGACATCGGGTCCGCCGGACACCCGCGCGGGGGGTCCATGACCGAGCGGGAGCGCGCATCCGGCGGCGCGCGCTTGCTCCCAAAACCCTTACAGGCTAGCGACGTAACTCTACGTCGCTTTGCCTGTGAGGGGCTGACTGCCGACGTAAATAGTCGTGCGGCAGTCGGCAAGTGGTTAAATCAACCGCATTGCGTTTATCTATTTTTGTGACCTAGCCTGCCATACACAGAGCAAATTTATTTCCTGAAACCACGGTTACAGGAAAGAAAATTGCTTGATTCCCCCATCAACACAGATAGGGGAATCCCTGCAGCTGGGCCATTGTCTTCTCCTGGGGGGATGAAGCCATCGCTGCCGGGAGAAGACAGTGATTGTTAGTGGCTATAGCAGCCGCTAGCGATAATCGAAGGTAAAACCCTGCATGCTGGATGTACCCAAGCTCATCAATCAATCAATCAAGTTGGTATATTCAGATTCGAAACGTGCCTTAGAAGCGGATCAGGTCACATTTTATGGCAAATTACTGCAGAAACCAGGTAATTCCAAGGTGTCCACATACTTTTTCTTGACACTGTATATTGATATTTATTCCGGGATAATTTATAGTCTATTTTAAAGGTTTGTGAGTGACTAGTGTCAGATAAGCTGGTCATATATCTTCTTTGTTAACTATTGTTAAAAGAATTACTTGTTTTGAGACATCTAAGTTTGAAAAAATAAACTTTGAGGAACTTTCATCTCTACTGTATGTGAATGAGTTGGTTATCTCTAGAAAGGATTATCTGTTGGTGAATAGGAAGATCATTCAAAAAAACAAAAGCTCTATCTTCAGGGAACTGTTTTATAATAAAAATGACTGGCCTAGAAATGCAGAAAATGTGTGTATAATGGAACTGTAGAGCAACTAGAGTAAGCTGAAGAAAGGGAAAGAAGCGGTAGTGACCATTGTGTGGCTATAGGTTTGGCTATAGGTTTTTGTTTTTAAATTTTATATTTGTGTTATTCAACAGTTTTACCTGCATTTTTTGTCTCTGTAAACAAAATTATCTTCTATATCTAATTATATTGTGATTTTCCTATGCCAATGACAACAGTAGACCCTATAAGAGAACTTTAATATTAATAATCATAATTTCTCTTTCGTTCATATCTTCATTGACCGTTGGGTTATGCTGCTGTTCTTAGGAGTAGGACACTAGGTGGAAAAAGGGTTAACAAAAGTTAACAAGGCTTTGACTACACGTATGGGACAGTCCGTGGGGGTATACTCCCACTTCCTGCTCTAGGATCTCAGTTTTTTTCTGCCTAGTCAGGAGTAAGGACCTAGCTCCTTGCTGGGATCTCTGGTCCTAGCCTTTTTTTTTTTATTTTAAATGGAACTTTTTTCCTTTTTTCCTTCTACAATCAAGTTGTTCCTGTGAGAACTACAATCAACTGCCGGACTGGGTGATGCACTGGAAATTCTAGATCCTTACAGTCCCCTCAGTCTGGCCAGCGAGCGTGTGCAGACTGTAGCTCCGCGCTCAGTCGGCCGCGACATAGTCCCACAGGACAGGGGCAGGGCGGCGAGTGGAACACCTCGCAAGGATGCGCACGACCGGGTTGCAGCCTGAGTCACAGCGTACCCCTGGCCTGCAGCTCCCCCCATTCCAAGATGGAAAGGTGTTCTGCCTGGAGTGGTGTCTCCAAAGGTTTGGTGAGTAGTTTTTTCCCCCTTTTTTTTTTTCTTCTTTGGGAAATTTTGGGTGGAAGCGGGCCCATTCTAAAGTGGTCGGTCCCTCCTGTGACCTCCCAACCCCTCTGGTACCCCATTTCTATCAAGGGCCTCCATGCTAACCCCCCCCCCCCCCCAACCCAGGGCTGTGCTAGTGGTGTGGGATGTGTGTGGGGAGCTGTGGCTGGCAGGGGCTGGGAGTGCAAAGCGGCAGTTCCCGCTACAAATAGCATGGTTTGTTTATGGTAGGGGGTGCCGTCATTTTATTGTAGTTCACTACACTGTGCTTGGCGGCTATGTGGAGGCTCCCATAGAAGTCTATGGGCGGCCATTTTCTTGTAGCCACAGAAGCGGCCGTTCCACTTCCTTTCTGAACGGCATGGAGCAAGCTGACGGACGCTTCTGGTTCTTACTCTGTGCGGTGTGGTGAGTCTCTGGGGGTGTATGCCATCCCTTTTTCCTGTTGTAGCATTAGCTGGGACCTGTAGTGCCACATTTAAAGTAGTGGGACATATTACAGCCGTTTTTTGTGCAAATTTTTTTGCTATATCATGTGGTCCAAGGTTGCTCCATGGAACATTTAAAGCGAGTGTCACCACCGGACCCACGCTCAGAGGCGGCAGGACCCTCCAAATCTGCGTCTGCCCTTTTGGCCATGACGGTAGTCCTGCAGTCGCTGGTATCAAAAGTGGATTTGGCCCTGCAGAAAAGACAGGCAAAGAAGCGCCCTCACCTGCCCCCTCTGTGTCCTCAGATTCTGAGACTGACGTGGCCGCCACAGACGTGAAGAAACCCCACAGGGTCTGCGTCGGCGCAATTGGAGGGCTCTGATAGTGAGGATGAGTCCTCTTCCACGTCTTCCGCACAAGAAAAGGCGCTTATGGAGGCTCTGATAGTATCAGTGCGGGAAACTCTAAAGATGGAAGACACAGCTGGCGCCGGTGCAGTTCGGTACCCGCAAACAGTCCAAGGTGATTAAGGTGTTTCCGTTTCCCGCCTATTTTGGCGAGATTGTCACTAGTCAGTGGAGTTCCCCGAAACGCATGGGATACCTAAGCGTTTTGCTGGGAGGTATCCCTTTGAGGAGTCCCTCTTAAAGAAACTGACGGTTCCCCCGGTGGTAGATTCACAGGTTTCCAGAATGACTAAGGCCACCTTGCTACCGGTGGAGGACGCACCGTCCTTTAAACACCCCGCAGACGGGAAGGCTGAAGCCCTGGTCCGCCATCTTTTCACTTTGACAGGTTCAATATTGAGGCCGGTGTTCGCCATTACTTTGGTCTCTCAGACTTTAACGGAATGGTCTAGAATCCTGTGCCAGGATTTGTAAGGGATCAACATCCCCCTGAGCTGGTGGAATTGACGGACCAGCTGATACAGGGGTTGCAGTATATCTCTGATGCTTTCCTGGATGCGGCTCCGTTGGCTTGCAGGGCATCTGTGACTGCGGTAAACCTTGATTTGGCTGAAATGATGGTCTGCGGACCAAGCTTCCAAAAAGTTGCTGACCGATCTTCCTTCTGTGGGAGATCGTCTGTTCGCAGCTTCAATGGAAGAGGTCATTAAAGGTCTCACTGGTGGTAAAAGCACACTTCCGCAGAGCACAAAGGGCAGAGAGCCTCGGCGCAAACGTGGTCCAGTGTTCTCAGCCCACAATTGGCCCTTTCGCCCTACACAGGACAAGGGTTCCAAGAGACCCTGGGTTGGTAAGTCAAAAGCGGTCCCTCTGGCCAACGTGTGGGGGGACGTTTTGCTTCTTTTTTGCAGGGCCTCATGGGGCAATGCAAGATTTGCTCTCGCAGGGTGTCATTGTACCAGTTCCAGATTTGGAACGCTTTCTGGGTTTTTATTTAAACCTTTTCACTGTCCCCAGGAAGGAGGGCAAGGTTCATCCAATTTTAGACCTCAAGGCCTGGAACCACTTTGTGAGGATTCAAAAATTCAAGATAGAGTCCATTCGCACAGTAGTGGCTGCCCTTCATCAAGGAGACTTTTCGACGCATATCTCTATATCCCAATTTATGGCGGGCATTAACGTTTCCTTCACTTTGCTGTGGGAGAAGAACATTATCAATTTGTGGCGTTACCCTTTGGTTCGCATCAGCTCCTCGGGTGTTCACGAAGGTGTTGGCCCCGGTGCTCGCCTTGCTCAGACAGAGGGAAATTGCAATACTGGGTTACCTGGATGACCTTCTGCGAGCGGAGTCACGTTCCGTTTTACAGAACGATCAGCCCTGACTTCGTCCAACAGGTTGAATTATCTGGGGCTAACTCTGGATTCAGTCTCGGCTCAAATGTTTCTTCCGGAGGAGAAAACTGAAAAAGTTGCAGCATGCGATTCAGCTTCTATTCTCCAACCATTGGTCATCTCTCAGGACTTGCATGCAAGTGCTGGGGTTGATGATTTCCACTTCCAAGGTTGTTCCGTTTGCTCAGTTTCACACCAGACCTCTGTAGAGGGAGATCCTGGCAAAATGGGACAAGAATCCTGGATCCCTAGACAATCTGATCAGATTGACCCGGGGGAAGAGGGCGGTTTGTCAGGGAAAATCCTTCCTTCCCTTATACTGGAAGGTGATCTCCATGGACACCAGCTTGTCCGGGTGGGAAGGCACCTTGGGCACGCACTTGGCCCAGAGGGTTTGGACTCGGAGTCCGTTCTGCTGATCAACATCCTGGAAATCAGAGCGATCAGACTTTGTCTGTCCCAGTGGATGGATCGTCTACAGGGGTGTCAGGTAAGGATTCAATCGGATACGCCAGGGCCGTGGCATATGTCAATCATTACGGGGGCATGAAGAGTGCCCTTGCGCACAAAGAAGTGGCTGGCATTCTGAGATGGGCAGAACGACATGTTCCAGCCCTTTCTGCTGTGCACATTCCAGGGCTCAAAAATTGAGGCGAGTCTAAGCGAATGGTCTCTCCATCCGGAGGTGTTTCAACAATTGTGCCTTCGGTGGGGGACTCCAGATGTCGACCTACTGGCTTCTCGCCTCAACAGGAAGGTTCAGAGGTTCATAGCAAGATTACGAGACCCCTTGGCAGACTTTCTGGTGGCCCCCTTTGGTCAGTATAATCTAATTAATGCCTTCCCTCGTTACAGCTCCTGCCAAGACTCTTGCGTAGGATCGAGGCAGAAGGGATCCCAGTGATCCTGGTGGCTCCGGACTGGCCTGGTCAGTCTTGGTACACAGAGTTAGTGAGACTGGTTGCCGATGCTCCTTGGTGGCTTCCTCTCAGAAAAGATCTGTTGTCTCGAGGACCGATCTTCCATCCTGCTTTACAGTCGCTGGCTTTAATGGCCTGGCTATTGAAAGCCAGGTACTGAAGGATAGAGGATTGTCGGATTTGCGGTGATTCCTACTCTGTTAAGAGCTAGAAAATGCACTTCCCGGAAGACTTATCATCGGGTTTGGAAGGTGTATATTACTTGGTGTAAGTCTAACCCCCCCCCCCCCGTGCCTTCTTGGTATTGCGTCTGCTGGAATTTCTACAAGGGGGTGTAGATAGGCGTTCGGGTCTGGGCACCATTAAGGGCCAGATTTCAGGGTTGACAATTTTTTTCCCAACACCCGTTAGCCTCAAACTCCTTGGTTCACACTTTTGTACACTTTAGTGTTCACCATGTGGCCCCTCCTGTGATGTCCCTGGTGCCTCCATGAGATCTTAATTTGGTGTTATCTGTTCTTCAAAAATCACCTTTTGAGAATATTCGCGAGATTCCTTTATTGACTCTCTCACAGAAGGTGGCCTTCTTGGTTGCCATTACTTCTGCACGCAGGGTTTCTGAATTGGCTGCGTTGTCCTGTTGTCGCCTTATTTGATGGTTCATAGGGACAAAGTGGTTCTCCGTTCCTCGAGTTTCCATTTGAATGAGGACATTGTGTTGCCTTCGCTGTGTCCTAAGCCAAGACATCCAAAAGAGATTGCCTTACATTCCTTAGATGTGGTTCGTGCCATCAGGGTGTACCTGGCGGTGACTGAGACGATTGGTAAATCAGATTCCTTATTTGTACTTACAGATGGACCCCATAAGGGGCAGGCTGCGTCTGCTGCGACTATCTCCACATGGATCAGGCAGACGATGGTGCAGGCCTATTCCATGAAGGGTCAGGTCCCTCCTTTCCCTGTCAAAGCGCATTCTACAAGGGGGCTTAGTGCCTCCTGGGCCTTCCCTTACCAGGGGTCGGTGGTGTGCAAGGTGTCCAAGTGTGCAAGGCGGCTACCTGGTCGTCTGTGCCTTTATTCACCAAATTTTACAAGGTGGACCTGGCATCTGCAGAAGCTGCTTTTGGCTGCAAAGTTTTGCAGGTCGCTGTTGCGGAGGCTGCGGCCTCTTGAGGATGTGTTTTTTTTCCGGTTGGCGAGCCCCAGTTGTTCCTGGATGGGTTCCTTGATACCTGGTTGGCTATTTATTTGTTAGCCGTTTTTTTGTTAAATTTTGCAGTGTGCCCACCCCTCATGATGACACTGCTTTGGGACATCCCAACGGTCAATGAAGATATGAAGCTGTGTCCGTCAATGAACGAAAGAGAAAACTGGATTTTTGTCTTACTGTAAAATCCTTTTCTCTGATGTTCATTGACAGACACAGCACCAACCCCTCTGATGAGTTTGGGTTATGTATTCTTCTGACACTGCTTGTAACAAAACTGAGATCCTAGAGCAGGAAGCGGGAGTATAACCCCAGGGACTGCCCATAGGCGTAGTCAAAGCCTTGTTAACTTTTGTTAACCCTTTTTCTGCCTAGTGTCCTACTCCTAGGAAGAGCAGCATAACCCAATGGTCAATGAAAATATGAAGCTGTGTCCGTTAATGAACATCAGAGAAAAGGATTTTACTGTAAGATAAAAATCCAGTTTTTCTCATATCTGTTAACTGTTTAAACAATTTGTCTGTTTCTTGAGTCAATTCATCCACTCTTATTTCTTCCATTCTTACTCTCTCCATTCTTTGTGATCACATGGTTTACTTCATCTCATCTTTCAACCAGTTCACCGATGGGCGATATTGGGTGTATTCTCCCCAACCCTGTCAGATGCGCTCTGCCACTTCATCCATTAACTCTGTGAGTGAGTACTACTAATGCATTAAAACAATGCAGTGTTCACTCAGTTTAAGCCCATGTAGTCAATTTGTTTATTTTTCGTCAAATATTTTTTAGTTAAAGTGTTTCTCCAAAAGTATATGTAAAACAGCCAGAATTCAGAACTCTGTCCTTTCTCAAGCACAATCTGGCTATGCATTTCATCATTTAATAAGGAAAAGCAAGATTCCAAAATATATATTTTTAGAGTTAGCAATTATATTTATATATACTTTCTGCTTGGGTTTCTTTTGCGGGAGGCTCATCAAATCCTGCTTGAAGGCTGCAAAACTTAGATTGAACTCCATTGAAGTCTACATGGAGAAGTTTGATATGTGTACTGTACAGTTGGGTAGGGTCTTTTGAGGGCAACATGAGAAAAAAAAAAAACAAATCCTTTAAACTACAAGCTTAGGAGATGTCTTTAAATCTAAATTCACCTTTCAAAAAAATAATATAAATGCACATATGCATAGGTAAAACAAAATGTGCATTTAATATATATATATATATATATATATATATATATATATATATATATATATATACAGTATATATACACCCTCACATTTTTGTAAATATTTTATTATATCTTTTCATGCGACAACACTGAAGAAATGACACTTTGCTACAAAGTAGTGAGTGTACAGCTTGTATAACAGTGTAAATTTGCTGTCCTCTCAAAATAACTCAACACACAGCCATTAATGTCTAAACCGCTGGCAACAAAAGTGAATACACCCCTAAGTGAAAATGTCCAAATTGAGCCCAATTAGCCATTTTCCTTCCCCGGTGTTATGTGACTCGTTAGTTTTACAAGGTCTCAGGTGTGAATGGGGAGCAGGTGTGTTACATTTGGTTTTATCGCTCTCACTCTCTCATACTGGTCACTGGAAGTTCAACATGGCACCTCATGGCAAAGAACTCTCTGAGGATCGGAAAAAAACAATTGTTGCTCCACATAAAGATGGCCTAGGCTATAAGAAGATTGCCAAGACCCTGAAGCTGAGCTGCAGCACGGTGGCCAAGACCATACAGTGGTTTAACAGGACAGGTGCCACTCAGAACAGACCTCGCCACGGTCGACCAAATAGGTTTAGTGCACGTGTTCAGTGTCATATCCAGAGGTTGTCTTTGGGAAATAGACATATGAGTGCTGCCAGCATTGCTGCAGAGGTTGAAGGGGTGGGGAGTCAGCCTGTCAGTGCTCAGACCATACGCAGCACACTGCATCAAATTGGTCTGCATGGCTTTTGTCCCAAAAGGAAGCCTCTTATAAAGATGATGCACAAAGCCTGCAAACAGTTTCCTGTTGACTAAGGACATGGATTACTAGAACCATGTCCTGTGGTCTGATGAGACCAAGATAAACTTATTTGGTTCAGATGGTGTCATGCGTGTGGGGTGGCAACCAGGTGAGGAGTACAAAGACAAATGTGTCTTGCCTACAGTCAAGCATGGTTGTGGGAGTGTCATGGTCTGGGGCTCCCTGCGGCACTGGGGAGCTACAGTTCATTGAGGGAACCATGAATGCCAATATCTACTGTGATGCAGAGCATGATCCCCTCGCTTTGGAGACTGGGCAGTATTCAAACATGATAACGACCCCATACACACCTCCAAGACAACCACTAACTTGCTAAAGAATCTGAAGTTAAATGTAGTGGACTGGCCAAACATGTCTCCAGAATTAGACCCTATTGAGCATACGTGGGGCATCCTCAAACGGAAGGTGGAGGAGCGCAAGGTCTCTAACATCTACCAGCACAGTGATGTCGTCATGGAGGAGTGGAAGAGGACTCCAGTGGCAACCTGTGAAGCTCTGGTGAACTCCATGCCCAAGAGGGTTAAGGCAGTGCTGGAAAATAATGGTGGACACACAAAATATTTACACTTTGGGCCCAATTTGGACCTTTTCACTCAGGTGTACTCAGTTTGTTGCCAACAGTTTAGACATTAATGGCTAAATGATGAGTTATTTTGAGGGGACAGCAAATTGACACTGTTATGCAAGCTGTACACTCACTACTTTACATTTTAGCAAAGTGTCTCTTCCTCAGTGTTTTCCCATGAAAATATATAATAAAATATTTACAAAAATGTGAGGGGTGTACTCACTTTTGTGAGATACTGTATATATAATTCGTTTTTTTGTTTGTTTTTTTCTTAAGAAGGAGCCTGCGGTGCAATGTCAGGCTCCTGCAGAGTCTTCCTCTAGTTTGTGCCCGCATCCCCATATGGGCTTTCAATTACAAAAGCTAGAGGAAGACTAAATGAATTACGACCATCTGCCCCAGTCACGCTGTCACAGAGAAGGGAGTGCTGGCAGCGGGAGGTGGGTGCATAGAAGCATGTTACATCCTAAATACGTGATACGTGTGTCTAATGTTTAAAATGTTCCTAAAGATGAACTTATCCTTTGAAGTGTTTTTTCACTTTTTCAGCCAAACTGGGATAACAACTACTTTATATACATATATACTCTATATATATATATATATATATATATATATAATGTCATATGATGTCCGGTCAGGATAATGTAACCACCTTCCTGCTGTCATTTGCCTATAGGGTGGGCGGGAAGTGGTTAAAGAATAAGTTCAGCTTTAAAAAATAAAAAATGCATATTTTATCTTGCATTTATTATTTTTTTTTCTAGGATTGCAGGCTTAAATATGGGTGTAACATGTTCAGAAAGGTGCATTTTGCCTTCAAGCTTGGCTTAAATACAGCTGTATCTCAATTACATTTTTTCAACCTAAAAAAAACTTTTTAAGTAGTTCTGACTGCAACACTGGCCTGAATTGACTGGTGGAAGTAGCAGCCAAAACAGATCTAAAAGCTAAAGGAAATAGGATATCTAAAAAAAAGTGTAATCGTTTGCAAGCTTCTTTTTCCACTTCACTGCATTGTCTTTAAAGTTGAATAAAATGTCAAAATAGAGTTCACAAAAAAAATTCAAAACACAGCTCCAAATTATCCAAATTCTTCACCAAAAAAATTCAAAATATAGGCTGTGTTTTGTAGAAATTGGCTACAATCTGGACAGTACACGAGCACTTGAATAGACAGCAAATAGAGACCAGGCAGATTTTATCTTGAAGTAGTTATTAGAGTGTATTATGTGAGAGACTATAGCCGCAAATATTGTTCATTTTCTGGACAGTAGGCAAGCAGTCTGCAAAAGCCACAATGTAAGTGTGAGGGATGATGGGATGTATTATTTGAGAGACAATAGCCACAAATATTGTACAGCAGCTGAACATTATGTAAGCAGCTTGGCTAGGTCACAATATAAGAGGAAGAGAAAAGGCAGGTTTTATCTTGAAGTAGTTATTAGAGTGTATTATGTGAGAGACTATAGCCGCAAATATTGTGCATTTTCTGGACAGTAGGCAAGCAGTCTGCAAAAGCCACAATGTAAGTGTGAGGGATGATGGGATGTATTATTTGAGAGACAATAGCCACAAATATTGTACAGCAGCTGAACATTATGTAAGCAGCTTGGCTAGGTCACAATATAAGAGGAAGAGAAAAGGCAGGTTTTATCTTGAACTAAACATTATAGACTGATTTGAGAGAAAATAACCACAAATATATTAGAGTGCTTGAGCACTGGAATGGACCACAAACTTTGAGCGGCAACATATTTTCCCTGCAGCTAAAATTTGAAATTTATCAGCTGCAGAAATTTATCAGCTGCAGAAACAGTGTGTGGCAGAATTATAGTTTTTGAGGGTTTATTAACAGTCAGCAGCTACAAAAAGTGTAGCTGCTGACTTTTAATAAATACACACTCAGCTGTCCCACGATCCAACAATGCGGCCGCCAGAAGCCTCGCTCCTCTCTCTCGCCTCTCCCCGGCGCCAACATAACAAGCATGGGCACCCGACTGTGACAGCTTGCGGCTTCACAGCCGGGTGCACACTGCACATACGTGTCGCACTGCGCTTCCTAAGCGGCCGGGGAATCTTCTGGGACCTCTGCCGTGTCCCATAAGATTGCAGGGAGGGAGGGGGAGAGGAGAACTTCGGCTCGAGCCGCCCAGGTGGCCAGAGCAGAAGTGGGAGCAGGTATCTGTCAAAACTAGGTCCCCCCCCCCCCCCGACACAAAGCAGGATTTATCCTGCAGCAAACAAACATTTGGCAGCTGAGGTCCAGCTGTGAAAACATTGTGTGGTGCCTTTGCAGTGCCAGAGTGATGAAATAAGACAGGATAGGTGGCAAGAGCTTGTAATGGTAACAGACATAATTTTGTTTTTGAGCTGGATGACACCATTTTATTCAGCATCTTTAACAGCAGGGATTTTGTACTCATTGATAATTCAAGACTAGTTCATTTTATTACACAGATACACACTGCTGGCAAGATGGATTTGCCTCTCTGTAATTAAACCTCCTGCTGTGCTGAAGGCCCTCTCAGAAAACAAGCTGATTGCAAAGCAAACTATGTCCAGTGGTCAAGCCCAGGTACTCAATAATCCAAGGGGTCCACACTGCTAAGATTGGCTGCAGCCTTTAACCCAGTAAATACTGCCTGCAACCTGGTCTAGCCACTGTGGTTTAAAATAATTAAATAAAAAATTCTCAAAAGCAGCCATCGACACCCCCTCTCCTTCCAAGTATTGGAGGCATGTTGGCTATCAGAAGGGATCATATCATCAGGAAATGCTGTAAAGAGGTTCTTATGCAGAACCTTTTTGAAGTGTCACAATTTCACCCCACCCTTTAAGCTTCCCCCCATTCCCTCCTCCTTACCACCTGCACGACAACCCTAAAACTCCTAAAATTTTGTCTCTGTCTCCCAGGACTGGACGCAGCTTGCAAAGGGTTGTGTGGGCTTTAAAACAGCAGCAGGTGGTCCTTTTCTTCCTGCTGCTGTGCCTCCAGTGTTCAGTCTGTTAGGCCACAGAGTATGTGCTCCAAGAAACCATGAGTGGGATGGGAGTGCTAATTCCCATCTTGTTGCAGCTCACCATCTTGGTCGCTTCTTCAAAAAGTGGCAAAACATGTTCTAAATTATGAGCCACTGACATGGTATAAAATACTCCAGCTCACCCGAGTCATCTATCTTTGTAATTCCGCAGGTACTCACTGATGGCATGCTGCTGCTAGAGCAACCTCTACAGCATGGCCAACGTTGAGTTTAAGCACTTGTCACAGATGAAGGCAGTTGGTGGCCACCTTGTGTTGGAGCTGCATTTCTGCCAACCGAGCACTGGCTGGGTATGACAACTTAAAGTGGCTACACACCCTTCAAGGCTGATAAAATAAACTCCTGGAAGCAAGGGTACTTAATGGGGAGCCAAGGCACCAACTGAGTGAGGACATGTACCAGGCAAGGTATGTTTTGTTTTTTTTTGTTTTTTCCGGGAAAAGGGCTACCAGCAGATTAGTGCTGTTGTCACATCCTTGCCTGGCTGAAGATGGCATTGGGTCTGCTACCGCTTAGCTTGGGCCTGAAGAGCGGTTAGAAGTTGTGGCCCACTTGACTCCTGTCCCCCAGGCATACCAGCTGCAAAAAAAGAATGGCCGCATTTAGCCTGGCACATTGCATATACTCTGGGGTGCTTGGGGGAAACTGGTGGTTTCAAGGAGTTAGAGGATGAGACCAGTGAGGAATGGGGGATAGTACACATTTCTGCGCTGTCATCGTAAACGGATGCACCACCAGCTCCAGCATAGTACCCCATTCTGCCTACTTCCCAGCCACCTGCAGTTGGCCTATAGTGCCTTGAAGGATATGTAGTGTCCCTGCCCATGCTTATGAGATTTTATGTCTGTGGTCATGTGTGCCCTGCCACTGACAGCATGTTCAAGCTACGAAATTTTTCTCATGCTGTTGGACTGTAAGGATGGTCTTCTGGAAAAAATAATGGTGACTGGATAGCTGCCACTGTGGTGTAGCACTGACCATAAAGGTCACGCACCTGAAGATGGAGCCTGACGTGGAGAGGAAGGCAATCTCTGCAGATGCAAGGTCTGTGCATACTTGGTTGCAGGCTGGATCGTGCCGCAGGGCAGCAGGTACTTGGCAGGCTGGTGGGTGGCAGACAGCAGGTACGTGGCTAGTCACAGGCAGCAGATGCTTAGCAGGCTGGCAGGTCATAGGCAGCAGATGCTTAGCAGGCTGACAGGTCACAGGCATTTGGCAGGCTGGCAGGTAGCAGACAGCAAATATAAGGATGGCTGGACACAGAGCAGGGTCAGGCAAGCCGGGTCGGTAACTAGCAGGGATGTAAGGAACAGAGCAGTAGGCAGAAGAGTAGTCAGGTTCAGACTGGAGTTGGCAATGGCAAACAGGTAGACCGGAATCAAGCAGAGACGTGGTCAAAGAGCAATCCAGGGGTCGGTTCAGGCAGAGTACAAGCGCGGTCAGACAGATCAGAATGGCAACACAGTTTAAACACCAGGAACAGGTAGCAAGGTGGCAGAACGCTGTAGACCAGCACCTCTGTGCAGCGGAGGTGTTTATATAGCCCACTTGGCACCACTTTAGCGCCGGCGCGCACGCGGGTTCGCGAGTAATGCGAACGGGAATTCTCTGTTTATGGGTTTGGCTAAGAGGTATTCTCCATCTGTGGATTTGGCTAATAGAAATTCTCTGTCTGTACATAACTATGTGCCTGGGCTTATTCTTTCTTCCCTGACAATAAGTTTTCAAAAGGGGTTGATTTTATAAGCTGGTATTGGGAGCAGCTGCAAAGCCAGCAGATTTGGCAAGCTGCCATTAAAATGTTGGGCTTATGGGAGATTTGTGTTACTAGAGGCTGCAAGGGGTGTCACTAGAGGGCTGAAGATGTGGACAGCACTGAGCAACGAAGAGGAGTGAAGGCTCCTTGCTTCTGACTTGGGGTAATGCCCCCACTGAACTTTGTGGTGCAGAGTAATGTGTCTCCCCATGCATGTAGTACCCAAATTGCAGGTCCTATTACTATGGCTGATATGCTGCATCCAGGGGTTGCAGACCACAACAGGGCTGTCAACAGCAGATACAGTAAAAAAGACCCCTATCAGAATACTTTGTGGACTGGCCCTGCAGTTAACAGTGGCCTGTACCTGCCAGCCATGCTTCCAAGTAGATTAGGATGGTTGCTCTCACCAGTCTGCTGCAAGCTGCCCCTGCCCGTGAACACAATCCCCTCTCACCCTTCTCTTCTCTCCAATCCATTGCATCCACGGATTGTCTGGCACCTTATCATTCACCCCTGCTTCATCAATGGAGCCCACTTGGCTGGTAGAATAGTACTGCCTTTTGGTGCTCCTTTGCCTGATGTCCCCTCCCTCAATGGTCCTGGCACTATCTTTCTGGTTTCCCGTATCTGAAATGAGCAATATTGCAATATTATATGATATCAACAAAAACAAAAAGGATGCTCTCAAGGGCTTTAAGGTAGCGAAAAAGATAAAACTAATACAAAGAATATATATGGAAAAATGTTTTTATTGGTACAAAAATATATTAAAATTTCAACATGACTGAATAAAAACATGAGTTCTAGTATGCATAACCTCAACAACAAAAGATGTCCCTGTTATACTGGCAGAAACCAAATGTATGTAGAGATTTTCTAACTTATCTGTAAAATAGAGGACATCTAGAAAATACATCATATTAGAACTTTTTCATGAAAGAAAAATGTCTAACATTTTATAGAGACTGTATCATATGTTCTAATTTGATGTATTTTCTAAATGTCCTTATCCCCCTGAGAAAGATTTGGACTGTTGTAGTAGAAATGCGCCAGGGTCCTTTTTGGCAGCAATTTAAGTTGGAAAATCTCTACAGGAATTTGATTTCTGCCAGTATAACAGGGACATCTTTTGTTGTTGAGGTTATGCATACCAGAGCTCATGTTTTTATTTAGTCATGTTGAAATTTTAATATATTTATGTACGAATAAAACCCTTTTTCTATACATATTCTTTGTATTAGTTTGATCGTTTTCACTGCCTTAAAGCCCTTGGGAGCATCCATTTTGTTTTTGTTTCTGTCAAAAGTTTTAGGGCGAGCAGCATTTTCTTCACCCATGTTGGTGGGTATCGTTCATGTTGTTTATTATATGATATCAACCTCTTGCAGCAAGTTAGAGAACATGTGATGAAATAATTCTGCCAACTCCTCACTATCAGTCTGTGGGACTATAGAAAGGTTAGCAGGAGAGTAGAAGGAGGAAGATGAAGAGGGTAAATTAGCAGAAGTTGCAGACAACTGGCTGCTCTGTGTCAGGAAGGAGGAATAAGTGGAAGGCTTCTTCAGCCTCTCAACGACCTCCTCTGTGTGAGGCCCGACTACCGCTTTGTCCTGCAGAAGCTGCTTGCCTTGTATTACCTCAGCGTGCAGAACATCTGCCTCTCTGTTTAGGCCTGTCTGACATTTCTATAATGGGGATTGTCTAACAGTAATGGCAGCTATGTCATTAAGGGAAAGGTGGTACTTTGCTGCACATGTCAGGAGCGGCCTGTTGCAAACAAAGGTCAGCTTTGTCTGTGTCAGTAACAGGTGTATGGTACAATATGAAGGCACCATACTCCCAACAGCCCAGTGTTAGAAGTAGGAAGTGGCCTCAGCTCCTCCTAAGCCGCGCCCCCAGGGCAAAATGCATCAGGGGGGTAACTGAGGAGGAGCTGAGGCTGAGCCAATTTCCTACTAACCTACACTGGGTTATCAAGAGTGCAGCACCTTCACATTGTACAGAAAGTGCTAATTTTGGATGAGCGTTTTAGATGTCAGCGCCCATCTTATTAATGGATCACCGAAGGGATTATATCCAGCACTTAGAGTGAAGCTCCAAGCTATCAGTACAGGTCGCAGTGAGTAAAACGTATATGCTGCGGTCCCTGAAGTGAAATAAAAAATGAACACTAAACCCTATTAAACCTAGCAGAAAATAAAATGATAAATGTAAATGTGAAGTAAAAGAAAAACAAATACTGGGGGGGGGGAGAAAATATGTAGCCCATCACCCTGCAATCCAGTGCTGTACTGTATAGCAGTAGACTCTGCTGATACACACAGGTTGTCAATTCTCCATAAAATACCCCTACACACAAATGACTACTGGATAGGCACCCTTTTATTATGAGGGGTGTGGAACATAGACATGGCCCCATAATTAGCCCTTCTAAACCAGCTGACCTAAATTCAAAGGCCATGCAGTGTATTATGGTTACAAAGAATTCGGCCAGGCAAATTGCTGTATTAGTTTATTTAGACCGCAGACCTTAAAAATGCTGGGTTCACCTCAAACCCATGGTAGTGCCAAACCTGGAAATCCTCTCTACTGACTAACTACAAAATAATTTGTCTAATGTTTCCTGTAATGTCAGCAAAATGGTGATCCCTCACTTACTTAAATGTATTGGTGTAAAATTGTATGATATTACCTGAGATTGGGTAAACCATTTTGTATTTTTTTAAATGTTGCCATTGGTGAACTAATTTTATATTTGTACACAAGTCTAAAGTTTATTTTATATCTTTCTTGATGTTTCCGCATTTAGTGCAGTAATACAACTTTACATTACTGTTGTTGCAAACAGAATTAGTTGTGCTTTAGAAGTTTTACAGCCATGGTAGGGCAGACGTTTACAGTATAAATCACAAATGTGCTGTTTAATAATTATTTTTTACTCTTTTATTTCCTCTTTTTTTTTTCCTTATTTCCTTGCTGCTTCCACTTTTATCTGGCTTACCTTGCTTAGCCACCAGATGACCAGAGCTGGGTTTATTCTCCTCTCCACTTCAACCCACAGATCCAGCCCATCTCCGATGAGGAAATTGACACAGTAAGTTACTTAAGCAATGGCGGTTGTACTATGTCTTGATTTTATAACTAGTTCATCTATTCTATAGTTACATTTGTATTTAAAAAGTATCTTGAACATTATAACTTAAAGAATGTAATTCCCCTCTATAAATCTCAGAGGTTATTTTGCTGTCTTGAATTTCAATATACAGTGTTGTATAAATGGTATTCATTTACATTTTGGGAGTATTTATTTAAATGGGATTTTTTGTGATAGGCCAAAGTAGCACACAATTGTGAAGTGGAAGGAAAATGATAAATAGTTTTCAAAATATTTTACAAATAAATATCTGAAAGTGCATTTATATTCAGCCCCCCCGAGTCAATACTTTGTAGAACCACTTTTACTGCAATTACAGCTGCAAGTCTTTTTGGGTATGTCTAGAGAGTGACATTTTTGCCCATTCTTCTTTACAAAATAGCTCAAGCTCTGTCAGATTGGATGGAGAGTGTCTGCAAACAGGCAAGTCTTTTTCAAGTCTCGGCACAGATTCTCAATTGGATTTAGGTCTGGACTTTGACTGGGCCATTCTAACACATGAATATGCTTTGATCTAAGCCATTCCATTGTAGCTGTAGCTGTATGTTTAGGGTCGTTGTCCTGCTGGAAGGTGAACCTCCGCCCCAGTCCCAAGTCTTTTGCAGACTCCAACAGGTTTTCTTCTAAGATTGCCTTGTATTTGGCTCCATCCATCTTCCCATCAACTCTAACCAGCTTCCCTGTCCCTGCTGAAGAAAATAATCCCCACAACATAATGCTGCCACCACCATGTTTTCACGGTGGGGATGGTGTGTTCAGGGTGATGTGCAGAGCTAGTTTTCCGCCACACATAGTGTTTTGCTTTTAGGCTAAAAAGATCAATTTTGGTCTCATCTGACCAGAGCACCTTCTTCCACATGTTTTCTGGTCCCCCACATGCAGCGATCAGCAAGGTGTCCACGAGCGGTCCTTGCAGGGTCCGCCGCGGCAGCGCAGTCACCGGCAGCATCCACTGATTCACCTCCCCCCTCCACTGCCCGCTGGTTGGTAGCACCGCCGGGCAGGCATCCTATCAACCAATCAAGTGCTCGCTGCTTGTGTTGCCCCGCCCCCAGGCCCTGACCATCAGAGGAGGAGGAGCTTCCTCCTGTAACCTGCCCGCGCCTGCCAGTGTTTGTGTGCAGCTTTCCCCAGGCTCCAGCTTCCTTGTTGTCGTGAGTGGTGTCTGTCAGTCTATCTGTGTTATATTCCTAAGCTCCACGCTACTAACAAGCAGATCATAACGGATCTATGGGGGCCCCTGCTGGCCTGCTCTAAAGGGGAATCTATGGCATAGATCCCTCTTTAGAGCAGGGTCTCCATAGATCCTCCTATAGGGTAGGGTCCCCATAGATCCCCTTTTAGAGCAGGGTACCTCATTGATCCCACTTTAGAGCAGGCCAGGGTCCCCAAAGATCCCCCCTTTAGAGCAGGGTCCTTATAGATCCCCCTTCAGAGCAGTGTCTCCATAGATCCCCATTTAGAGAAGGGTCCCCCATAGAATCTATGGGGACCCTTCTCTAAGAGGGGGATTCATGGCCTGCTCTAAAGGGGATCTATGGGGGAAATGAGACCCTGGCCTGCTCTAAAGGGGGGATCTATGGGGGCTCCTGCTCTAAAGGGGGATCTATGGGGACACTTCTCTAAAAGGGGATCGATAGGGACCCTGGCCTGCTTTAACCACTTGCCGACTGTTTAGAGCAATCCTACTGCGGCAGTGCGGCTCCTCTGGGTCCAGCGATGTAGACTTATGTCGCTGGACTCCTAGTGGTCTCGGCTGTGCTCACCCCGCTGGAGGCTCACTCCCGCTGTGTTTAGACACAACGGGAGTCGGGCCGGAGGAGTAGAGGCGGCGATCGCACAGCGATAAAGCACAGCGCCTCCATCCCTAATTTCATAAAATATTTGGGACTTTAAATGAGATACAAGCACGTCATGCTATTGGTCTCCATCCCTGTATATTAAAAAACTGAGGTCAAATCAGACTGCATCCACCAAAAACGCACGAAAATCGCACAGTGGGACTTTAAATGAGGCACCAGCCTGTAGGTACAGCGCCTCCATCCCTGGTTACATGAACAATATAGGCTATTTGGGATTTTAAGTGAGACACCAGCAGGTAATGCCCAGCGTCTCCATCCCTGTATCAGAAAAACTGAAAATTGAAGGGATTAAAAGAGGTGCATTAAAGCAAGAGGTGCATTAAAGCTGTCATTCCAAGGAGCGGGAGGGGACGTCCCCCCCCCCTCCCGCCGCCTTCCGATGCTCGCCCCGGTCTCCCGTCCCACCGGGAGACCCAGGAATCCTACCTTCACCGCCGCTGTCTGACCGGGTCTCTATTTCTTTGAATTCAGCGCCGCCGAGTACCCGGAAATGATGTCATGACATGACATCACTTCCGGGTACTGGCGGCGCCAAATTAAAAAAACTTACAGCATTCAAAACAGCCAAACTTAGCAAACTGAATGCTTTTAAGTGCAGAGGTGGGGTTTGGGGTATTTTAGACCCCCAGATCCCTCCACAAGAGTATCTGTAAACATTAAAAAAAATAAATAAATTTAATGTCCGAAAATATCGGCCGATACCGATATCCGATGAACAATATATTGGTATCGGCTGTAAAAAAAAGATATCGGTCGATCAATAATTAAAATTACACACAGGTGGACTCTATTTACTAATTAGGTGACTTCTGAAGGCAATTGGTTCCACTAGATTTTAGTTAGGGGTATCAGAGCAAAGGGGACTGAATACAAATGCACCCCATAATTTTGAAAAACATTTATCATTTTCCTTTCACTTCACAATTATGTGCTACTATGTGTTGGTCTATTGCATAAAATCCCAATGAAGTACATTTACATTTTTGGTTGTAACATGACAAAATGTGGAAAATTTCAATGAGTACAATGAATACTTTTTCAAGGCACTGTATACTTCTTGCTGTGGGTAATATGCAGCAGGAATAAAGTACAGGCTCCTAGACGTGGCTGCACAAACCTACAACAAGCTAAAAAAACTGCAGATATTGGCCAATTCTAGACCAACCTGACAGGCTCCAACGCCGTACCCAGAAGCTTTCGAGTTCTGCAGGTGTGTGCAGGTACTTCAAGGTAACTACATTTTATGTTCATCCCAATCCATTACACAACACCTGGAGCCTACCATTAAAGTGATTGTAAAGTCTTGTTTTTTGTTTTCTTTTGTAAAAAATTAACATGTTATACTCACCTGCCCTGTGCAGTGGTTTTGCACAGAGCCTGGATCCTCCTCTTCATTGCTCCTGGCCCCTCCCTCCTGTTGAGTGCCCCCACAGCAAACAGCTTGCTGTGGGGGCACCCGAGCTGAGCCACAGCTCCGTGTGTCCATTCAGAAATGGAGCCCCACCCGGCCCCGCCCTCTTTATCTCCTCATTGGCTGACTGACTTTGATTGACACCAGCAGGGGCCAATGGCACGGCGTTGCTGTCTCAGCCAATTAGGAGAGGGAATCCTGGGCAGCCGAGACATTTCTGCAACATTGCTGGATCTCAATGGACCTCAGGTAGGCATTAGGGGGGTAAGGAGTGCTGCTGCACACAAGAATGCATTAGGATAAAAAATATTTCTGACTTTACAATCACTATAAGGTGATCAAGTTGTTACTGGGATAAATGGGATGAGACAACATTTTTAGTAGTACATTGGGGGTTTTTTGTTTTGCTTGTTTTTGTATACAAAAAAAAAAAAAAAAAAAAATTGGGTGCATTATGAGTTCCCATGCTGATCATTTTACCCCACAAATATACAAAGATAATTGCACTGTGGACCAATGACTTGCCATCAAGCCATGGTCAACCCCACATTTCCCATGTTCTTTTATCAAGAGCTATATTCCATAAACCACATATTTAACCTCCTTGGCGGTCTGATTATGTCAGTATTTTTGAATGTTACATAGTTAGTGAGGCTGAAAAAAGACACAAGTCCATCCAGTTCAACCTATGATGTGTGTGTGTGTTTGCTTTTAACCGTACATTGTATACCCCTGTATGTTGTGGTCTTTAAGGTGTCCATCCAATAGTTTTTTGAAACTATCAATGCTCCCCGCTGATACGACTGCTTGCGGAAGAGAATTCCACATCCTTACCGCTTTTACAGTGAAGAACCCCTTACGCACTTTAAGGTTAAACCGCCTTTCCTCAAGTTTTAGTGAGTGGCCACGTGTCTTATTGTATCTCCTTTCTCTGAATAGTTTGTTCCTTATGCTAGGGTCGCCAGTACAGTATTTGTACATTGATATCATATCCCCCCTCAATCGTCTCTTCTCCAGAGAGAATAGGTTCAGTGCTTGTAGTCTTTCCTCATAGCTGATGTCCTCCATTCCCCTAATTATTTTTGTTGCCCTTCTCTGGACTTTCTCCAGTTCCAGCACATCCTTCCTGAGGACCGGTGCCCAGAACTGGACAGCATACTCCAGATGTGGCCGGACCAGAGTCTTGTAGAGTGGGAGAATAATCTCTTTATTTCTGGAGTGAATCCCCTTTTTTATACAACCCAGTATTCTGTTGGCTTTGCTTGCAGCGGCTTGGCATTGCATGCCACTTCCAAGCCTGTTGTCTACCAGTACCCCCAGGTCCCTTTCCATCCTAGACTCACCCAGAGGTTCCCCCCCTAGTGAGTAGCTTGCTTTCTGGTTTCTGGCCCCCAAGTGCATTACTTTACATTTTTCTACATTAAATCTCATCTGCCATGTAGTTGCCCACCCCGTTATTTTGTTCAGGTCTGCTTGCAAGATTTCCACATCCTGCATAGAAGATATTGGCATGCCTAATTTAGTATCATCTGCAAATACTGAGATTGTACTAGATATCCCCTCCTCTAGATCATTTATGAATAAATTAAACAGGATTGGTCCCAGGACAGAACCCTGGGGGACCCCACTTTCCACACCCGCCCAATCAGAGTACTCCCCATTAATCACCACCCTTTGCAACCTCCCCTGGAGCCAGTTCTCTATCCAGGTACTCACCTTATGGTCCATACCTATCCTCCTTAGTTTGTACAGTAAGCGTTTGTGGGGAACGGTGTCAAAGGCCTTTGCAAAGTCCAGATACACCACATCCACAGGCTTACCTATTACCTTTAAGTGGCAGCTCACTTCATCGTAGAAGGTTAATAGATTGGTTTGGCATGAACGATTTTTCATGAATCCATGCTGATTACTACTTATAATACCGTTTTCATTACTAAAGTCTTGTATGTGGTCCCTTATCATCCCCTCCAAAATTTTGCAGACTACTGATGTTAGGCTGACCGGCCTATAGTTACCCGGGATATATCTCGGCCCCTTTTTAAATATTGGTACCACGTTGGCTTTTTTCCAATCAGCTGGCACCATACCTGTCTGTAAACTATCCTTTAGCGGTACATTGTTTTGCAAGGAAATCTGTTGTTCTTATATTGTAGGCCTGTAATTCTTAGGAAAAAACTGTAAAAGTAAATAAAAATGAACAATAAATTACTAATAATTTCATTATTAAATTAATGAAAATAAAAGGAATAAAACAGTAAAAGTGCAGGCAGGGAAATAGACAAAGCATTAGGGAGAACATTTTTTTTAATTTCCCCGCCCGATTCCACCCCCCCTGTTTCGCGGCGCTCGCAGTGAAGGGAAGACGGATGCCGGCATCGACGGGAGGACATCAGGGGATCATAGGGACAAGGTAAGTTTCACTACAAGGTAACCCTGAGTGTGGCTCGGGGGTTACCGCTTTTAGTACTGAAAATTAACCCTGAGCCACACTCGGGATTACCGCCAGGGAGGTATCTGGTCATGTATTAAGTAGTGGTGCTACCTTTGAAAAATGGCCCATATGTACTTTGTGCATACGCCACAAACATGTTGTAAAGACACTGCTAAAAATTGTGAGTTTTAAAAAAAAGACAATGAGTTAACAAGAAAACCCAAAACAGCTGTTTAAATTTACTCCATTAAAAGATAAGTTTAGGAATAGCAAAAATGAAAAACCATACTCACCTAGATGGCTGCAGCACCAATCCCAGCTGCAGCTGTCCCTCGCTGGCTCTACCCCAAGAACCAAGCGATCAAACACAGCTGATCACTCAGTTGTCCCCCTCTGGTCTGAGCAGAGAGTGATGGCTGTCAGTTACCTGCTCTCTGAGTGGAGAATGAACTACACCCCTGTGACTTATAACAAAAAGTAAAATTGGTCTGGCTATACTTTTCCTTTAAAGTGATATTAACCATTTAAGCCCCGGAGGATTTGGCTGCTCAAAGACCAGGCCCTATTTTGCGATTCGGCACTGCGTGACTTTAACGGACAATTGCGCGGTCGTGCGATGCTGTACCCAAATTAAATTGACGTCCTTTTTTTCCCATGAGCAGAGCTTTCTTTTGGTGGTACAGTGGGGATCGAAAGTTTGGGCACCCCAGGTAAAAATTTGTATTAATATGCATAAAGAAGCCAATGAAAGATGGAAAAATCTCCAAAAGGCATCAAATTACAGATTAGACATTCTTATAATATGTCAACAAAAACTGGATTTTTGACATACCGTAAAATCCTTTTCTCTTAAGTTCATTGACGGACGCAGTTCTCTCTGATTCATATCAGTAGGGTTATACTGCCCCCTACAGGAGTAGGACACTAGGCAGGAAAAAGTTCTCGCTACGCCTATGGGCAGTCCCGGAGGGTACACCCTCTCTCTTCCTGCATAGGATGTCAGTTTTGTATCAAAGCAGTGTCAGAAAGTAACACCAACCCAAAATAGGGGGGCGGGTACTGTGTCTGTCAATGAACTTAAGAGAAAAGGATTTTACGGTAAGTCAAAAATCCAGTTTTCTCTATCGTTCATTGACGGACGCAGTTCTCTCTGATTCATATCAGTAGGGATGTCCCAAAGCAGTGCCATAAAATGAGGGGTGGGAACAGCAGAAAAGAACAAGTCCCCAAGGCCAAACACAGCCAACCAGGCAACATAGGACTCATCAGAACAAAAGATGAGGCCCACCTGAAAACAAACAGCAAACACCCTCAAGGAAGTCCAAAAGCCCAACAAACAGTAGCCAGCAACAACACTTGCGGCCGAAAAGAGGCATCTGCAGATGCCAGCACATCCACCTCATAAAACATAGCAAAGGTGTGAACAAACGACCAGGTAATCATCTTATAACCTGAAGCACAGATGCCTGTAGGGCAAAAAGCCCAGGAAGCACTAGGCGCCCAAGTAGAAAGCGCCGAAACAGGGAAAGGTAGGACCTGACCCATAAATGAAGTAGCCTGCACCACCGACTGTCCGATTCACCTGGAAACAGTCGCAGCAGACACAGGCAGCCCTGTCCTTGGGCCATCCGTGAGCACAGAGAGCGAACCTGACTACCGGAAGACTCAGTAGTGGCCAAGTACCCCTCGAGTGCCCGAACTCCATCCAGAGTATGCAGCTCACATTCCGTAGGATGAGGGGGCTCAGGACACAGGATGGCAACACAATGGCCCTGTGCAAGTGAACACTAGAAACCACCTTCAGAGGGAAGGACGGATCCGGACGAAGTACCACCTGGCCCCATGAACCGACAGATAGGGAGAATGACAGGACAATGTTGCCAGTGCCGACACCCCGTGTGCAGAGTGACAGCAACCAAGGCCACCTTCTGCATTAAGGTAAGCAGGGGATACCCACGATACTCACAAAGGAGGGTCTGGAAGAACCGACTGCACCAACCAAGGTCCCCAGTTGGCGACAGAGGTCACACCGGAAGAACCAAGTGTCGCACCGCCTGGAAAAAGTTACGCACCAGGGAACAGGCGGCCAACGGCCTGTGGAATGAAAATTGTCAAAGCCGACAGTACTCAAGGCCAACGTTTGATCAATCCCCCCCGTTGAAGGAAACCAAGATCCGGCCACTGAGCAAGAGCGAGGGGGAGTCCAAGAAGACTTACACCACGCAATACGCGACTTTCTCATATGATGAAAAAAAATCATCATAAAAGATGCTTCCCATGCTTTACGTAGGGTGGGAATCACCGAAGCAGACAACCCCCGTCCTTTGACACCTGGCTTACAACAGCCAAGCCGGCAAGCCATCGAACGTAAAGGCGGACGGGAGATCCTCCCCAGAGAGAAGAAACCCAAGGATGCGTCAGCGGCAAGCCTGACCAGGTCGGCGTACCAAGCTCGGCAAGGCAAGTCCGGAGCCACGAGAATGACCAAAATCCCTGCCACCTCGATCCTGCGAAGGATTCTTGGCAGCAACAGGAGAGGAGGAAAGGCCAGACAGCAGCCGAAACTGACCTCTGCCCATCCGCGAGCAATCTCGCACGACCATACCGGCGTCAGCCTTGCACAGGTGACCATGCCAAACATCTTAGCATCGAACATGTTGAACCTAGTAAATGTTCTTGCCCATGACAGAACCCATGAGGCCACCATTGCACCCGCCAGAGGGTCCCGGGAGCGGGCCACGACCTCTGCACTATCCTGTAGATGCGATGCCAACAGGCCCATGTCCGGAGTGCCCCCAAACGAAGGCACAACTGCTGGAATGACTCTGGATGAAGGGACCATTGCCCTGCATCCAGGGCTTGTCGACTGAGGCAAACCGCCTACCAATCGTTTTGTTTCTCCCCTGGAAAGGGAACAGTGGATAGAGCTGGAACAAGGCGCTCTGCCCAACAAAGAAACATCACTTCCAAGGCAGCAAGGACACTTTTGGTGCCCCCATGGTGAATGACACAAGCCACGGTCGCGGCGTAGTCATTGAAAGTGCATCGGACAGCTGCAGGTGCCCGATCCAGTGAACTAGACAAAGCTGGATCGCTCTCAGCCCCAGGACAATAAGCGGTAACCTGGATCCTCCAGGTACCATACTCCTGAAGCAGAAAACCTGCTGAGGACTCCTCCCCACCCGGACAAGCTTGCATCCGTGGTGACAATTTTCCAGTAGACGGGGAGGAAGGATTCCAGAGCAAGACTCCCCGGGCCCCCGGCCCAGCCGGATCCGCAAGTCCAGAGAGTTTGGATTCCATTCGCCTTCGAGAAGGAGTGCCTCCTGGGGGATCCCCAGAGAGATTGAGTGAAAAGGACCGTCTTGAAAAACAACACCATCAGTCCCAGAACTTGCATGCAGGTCCAAAGGGAAGACCATGTGCGGAACAGCAACAGTCGACCGCAGTCTAAAGTTCCAAGAGTTTTGACCCCGGAGGGAGAAACACCCTGACCGAGGACGAGTCCAAAGTCCAGTCTCATGGAAAGGACCAGGGATGATTTCTGAAGGTTCAGAACCCACCTGAACTCAACCAGAGTTCCCACAGTGACAACCAACTTCGTTGTAAGCACCGTAGGGGACTCCAAACGGAGAAGCAGAGCGGCCAGGAAACCAGGGCCGATACGCCCGCTGCCGCAACAGCGCTAGGACAGGAGCCAACACCGTCATGAAGACCCTAGCAGCATAAGCGCGACCAAAGGGTAATGCCACAAACCAAGAGATCCTTCCCCACGGCAAAAAACGGAGAACCTGTAGCTTTCCAGAACATAACAGGACGTGAAGGTAAGCAGCTTGATGTCTATGGAGGCCAGGAAGCACCCTGATGTAGAGAAGCCACCACCGTGCGAACCAATACTAAATTAAATTTGTGATCTGCACGGAATCAACAAAGGACCAGTAGGTCCAGCTTGTTGAACCAGAGCCTGAAATGCCCCACAGAGTGCCTGTAAGCGATCCGGAGACAGCCGTACATTGGAAGGGAAAAATCTTACTGGAAATAACCGGATCGAAACTCGATCTTGCAACTGGACCGCATGACCTCCTAAACCCAGTCAGCCTGGGATCCGGGCCAGCCGCAGGTCCTCGACCCCCTAGATGGGAGAGGAAGCCCCTTCAGGCCGAGTAGGCCTTGTCCGCAGGTCTGGAAAAAACCAAACCCATGTACGCCAGACCAGGGTCGTCTCTAACCCACGCGGAAGTCAGGAAGGACTTTGCCACATCGACTGTCCCCGAGGGATGAAGAAACTGTTTGTGAGCTGAAAGGGAGGAACCCTCGACTGCGACGAAGGCCCTCACCCTTGACAGCCTGTGTCATCCAGGGCAGCGCCAAACAGGCGATCCCCCTGAAAAGGGAGATCCATTAAGACCTTCCTAGAAGTTTGATCCGCAGATCAACACTCCAGTCAAGTAGACTCCGGTCAACCACCACCAAAAACGACAAAGTGTTACACAAGGGAGCCTCGACCAGCTCGACATCGCAAACAAAATGCAGCCCCTGCGCCAACTGGTCCAACAGCTCTCCCAGGGCAAGAGGGACATTCCCCACACCAAATTGCAGTGTTGGGATTCCGCCCATCAAGCAGAGCCAGTGTGGCAAGGGCAAACATAAACACTGTTTGAAGTGCAGCTACGCCAAGTCCTTAAAGGATGAGGATTCCTCCACCGGAACAACGGTAGTCCCATTCAGCTGGAGACCGTACGTCCACCAAAGGCGGAAACAGTTCTCTGTACCAGAGACTCCCCCAAAAGGGCAACGGCTAAAGGCCGCTTACACACCCCAGGGGAACGTCTCAGACGGTCCCCTCCTACACGAGCAGCCAGCAAAATGAGCATCTCCGGGAGGCATGTGAGTGCCAGATGCCACCTGAGCCCTAGGAGCAGCCGTCGCTGCGACCCCCATATTGCAGGGTGCCACGCACCGAAAACAGCCAGTGCGTCCACCAGCGCCTGTCGCGGCAGGGAAGGTGGAAATGTCATCCTCATCATCCGAGAAGACAGGGCGCGAGGTAACAGACCCGGCAGGGAGGCCCTCGTCTGCGGCGGCTGAGCCAGACTCAGGCTCCGAGACATCAGAAGAGGCAGGGGTAGGTCGAGAAACGTTTTAGCGCACCAGTGTTAATTTTGGCAGCAAATTTCAATTTAGTTTTAGTCTTAGTCTTAGGACTAAAATGGCATTTTAGTTTTAGTCCTATTTTAGTCTTCTGCAAGTGTTTTAGTTTTAGTCGTATTTAGTCGACTAAAACTCCAGTATATTTTAGTCGACTAAAACGTCCTACATTTTAGTCGACTAAAACTCATTTTAGTCATCTATAATCAAATGGGTGTAGTTCAATTGTAATTTGTAATGCATTATTTAAGCATTTCTCTACAATTTCTGCTGGTCCTGGAGTGAAAAATCGAATATGTTATTATTTATGCTTTGAGCATGCACCAGTGTTAATTTTTGGCAGCAAATTTCGATTTAGTTTTAGTTATAGTCTTTTGACTAAAATGCCATTTTAGTTTTAGTCGTATTTTAGTCTTAAGACTAAAATGCCATTTTAGTCTTAGTCGTATTTTAGTCATCTGAATTGTGTTAGTCGACGAAAACGTTTTAGTCGACGAAATTAACACTGTAGCGCACCTACCACCACCTCCCGGGCACAAATGCGTCCCGAACTGCCGAAAAGGCATAGACGGACAGTGGAGATCCGGAAGGCCCTGCGGCCTCCGTGAGGGGGTCAGGTGGGAAAAAATGGCCTGCAGGGTCCGTACTGAACCTGAGGAACCCGCCAGCAACTTTAAAAAATTTTTTTTTAAATTACATGCTTTTTTTTTTTTTAAACTGACATCCGATGCAGGAAGAGAGAGGGTGTACCCTCCGGTACTGCCCATAGGCGTAGCCAGAACTTTTTCCTGCCTAGTGTCCTACTCATGTAGGGGGCAGTATAACGCTACTAATATGAATCAGAGAGAACTGCGTCTGTCAATGAACGATAGAGAAAGTTAGATTTTATTTCCATCATTGACACTTTCAAAATTAATGAAAACAAAAAAATGGCATCTGCAAAAGTTTGGGCACCCTGCAGAATTTATAGCATGCACTGCCCCCTTTGCAAGGCTGAGACCTGCCAGTGTCATGAATTGTTCTCAATCATCATTTGGGAAGACCAGGTGATGTCAGTCTCAAAGGTTTTAAATGCCCAGACTCATCTGACCTTGCCCCAACAATCAGCACCATGGGATCTTCTAAGCAGTTGTCTAGAAAACTGAAACTGAAAATAGTTGACGCTCACAAAGCTGGAGAAGGCTATAAGAAGATAACAAAGCGTTTTCAGATGTCAATATCCTCTGTTCGGAATGTAATTAAGAAATGGCAGTCATCAGGAACAGTGGAAGTTAAAGCAAGATCTGGAAGACCAAGAAAAATATCAGACAGAACAGCTCGCAGGATTGTGAGAAAAACGATTCAAAACCCACGTTTGACCGCACAATCCCTCCAGAAATATGTGGCAGACACTGGAGTTGTGGTACACTATTCCACTATAAAGAGATACTTGTACAAATATGGTCTTCATGGAAGAGTCATCAGAAGAAAACCTCTTCTACGTCCTCACCACAAAAATCAGCGTTTGAACTTTGCAAATGAACATATAGACAAGCCTGATGCATTTTGGAAATAAGTTCTGTGGACCGGTGAGGTTAAAATTTAACTTTTTGGCCGGAATGAGCAAAGGTAAGTTTGGAGCAGAAGGGGCACAGAATTTAATGAAAAGAACCTCTGTCCAACTGTTAAGCATGGGCGTGGATCAATCATGCTTTGGGGATGTATTGCAGCCAGTGGCACAGGGAGCATCTCACGAGTAGAAGGGAAAATGGATTCAATAAAATTTCAGCAAATTTTGGATGGTAACTTGATGCCATCTGTGAAAAAGCTGAAGTTAAAGAGAGGATGGCTTCTACAAATGGATAATGATCCTAAACACACCTTGAAATCCACCGGGGATTACATCAAGAGGCGTAAACTGAAGGTTTTGCCATGGCCTTCACAATCTCCTGACCTCAACATAATTGAAAATCTATGGATAGACCTTAAAAGAGCAGTGCGTGACAGACAGCCCAGAAATCTCAAAGAACTGGAAGACTTTTGTATGGAAGAATGGGCAAAGATACCTCAAACAAGAATTGAAAGACTCTTGGCTGGCTACAAAAAGCGTTTACAAGCTGTGATACTTGCCAAAGGGGATAGTACAAGATATTAACTCTGCAGGGTGCTCAAACTTTTGCAGACACCATTTTTTTGTTTTCTGTTATTTTGAAAGTGTAGATGACAGAAATAAAATCTAACTTTTGTTGACATATTATAAGAATGTCTAATCTGTAATGATGCCTTTTGGAGATTTTTCCATCTTTCCTTGGCTTCTTTATGCACATTAATACAAATTTTTACCTGGGGTGCCCAAACCTTCGATCCCCACTGTATTTGATCACCTGTGCGATTTTTATTTTTTGCGCTATAAACAAAAAAAGAGCGACAATTTTGAAAAAATCTCAATATTTTTCACGTTTTATATGAAATTCCCCAAAAAAAATGTAAAAATCAAAATTGTTTAACATTTTAGGCCAATTTGTTTTCTGCTACATATTTTTGGTAAAAAAAAAATCGCAATAAGCGTATTTTGATTGGTTTGCGTAAAAGTTATTGCGTTTACTAACTACGGGAAAGATTTATGTCATTTTTATTGTTTTTTTTAGTAATGGCGGCGATCTGCGATTTTCTTTTGCGGGACTGCGACTTTGCAGCTGGCAGATTGGACCCCTGACTGACATTTTTGACACTTTTGGGGATACCAGTGACATTACTACAGTAATCAGTGCTATAAATATGCACTGTTACTGTAAAAATGACACTGGCAGGGAAGGGGTTAACTTTACTGGTTATCAAGGGGTTAAGTATATCCCTAGGGGCGTGATTCTAACTGTGTGGGGCGTGGCTTGTGATGTAATCACAGAGAAATACAATCCTACATAGCAGGATCACATAGCCTCTGTGATTACTTTAGTGAGAATGACAGACTGCTGTGTTTACATCAGAATTCTGTCTTTCTCCTGCGGGAGATCGCGAGTGGCCAGCGGCCATTAGAGCTGCTGGTCACACGCGCTGGCTCCCCAGGGAATGAGCGGGGGAGGGAGCGCGCCCCCGGCGGTGCGCGCTCGCCCCCTACAGGCTCGTGGGGAGCGACGTACCCCTATATCACTTTGCCAGTAACCTGCCGCAGTTAATAGTCATGAGGTGGTCGGCAAGTGGTTAAACGATCACCTTGTAAAACAACCTTTTCAGTTTAAAAAGTAAATGAATGGCAAAACATTTGTATATAGATATATAAAAATTATAAATACCTTTTTTCCCTTTTTTATAAGTTATCACATTTCCTCTCCTCAGCTGCATAAGAGCTGGGTGGAAGAGAAGCAGCAGCACACCGAACTTCCCAGTGAATGGCTGTGCAGTGGGGTGTGTCAGGACTGATCATTGGAGGATGGTACACTGAGTTCCCAGCATAGCTACAGAACTGAACATGGTGTGCTCTCTCCTGCTTAGTGTGGTCAGTTTTTAATAGTAAAGCAGAGGGGCTGGCAGGAACACCAGGTATTTCACATAAAGGAAGCATTGTATTGAGAACAGGATGCTTTCTCATACAAGTACATGGTAAGGCAGGTACAAACCAGGAATATGAAGTGTTGGGGTAACAAACGCTTTAAGTTATTATACAGATTAGAAAATGTAATTGATCAGCACTTTCCTTTCTGCTGTGTACTGGGGGGAGAAATTATCTTATTATTTATTGTTTTTATTTCTGCTTTGGTCGTTTCTTCCACCATGTTGTTCTTGGCTCACAGATCAGGTGTGCCCCACCCTCCTCCTGCTAAGTAGATATGATGGCACCTCTTTCTCTTTCTTCCCTTCTGTCCTTATCCTTTGTTGTTTTTTCTTTTCTATCATTATTATATTATCCCTCTTCTGCCTTCCAAGGCAGCTGATCAAAGAGAGATCTGTTTTATCAGTTTTTTTTATCTGGCTGTAACAGCCAGGGAAAGACACCTCTGAAACTGGAAGTTGGGAAATTCCCAGTGGTCCCAGGCTCCCAGGTGCAATGGGAGGGCGGAGAATGGTGGCAAGCAGGGAGGGTGGAGGCTTGTAAAAGTGATCAGGCGGCTGTAGAGCCACCCAGTTCACCTTTACACAAAAGCCGATAATTTGCTGAAAAAAGCAAAAGCAGGATCATAGCTGCAGCCATGTTCCTGGTATAACCATTAAATGGTTAATTTATTTTGTGGTTAATTGTAAATTCTGTACCCAGCATAATTAGCATCTCTTAATGCAATGGTCAATATTCTATTTATTTTGTTTGGTAGTGTGTGTGTAATATATATATATATAGATAATATATATATACACATACATACACACACTATGTTACCAAAAGCATTGGAACACCTGCCTTTACACCCACATTAACTTTATTGGCATTCCAGTCTTAGTCTATAGGGTTCAATATTGAGTTGGCCCACCCTTTACAGCTGTAACAACTTCAACTCCTCTGGGGACGACGTCGACAAGGAGGAGTGTATCTATGGTAATGCTTGATCATTCTTCCAAAAGCGCATTTGTAAGGTCAGGGACTGATGTGGACTAGAAGGCCTGGCTCTCAGACTGCACTCTTTTTCATCCCAAAGGTGTTCTATTGGGTTGAGGTCACGACTCTGTGAAGGCCAGTCAAGTTTCTCCATCCCGAACTCAATCATCCATGTCCTAATGGACCTTGCTTTGTGCACTGGTGTGCAGTCATGTTGGAACAGGAAGGGGACATCGCCAAACTGTTCCCCCAAAGTTGGGAGCATGAAATTGTCCAAAATGTCTTGGTATGGTGACGCTTTAAGACATGGGTGTCCAACCTTTTGGCTTCTCTGCGCCACATTGAGTGTAGAGAAATTTTCTCGGGCCGCATATAAAATATATACTATAGTTAAGGTATATAAGTAATAAAATGCTGCAGCGCCCTTCCCGCGCCGCCGCGCCACCCCCCGCACTAATTTAACACAACTAGAGGACGATCAAATTAAATGGAATCAGTATACAGAGGTCTACTTCTTCTGAGAGATATTAAAGGAACACTCTAACCACCATAACTACTTCAGTGATTTGAAGTGGTCCTGGTGGTAGGAGTCAGAAACACTACACATGCTTCCCCCCACTCCCTCCCCTCCGAGGCAGCCTCTGCCTACCATTAGTTGGAAGCCGCTGTGGCCGTTCCCTCGACCCGACTTCCTTCCTCCCCAGCAAAAAAAAAGTTGTCAGGGGGTAGTGGGCCGCATTGCCTGCGGTTCCGGGCCGCAGGTTGGACATGCCTGCCTTAAGATTTCCCTTCACTGGGACTAAGGGGCCAAGCCCAACCCCTGAAAAACAACCCCACCTCATAATCCCACCTCTACCAAATAACTTGGACCAGTGCACAAAGAAAGGTTCATAAAGACAGGGATGAGTTTTGGGGTGGAGGAATTTGACTGGCCTGCACAGAGTCCTGACCTCAAACTGATAGAACACCTTTGGGATGAATTAGAGGGGAGACTGTGAGTCAGGCATTCTCGCCCACATCAGTGCCTGACCTCACAAATGTGCTTCTGGAAGAATAGTCAAACATTCCCATAGACACACTCCTAAACCTTGTGGACAACCTTCCCAGAGGAGTTGAAGCTGTTATAGCTGCAAAGGGTAGGCCAACTTAACCTACTGAATAAAACTGGTATGCCATTAACCACTTAAGCCCCGGAAGGTTTTACCCCCTTTCTGACCAGGGGGTATTTTGCGATTCGGCACTGCGTGACTTTAGCGGACAATTGCGCAGTCGTGCAACGCTGTACCTAAACGAATTTGACGTCCTTTTTTTCCCACAAATAGAGCTTTCTTTTGGTGGTATTTGATCATAGTTACATAGTTACATAGTAGGTGAGGTTGAATAAAGACAATAGTCCATCCAGTTCAACCTGTGTAGGTGTGTGTGGCTGTAATCATCTCACATACCCCTGAATGTTCTGATCCTTGAGATGTAAGTCTAAGAGTCTTTTGAAAGCCACCATACTACCCGCAGAAACCACCTCTTGTGGTAGAGAATTCCACAATCTTGTAGCCCTAACAGTAAAGAACCCCCCACGTTGCCTGAGGTTAAAACGCTTCTCCTCTAATCGCATTGTATGCCCTCGAGTCCTCATGCAATCCCTTCTACTGAACAGCTTTTTTTCTAAGCTGGGATCCCCATTAAGATATTTATAAATTGCTATCATGTCCCCCCTCAGACGTCTCTTCTCCAGGGAGAATAAATCGAGCGATTGTAGACGCTCTTCATAGTCAAGGTCCTCCAATCCCCTAATTAGTTTAGTTGCCCTTCTCTGGACTTTCTCCAGCTCCAACACATCCCTCCTGAGGACTGGCGACCAGAACTGGACAGAATACTCCAGATGCGGTCGGACCAGAGTTTTATAAAGTGGAAGGATTATAGTCTTATCTCTGGAATACATCCCTTACTTTATGCATGCCAATATTCTGCTGGCTTTGGCAGCTGCCGCTTGACATTGCATGCTGTTGCCTAATCTATCATCAACCAAGACTCCCAGATCCTTCTCCATTTTTGATTCCCCAAGGGTTCCCCTCCTCCTAAATCACCTGTGCGATTTTTTGATCATGCGCTATAAACAAAAAAAGAGCGACAATTTTGCAAAAGTAACAATATTTTTCACATTTTTTTATATGAAATTCCCCAAAAAAAATTTAAAAATCTAAATTTTTTTAATTTTTGGCCAATTTGTTTTCTGCTACATATGTTTGGTAAAAAAAATCACAATAAGCGTGTTTTGATTGGTTTGCGCAAAAGTTATTGCATTTACTAACTAAGGGAAAGATTTTTGAGAGTAGTGGCAGCGATCTGCGATTTTTTTTGCAGGACTGCGACATTGCGGCGGACAGATCGGACCCTTGACTGACATTTTTTACACTTTTGGGAATACCAGTGACATTACTGCAGTAATCAGTGCTATACAAATGCACTGTTACTGTAAAAATTACACTGGCAGGGAAGGGGTTAACTTTATTGGGGAAGGAGGGGTTAAGTGTGTCCCTAGGGGCGTTTCTAACTGTGCAGGGATGTGGCTGTGTGTGTAACAGCACAGATAAACGGTCCTACATAGCAGGACCGTTAGATCTGTGCTTTTACACAGGGAAGAGTGACAGGCTGCTTTGTTTACATTAGCCGCCTGCCTTTCTTCATTCACAGCGGACAATCGCGAGTGACCGGCGGACATCGGGTCCGCCGGTCACACGCGGGGAGGTGTCCGTATATGAGCCGGGGCGGGAGCGCGCCTCCAGCGGCGCGCGCTCGCCTGCTATTGGCTCCCAGGCTAATAAATAATATTTCAGACAACTGTTTCCCTATGTTGTGGAACAAGCACAAAATTATTTTTGGTCAAAGGGTAAAAACCTATATCTGGCTATGGTCTAGAGTCAAATTATGTTTCAGGCAAATGCACAGCTCCCATTTGTCCCTTTGGACTGATATATGTAACCTTAGAAACAAATACTTTTTTAATTAAATGCTTGAAATATTTGTTAATCTATATGATGGTTTGATTTTGTGTTTTTCAGTAATTACTATGCAGATCTTTTAAGATGAATATACCGTTACCTCCATGTCAACCTACCCTCCAGGAGTAAACAGATGAAGTCAAGGTCATCAGAGTTGTGATCAGTCTGTACTTCCTGGATCATACTATCCATCTAAAATGTACTAAACTGGCAGGGCCATGCTGCCAATGAAGCCAATTGAAGCAGCCATCTCAGGCAGCAATAATGGAGGCACAAGAGGGTTTTTTGCCAGGATGGGGTGGGCAGAGGCAAAAATGGTCACCCTGGTCAGCATCCACCCTTGGCATGGCCCTGTAAACTGGTATGCTTATGTGGTTAGTGTTTGGATTAAAATCTCCCTCTTCCAAAAAGGTGAACAATCAATCCACCAATGCACTGTAAATGCAAGTTCTAACATTTGGTTTTATTTTAGGAAAATGGATTCTGCTGCTACTACGGTTTGAGAGCTGATGGATGACACTCCACTATTACATATTTAGATGACAGAAAGCCATTGAAATGGTTGTTTTATTGTGTTACAACTTTGGTTGCATACAGTATTATAAAGGCATTATTTAATTTGCATGTATGTTTTTGTGTATAATATTTATTTTCATTCCTTTATGACAATGTTATTGTTTTATTTATATAAACATGTACAACTTGTAAATTACAAGTTATGATTTAGGGTAACGTTTTAGACCAAATACAGTCAGTTTTTGTTATCAAAGTGTCTGTAATAATTTAGTTATCCGTACTCCTTACACTGCCATTTAGATTATTTTTGTTGAATCTTCTATAGTCTTCAAATGCACACTGGAAAAGAGACATGAACACAACCAATTCTTACTAACAAGCCGACAATCGGCCGATCGGACGTTGGCCGAAAATTCACGGCCAACAATCGGTGCGTGTGTACGAGGCTTAAGATTATGAGTGACACTCTGACTGAGGAACCATTTTTTTTAAAGTGCAATACTATGCAATGTACCAACCCTTTCTAGGACAGACCATGTGCAAATCTAGTTTTCATTCGATAATTTGATACGTCAGCAGAAAAAAATAAGGTTAATTATGATATATCACTCCACATTCCCCTCCTTAACATTACATGGAAGGGGAAAGCTAGGTGGGATTTTTTAAGCTACTAAATATTGTTTAGATTATGCTATGTGTATGGGAACATGTGAAAAATATGAACTAATTTGGCTGCAAAAGTTGAAATGTACTTTAACCACTTCAAGTCCAGACACTTTCACCCCCTTTCAGTCCAGGCCAATTTTCAGCTTTTAGCACTATCACACTTTGAGTGACAATTACTCAGTCTTTCAACACTGTACCCATAAGAAATTTTTATCATTTTTTTTTTGAGACCAAGAGAAAATTTTGAAAAATAAATATTCATTCTTCATAAATTCAAAATGTATTCTCCTCCATTTTTTGGGTAATAATAAACCCAAAACATTATAAATACTTTTTTCCTTTTTTTTTTTATAAGTGATCACATTCCCTCTCTTCTCAGCTGCATACAATTTTATTTAGTCTGTGTGAAAGATAGAGATCCTAAAAAGTATGGGATATATATTTGAAAATGAATCAGTTGAGACCCGAAAATGCCAGATGCTGTACTGACATATTGCAGTGATCAGGATGCCGGTATGGGGTATGGCAGTGATCAGGGCATTGGTATGAGGTAAAGCTGTGATCAGGACACTGGTAGGGCAAATGGGGTATGGCAGTGATCAGGACACTGGTAGGGCATATGGGGTTATCAAGCCGCTGGTATGGCAGTGGTCAGGATGTTGGTATGGTGGTGTTATTGTGAGCATGGGGACAGATGACAGGTGCTGGCTGCATTTTTTATTATGACTATACTGGGACAGTGATCAGGGACTCTGGGGCAGGCTTGCACTGCGGCCTGCGAGTGTGGATGTACCCTGAAACGCTGCTGTATGCTCACAGACTGCAACATCAGTTCTCTCTGCTCTCACAGTGAGAGCAGAGAGAACTGATGTTTACTCTCAGTTTGCATTGTTTACTATGTGCCTGCTGTGATTGGACACATCAATCACATGGTAATACACCATGTGATCACCCGGACAACGGTAATGACACACGGATCGCTGGGCTCTCGGATGCGTGCTCTGAGCTACCGATGTAGGGTGACGTACGGGAACAGTAACCCACATCGGCACTGATTCATGCCCCCCATCTATAGGTTATGGGCGGACAGGAAGCCGTTAAAGAACACCTAAAGCCAACATATTAAAAAAATAAATAAAAATTTGACTCAGGAATGGTTAAAACCTTTTGTCAATTTTTTTTTTTTTTTTTGCCATTTGTGTCCTATTGGTGAGATTTACCAAAGTGAGGGAGTTGTTGCTGGAACACATGTCCACATTGAGAGAATTCCTCATCAGTTCTGGTGGCAGCTCAACATCTTGAAGTTTTCCAATGACAATGGTTACTAGGACAAACAGAGAAAATAAATCTCTCTAATAAGGGCGCAAATTACAGGGGTTCTAACCCCTCACCGCTATCCAAAAAAATAAAAAATAAATTTTGCTTTTAGAAACAAATTGCTTAAAGCAGAACTAAATTGAAAAAGAGCAAGTTCCGCTCTTCCTCCTTCTCCTCCCTTCCTCAGCCATCTTTGGAATATTTTTTGGGGGTACTCGTTTCCCCTCCTGCTCAAACTGATCAGAATTTCTCCCTCCATCCACCCCTGCTGATGATCATTGGACAGGTCAGTGTTTGTTTATTAAAAGTCAGCAGCTACAGTTTTTGTAGCAGCTAACTTTTAATTTCTGCAGAAGTAACTAAGGCCCTCTTTAACTTCAAGTTAGGCAGAGAAGTCGAGGCTTTGGTACAGACCTGACATAGGATCCAAAGGGCTCCACAGGGACACAGACACTGATATGAAAAGCTACACAGGAACCTCCGAGAACTACAAGTCTGCAACTCAAAACTGTTACCTTACACCGGGTCAGGTTCATACTAAGAGGTTAGGGAAAGTTCTGGAACCTAATTTTGAACACCATCATTTACCTTAAAGTGGTTTTCTACTTTTGCAACTAAATTGGGAGAACATCCATAAAATTAAAAATTGCAGCTTACCTTTTTTAGATTCTCTATTCTAGACCCTCCAGCAAGAAAAAATCCTGGGTAGTTCTCTTTGTTTATGAGGGGGCTGGGCAGCTGTGTTTGCCATAATTAACACTATCTGTACTGTGCAGGCAGATCTTCACTATCAATTGTAGAGGCTCCATGGTCTATAATTTTTATCATAGGTGTGTTTTAACCGCTTCAGCCCCGCCCACTGCAGTTTTACTGCAGCAGGCAGGCACTCCTGGGCAAAGTGACGTAGTACTACGTTGCTCGGTCAGGAAACTGTATGGCTGCCAGCCACTCACAATCCCCCGCAGCAGAGAGAGAAGGACAGACGGTTGATGTAAACACAGCTGTCTGTCATTCTCACTGAAGTGATCACAGAGGCTATGTGATCCTGCTATATAGGATCGCATGTCTCTGAAATTACTTCACAAGCCACGCCCCTCCACAGTTAGAATCACGCCCCTAGGGACACATTTAACCCCTTGATCACCAGTACAGTTAACCCTTCCCTGCCAGTGTCATTTTTACAGTAACAGTGCATATTTTTTGCACTGATTACTGTAGTAATGTCACTGGTACCCCCAAAAATGTCAGTTGGGGGTCCAATCTGTCCGCCGCAATGTCGCAGTCCGGCAAAAAAAATTGCAGATCGCCGCCCTTACTATTAAAAAAAAAAAAACAAACAATAAAAATGACATAAATCTTTCCTGTAGTTAGTAAATGCAATAACTTTTGCGCAAACCAATCAAAATACGCTTATTGCGATTTTTTTTTTTACCAAAAATATGTAGCAGAAAACAAATTGGCCTAAAATGTTAAAAAATTTTGATTTTTAAATTTTTTTTGAGAATTTTAATATAAAAAATGTGAATAATATTGTTACTTTTTAAAAATTGTTGCTCTTTTTTTGTTTATAGCGCAAAAAATAAAAATCGCACAGGTGATCAAATACCACCAAAAGAAAGCTCTATTTGTGGGAAAAAAAATAAGTAAATTTTGTTTGGGTACAGCGTCGCACAACCACACAATTGTCCATTAAAGTCACACAGTGCTGAATCGCAAAATAGGGCCTGGTCATTGAGCAGCCAAATCCTCCGGGGCTTAAGTGGTTAAATGATAGAGACAGAATAGCAACCAAAAATCCTGAAAAAGTACATGATACAAATCTTACAAATCAAGTTGCAGTTCAGTGAGTAAAATAAGTAGCTGATCCCCTATCAACCAACAATAATTCTGTCTCCCACAGCCTGGATACAGTATGTGTTAATGTGGTACACAGATTAGTTCTGTCAATTTAGAAAGGTGCTCCTAACAACAACTTGTTATGTGTTTAAAAGACACCTGTCCCATTTAAATTAGGGTACATGGAAAAATGGGAGCAGCATCTCAACGAGACCCTTGAACTTGATGAATGGCATTCGTTAGCTCAAGCAGCTTTGAGGTCTCTCATTAATACTTCCATTATTGAGGCAAACTACAAAGAGTTACTACGATGGTACATGGTACCGGTTAGACTGGTGGCAAATGTCCCTGGATCTTCTCTACGATGTTTTAGGGGTTGTGGTCAGGAGGGAACAGTGTTCCACATATGGTGGCAGTGCCCCGAAGTGATGCGATTTTGGATCAGAGTATTTAACGTCATCTTTTCCCTCACACAAGTTAATCTGATCAAATCCCTGAAACATGCTTTACTGGGCAGCAAGGTGGAGGAGACCCCTGAGACATCTGAGACGACTCATCACTTATATATTTGTGTCTGCTAAAATCATCATCGCCAAGTCCTGGAAGTCCGCAGCCATACCTTTTCATCAACTTAAACACAAGTTCTCTTGGATTATGATAAATAAATGTTTATTGGCAATGTCAAATTATAAAATGAATGGGGTTTGAGAATGTGTGGAACCTATGGACCAAATATCTGACTACTGATTCCAGGACCCTAACCATTTAGAGAGTTTTCTAGTCAATGAAGGTTGGAGCACTGAGTCCCCCACCCCTCCTTCCCCCTTCTCCTTTCTTTGTCCCCCTTTCTTCTCCTCTATTTTGCCCTTCTGGCCTTTCTTCTCCATTTGTAACTACGCATTCTCCTATTGCAAACTCGGGGAACAGGCTTGTTCCAGGGGTTCACTTAACATGACTGTCTCCCCATGAAGGAGGCCGACAGCCATTATATATTTGGAAAGTGAACTCCAGGCTCTTAGTGGGGAACACATTTTCTACTACATTTACACATGATATGGAAAGCATGCTCTTATGTAACTTATTAAGCGAATACTGCCTTCAGTCTGGAAACAGACTGCAATATGGTACAACAAATATGAAAACATACACCTGTTACAGGAGTGTGTTATGCTAAATAAAAATATTGGCATTCTCATCTTGACTTTGGAATTAACCGTACTTAGGTACCATCTTTATGTTTTAAGTGTTCGCCTTATGCATACACTTTGTCCAATAGAGATTCCACTTACGTGTTAATTCTCCTGTCTTCGGATAACAATTAGCGACATGTTTATCTTTTACCTTTTTGTCAAAATCTTTAATAAAAAGATTGAAACAGAAAAGACACCTGTTCACAGAATCTCTTTCTTCTATTCAAACCCACCATCCTGGGTAAGACCAAAGAGCTGTCAAAGGACATCAGGGACAAGATTGTAGACCTGCACAAGGCTGGAATGGGCTACAAGACCATCAGCAAGAAGCTTGGTGAGAAGGAGACAACTGTTATAGTGATTATTCCCAAATTGGAAAAATACAAAATTACCATCAGTCGCCTTTGGTCTGAAGCTCCATGCAAGATTTTGCCTCATGGGGTAAGGATGATCATGAGAAAAGCCCAGAACTACACAGGAGGAGCTTGTGAAAAATCTCAAGGCACTTGGGACCACAGTCACAAAAAAAACTATTGGTAACACAATACGCCACTATGGATTGAAATCCTACAGCGCCCGCAAGGTCCCCTTCCTCAAGAAGGCACATGTACGAGCCCATCTGAAGTTTGCCAATGAACGTCTAAATTATTCAGAGAAAGATTGTGAGAAAGTGCTGTGGTTAGATGGGACCAAAAATGAGCTCTCTGGCATTAACTCAACTTGCTGTGTTTGGAGGAAGAAAAATGCTGACTATGACCCTAAGAACACTTTTACAGTCAAGCACAGAGGTGGAAACATTATGCTTTGGAGCCGTTTCTCTGCTAAAGGTAAAGGCCGACTTTGCCGCTTTGAGGGGCCAATGGACAGGGCCATGTATTGTAAAAACTTGGATGAGAACCTTCTTCCCAGAACACTGAAGCTGGGTCATGGATGGGTCATCCAGCATGACAATGACCAAAATCCTACCACCAAGGCAACAAAGTAGTGGCTCAAAAAGAAGCACATTAAGGTCATGGAGTGGCCTAGCCAGTCTCCAGACCTTAATTCTACAGAAAATTTTGAATTGCCAAGCAATGGCCTAGAAACCTTAAGGATTTAGCGAAGATCTGTAAAGAAGAGTGCTCAAAATGAGATGTGTGCAAACTTGGTAACCAACTACAAAAAAGCGTACCTCTGTGCTTGCCAACAAGGGTTTTTCCACCAAGTACTAAGTTGTGTTTACTTTGGGATCAAATATTTTTTTTTACTCTTTGAACTGCAACTCAATTTAAAACATTTGCATCATGTGTTTTTTTTCTGGATTTTTGGTTGATGTTCTGTCTCTATCATTTAAAATATACCTATGATCAAAATGTTAGAGCCTTAATTTCTTTGTTCACTTCTTTCTTAAGTGTGATATATCCACTACTGCAGAGTGTACTGCTATACAGAACAGATATAGTACCTATGTTGCAGAGATGAAACTCCATTGTCTGACAAGTTTACCAAACCGAACCACCTTACAGATCACCTGAGGTAAACAGAGTTCTGTCTCTTCAACACTGTATGAATTCTGTATAGCCGTTCCCTCTCTGCAGCAGCTGATTCAATACACTGTCAGCAGTGAGCACAGGAATCTCCATACACTTAGCAGCCAAATCTTGTTGCCTCAACCTCCAACATCTCCAAAATACGCCCCTTCCTAACCAATGACAACACATAGCTCCTAGTTTACCCCCGGGTCTTCTCATGTCTCGACTACTGCCACTCCCTCCTCACAGGATTACCTTTACATAGGCTATCTCCCCCCCCCCCCCCCCCTTCAAGTCCATCATGAATGCTGCTACCAGGCTCGTCCACCTTGCCAACCGTTCAGTGGTGTCTTCTACCTCTCTCTGGCAATCCCTCCACTCGCTTCTACTCACCCAACAACTTAAATTCTAACAACTTTCAAAGCCATCCACAACTGGGCCCCCAGCTACATCACCAACCTAGTCTCAAATTACCAATTTACCCGTTCCCTTCGTTCCTCTTGCTCTCTAGTTCTCTTGTCACCTCCTCCCATGCTCGCCTCCAGTACTTTTCCCAAGGCTCTTATGCTATGGAATTCTCTACCCAAATCTGTCTGACTACAGTATCTCCTACTCTGTTTGCTTTTAGACAATCCCTGAAAACCCTTCTCTTTAGAGAAGCCTATTCTGCCCCTATCTAACAACTGTACTTTTTTTTTTCTACATCAGATCATCCCCCTTAGTTATTGCCTTTTGTATCACTTGACCCTCCCTCGTAGATTTTAAGCTCTAACAAGCAGGGCCCTCTGATTCCTCCTGTATTGATTTGTATTGTAACTGTACTATCTGCCCTCATGTTGTAAAGCACTGTGCAAACTGTTGGCGCTATATAAATCATGTATAATAATAGTAATAATTGTACAGAACATAACTTAAAGAGGAGCTCCAGGCTCTGTCGGAAAAAAAGTTTAAAGTTAGCAGCTACAAATACTGAGCTGCTGACTTTTAATGTTTGGACACTTACCTGTCCACTAATCCAGCGGCGTCTTTACCCGAACGATTTTTCAGTCGGCTCTTGGGTGCTGCTGCCACCATTTTGTCTAAGGTAAACAGGCAGTGAAGCCTCACAGCTTAACAGCCGTCTCCCTACTGCACATGCGTGAAGCGCACTGCGCATGGTCAATGGCCCAGCGGCAGGGGAATTAGAAGGGGGGCCGAACTTCCAGATGACTTTGCAACAGCGAAGTCACCTGGAAGTGGGAACGGTCAAAACCAGGTACCCCCTCCCCCTTGAAAGGTGCCACAGGTGGCAGCGAAGGGGGGGGGGAGGCAAAAAGGCGGAGCTTCCCCTTTTGGGTGGAGATCCCCTTTAAGTCACAGCTCGGAGTCTTCTGGGGCTGCTGACAAGGGAGATTTTTGTAGGAAAATTACATGAAAAGAAAAAACATATATTGATACTGTATAATCTTATAGGAAAGTTGTTCTTGAATTCAATGGTCTGGCAACAGGGTCTCTTTAAATGCTAAAACAAAAGTAGTTGGCTTCAAAACAGCGTAAATACTGCTCATACCCTTACTGATCCCCACCATTTTAAACAGCGAATAACACAATGGCAATAATTCCAAAAGTTGTAGGAGTTGTTTTACATGCAATAATTATTTAATCAATCAAGATTCACCAAAATATTAAATTTACAAAAATAAATACTGTATTATTGTGACTGTATTTTTTAGAACATGTCACTATTAAAAGCCTCCTGTGCGTAAATAATTATTTATTATGATTTGTTAGTTGTTTAATCACCATCTTATTCCGCTCCTTTTTCAGCTCTCCTCAATAAACACAGGAAAACACTGTTCATACCAGCCAGCAATTAGCAATAATTTTAGGAGCAGGAACATGAACAATCATTTTTGTGGATTAACTTTTTTCATAGAAGGTCCTATAATAATACAACGCATCTCTAGAAGTTTCAGATAATCTATGCAATAAAACATTTAGTTAACTGAAACACAGAAAAAAAAAAATTATAAACTAGCAAATAGCACACCAAAATAAAATTACGAAAGGCATTTGGCTTGTGTGAGTGGGGGTAATGTGGTCAAAAGTCATTCTTTGGGTGACTTTCTACAAATCTAAACATATCAAAATGTAGGAAATATGATAAAGGGTGATTCATTGAAAAAAAACTTGCAAATAATTTATTAAGTCCAGGACACATGCAAATTCAGTCTCTAGAGAAACATGCAAATTCAGTCTCTAGAGAAACAAATCAAGCACTGGCCAGTACCTACAGATCATTATTTATTCTTAGAGTGATAGGTGGGCCTGCTAATATGTTGTGAGATATGGGAAGTTACAAGCCAGTGCATAACCCCATTGAGTTTAAGATTTGTAAAATGGAGCATATAAGGGTGTCAAGATGGTACTTTTTTTTCCTCCCCTAGGCCAGCTGGCTACCTTGTGATTCCTTCCTCCTCCCCAACACACACAGCATAATACAGAATCACATCTATTTAACCAACTTTTACAATATTATAGAAAAGTCATAATCATTCTTTGAGCCTCTGTCAAAAGGCCTGTGATCACATCAGAACCGCTTCACTTCATATGTCAAGGAGAATGCAAAAGCATAACAATTTTTGTGAAGCTTAGGAGATCAATTGCAAGTTAAGTAAACCTGTTAATGAACTCTGAGTGATCTTAGAATCATCTTAGACTGATCTCAAATGTAAACCGAATGCACCAGAGAGCATGCTGTAATTGCTTATTAATGCAAACCATAAGGACCAATCAGGTCTGTCAGTTTTTCAGGCAGACCTGATCAAACCCTCCAGTTCTCCTCTATGGAGTGGCGGATGTCAACGGATATATGTCTGTTGATACATGCCGACATACGATCCGCTAAAAAAAACAGACGTATTGGGATCCATTTACATCTGACCGCCCATAGCAGAGATTGGGCTGTGTCTGTGTCCGCTCTGCATAAGCAGAGCAGACCCATAGCAGCCATCCACCTGCTCAGCAGGGATCAGAGGACAGGTTCCCCGCTGAGCAGGCGGACTCCAACGGAGCCTGTCTCATGTGTAAGGGTCTAAAAGATGTTGGCTCAAAACCAATACTTTCGGTACTGCACTAAAACAACCAAAAACAGTGTCTGCAAATACATAATCTGTACCTTACTGACACATCAGAAACACAGAACCAGTGTCATACTGACACCAGAAACAAATCTGTAAACACAGAAACAGCACCATGTTGACTTACCAGAAAGATTTCATTTTTATTCATTTTGTGTGAGCCAACAGTGCTGATCTATGGACCAAAAACTAGACTTAGATCAGGAGTGTGTTATTTTTATGGATAGATGTATGTGTGTTTAGATGCCATTGGAAATTTATGGGCGTACACCTTATTGCGCATATACCACGTGTTGTTGAAACAATGCAGTGTACAGTAATGCAGTTTATATGTGCATTGCAATTCATATTGTGTGCTATATTAAATGTTAATATTCCTAGTACAATACTTTTTTAGGGCTTTGACAAACAGTTAAAATAATTGAGCTGCCTAATGCAATTTGCCCAGAGGCACAAAATTGTGCATAAACATGCACTGCAAGGTGTGAACAGGCCACAGAAAAATAAATAATAATGTGCATGCAACAATTTACTATTACAATCAAAGAATAGCATAACAAACTGGCTAACGTAGTAATAATAATTATTATTATTATAGGTTTGATTGTGACTATTGCAGTCAGTGCCAGGACAAGACCATCCAGTGCCCAGGGCAAAGATGTCAAAATGCAGCCCCCCTTTCATTATGTGTGAGCTTATGAGGGGGAGAGAGAGCACAGCCCTCCCTCTTCTCCTGGCTCTCTCCTCCTCTCCTTGCCACTTTCAGCACTGTTCTGACAGAAGTAGTGATGTCACTGTAACTACTCCTGTCAGCCTTATAGTAGAAGGAACTTGCAGCGCCCCAGATCCCTACAATACATGCTGCACCCTTCTGTCTACCCTTGTCCCGGCCCTGTTTGCAGTCTAAACTGTAATAATTTTTATTACAATTATTACTATAACTACAACAGACCTTAGAGCAGGCATTGGCTCTGCAGCAGCAAGAAGCAGGCAGCTGGCTGGTATAGGCCCACCTTGTGTCCTGAAGCTACATTGCGACTGCACACTGCCTGTCCCACACCCCAGTGTGACTTGCTGTCCCTGCCTGCCAGGAGTTGAGGGAACTTGCCTAGGAAGTTGAGGAACATTAGCAGCAGTTGCCAGCAAATAACTTCTTTCAAGACGGTTTTCTCGATATTAAGCACTATAAGCCTAGATAGATAAGTCTATGGCCTAGGGCTGTTGCTGCTATTAATCCTTATGGACCAGAGCCATTCCTAAATATCAGCTACTGACCTATTAACTTTCTTTAGAGGGAGGTCAGGGTGATGGAACAAAGCTTGGTTATATTGTACAGATTAGGAAAAAATATATATAAGCAGTGATGGTTTTTAAATAGTGTTAATCTACAAAATATAGAATGTGAGATCTTCCTCATGTATCATAAGACTAAACTTGTGTTTCTGATATAAAAAGGATTGTAAAGTTATTTTCATGTGAAATTAAATTTTTGTTATTATGTTGTATATTTCTATATACTTCAAAAAAGACACAAAAACTGGCTAAGGAATTAGAGTGCCCCTAAAGCCTTTTTTTTTCTTTAAAATAATAAACACATCATACACACCTGCTCTGTGCAATGGCTTGCTCTGGGGGTACTCGTGCGTGCTTATTCCCAAGCCCCCTCTGTGTCTATGGGACATACAGAGCTTGGTTCAGTCTGGCTCCCTCCTCACTGGCTGTGATTGACTAAAATTCCTTTTTGCCAGGAAGAATGGGCAGCTTTACCATCTGAGAAGATAAAGAGCTTCATCCACAAATACCATAAAAGACTGAAAGCTGTCATTGATGTTAAAGGGGGCAATACACGGTATTAAGAACTGGGGTATGTAAACTTTTGATCAGGGTCATTTGGGTAGTTTCTGTTGTCATGATTTTAAAATTAGGTCTCATTTATATATATTAGGGCAAAAAATACACAAAAATGAATTTCTCCATCTAATCCATTAGTACACCTCTTAAAGCATTTGTTACCCTAAAAAAAAAATTTGATCCTTTTGCTTTAAAGCATTAATAACATCACAGTGCTTTTGCTGTGTCATTTGGCCAGCTATCACCTAAAATACCTGGCTGATCTTGCCCGGTTCCTCCCTCCCCCCTGTAAACTAACCACGGTTTATCATGGCTGCTGAGCCCTGACACCGTGGTCTCCTGTGTATTGTCATCCCCCCTCCCTGCCTGTGAGCTTTGTGTTGAGCCGCCCCTACCCTCCCCTTCTAGCACCGTTCTGAGCAGTGCAAAAAATGACTGCTAACAATCAGTGCCAGCCCCTCTGCTAAGATAACATGTAGTATATAGTGTATGTCGTTTTTTAAAATTCATCTTTTAAATATCTTATTTCTTCTCGCTGATCAGAGGTTCATGTGACCGCCCGTCACTCTCTTCCTCCGATGTATGGACTACAGAGGAAGGTCACGTGACCGCCCGGCGGACCTCAGAGGGAGATCTCGGCCCCTCCCTCCGTAGTGCACACATCTGAGGAAGAGAGCAACAGCGAGAAGATCGGCGAGAAGAAATAAGGTATTTAGAAGATACGTTTAAAAAAACGACATACTATATACTATATTCGACAATATATAGTACATGTTATCCTAGCAGAGGGCCTGGCAGTGATTGTGAGCATTGAGATTTCACACAAAGGAAGCAATACAAAGAGAACAGGATACTTTTTCATACAAGTACATGGTACAGCAGACACATACCAGGAGTATGAAATTTAACAAACACTTTACGCTCTAAGACTTATGCTGTACTATTATAGCTTTCTTAATAAAACTTTTGTTAAGAAAAGTTACATAGCAAATGCTGAATTAAACACCTCTTATAGCGGATTCATTTTCTAGCTAACTGCGATTTACTTGCTTCAAAGTTAGTTAATTTTTCAACTTTGTCAATCCTATAACTAGAGAACGGAGAGATTTATTAATTTTATTTGTTTTGAAAAACTTTTATTAGGTTTCAGAAATAAATACAAAATTAGAATACAATTAAGCAGACAAAGTAGGCAGTAGAAAACAGCAAGTAGGATCTAAAAGAGCAATACAAAATAAAGGGTACAGTACTTGACTACATAATAAGAATAAAACCAACTTTTATGACAAATTGTAAACCGTAATACCAAGAAAAGAAAAAGATCCTCCAAAAAAAAAAAATGTCATCCAAACAAAAAAAGAATATAGAGAATAAAAAAGGAAAAACAAATATAAAGAAGGGTGCCTAAATCTCAATTTTATGGTTTCTGATATATTAATGTTATGATTTGGCAAACCGCTATGTAATTTAAAAAATCCTATAAAAATACCCATATACTGAGCGATTGTTATTTTTTGTATTTAAATATGCTACCATTATTTGTATTTATATATATTTGTATGTATGTATTCATCTATATATTTTTAAATTGTAGATACCTTCAACTTTGTATTTTTGCAGTCTGTCAAGTAGCTGTGAAGTCACTGAATAATACTGCATACATCTTACATGGGAAGAACTATTTCAGTAAAAGACAAGAAATATTTCCCTGAATTTTTTTTCAGATTGTTTTATGTATATGCAATCTTCAAATTGGAAAAAAACAACTAGGAAAAAAATCCTTATTGTGGTGTAGATTTTCAAGCACAGCCTAAAATATATGAAAAACCAATCCCTAAAATCTCATATAAGCTTGAATGTGCAAAATGTAATTTCAAAATAATGCTCAGTCTTTTTAAATCTGTAGCTTAAGGCCTCTTTCACACGGGTGTTCCGTTTTTTTTCGTCCGTTCAGTCACTTTTTTTTTTTTACGGACACGGATGACACTTGTGTCATCTGGTCCATATGTCCGCATATCATCCCATCCGTTTGCGGATGATATACGGCCATAATGCATGTCTATGGGATTGCGGCTGTCAGCGGATGACACCGCTGACATCCGATTTTGCATCCTTTCCGTTTTTTTAAACGGAAGAAAAATAGGGTTCTGTTCCGTTCCAAAAAACGGAACAGAACTGAAAGGACACAAATTGGATGTCAGCGGATGGTCATCCACTGACATCCCCAATCCCATTGACATGCATTATGTCCGTATATCATCCGCAAACGGATGGGATGATATACAGACATACGGAACGCCCATGTGAAAGAGGCCTTAATTTAAGAACCTGCTATGAAAGGCCTTGTTGAGGCTTTGTCATATCCATTTACTTCCTCCCCTGATACATTTTCCATTTAAATCAAGGCATCAATATGTATGTCAATAAATGTATATGTGCATTGACAGACTTTCTAATGTTAAAGCATGTCATAAAATACGTTTAGATATGTTTCTTTTGATTGTAGTGGCAATTTGGCCTTAAAGTGGTATCACTAGGTAAAAAAAAGAAAAGAAAACAAATGCAGCCACTACATTAAGGATTGGTAAACTGCAATTCATTACATTTTTGGGGAGTTTAAAACTGCTTTATGGCACTTCCTGTTATAGGGTGACAACAGCCTGTCCCTGTCTCCTAATAATGATCCTGCATTGTCGCCTTGTCACGAGTATTTCTGGTGGAAGCTATAAGCAGTGGTGAAGATGCACATTGAATAGACATGGTACATCGTTGTCACATCAGGAAACTCACTCTAAGAAATGCCATTAAGCCACACTAAAGGGAAAAAAAAAAAAAAAAAAGGTTATATGATGCATATTGCTTTAGCAAAAAAAGGGCTGGTTTAATAAAGGAGGAAGTTGAGAAACTTCACTCAAAAGATTGTGTGAAAAATGGATTATTTATGTGAAAAGCAAATTCTGGCCTATTCATCTGCATGTGATTAGGTATTTAAAGGTAATTCAGCTACAATTTGTGTGAAGATTCTCCACTTTAGTAAATCAGCCTCCCACGTTTTTGCAAGCAGTTTTCATGCATTTTGGGGTTTTTTTTTTTTTGCTCTTTAACACACATAGGTGTGTATAGCTGGTTGCTAAGGAGTGGGCTGGGAAGCTGTACAGCCATGTCCTTAACCCTTGAGTCATCAGCTGCCAGCGGTGTTCCCCGCTGACAGCTTAATGTAAAAAAAAACAAAAAGATAAAAAACCATGACGTGTCTAGTATGGATCTGAAAGGGAACCCTACGCCATAATTTAAAGAAAAACAATTTCTTAAATAGCTAAGGGGCTGGGCCACCTGGCCACGTTGACCGGGGCATGCTGGGCTGCTGACGTCACAGGGGGCAGTGCCACCAGGTGACATCGCTGGGTGGCCCTGCCCCTTAGCTATTTAAGAAATGTGACAGCGCTGTATATGGATATGTGCGAAACATTGTGATCAAAACAACATATATACTGTGCTAATTTCTAATGTTATCCCTATTAAACTATTTATATAAATATAAACAATCTTGCAATGTTGCTAATGTTCAAGAAAAACTTTGTATTATAAATTGTTAAAGGTGAAAAACAAAAAGTGACAAAATATTCCAACATTCAAGTGTGTAGATCCTGTGAAACAAACATGTATCAAAAAATAAAAGTGAAAATGTTCTCAAGCTCGTTATTGTTTAAAAAAAAAATCTCCATAGTCCCGCAGTTCATAATAAATCACACATAGCAAAATCCATGTGTAATCCCAAAAGGCAAGTGTAATTTGATAATTTGCTCTCCTCTTTTTATATGTAGCCACCACACAAAGTGAATTATCCACCACCACTTATGATCAAAATTACTCACCAACAGTAATGGCTGGTAATGTTACAAACCAGCAAACATGCGTTTTCCCTTGTAGGACGCAATCATCTGCAGACCTCTAGTGGATCTTCTCACAGTACTCTTCCACTTATCTCCAAGCTTTAGCTCCAAAAAGGTGAAACCCAATATAGAAAAGAAAGCTTGGTATATGGAGGTGTCGTCATCACGTTAGATCGGGTGTTTGCTCGCGGTATCGGGAGATTCAAAGCTGATCCATGTATGATCTTACGACTGTAAACCTGTGTTTGTGAAGACACTTTTAAATGTAAGTCAATTGTGATTTATTTAAATTGAAGATATGTTTAAAATAGGTTTTACACTATGCCAAGCTTTCTTTTTTATATTGGGTTCCACCTTTTTGGAGCTAACGCTTGAGATTACTGGAAGAGTATTAAGAAGATCCACTAGAGATCTGCAGATGATTGCGTCCTACAAGGGAAAATGCATGTTTGCTGGTTTAAAACATTACCAGCCATTACTGTTGGTGAGTGATTTTGATCATAAGTGGCGGTGGATAATTCACTCGGTGTTGTGGGTACATATAAGAGGAGAGCAAATTATCAAATTGCCGTTGGATGCCTTTTGGGATTACACACAGTTTTTGCTATGTGTGAGTTAATATGAACTAGGGGACTATGGAATCGTTTTTTTTGACACATTAATGAGCTTGAGAACATTTTCACTTTTATTTTTTGATACAGGTTTGTTTCAGGTTACAGGTTTGTTTCACAGGATTTTTTCGGCGGTGGGCATCATTATTGATGATGGATCTACAACGGGGACATTGTTTTTTTATTTTTAACAAGGGACTTGTCAAAAACTGTTGTACTGTCTTTATCCACTTTTTTGGTAAATGGGTAGGGGTACTATGTAACCAATACTCATTCACATGGGGGGGGGCAGGATCTGGCAGGCCCCCTTGTTAAAGGGGGCTTCCAGATTCCAATAAGCCCCCTGACAGCAGACCCCCACAACCACAGCCCAGGGTTGTGGGGGAAGAGGTCCTTGTCCCCATCAACATGGGGACAAGGTGCCTTGAGGGTGGGGGGACAGAACTCCCCTGCCCCATAGCACCCCCCATGATGAGGGCATGTGGCCTGGTGTGGTTCAGTAGGGGGGGGGGACGCTCGCTCATCCTCTCCCTTTCCTGACCTGCCAGGCTGCATGCTTGGATAAGGGTCTGTTTTTATCCCCCCCTATTTTGTTTTGCTGACAATTCTTTTTTTTACATTCAATGGGAATTCCGCTGACAGCTGATGACTTATCGGTCTTTGAGGATGTGGTGGCTGACTTTCCAGCCTGCTCCTTAGTAACCAGCTATACACAGTGTGTTAAAGAAGAAAAAAAATGCAGCATGTAAAAACTCATCAAAAATGCAACACTTGCACTTTTGGTGAAGGTCCATTGAAGTCTATTTTACGCAAAACGCAATCTGCTGCAGGAAAAAAAGTCCCTGACCCTTTCCAAAAACGCACCAGCTGAAAAACACAGAGCTGAACGTGTACCATAGGAAACCATGTTAAATGGACTGTAGGGTGCTTCTGCAAACTGCACTAAAAATGCATAGGTGTGAACATAGGGTCAGTGTATAGCCAACTTTACTTTTCTATGTAGTACAGGTGGAAAAATGTCAGCACCACTGTCATGGCTGTTCCTGATACTCAAAGTTTATAATCTCTAATTTTACCTTTGTAAGAAATCTATGTATATTTAGTGCTTCTTGTTCATTTTGTGAATTATAGTTAATTCAGACACTTTAAAAAAATACATGTTATGTATTAAGAACATTATTCTGTATCTGGCAAACGCAGAGGCATCTTGTGTTTTAACAATGCTCTTTCCTGTTTTTGTGTGTACAGGTAGGGATCCTTTTATTTCCAAATATCCAGTTTAAAGTTAAGGGCTTGGGCAAACTTTTTGAACACTATGCCTGAATATTTATATGTAATTTAAAAAATGTTATGCAAAAGCAGCAGCTGCTTACTTTTAACATGAAAGCACAGTATCATACATGATTGGTAAATATTGTTTAACATTGTGAACGTTGACAGATGTTTTAAGCCTTTTTCTGCATTTTGGTAGGTAGCATGACATTGCAAACAAAATTTTAGAATGATTCTTTACGTAAAACATATTATACTTTTCTTTGCTAGTACTTTAATTGGGGTTTGTATCTTTTAAAGTGCCACTAAGTTATATTCCGGATGTGTTCTGGCTGCCATTTTTTAAAGCAGTATTACACCCAAAAATTATATGGCAGTTTACCAAGTCTTAGATGTGGTGGCTGCAGTAGTTTCCTCTGTGGCTTTCTTCTATTTTCATCTGGTGATCCACCCTGTAAAGCCTCGTACACACGCATCGATAGTTGGCCGTGAATTTTCGGCCAACGTCCGATCAGCGGATTTTCGGCTTGTTAGTATGATGCTTTCGACAACCGACTTCGACTTTTCGGCCAAATAAAATCTGGTGTGCAGGCTATAAAATTTTTGTTGGCCGTCAACATAACGGCCGATTTTCCATCAGTCAGTACAGATTTCGGCAGACAAAAATCAGATGAGCAAGACTGGGCATGCTCAGAGAAGAAAAAACACAACGGAAAAGTAAACCAGCACATGACATCACTTCTGAAGTTGGTTGTTGTTGGTCAAGAAAATTTGTGTGCAGTCTAGAGCACATTTCAACCAACACAACAACACTGGACAAAAGCCGGCCGATCGGTCGGCCGATAATCGTTGCGTGTGTACGAGGCTTAAGTCTGTTTTTCAACAGAACAAGCTCCCCCCGCAGTTACAGAGATGAAACAAACCATTTACCATTGACAGGGTACCTAAAATTAGCTTTTATGCAAAAACCTTTATAATCAGTTACAGCAGTTTTTTTTCATTTTTGGAATAAAGTATTAGCTGGAGTGTGGCCTCACTTTGTTAGTATGTAAATCTCCCCTTCCCACAAACTGACAATGCTACTAGCCAGATCACCAAAACATAGTGAAAAAAAAACCTAAGAAAAATGAATACAGCCACCACATCCAATGATTGGTAAGCTGCAACATATTAAACCCACTGCGCTACAATAGATGGACACAATTCAAGTCTATAATGAAAAAAAAATATTACACTAATGTAAAATAGTAAAAATTCTCAAAACAATATCACTCCAAATGAGCAAATAATGCAAAAATGTACCCAATATGTAAAGAACATTTAGATAAGTGCAAATCTTTTACACCATACAATTGGGGTAAGAGCTCCAATAATGATATACCATAATCAGATACACTAAAATACATGTATCTATACGTATATCAGTAAACAATCCAAATATGAAAATAAGCACAAAAAATACAATTGCCAAAAAAGTCTCAAGATAGGAGCTTGATATTAGATATCAGAGGTAAAACAATCCTACAAGCATTCCCCTTGCTTGTGCCAGTAAGGGAATTTCCAAATCACAATATGTGCAAACACGCTTACGAAAGATGGCATAAGGAGTGGTTATAAAAGGTTTTTGTACAAACAGCTTCTCCCAGGAAATAAACCTATACACTGTTTCTTATTCCCTCAGGATGGAAGGGATGGTGAATCAAAAGTTCTCCCTAATTCAAATGGATCTATAATGCATGCAAGATTAAGAAACACTAAAGATGCTTCCCATAGTTTAAGATCATTAAAAGCAAAACCCTTTAACCACTTTAGGACTGCTCACGTTGCTGCTACTGCAGCAAGGTGGCAGCCCTGGGTCTGGTGACGTAGACCTACGTCACTAGATTCCCTGCTGGCTCGGCGGCTCGTGCGCACGTGCCGCCGGAGGCTCTCACCCGCTGTGTTTAGACACATCGGGAGTCGGGCCAGAGGAGGAGAGACGGTGCCGTTTCTCTTCCCCGATCGTCAGGGAAAGACTGAGAAAATCTGCCCACTTATGTAAACAAACCCTCCCCACCCACACACATAAGTAAGCATGAGGCACACATTTAACCCCTTGATCACCAACAGTGCTAACCCCTTCCCTGCCAGTGTCATTATTACAGTAACAGTGAATATTTTTAGCACCGATAACTGTAGTAATGTCACTGGTCCCCCCAAAAGTGTCAAAAATGTCAGTCCGGGGTCCGATCTGTCCGCCACAATGTCGCAGTACCGCAAAAAATCGCAGATCGCCGTCATTACTAGTAAAAAAAAAAAATAATGATAAAAATGACAAATCTTTTCCTTAGTTAGTAACTTTTGCACAAACCAATCAAAATACGCTTATTGCGATTTTGTTTTACCAAAAATATATAGCAGAAAACAAATTGACCTAAAATGTTAACAAATTTTGATTTGTAAATTTTTTGGGGGGAATGTTATATATCAGAATGTGAAAAATATATATATATATATATTTTTTTTAAATTGTCGCTCTTTTTTAAAAAAATTAAAAATCGCACAGGTGATCAAATACCACCAAAAGAAAGCTCTATTTGTGGGGAAAAAAAGAACATCAATTTCATTTGGGATATAGCGTCGCACGACTGTGCAATTGTCCGTTAATGTAACGCAGTGCCGAATCGCAAAATATGGCCTGGTCAGGAAGGGGGTAAAATCTTCCGGTCTTAAAGTGGTTAAAAATACGCTCATTGAGAATTTTTTTGTCAAAGACATGTAGCTAAATATATTTTGGCTTAAATATATGACAAAAATTGAATATATTGGATATTTTTTAACTGTCAAAGTAGAAAATGTCAATTTTTCACAAAATTTACACTCTTTTTTTAATATCGCAAAAAATAAAAAGCTCAGAGGTGATCAAATACCACCAAAAGAAAGCTCTGTTTGTGGGGAAAAAAAGGACGTAAATTTAGTTTGGGTACAGCATTGCATGATTGCGCAATTGTCAGTTAAATTTGCGCAGTGCCAAGTTGAGAAAAGTGGCCTGGTCATTAAGCAGCAAAATTCTCCGGCCTTAAAGTGGTTAATATACTGTACATGTACTCACAAGAAAAAAAAAATGAAACATCCACAGAGTATAAATCATAAATCCGGTATACCAGTATCAAAGATGGCCGTCCAGATGGCACGTATGCATGATGACATGTATCCAGGCTCCGCCCAATGTGTTTAGTCATATATGACGTCATCAGGGGCCCCCCAATGAGTCTTTGGTAAGCGTGTTTTCACATATTGCACAGTGTGATGCGCAACATTTGTGGTTTGAAAATTCAATCACTGGCACCAGCAAGGGGAAAGCTTGTAGGATTGTTTTACCTATGATATCTATTATCAAGCTCTTCTTTTCTGAATCACTTGTATGAGGATGTACAGTATCTCACAGAAGTGAGTACACACCTCACATTTTTGTAAATATATTATTATTTATTATATCTTTTCATGTGACAACACTGAAGAAATGACACTTTGCTACAATGTAAATTAGTGAGTGTACAGCTTGTAAACCAGTGTAAAGTTGATGTCCCGTCAAAATAACTCAACACACAGCCATTAATGTCTAAACCGCTGGCAACAAAAAGGGAGTACACCACCTAAGTCAAAATGTCCAAATTGGGCCCAAAGTGGCAATATTTTGTGTGGCCACCATTATTTTCCAGCACTGCCTGAACCCTCTTGGGCATGGAGTTCACCAGAGCTTCACAGGTTGCCACTGGAGTCCTCTTCCACTCCTCTGTGGTGACAACACCGACCTGGTGGATGTTAGAGACTTTGCGCTCCTCCGCCTTATGTTTGAGGATGCCCCACAGATGCTCAATAAGGTTTAGGTCTGGAGACATGCTTGGCCAGTCCATCACCTTTACCCTCAGCTTCTTTATCAAGGCAGTGGTCATCTTGGAGGTGTGTTTGGGGTCGTTATGTTGGAATACTGCCCTGCAGCCCAGTCTCCGAAGAGAGGGGATCATGCTCTGCTTCAGTATGTCACAGTACATGTGACATAACATGGCATTCATGGTTCCCTCAATGAACTGTAGCTCCCCAGTGCCGGAAGCACTCATGCAGCCCCAGACCATGACACTCCCACCACCATGCTTGACTGTAAGTAAGACACACTTCTCTTTGTACTCCTCTCCTAGTTGCTGCAACACACGCTTGACACCATCTGAACCAAATAAGTTTTTCTCTAGCGCTCATCGACAGACGTAGTCCTCGGTGATACACCACCTTCGGGTTATGTTGCCTCCACAGGAGCAGGACTAGACAGGAAATTAAAAAGCTCTGGCCACACCCTAGGGGCAGTCCCAGAGGGTATATCCTCTCTCTCTCTGCCTCAGCAAATCAGTTATTTTCTGTCTAGTTAGGAGTAAGGACCTAGATACCTTGCTGGGATCTTAGGTCCTGGCAAGAAATTTTTCTTAAAGGATTTTTTTAGACAGCTTTTTTTCTCCAGTGTTCCTGTGAGATCTTCAAGCAAGAAAGCTGAACTGGGCGACGGGCTGGATGTTGAGATCCGGTGGTCACCCCAGTTCAGCCTACGAGCGCGTGCAGGCCATAGCTCCGCGCTGGGTCGGCCGCGACAAAGTCCCATTAAAGGACTGACCCCGCGAGTTAAACGTCTCGCTGAAACGCCAAAGACCATGAGTCACGGCGTCCGTATCGGTCGACAGCCCTCCCGCCCCGGTGGAGAGGGGTACTGTCAGGAGTTGGTGCCCGCCTGGTTCCGGTATGGTGAGTAGTATGTTCCCCCTTTTTCCCTGACGGGTCTTGTGGTGAACGCGGGCCCCTCTCTGTATGGTAAGATAGAGTCCCTCTCTATCCTATAACATGACACAGATCCTCCTACTTTGAGTGTGATTTTATGTGCAAAAGCCAGGAGGCTTGGTTTGGGAGCTAACAATCTAATTGTATACATGTTAAAAAGATGTAATCTGTGGCATTCTGGGAATCTTACGGTGATAAGAATAAGTTACCTACCAGTCAGAGCCACGGACATGTAGACTGCCTTCCTAATCAGATCTCCAGCTATTAGCAGGCCTCCCGAATGGCCATGCGGTCCGCCAGGGCCGGTACCGCCAACCACGCCATATCCCCATGCAGAGAGAGTGTTGTGTGCCCTGCAGCACACCGCTATTCAGTACAGGCCGCCGCCATTTTTTTTTTTGCTGGATCGCACGAGCCGCCATTTTGGCGTAGCCTCGTGTCTCCAGCATGGGGGCGGCCATGTTTGAGGTGATCCAAACACCTCGTGGAGCTTGGGGGAGGCGTCGGAAGGCGTGCAGAGGGGCGGAGCCGCCTCCTTTCTTCCTGGGCAGCCAGCCAAAAGACTTCCTGTTTGTCAAGACAGCGCTGTAACCTGTTGCAGTTAAACTCTGAGCATCAAGTGGTGAGCCTGGGGGTCTATCTCTCTCTCTCTCTCTCGATCGATAGGGATCCATAGCAGGTAACACTAAGGGGCTTTTTGTGGCGCTGGGGGTCTGAAAAAAAAAAAAAAAAAAAAAAGAAAAAAGTTTTTTATTTTTGAATTATATTATCCAGGAAGTGACTGGAATTATCATGGACCCTGCTACACATATTCCCCCACCTGTTTCCCTCGAGGGGGCCACGGGACCCGCCGGTGCACAGAGTATAGAGTCATTTACAGCAATTTTGGAGTCTATGGTGGCTCGGGTGGAGGCGGCCTGTCAGGGACGGGGGTCAAGGAAGCGACCCCCGCCTACCCCTATACTATCTGACACCTCTGACTCAGATTCAGAGATGGTCACTGCAGTTGCAGGTTCCTCTGCAAGGGCTGTTATCCCAGGTAAAGCCCCCTCAGACAGTGAGGAGGACGCTTCTTCTCCTGCTATAATTCAGGAAGAAGCATTGGTGGACGCACTAGTTGTGGCAGTGCAGGAAACCTTAAAACTTGAGGCTTTACCGGCAGAGGCATCTGAAACAGAGATTCCTTTTGGTACTAATAAGCCCATCAAAACGGTGAAGGTTTTTCCTGTACCCAAATGTTTCGGTAATCAGATTAAAGGAGAATGGGAGCATTCTAAACGTACCTTTACTATTTCCAAGCGTATTGCTAGACGCTATCCATTTGAGGAATCCATCATTAAGAAATGGACGGTACCACCAGTGGTGGATCCACCTATTTCCAGGCTGAATAAAGCCACGGTTATCCCAGTGGAGGACACTTCGTCCTTTAAGGATCCGGTGGATCGAAAGATGGAAGCAGAGTCCCGCACCATCTTCTCTCTGATAGGGTCAGCATTTAGACCAGTAATTGTTATTGGTCTAGTTTCCCAGACACTTACGGAATGGGCGAAGATGGTACGCCAGGACCTTGGGGGAAAAGATATTCCCCAGGAGACATCTGATTTGATGGAACAGATTATACAAGGGCTACAGTTTATCTGTGACGCAGCCTTGGACACTACTCCCTTATTAGGGCATGCATCTATGTCAGCGGTGATCCTCAGACGTGTGCTGTGGTTAAAATGCTGGTCAGCTGACCTAGGTTCCAAGAAGACCTTGACAAATCTCCCCTTTCAGGGGAATCGTCTATTTGGGGCCAACCTAGATGAAATCATTAAGGATGCCACTGGGGGCAAGAGCACTTTTTTGCCACAGGCTGCTAAAGCTAAGGGACCTCGCAACAAGCGAGGACCTTTCTTTACCGCCCATAAAGGGCGCCCGGCTGGTACTAGCGGGAAAGGCAAGACTCCTCCAGGAGGGTTCAAGAAGGGCTGGTCGGACAAGCAGAGGACCAACCCAGCCAAACCCGAAGCAAAGGAGTACACAGCCTGAAGGTGCGCCCCCACCCAGTTTCAGGGTGGGGGGACGTTTTCACCGGTATTCAGGACATTAGATCGAGCATCAACCACTACTACCGGTGCGATTCTTCCCTTCCAACATTTAAGTACTACAGGAAGCGGTAGTTACCGTTCCCTGAATAGATCTTTTCCTTTACCTTTTCCTAAGATTAGTCCCTATACCTCACAGGAATCGGATCTGGTTGACCAGATAGGCCAAGTAGCCTCTAGTCGGGTGACTTCGGTCCCTGAGGTTCAACCAGAAAAGATCACCCTTCCTGATAACAATCAGGTATCTAATAAATGTGTGGGAACAGAAAACGACCAAACTTTCTCGGATGGTCGGGGCCAGATACCTCTAGGGACGCCTGGTTCAGATTCTATCAGCGCCAGTGGTCCTAGAAATGCTAGGCTGGCCTCCTCAAGCCGGCCTGGCCGACTTGAACATGCTAGTCGCAGACGTTCCGTGGGAACTTCGTCTCAGGGAGTGTCTGTGGTCTCAAGGACCAATTTACCATTATGCTTTACAGTCGCTGGGTTTAATGGCTTGGCCATTGAGACCCAAGTACTGAAGGACAGAGGTTTGTCAGCTTCAGTCATTCCTACCCTTATTAAAGCAAGGAAAGCGACTTCCAGCAAGGTCTATTATCACACATGGAAGACTTATATTGCGTGGTGCGAATCTTTAGGATTTCCTCCACGTACCTATTCGGTGACTCGAATATTGGCCTTTTTGCAACAAGGGGTTGAGCAGAAGCTAGCCTTGAGCACCATCAAGGGTCAAGTTTCAGCATTAGCAATCTTCTTTCAGAAACCTTTAGCTACCAAGTCCTTGGTGCGGAATTTCATTCAGGGGGTGCGGCACCTGGCTCCTCCAGTCCGCGCGCCCTTACCGCCCTGGGATCTTAATTTGGTTTTGTCGGTTCTACAGAAACCTCCCTTTGAAAACATCAGGGAGATTCCCTTGCTTACTTTATCCCAGAAGGTGGCCTTCCTGGTGGCTATTACTTCTGCTCGCAGGGTGTCAGAACTGGCTGCATTATCATGCCAGTCCCCATACCTAGTGATTCATAGGGATAAGGTAGTACTTCATCCTAAGCCATCTTTTCTTCCTAAGGTGGTTTCAGATTTTCATCTGAATGAAGATATTGTACTACCTTCCTTGTGTCCTCAGCCCAAGCATCATCGGGAACATGCGTTGCATTCCTTAGATGTGGTTCGGGCAATCAGGGTATACCTGAAAGCTACGGAATCATTCCGTAAGACGGATTCACTTTTTGTGATCACGGATGGCCCCAGAAAGGGTTTGCCTGCATCTGCCGCGACCATTGCCAAATGGATTAGACAGACGGTGGTACAGGCTTATTCTATTAAGGGTCAGGGTCCTCCGTTCCCTGTTAGGCCGCACTCCACTCGAGCGCTCAGTACTTCCTGGGCCTTTCGCCATCAGGCGTCAGTGGTCCAGGTATGTAAGGCGGCCACCTGGTCGTCGGTACATACCTTTACAAAATTCTATAAAATTGATGTGACGGCATCGGCGGATGCCTCATTTGGCCGCAAGGTTTTGCAGGCCGCAATTTGAGGAGACCGGCGGTCTACCTCGAGGGTTTTTTTCTGTTTGAAAAAAAAAAAAAGTGTTTTTCTCTTTTTTGTTGAGTCTCATCATTAAGGATGAGCATTGTAAACTTCTAGTTGGCACCGGTTGGGCCTTCTAGATTGGGATTTGATTTCATTTTCCCACCCCTCAGTTGTGATACTGCTCTGGGACGTCCCGAAGGTGGTGTATCACCGAGGACTACGTCTGTCAATGAGCGCTAGAGAAAAATGGATTTTTGTAAGATCTTACCGTAAAATCCTTTTCTCTTAGCTCATTGACAGACGTAGTCCCCGCCCCTCTGTTTTTTGAGTTGGGTTGGGTTAAATCTCTAAAGACTGCTTTTTCACATAACTGATTTGCTGAGGCAGAGAGAGAGAGGATATACCCTCTGGGACTGCCCCTAGGGTGTGGCCAGAGCTTTTTAATTTCCTGTCTAGTCCTGCTCCTGTGGAGGCAACATAACCCGAAGGTGGTGTATCACCGAGGACTACGTCTGTCAATGAGCTAAGAGAAAAGGATTTTACGGTAAGATCTTACAAAAATCCATTTATCTTGGTCTCATCAGACCACAGGACATGGTTCTAGTAATCCATATCCATAGTCTGCTTGTCTTCAGCAACTGTTTGTGGGCTTTCTTGTGCATCATCTTTACAAGAGGCTTCCTTCTAGGACGACAGCCATGCAGACCGATTTGATTCAGTGTGCACCGTATGGTCTGATCACTGACAGGCTGACCCCCCTCCCCTTCAACCTCTGCAGCAATGCTGGCAGCACTCATTTGTCTGTTTCCCAAAGACAACCTCTGGATAGGACGCTGAGCACATGCACACAACTTCTTTGGTCGACCATGGCGAGGCCTGTTCTGAGTGGAACCTGTCCTTTTAAACCACTGTATGGTCTTGCCCACCATGCTGCAGCTCAGTTTCAGGGTTTTGGTAATCTTCTAACAGCCTAGGCCATCTTTATGTAGAGCAACAATTCTTTTTTTCAGATCCTCAGAGGGTTCTTTGCCATGAAGTGCCATGTTGAACTTACAGTGACCAGTATGAGAGAGTGAGAGCGATAACGCTAAATTTAACACACCTGCTCCCCATTCACACCTTAGACCTTGTAACATTAATCAGTCACATGACACTGGGGGTGGGAAAATGGCTAATTTGGCCCAATTTGGACATTTTGACTTATGCCTCGTACACACGCAACGATTAATCGGCCAACCGATCATCCGACTTTTGTCCAGAGTGGTGTTTTGTTGGTTGGAATGTGCCTAGACTGCACACTAATTTTCTCGGCCAACAAAAATCAACTTCAGAAGTGATGTCATGTGCTGGTTTACTTTCCGTGTGTTTTTTCTTCTCTGAGCATGCCCAGTCTTGCTCATCAGATTTTTGTCTGCCGAAATCTGTACTGACTGACGGAAAATCGGCTGTTGTGTTGACGGCCAACAAAAATTTTATAGCCTGCACACCAGATTTTTTTCAGCCGAAAAGTCGGAGTCGGTTGTCGAAAGCATCATACTAACAAGCCAAAAATCGGCCGATCGGACGTTGGCTGAAAATTCCCGGCCAGTAATTGATGCGTGTGTACGAGGCATTAGGGGTGTACTCACTTTTTTTGCCAGTGGTTTAGACATTAATGGCTGTGTGTTGAGTTATTTTGAGGGGACAGCAAATTTGCACTGTTAGAGCCGGTTCACACTGGGGCGACCTGGTCGCCTGACAGGTCGCCTGCCATAGAGAAGCTGTGGACCGTTCTAATAGGAGCGACACAAGTCGCTCCGACTTAGAAAAAGGGTCCGGAGCTTCTTTGGGGCGACCCGGAGCGACCTGCATAGATTTCAATGTTATGAAGTCCGTGCCGGCCGCTCCGAGGTCGCGGTGCGAGCAGTGCACCCCGACTTGTGAGGTCGCCCCGGCAAGTTGGATCGCTCTAATGTGAACCGGCTCTTATACAAGCTGTGCACTCACTACTTTACATTGTAGCAAAGTGTCATTTCTTCAGTGTTGTCATGTGAAAAATATATATAATAAAATATTTACAAAAATGTGAAGGGTGTACTCACTTTTGTGAGATACTGTATGTACAAGTTTTGTTTACATTTTCATATAAGGATTGTATACTGATATATGTATAGCCATGTTTATTTTAGTGTATTCAATTATGGTATATTATTGGAGCTCTTACTGCAATTGTATGTTGTTAATGATCTGCACTTAATCTAAATGTCACATGGCTTTATCTAAATGGCACATTTATTGCATTGTCTCCAGGCTTCATGCACACTGGACTTTATAAAAACACCAGTAGTGTTAGCTGTAGAAAGCTGTAGAATGAGTTTTTGCAGTAGCGTTTTTTGGCAACTCTATACTCCCACAAAACCCTATGGCTCAGAAGCGCTGATAAATGCAGAATAGCCACAGTTTTCAGCTTTTATCAGAGTTAGAGCGTTTTTACAGCTGTAAAACTCTTTTTAAAACCCACTAGTTGTGGGTTTTTTTCCAGCCAGAAAACGCCCCTGACAAAAAACGTTGATAACAGCCTGTGTGTGCATGGACACATATGATAACATGCCTGGGAGTTTACTGGCTGCTAAAAAAAACATCTAAAGCCAAAAACAGCAACTGTAAACGTCCAATGTGCATGAGGCCTTAGACCACATTCACACTGCAGCGGCACGACTTCGGGGACGACCTGTAAAGTCCCGTGCACCGCGACTTCAGCGCGACTTGCACGGACTTCATATAATGAATGTCTATGCAAGTCGCTCCAGGTCGCCCCGAAGTAGTACAAGAACCTTTTTCTAAGTCGGAGCGACTTGTGTCACTCCTATTTGAATGCTGACAAGTCGCCTGACAAGTCGTATTAGTGTGAATGGAGCCTTAAATGATACTGATTTCAGAACTTTCACATCAGTGTAATAATTTTCTTCAGTATAGACTTGAATTGTGCACATCATCCATCATACGATTGCACTCTTTGTGTTTGTTTATTTTTATATATCTTGCATCAGGATATAGTGTCGGCTGCTGTTTCTATTTCGTTTTTTTAACCCAAGCACAGATTTCTTAGGCTCCATTCACACCTGGGCGTTTTCAGCTCCAAAAACGTTCAAAAGAAACGCTTCCAAAATGCCCAACAAGTAAAACCCCATTCATTTAAATGGCCCCTGTTCACATCTGAGCGTTTTGCAAAACGCCTGTAGCTGAAAAAAGTACATGAGCTTCTTTTTGGGCTGATTACCAGCGTTTTTGATAGATGTCAATGAAAAACGCCTGAAAAAATCGCGGTAAAATCGCGGTAAAAAAACGCTACGCTCAAGTGTGAATGCAGCCTTAGGGCTCTTTCACACGGCCGCTCCGCTTGTCCGCAAATCATCCTATTTTTTTGCGGATGCTTTGCGGACATAATGTAAGTCTATGGCACTGCGGATGTCAGCGGAATACCATCCGCTGACATCCGATTTTCCTCCTTTCAGTTCTGTTCCGTTTTTTGGAACGGGACAGAACCCTATTTTTTCATCCGTTCAAAAAATGGAAAGGAAGGAAAATCGGATGTCAGCTGTGTCATCCGCAATCCCCATAGACTTACATTATGTCCGCATATCATCCGCAAACGGATGGGATGATATGCGGACACACGGAGCGGATGACACAAATGTCATCCGCTCCGTGAAAAATAAAAAATAAAAGTCCCGCAGCGGACAAAAGCAGTGGAGCAGCCGTCTGAAAGAGCCCTTACCTTCTTTTGTTAAACTGCAATATGTTACATTTTTGGTTTTGGGTTTAATACCACTTTAAAATCTGGTGGATTTCAGTAGATATTACGTTTCAAGCTTGCTATAGAATGCTGAAGCCTATCAAAAGGCTTCTGATGACTATAGCCTTTTATTTCAATTCTAAAGTCAAAATGCACAGTCATCACATTAAGAGGGTGACCTATACTTTCCCCTTTGCCGTTATTGTTTCAGTACAGTAGTTGTGATCATATTTTCTCTTTCAGTTAGCTGGTTTTGTATTTTACTTTTTATACTTTAGATTTCCTGGCACTGTTTTCTGATTTACCCTTCCTCTGCTCTCTAGCAATGCCATTGCTTTTTCACAGACAACAACTATTTAATAAAGGTTGCCTAAATATACTTTTTTGCCGACTCACTGTCCCTCTTTACTAGATGTTCAAATTGATCAGACTATTTGCAATACAGGGCAGTTAATGTGCTCCTACTCAGAGGCGGCTCTAGACTTTTTAAGGCCTTAGGCGAAATTCAAATATGAGGCCCCCCACGCACGATAAAAAAAATAAATAAGCAGGCGATATTAAAATTGACTGTATAAATTGCATATTTTAAGGCAAACATCAATACATCTCAGAACCTCAGTATTCACAGCTCTTAGAATCTTATTTTTGTAATTAAATTATTCTACAAAATATCTATACACAAACATTGGGTATAGATAAAAAGATTGTGAATGACTACTCAGTTATTCTTGTTGGTGTCTCCTAAAAGTGAAAAAAAGTTGTCGACAGTGTAGTAAAAAAAACACTATAGGGTCAGGAACACAAATGTGTATTCCATCCAATGCAGAGTGACCAGTGCCCCCAACAATGCAGAGTGACCAGTGCCCCCAACAATGCAGAGTGACCAGTGCCCCCATCCAATGCAGAGTGACCAGTGCCCCCAACAATGCAGAGTGACCAGTGCCCCCAACAATGCAGAGTGACCAGTGCCCCCAACAATGCAGAGTGACCAGCGCCCCCATCCAATGCAGAGTGACCAGTGCCCCCAACAATGCAGAGTGACCAGTGCCCCCAACAATGCAGAGTGACCAGTGCCCCCAACAATGCAGAGTGACCAGCGCCCCCATCCAACGCAGAGTGACCAGTGTGCCCCCAACAATGCAGAGTGACCAGCGCCCCCATCCAACGCAGAGTGACCAGTGTGCCCCCAACAATGCAGAGTGACCAGCGCCCCCATCCAACGCAGAGTGACCAGTGTGCCCCCAACAATGCAGAGTGACCAGCGCCCCCATTCAATGCAGAGTGACCAGCGCCCCCATTCAATGCAGAGTGACCAGCGCCCCCATCCAATGCAGAGTGACCAGTGTGCCCCCAACAATGCAGAGTGACCAGCGCCCCCATCCATGCAGAGTGACCAGCGCCCCCATCCAATGCAGAGTGACCAGCGCCCCCATCCAATGCAGAGTGACCAGCGCCCCCATTCAATGCAGAGTGACCAGTGTGCCCCCAACAATGCAGAGTGACCAGCGCCCCCATCCAATGCAGAGTGACCAGTGTGCCCCCAACAATGCAGAGTGACCAGTGCCCCCAACAATGCAGAGTGACCAGTGCCTCCATCCAATGCATAGTGACCAGCACCCCCAACAATGCAGAGTGACCAGTGCCCCCAACAATGCAGAGTGACCAGTGCCTCCATCCAATGCATAGTGACCAGCACCCCCAACAATGCAGAGTGACCAGTGCCCCCAACAATGCAGAGTGACCAGTGCCTCCATCCAATGCAGAGTGACCAGTGCCCCCAACAATGCAGAGCGACCAGTGCCTCCATCAAAATACAAATATTAGAGCTGCTGCTACAAGCCACTACTGCCTGGGCTGGCCATATAAAGAATTGTGGATGGATGGTGGTGGGGTAGTATTCCATTTAGGTCACTCACTCGCTCCGCCTGTCCTCAGGGCTGCTGATAGAAATCGTGGGGCCCTGTACAGCCTACCTGACAAGGCCCCCCTACAGAAAATATCAGAGATATTTTGCTAAATATACACTAAAACCAGTATTAGCTGACACAAAACACAACCTAACTTACTAAATTTCTACTAAATCTAAAATTTACAAAACTGTATTGAGGTAATAAATAAAGCTCTATGATGTGAGCGAGGTCTGGGGCCTCATTCACATGGGCTATGTGGCCTGTAAAGTATTAATCAGTGGATTGTTTATGTGGCTGGAGCCACCTGGAGTTGTGTGCAGGCAAACTATGTTACACTATGTGGCTGTATGAACACATCTGCAGGTCCTAATTTGAAAAGTGTATGGGTTCAGGTGTACAGCCCCCAACACAAAAAGTGGGCATGTGGGGCCACTCACCAACACCTGCCAAATTAAAACCTGCAGCTGTGTTCATATAGCTGCTGCGTCTCCATAAAGTAGCAGGTAGCTCAAGCCGCATAAGCAAATCACTCATTCACATGGCCACAGAACCTGTTTAAATGAGCCCTTTTTATTTATTTTTTTTTTTTACAATTTTATTATTTTTTTACTAAAAAAACAATTTTTAAACAATCCTGTTGAGCAGATGAATGATCAGGAAGTGCTCTGTGCAGAGGCTCTTTGTTCATTCACAAACTGAAGAATATTAAACAGTTTACTATTCTTCAGTTATGAATGAGCATGGTGAGTGAAAGGTAGCTATCACTCACTCATTGTGGAAAAAGGAAAGGAAGGGGTTGGTAAATATGACATATTTACCAATCCCCACCCCTATCCTGAAACGATGCCCCTGTGTGTGGGGAGAGAAGAAGCTACTGCTGGGGGGTGTACAGGGAGATCAGAATGCTGGAGGAGGGGGGGGGGGGGGGAGTTGTATCCTGGACAGGGAAAATGATCATAGCGGATCCATAGGGGGATTGGTTTTGGGGATAATCCAGATTAATGATTAATAAATATCCATAGAATTATTTGCAAATTAAAAAAATAATAATAATAAATATTTTATATATATATAGTAAAATGATTAAGGGTTATTATAGGTAAGGGAATGGGACTGACCTGTAGTTAAAGAGGAAGTAAACCCTCCTCTGACACTTTTACCTATAGGTGATCCTATGATAAGGCTTACCTATAGGTACTGTAAATATCTCCTAAGCATGTACCGTTTAGGAGATATTTACTTTACATGCAGACAGTGACATCACTAGCGCATGCGCTCTGAAGAAACGGCCGCTGGTGCCTTTCCTTCAGAGCCCCGTGCCGTGACCGTCGGCTCCGGCACGCGTGCACGGGAGTGATGTCACTGCGGCTCCGGCCAATCAGATGGCCGGATGCCGCGATCCCGGAAGACGGGCGACTGGACATGTTGCCCGTCATACAGGTGAGTGAGCAGCACGGCGGGGGCTCGTTCTTAGGTAAGTATTTCATAATGAGCTAGTATGCGATGCACACTAGCTCATTATGTGTTTCTCTTTCAGGTAGCAGCAAAAAAAAAAAAAACTTCGAGGGTTTACAACCTCTTTAAGGATGCAATTGAACTAGTGCTGAGACTAAGCCCCGGTTCACACTTGTGCGTGTGCGGGGTTCGCATGTAATGTCGGAGCGCACTGCTCCGATATTACATGCGATCGGCTGTGCGGTGCGAGTTTAGCCATACAGTTTGTATGGCTAAATTCGCACCGCAGCCGCACCAAACACGCACAGGACCCTTTTTAGAAGCCGCATCAGGATCGGATTGCACAGCGGTTCACACTTGTGCGATCCGATCCTGTGCGAACTGTCAGATCGCACTGCGATATGCGATCAAACTGGGGGTGTCGTTAAGATTACATTGACACCCCCAGCGTATCGCATATGGCAGTGTGAACTGCCGGGGGTGCGTGTGCGATGCGGGAACAGGCTGCGGATTCGCAGCCTTCCCGCATCGTATAAATGTGACCCGGACCTCAATTAGGAATCCTGTAATGATAGATCCAAGCTATAGGTATTAGGAAATGGGGCATTATTAATCAGAATGACGACTAGTAAAGGGGTAAATAGAAGTGATTTAGCGGTGATACATAGATTTGTAGAAGGGAACTGAGTCTGTTATGGGTGATGATAGTGTTGAAGGGGGAGAAGAAATTACATTGCATAGGGGAATGAGTGATTTGTGGCAATGAGTTGTGGGAGAAGCAGACTAGAAGAGAGCCTCAGCCACATAAACACTGAGCCAGGCTGGATAAGATAAGAGACATCTATGGCTATAATAACGGTGTCAGGGAGGCAGAGCAGAAAAGGACATACAAGCTGGGCAGTTGCAGGAACAGGATGGACTATGAGACAGGACCGATCACATGGGAGAGGGAGTGACTGCACAATCAACTTAACTAAGTTAACTGAGAAGGGAGAAAGATACGAGCATAATTGGAGGGATGGGGGGGAGGGGTGATATATGACAGGGACAGTAAGCATCCTAAAGCAGGGCAAGAATCTGGGGGGGACGGGCTGGTCTGAGAAACAGGTAGATAGAAGGTAATGCAGGAAGCAGAGCTAAGATCATCAGAGCACTGAGGCACGCAGGGAGAGAATGAAGGAATGCTGTGAATTGGCTGCAGAGGGAGAGAGTCCCTTGTCAGCTGCCAGGCCCGGTACACGAGGACCAGTGGTACCCCCTTATCAGCAGCCCTGTCTGTCCTTACCTTTTTCTCTCTTCTGCTCTTCTCTTCTCCTGGTACCACCGGCGGGAGAATGCAGGGGAGGAGTTATGTTGAGTCGTGATGTCTTCGCTCTCCATTGGCTGATTGCAGGACCAGGAGGAGGAGACTCACAGCAGAGCACAGCACAGCACGCACGGGTGAAACCGTGATGTGAGTGCGGGGCCAAGGTTTTTCAATCCTGTACTAGCGCCGGCGCCGCGGCAATGTGGATGCGGCCACCGGCGGCCAAGATTATTTCTACTTATATTATTTACTGGGCAGAAAGGCGGCCGCAAGGCCCCTTGAAGCGCGAGGCCTCAGGCGGCCGCCTAAACTGCCTAATTAGAGAGCCGCCTCTGCTCCTACTATTTGCATATCACATGAATCAATACAAAAAATGAGATGCAAAACACGTGTAACACAAAGCTGAGTGTGCTGGTAGGGTTAAGTATCCAAACCATGCACAAAAGGGATAAAAAAAAAATATATATATATATATATATATATATATAAACACACACACACACACACTAATTAAAAAAAATTAAAGGAACACTTTTTATTCATAGTATAGCATCAAGTTAAACTCCTGGGAGACTGATTTTGTCAGTTAATAGCAGAGGGGGTTGGTAATCAGTTTCAGCTGCTTTGGTGTTAATGAAATTAGCAACAGGTCCACTAGATGGGCAACATTGAGATGATCTCCAAAACAGGAATGGTTTAAAAGTGGAGGCCACTGAATTTTTTTTTTTTCCCCTTACTCAACTTTTCTGACTGTTCTCATTTGTTTTGCATTTGGCTAGGGTCAGTGTCACTATTGATAGCATGAAGTTATACCTGGACCCTTTAGAGGTTGCACAGGAAGTCCCAATCCTCCAGAAGGTTTGCTGTGTCTCCCAGCACAGTCTCAAGAGCATGGAGGAGATTCCAAGAGACAGGCAGTTACTATAGGAGAGCTGCACAGGGCCGTAGAAGGTCCTTACCCCATCAGCAGGACTGGTATCTGCTCTTTTGTGCAAGGAGGAACAGGATGAGTACTGCCAGAGCCCTACAAAATGACCTCCAGCAGGCCACTGGTGTAAATGTCTCTGACCAAACAATCAAAAGCAGACTTCATGAGGGTGGCCTGAGGTCCTCTAGTAGGCTCTGTGCTCACTACCCGGCACTATGAGGCTCAATTGGCATTTGCCATTGAACACCAGAATTGGAAGATCTGTCACTGGCGTCTAGGGTTTTTTACAGATGAAAGCAATTTCTTCCTGAACACATGTGACAGACGTGAAAGGGTGTGGAGAAGCTCTGGAGAACGTTATGCTACCTGTAACAGCGTTCAGCATGACCGGTTTGGTGTTGGGTAAGCGATGGTCTGGGGAGGCATATCCATGGAGGGACACACAGACCTCTACAGGCTAGACAATGGCACCCTGACTGCCATTCGGTATCAGGATGAAATTCTTGGACCCATTATCAGACCCTACACTGGCGCAGTGGGTCCTGGGTTCCTCGTGGTGCACGACAATGCCCACCCTCATGTGGCAAGAGTATGCAGCCAGTTCCTGTAGGATGAAGGAATTGATACCATTGAATGGCCTCCCACGCTCGCTTAACCTAAATCCAATAGAACACTTCTGGGACATTATGTTTCGGTACATCAGATGCCACCAGGTTGCACCTCAGTCTGTTCAAGGAGCTCAGTGATGCCCTGATCCAGATCTGGGAGGAAATATCCCAGGACACCATCCGTCATCTCATTAGGATCATGCCTCGACGTTGTCAGGCATGCATACAAGCACATGTGGGGCCATGCAAACTACTGAGTACCATTTTGAGTTGCTGCAATGAAATTTCAGCAAAATAGACCAGCCTGCTGCATAATCTTTTCACTTTGACTTTCAACCTCTGTAGGTTGATAATTTTAATTTCCATCAAACACCATGGAATCTTTTCTTTCCTAACATTACCCAGTCCATATCAGTATAAATATCCAGCATGATATTTTTCCCCATTGAGATCTGATGTGTTTTCAGTGTTCTTTTAATTTTTTTTTGAGCAGTATACAGTATTAAATAAATATACACACACAGTATTATTAAAAGTATTTTGACAACTGCCTTTACATGTGCATGAACTTATAATAGCATTCCAGTCTTAGTCCGTAGGGTTCAATATTGAGTTGCCTCACCCTTTGCAGCTATAACAGCTTCAATTCTTCTGGTAAGGCTGTCCACAAGGTTTAGGAGTGTGTCCATGGGAATGTTTGACCATTTTTCCAGAAGCGCATTTGTGAGGTCAGGCACTGATGTGGACGAGAAGGACTGGCTCGCATTCTCCGCTCTAATTCATCCCAAAGTTGTTCTATCAGGTTGAGGTCAGAACTCAGTCATGTTGGAACAGGAATGGGCCATTCCCAAACTGTTACCACAAAGTTGGGAGCATGAAAGTGTCCAAAATATCTTGGTATGTTGATGCCTTAAGAGTTCCCTTCAATGGAACCAAGACGCCAAGCCCAACCACTGAAAAACAACTCTACACCATAATCCCCCCTCCACCAAATGATTTGGATCAGTGCTTAAAGCAAGGTCCATGAAGACATCGATGAGCGAGTTTGGGGTGGAGAAACTTGACTGGCCTGCACAGAGCCCTGACCCCAACCCGATAGAACACTTTTGGGATAAATTAGAGCAAAAACTGCAAGCCAGGCCTTTTCGTTTACATCAGTGCCTGACCTTACACATGTGCATCTGGAAGAATGGTCAAACTCTCCCATAGACACACTCCTAAACCTTGTGGGCAGCCTTTCCAGAAGAGTTGAAGCTGTTATAGCTGCAAAGGGTGGGCCAACTCAATATTGTACCCTACGGACTAAGACTGGAATGTCATTAAATTTCATGTGCGTGGAAAGTCAGCCGTCCCAATACTTTTGGTTATATAGTGTGTATGTATATATAAATGTTAGGTCCATATATATTTGGACACAGGCACAATTTTCATACTTTTGGCTCTGTATGCCACCAGAATAAAATTAAAAGGAAACAGAAATGTATGCACTTAATACTTGATCAGGGCTCCTTTTGCATGAGTTGCTGCATCAATGCAGTGTGGCATGGAGGGGATCAGCCTGTGGCACTGCTGAGGCGTTATGGAAGCCCAGGTTTCATTGATAGCGGCCTTCAGCTTGGCTGCATTGTTGGGTCTGGTGTCTCATCTTCCTCTTGACAATACCCCACAGATTCTCTATGGGGTTTAGGTCATGCAAGGTTGCTGGCCAATCAAGCACAGTTAAACCAGGTATTGGTACTTTTGGCAGTGTGGGCAGGTGCCAAATCCTGCTGGAAAATGAAATCAACATCTCTATAAAGTTGGTCAGCAGAGGGAAGCATGAGGTGCTCTAGAATTTCCTAGTAGAGGACTGCGCTGACTTTGGACATGATAAAACACAGTGGACCAACACCAGCAGATGACATGGCTCCCCAAATCATCACTGACTGTGGAAACTCCACACTGGACTTCATGTAACTTGGATTCTGTGCCTCTCCACTCTTCCTCCAGACTCTGGGACCTTTCATTTCCAAATGAGATGCAACATTTTTCACAGTCCTAAAGACCCAACAATGCAGATGAGCTGAAGGCCGCTATCAAAGCAACCTGGGCTTCCATAACACCTCAGCAGTGCCACAAGCTGATTGCCTCCCTGGCTCGCTACATTGATGCAGTAATTCATGCAAAAGGAGCCCCAACCAAGTACTGAGTGCATACTATACTGTACATGGACATACTTTTCAGTAAACCAACATTTCTGTATTAAAAATCCTTTTTTTATTTTATTTATTGTTCTTAGGTAATATTCAAATTTTCTGAGATATTGAATTTTGTTTTTTTCACTACCTTTAAGCCATAGTCATCAAAGTGAAAATAAAAGAAATGCTTGAAATATATTACTGTGTGTAACGCATCTATATAAAATATGTTTCACTTTTTGAATTGAATTGTAAAGGCAGAATGTTTTTTTATTATAATGCATTCTATGCATTACGATAAAGAGCCTTCTGTGTGCAGCAGCCCCCCTCAACCCCCCTTAATACTTACCTGAGGTCCCTCTCCATCCAGCGATGTCCATGAGTGACTCAGCCGGCCGAGATTCTCCTTCCCGATTGGCTGAGATACAGCAGCAGCACCATTGGCTCTCGCTGCTGCCAAAGTCCGCTAGCCAATCGGGAGAAAGGGGGCAGGTTTGGGGCTCCGTGTCTGAATGGACACAGGGAGCTGTGACTGAGCTTGGGTGCCCCCATAGCAAGCTGCTTACTGTGGGGGCACTGAAAAGGGGGAGGGGCCAGGATCACAGAAGAGGGACCCAAGAAGAGAAGGATCTGGGCTGCTCTGTGCAAATCCGCTGCAACAGAGAAGGTAAGTATAACATGTTTCTTTTTTGTATAGGAAAAAAAACAAGACTTTACAATCATTTTAACTTTTTAAATTGTTATTCTAATTTTATGAGACGCATCTGTATATTTACATAGAAAAATGGTTATGTGTTCAATACTTATTTTACCGTCTGCGTGTGTGTCACACTACATAAACTGTAAATACCGTGCCTTGAAATAGTATTCATACCCCTTGAAATCTTCCACATTTTGTCATGTTACAACCAAAAATGTTAAATTATTTTATGTAATAGACCAACACAAAGTGGCACATAATTGTGAAGTGGAAGAAAAATTATAAATGTTTTTCAACATTTTTTACAAATAAATATGTGAAAAGTGTGGCGTGCATTTGTATTCAACCCTGCTTTAAGCACTTTACCACCGGAGCATTTTCCTGCTTAACGTCCAGGCCACTTTTTGCAACTTGGCACTGCGTGACTTTAACTGACAATTGCGTGGTCATGCAACCCTGTACCCAAACGAAATTTACGTCCTTTTTTTCCCAAAAACAGAACTTCCTTTTGGTGGTATTTGATCACCTCTGCGCTTTTCATTTTTTGCAATATTAATAAAAAAAGAGCGAAAATTTTGCGAAAAAATTGACATTTTCTACTTTGACAGTTAAAAATTATCCAATATATTCAATTTTTGTCATATATTTAGGCCAAAATGTATTTAGCTATATGTCTTTGACAAAAAAATTCTCAATGAGCGTATTTTTAACCGCTTTAAGACCGGAAGATTTTACCCCATTCCTGACCAGGCTATATTTTGCGATTCGGCACTGCGTTACTTTAACGGACAATTGCGCGGTCGTGCGACGCTGTACCCAAATTTAATTTATGTCCTTTTTTTTCCCCACAAATAGAGCTTTCTTTTGGTGGTATTTGATCACCTGTGCGATTTTTAATTTGTGATAAAAAGCGACAATTTTTAAAAAAAAAAATATTTTTTATATTCTGAAAAATAACATTCCCAAAAAAAATTTAAAAATCTAAATTTTTTTAATATTTTAGGCCAATTTGTTTTCTGCTACATATTTTTGGTAAAAAAAAAAAATCACAATAAGCGTATTTTGATTGGTTTGCACAAAAGTTATCGCGTTTACAAACTACGGGAAGATTTTTTTTTTGCGGGACTGCGACATTGCAGCGGACAGATCGGACCCCTAACTGACATTTTTGACACTTTTGGGGGTACCAGTGACATTACTACAGTAATCAGTGCTATAAATATGCACTGTTACTGTAATAATGACACTGGCAGGGAAGGGGTTAACTTTATTGGTGATCAAGGGGTTAAATGTATGCCTCAGGCTTACTGACGTGTGTGGGGGGAGGGGATTGTGTGATACAGACACAGATCACAGGTTCAGCTATGCTGAATCCTGTAATCTGTCCCTGTCTGTCACAGAGGAGATCCGCCCGCTTTGTTTACACAAGTGGGTGGATTTCCTCACTAGATCCCCGACGATCGGGGAAGAGCAGTGGTGATCACCACCTCTCCTCCCCTGGCTCGACTCCCGCTGTGTCTGAATAGAGCAGGAGCGAGCCTCCGGTGGCACGCGTGCGCCGCCGAGAGAGGGGAGAGTCTGGTGACGTAGGTCTACGTCGCCAGACGATAACGAGCCATTTTGCCGCAGTACCAGCTCAGTGAGCTGTCGGCAAGTGGTTAAACTTCTCCACAACTTTATCTCTTGCCTGTCTGGTGTGTTCCTTGGTTCACTAAAGTTCTCTAACATTCCTCTGAGGGCTTCACAGAACAGCTATATTTATACTGAGAATAAATTACACACAGGTGGACTCTATTTACTAATTAGTTGACTTCTGAATGCATTTGGTTCCACTAGATTTTAGTTAGGGATATCAGAGTAAGGGGGGCTGAATACAAATGCACACCACACTTTTCACATATTTCTTTGTAAAAAAATTTATAATTTTCCTTCCACTTCACAATTATATGCCACTTTGTGTTGGTCTATAAGATAAAATCCCAATAAAATACATTTACGTTTATGGTTGTAACATGACAAAATGTGGAAAATTTCAAGGGGTAAGAACACTTTTTCCAAGGCACTGTACATTTATAGTTCTATTAACGAAAAAAAAAGCTCATAAAATCAAACTTGTACCCTATATATTTACCACTTGATCTGGGACGCCCTCATATAACAGCGCACCATAACAGCCTCTCTCGCGTGCCTGCGGGGGTGCGCAGAGCGGCGAACGTGGCCGTGCCGTGTTGCTAGGACACGGCGCGACCCCGATCTTGGTAAAGAGTCAATGACATGACTCTTTACCCATGTGATCGGCTGTGTCCAATCACAGCCGTTCACATGTAAATGAGGAAGTGCTGTTATTTGGCTCTCCTCGCCTCACACTGTCAGAGTGTGAGGCGAGGAGAGCCGATCAGCAGTTCCTCCTCACAGGGGAGACAAGGACATGTAATCAGGGCACTGATCATCAGTGCCCTGATAACAGAAAATTGGAATAGAGTGCCAATCAGTGCCCACCATCAATGCCCACAGTGCCACCGTCAGTGCCCATAGTGCTGCCAGTCAGTGTCCATCAGTGCCTGTTCATCTAGGCTCTGATGGGCACTGACTGGCAGCACTATGGGCACTGATTGTGGGCACTGATGGTGCTGCACATCAGTGTCCATCAGTGCCACCTGTCAGTGCTCATCAGTGGTGCCCCTCAGTGCCACCTATCAGTGCCCATCAGTGTGGCATATTAGTACCTCCTCAGTAGTGCCACCTCATCAGTGCAGCCTATCAGTGCCGCCTCATCAGCGCACATCAGTGAAGGAGAAAAATTATTTATTTTCAAAATTTACTGAGAAAATAATAAAACTTTTTTTTTTCAAAATTTTCTGTCTTTTTTCTTTTTTGTAAGAAATAAAAAACCCGGTGATTAAATACCACCAAAAGAAAGCTCTATTTGTGTGACAAAGATGATACAAATTTCATTTGGGTACAATGTAGCATGATCGCGCAATTGTCATTCAAAATGTGAGAGCGCTGAAAGCTGAAAATTGGCCTGGGCAGGAAGGGGGTGAAAGTGCCCTGTATTGAAGTGGTTAACCAAAAAGTCTTCCACTCCTGCTTCACAATAAAATGGCATAATTTACATAGATTGATACAACTCTATAAGGAATTGACCTGGCAAAATTACAAATACTTCTATAGTTATTTCTTTTTAAATGTTTAGATATTACATTTTCAGATGTTAAAGCAGAGTTCCACTCAAAAGTGGAACTTCTACTTTAAGGCCTCCTCCCCCACTCCTGTTTGTGAAACTGAGCTTTTGGGGAGGAGGGGGGGGGGGAGCAAGTGCCTGTTTTTGACAGGTACCTCTTCCTACTCCCGTTCTGGTCACCCTAGGCGATCGGAAGAGGAACTTCTCTTTTCCAAAGTCTTCTGGGACACATGACAGGTCCTAGAAAACTTTGGAACCAGTCATGGAGCGCTGTGTCACTCATGCATGCGCAGTGGGCACCTGGCTGTGAAGCCGCAGGCAGTCACAGCCAGGTGCTCATAGTCAGGGCTGCTGATAAGGCAGTACAGCCAGCCCTCCTGTGCAGCGGCCGAGCAGGAGAGCCGACTGTACTGCCTATGCTGACTGATTTTCATGCTACAACCAGGCAGTCAGCACAGACAAGGCAGAGGCTTGGGCACTGCAATCTCTAACAGAGAAAACACGGAAACACACTTGTTGCAGTGAAACAAGAAAAAAATCACCTTTGAAAACATCATCTATGATGAAACGACGTTAGGTCACGTCGTGCTGACGTCATTTCCGGTAGCGTCCGACGAGTGCGGATGTGCAGAGCCGTCCAGCCGGCGGCTTATACAAACGACTTTTCATCTGTGTCCATGTGAGTTTATTACTTTTTTACAATAAGTTATAGGTTACGTTTTACACTATGGCGGCCTTTTCCTTTATGTTTTGGTTATTTGGGGCCCAACATTATTGAGTATCAGTGGCGGTTCACCACGTGCTTTCCTGGTCCAATCAAGTTTGGAGTCTGTCTATCTGTTCCTGTGGGGATCTCACCGTACATCCATCTCCTGACATCAATGCCCATTTAACGTGTTGTCTGGTAAGAGGCTTGGAGGTGTAATTTTACCTCACTGCTGAGGTGGAGGTATATCTATCCATATATGAGTGTTAACAATTTAGTCTGGTAAGGGATTGACCTATCAGTGAGGGATTACGTCTGGTGTTTATCTTTTTTATGGTAATACCTCGATTGTTTCTCCTGGCTTTGGCTTTCCTTTACCACCTTTTGCCAATACTAATCTATTCTTTCTTTCACACACATTATTTAGTTTTACACATCACTGGTGATTTACTGTTTTTTTCTATGATCCCATATATTCAAATTCCTGGAGGTCTACTTACGGATATCTACCAACATTACCGAGATTGCTGGTTTGGGATCTGGGCCTTTGACATTTTATGCTCTGGTAATCATATCTCCTAAGGGGAATCTGGATTGACACCATTTCTTCAATTTATTCATTATTCACATTGGGACCTAATGGACTTTTATTTGAACATATTGGACATTTATTTAGTTCATTTTTTTCACTGAGCGCGACTTTTATATATATACACTTGTTGCAGTGCTTCTGCCACTATACATGCGGAATCCGGGCAGAGATGTAGTGAGGAGGACAGGCAGACCAACGTCTCATGTGAATGTGTTCTGTCATTGTTAAGCGAGTCTCTATGATCAAAGGAGGGAAAGTGTCATACCTCCTAGTTGACTGCAGTTCCTGACCATCTGATTACACAAAACGAGAGGAGAGGGGGAGAAGGGGGGGGGGGGGGTCTACACAGTCACTTTTACCTGGCTGAAGTGCACTGATAAGGTGGGCTGCAAGAAAGGCTGGGAGAGCTGGAGCACCTTCTACATGTTCTAGTTTATGTTATTATGTTCTTATGCCCACCATGGTGCCTAATAGAGGTCTATACTGAGATGGGGCTGGGAGGGTAGTCTGTGCTGAGAGAATTTTAGGACTGTGGGGGGGGGGGGGGGGGACATGTACTGGGTGGGGCTCTAGGGCCCCTACAGTAGGGGGGGAATCTTCATGGAGAATATGCCCTTGGAGGGGAGATTTGTAGAGAGAAAGGGGTTTTTCCCATGCAGTGTGATTTTGGAGCCCATTCATTTGAATGGGCTTTAATTTACACCAGGACACAGAAAAAATAGTGCATGAACTACTTTTTGGTGGTGTGTTGTCAATGCCACCTGTATGTAAGCAGATTGCAAATACAATGGCACCTGCAGCAGATCACAAGGGGAGCGCTTTCCAGCAGTGTGGAAAAGGCTCACAGAAGAATAAATAAAATTCTACAAAAAAAAATAATTTTAAAACATAAATTAGCAAACAATGAAGGGCCCGCTCACATGTGCTTTGCAATCTGAAGAGCTGTCAGCATTTGGACTTTTGACAGGTGGGAAGGAGCAAATTTCCTCCTTACTGCCTGTTTAAACCACCACGCCACAATCGTGTGCTTTGCATGCAATGCAGGGCACTTGAAAAGCAGCACTAATCATTTGAATGGGTCTATTTCGACAAGGGTATAATTTCTGCCATAAATAAAATAAAAAAAAATGGCAATATGTGTGATAATTGCTTCCCAGAGGGCAACTCTACAACCGTACAATTTTGTTTAATGCGGCCATCTGACGCTTGGAATTTTCCTGTGTGAAATCATTTTGGTGTCTGGACATCATAGTTATTTGTTCTTTGTTTTTGTCTTTTGTCGATGTTCCTTTGGTAAGGTGATCCTTACATTTTTTGCTTCATAGTGAGTTTACACACTATCCAGGTCCATTTTCGATCAAATTGTTACAAGCACTTATATTGTTGTGAATTATCTGCTACTTTAATGATTACCTATTCTAATTCATTAATGTAATTTAATAAAACGCGTGTATTTATAATTCCCCAACCTGTCATTATTTTGTCAACATTATAGCCATCTTTAATTTCTGTGCTTCCACAGGAACAATTTTTTTGCTATAATTTCTGCCATGGCTGTAAAGCACAGCATCGCAGTCGTGGCATGTGTATACCCCTAGCCACTGCCTCTATTGATAAAGGGTGTAGCAGTTTGGTGGACAGTAAAAGCACAGCTCAACCATGGGTTTATACCACCACCAAACACGAGTGTAAATGAGCACTAAGGACTCATTCATCCATGTACTCTGGCCACATGAAAGAGTAAATTGTTCACACAGCTGGAGCTGCCTGTTACTCTAAGTCCCGGTTCACACTCCCGCGACTTGGCCGCCTGACAAGTCGCGGTCCATTCAGTGCTATGGGAACCGTTCTAATAGGAGCGACTCAAGTCGCTCCGACTTAGAAAATAGTTCCTGCACTACTTTTGACAGAAGTCGGAGTGACTTGCATTGACTTCCATTATGTGAAGTCCGTGCAAGTCGCGCCGAAGTCACGGTGCACGGCGACTTCATAGTCGCCCCCGAAGTCGGATCGCCATAGTGTGAACCGACACTAAGGAGACACAGTGGTTGTATGAATACAGCCACAGGTCCCAATTTGACAGGTGTGCCGTTGTAGGGGAGTGGACCTTGATGCACATTTTGTTTGGGGCCATACACCTGCACTCACACACCCGTCACCTATAGTGTAACATTCTTCCTGCATATAGCTCCAGGTGGCACCAGCTACATAAACCACCTATTCACATTGTAGGCCACAGTTCTCTTGTGAATGAGCCCCAATACCTCATTCACATACACAGCTTTATTGATTCCTCAATACACTTTACGCTTTTAGATTTAGTAGGATTTCTATTGTGTTTGTGTCTATTAATAAGGATTTTAGTGTATTTTTAGTCTAATTATCATTCAATATTTTTGGAAGGGGGGGACCTACCAAGTAGACTGTACGGGGCCCCGTAATTTCTAACAGCAGCCCTGCTCATAGTAGTGATGCCAGCGCAACTCTATTGAGACAGGTGAGTGGCTGTTTATTAAAAGTCAGCAGCTACACTTTTTGTAACTGCTGACTTTTAACAAACAAAAAAATCACTGGAACTCTGCTTTAACTAGTTTCTCTCCACCTGCCTAGAAGTCAGACAGTAATCATTTATTACATTGGCTACATTACCCTAAATGTTCAAATTCAGCTCCCAAAGTTCTGCCTTCAGTAAAGCAGTCCCTCTATACACAAGAATGGTATGAATAATAAATATAGATGCACCTCAGTGGCGGAACTACCAGGGTCGCAGCAGTCGCAGTTGCGACGGGGCCCTGGCGCTCCACCACTGTAGGGGGGCCCGCCGCCTCCCGGGAGATGGTCAATGCACTCTCTAGTCTGCACACACTCCCCCCGTACCGCTGCCCCGCTGAGTGCACTGTCTGCAGTACGAGTCCCAGGCACACACTCCCCGCCCCGTTTCGCTGGCTGCTGCCCTACTGAGTACACTGTCTGCACTCCCAGGCACACACTTCCCGCCCCGCCCATCCTCTCCGCCCATCCTCTCCGCCCTGCCTCTTCCCGCCCATCTTCTCCGCCCGTACAAACGGGCACTGACATTCACACGGGCCCCGCCCATTGAGTCCCCTGGAAGAGAGATGCAATGTCGTGACTCGGGAGACTCAGAGCAACAGAAAATCAGCTGACCCGGGCCGGCCCAGTGAAGTGAAGGAGCGGGAACCGAGTGACCTGCAAGTAACACTGATCCCATCCCTCTACTAGCACTGCCACTGATTCCCCCGACTGCTGCCACTGACCCCCCCCCACACCACCCCCCACTGCTGCTACTGACCCCCCCCCCCCACACACCACCACCACTGCTGCCACTGACCCCCTGCACCACCACCACTGCCACTGACCCCCACCACACCACCAACACTGCTGCCACTGACCCCCCCACACCACCCCTACTGCTGCCACTGATCCCCCGTACACCACCCCCACTGCTGCCACTGATGCCCCCGTACACCACCACCACCACTGCTGCCACTGATTCCCCCCCCCCCACACAACCACCACTGCCACTGTCCCCCACCCCTCCATGTCACGACTACTGCTGCCACTCATCCCATTCTCCCACCACCACTCCAACTCATCCCATCTCATCTCATCCCCCCCTAACCACCACCCTTGCCACTGATCCCATGCCCCCTCACCACTGCCACTGACCCCCCCACACACCACCACCACTGCTGCCACTGACCCCCCACGCCACCACCACTGCTGCCACTGACCCCCCCCCCCCACACCACCATCACTGCTGCCACTGACCCCCCCACACCCCCACCACTGCTGCCACTGACCCCCCCCCCCACACCACCCCCACCCCCACAAAATGTCAACTTCTGCAACAAAGAGTGAGACAGACAAATGGTTCCTCAATTCAGAGGCTTTCTTGGCACTTACTCTGATTTGGGTTAAGCCAGATGTAGATCTTCTTGCCATCTTATGTATCCTTTATAGCTAAAGTTTCATATATGTGTGTAAGAAGGGAGAAGTGATTGGCGCTGCCAGATGGAAGATATATAACAGATGTATAAAGTGAATTTCTGATAGTGGGTACTTAATCTCTAATAGAATAAAAAAAATCACCGTTGTGAGGCAAAGTGACTAGTGCAATATCAATAAATTTCGTATAATCTACAATGCATTGAAAATACACAACGATGTCTGTTGTGACCCTCCTCGTTCCCCCAATAGGGTGTACCTTGAGGTTCCACCTGTTCTGCCCGCGGTTTGAGCGGTGTGGGTCGAACCTCTTGGTACCTTGAGACTTGGTCTCCTCAGTGCGGTTGGCACTGTAGATCCTCCCCCCTGTGCACCAGGAGTGCACCCCTCTTTGAATTCTTACCTTATTTAGCTCTCTCTAGCCTTTCCCTTTTCTCTCCCCTCCCTTTACTCCTTTTTTCCCTCCTCCCCCCCCCCTTTTTTTTTTTTTTTTTCTTCCTCTGCCCTGCCTTTGCTCTTGGGGGTGGGGGATGATGGCTCCCCCGAGGGTAGACCCGCTGCGATTGGTCTCCCTAAATGTCAAGGGGTTAAATACTCCCGAGAAGCATTCTGTTGTCCTCTCTGATCTTCACCGTCTCCGGGCGCAGGTCGGTTTTTACAGGAAACCCATTTCAGATCGGACAAGCTTCCTAAATTGGGAGACCGACGCTATCCCACGGTATATCATGGCTGCTCTTCTGACTCCAAATCTAAGGGGGTGTGTATACTGATTAATAGTCGCGCCCCGTGGACGCTCTCGGACTCGTGGAACGACGGCACGGGACATGCACTATTTGTTAAGGGGCGGCTGGGGGTTCTGCCGGTTACGCTGGTCAACCTTTATCCCCCGAATACTGGTCAGGTGGCTTTCATGGAATCCCTGCTCTCGCGGCTGGAGGAGTTTGCGGAGGGTCAGGTCATCATGGGCGGGGATTTTAACTTGGCTCTTGACCCGGTGGTGGACACGTCTAAGGGATCCTCTCACCTTTCCAACGCTGCCCTGAAGCGTATTAAGACGCTGTTCCAGGGGTTCCGTCTGGTTGATCCCTGGCGCATTCTCCATCCGGAAGTGAAGGACTACACCTTCTACTCCCCCCCTCATGCCTCTTACTCTCGCATTGACTTTTTTCTGTTGCCCCAGGCCTTGTTGCCGCGTGTCGTCTCGGCCTCCATCGGGTCTATTACATTCTCCGACCATGCCCCGGTCCTTTTGGATCTGGATCTGAGCTCTTCGGACCGCCCGCAGTGGCAATGGCGACTGAATGATAGTCTCCTCCAGGACGCGGATGTAGTAGCGGAACTGTGCTCGGAGCTTAAGGGTTTCTTTGCCACTAATGCTTCGTCCGAGAGCCATCCCCTGATGGTGTGGGAAGCGCACAAGAGCTACTTACGCGGTGTTCTTATTAAGATAGGGTCGCGCCGCAAGAAAGAACGTACTCAGCAGTTGAGTGATCTCCTCTCTAAGATCAGCAAACTGGAATTGGTCCACAAACGCTCTCTGGCCCAGGCTGCCCTGCAAGAGCTGGCGGTCTTGCGAGAACAGTTGCGGTCCTTGGTCCTTTTCCGGGCGAAGGCAGCATTGGCCAAGTGCAGACGGGCCTTTTATGAGCATGTGGACAAGTGTGGAAAATTGCTGGCTCGTGCACTCTGTGCACAGAGGGCCCGCAGCTTCTTGCCTGAGCTCTCAACTTCCGGGGGTCGTAGGGTGCATTCCACTGCAGACATCGCTGAAGCCTTCCGTCAATACTATTCGTCTCTTTACAACTTGTCACCGGACTCTTCATTCCCTTCTGGGGCTGGGCGGGTCGACGCGATCCGCTCCTATCTTCTTGCTTCGGGCCTCCCCTCCCTCCCGGAGGAGGAAGTTGAGAAACTGGATGAACCCTTGCGCCCTGGTGAGCTGTTGCTGGCTCTGAAGGCGGCGCAACCGCATTCCTTGCTGCATATAACGCTACGGGAGAGGGTGCAGCATTCCCGGCGGATTCGCTTAGGGCACACATAGCGGTTCTTGCAAAGGAAGGTAAGGATCCTATGGTCTGTGCCAGCTACAGGCCTATCTCGCTTCTAAATGTTGACCTGAAGCTCTTTACTAAGATCCTGGCCTCTAGATTGGCCCCGCTGCTTCCGCAATTGATCCACGACGACCAGGTGGGCTTTGTCGCTTCCCGGGAGGCACGAGACAACACCACCAAGGCGCTAGACCTGGTGCACCTTGCCAATACCCGCCGAATCCCGACCTTGCTTTTATCCACTGACGCAGAGAAGGCATTCGATCGGGTGAATTGGGAATTCCTTTTGGCGACGATGGCGCACATTGGAGCGGGGGAGCGGCTCATGTCCTGGGTTCGGGCTATCTACTCAGCCCCCTCGGGGAGAGTGAGGGTAAATGGTCACCTATCTGACCCCATGGTGATCTCCAATGGGACCCGTCAGGGCTGCCCACTCTCCCCGCTGATCTTCGTCTTGACCCTCGAGCCTTTCCTGCGCACGATGAGGGCCAATACTGATATTGCTGGGATATCGGTCTCCCCGACGCTCTCCCCCAAGGTGGCGGCGTACGCGGATGACCTCTTCTTCTTTCTTACGAAACCTCTGACCTCTCTGCCCAATTTGCTGAAAGAGTTCCGTGTTTATGAATCCCTTTCGTTCTATAAAATAAATCAAGCTAAGTCCGAGGCCCTGGCGGTGGCTATCTCACCCGCTCTCTCTGCTCTCCTCCGGGCAGACTTCCCCTTTAAGTGGGGGTCGTCCCATATTCGCTATTTGGGGATTGCTCTACCGCACTCACCTGACGGAGCCTTTGATTGCAATTTCCCACAATTATTGACACGAATCAAAAAAGATCTCGATGACTGGCACGGGGGCCGTTTCTCGTGGTTCAGGCGTTGCAATATCATAAAAATGAATGTAATGCCCCGCCTTTTGTACTTGTTCCAGGCCGTCCCGGTGACCGTCCCGGCTTCCTTCCTTCGGAAGGTTAATCGGGTGTTCCGGGAGTTTCTGTGGCGCAGGGGCTCCCCGAGGCTAGCGTTGCGTGTTCTGCGCATGCCTAAACTGAGCGGAGGCATGGCTCTACCGGACGCCGTAGCCTATTATGAGGCATGTCACTTGTCCCGTATCTTGGACTGGTACCGCCATGGCCCACTGAAGCAGTGGGTACGTTTGGAGCGGGGCTCGGGGGGGATCCCACCTGAGGCCTCTCTGTGGACTTCTTCAGCGGTCCAGAGGGTATTGTCCGACCACCCGACTATTGGCCCCACCTTGCGGGTGGGAAGGCGTCTGTGCCACGGGGGCTCCTTAGCTACCCTGCCGTCCCCCCTTCTTCCGGTAGTTGACAACCCCGATTTTCCACCGGGAGTGGACCAGCCGGGATTTCGATCTCTGAGAGATGCGGGAATTGGTCAGGCCCGCCACTTTGTTTGGGATGGGTCCTGGATCACCAGGTCTCGCCTTCATTCGGACGCCGCCTTCTCCGCGCTGAATTTCTGGCAACAGGTCCAACTCTCGCACTTTCTGCAATCCCTACCGGCAGCGCCCCTGTTTGCCAGACGTCTCACCTACTTTGAGGAACTTTGTTCCGTTCCGTCTCCTTTACGACACACTATCTCCCTCATGTGCAAGACTCTGGTCACTCCTGAGGCACCGTACCGACCTCCCTATGTGGCTCGCTGGGAGCGAGATCTGGGTCTGTCCTTCACCGACCAGCAGGTGGAACGCCTACTGTTTTTCGCGTACAAAACTTCCATCTGCTCTCGCTATCAGGAGGTGGGGTACAAATGTCTGACTAGATGGCACTATACCCCGGTGCGGTTGAGTCGGATGTTCCCGACCAGTGTTGACACTTGTTGGAGGTGCGGTAGGGAGCGGGGGACATACCTCCATATTTTCTGGTCGTGTGAACGGGTGCAACCATTCTGGGCATCGGTACGCCTTATTGCCCAAAAATTCACTGACCACTCCTTGACGCTAGACCCTGCGCTTTTCCTGCTCCACCATCACGAGTTCCTGAGAGCGTCCTATCGGAAATCCATCTTGTCGTTATTGTTCACGGCAGCAAAGAGTTGCATCCCCCCCTTTTGGAAGCAGACCCAGCCCCCGACTGTGGCCATGTGGCTTAATAAAGTCAAATGCATTAACGAAATGGAAGATCTGTTGGCGACGGAGAGGGGAACCAGAGAGAAATTCACGCAAACGCTGGTTCTATTGGCACGAATTTACTCTTTCAGCGGAATACCGTGATCTGCTGCTATAATGCTCTGTGATTGTGGGCGCTGTCCTACCATCCCCCCCCCCCCCCCTGCTCCTCTCCCTTACTCCTCTTTTTTCCTCTTATTCTCCCTTTTCTTGCTATCCCTCCTTTATCCTTTTTGTTGTTTTTTTTTTCCTGTCCGGTTTACTCTTATGCCCCATACACACGTGCAGATTATCTGCAGACTTTTGTCTGCAGACTTACCTTTTCTATGTAGTGCAAGGGCCTGCCGGATTGCATACAAATTGAAAGTGTTTAGGTTTGACCTCATATTATATGGTTTTGGTAAATCTGCAGACAAAAGTCTTCAGATAATCTGCACGTGTGTATGGGGCATCACAGGCATATTACTATGGTTGTTCGTTGGGATCCTCAACTTGCTCCCAGACGTACGTATTGATGTCAATCCCCCCCTGCCCTTCGGGGGTTCTTGGGAGTCTATCGGGGGGCGGCCCTCCGCGCGCCTGATGCCGGCCATATGTTGGATGCCGGTGGTGGCGGGGGTCTGCCCCTCGGTGGCCCTGGGGCTCCTGCTTACGCTCTGGGTGCCATATTTCCCGCTTTGCAGGGTTCTAGGGGGTTGGAATGCTTAGGTTTGACTGTCGGGGGATGTCCGCCCCCAAGATTCATTATGCTGTTATCCTGTTATTCCATGATGTCTATGTCACCTGGGAGCTGTACATCTTACCGTTACACTATTACTGCTTACTGTGTTTATCTGGTGGTTTGTTATATGCCTTATTTTTGTTTCAATAAACGAATTTAAAAAAAAAAGAAAATACACAAGGATAAAACCATATATATTCACTTCTGTGCAAGAAAGTGCTGAAAAGTGGATAGTAGAACATTAAAAAAAAAAATAAATAAATAAAAAAATAAATAAAAATATAATATATATATATATATATATAATCCAAAATATGAAAAAAGTGCTATATATACAACTGGTGTGGTCACCCTAATTCCTAATATAGATATCTACTAATTCAACTACCTCTAGTGGAGAGACTTCACACAACCATATCTGTGAGTCTATGGGGATAAAGTTCAGTAAACAATCAAAAATTATATAAAAGAAAATTGTCCACATTGTCCAAGCATTATCTGAATTTGGGCTATTTAACTTCTTCAGATCTGCGCTATAGCCGAAGTACGGCTACAACGCGGACTCGAATTTCCGGGAAGCCGTCTTTATACGGCCTCCCAGAAACAGGCTCCCCGCGCATCGGGGGAAAATCTGTGTTGGCCGTGTCCCTTGGACACAGCCAATCACAGATCGTGGTAAATGGCCAATCACAGCGGCCATTTACCACGTGATCGGGCCGTGCAATGAGAGATGATCTCATATGTAAACATATGAGATCATCTCTCATCGCCAGCTCTCTTCCTCAGACGGAGACTGCAGTGCGAGGAAGAGGAGAGCCCGATCAACGGTAAGGAATGTAATCAGGGCACTGATCACCAGTGCCCTGATTACAGAAGAGGGGAAATAATGCCACAACTGCCCACAGTGCCCACAGTCAGTGCCCATAGTGCTGCCAGTCAGTGCCCACTCATCTAGGCACTGATGGGCACTGACTAGCAGCACTATGGGCACTGAGTGTGGGCACTGATGGAGCTGCCCATCAGTGCTGATCAGTGCCACCCGTCAGTATCCATCAGTGCCGTCTCTCAGTGCCGCCTATCAGTGCCCATCAGTGCCACCTCATCAGCGCACATCAGTGAAGGAGAAAAATTTATTTATTTTCAAAATTTACTCACAGAAAATAAGAAAAACTTTTTTTTTTCAAAATTTTCTGTCTTTTTTCTTTGTAAGAAATAAAAGAGCCAGAGGTAAATAAATACCACCAAAAGAAAGCTCTATTTGTGTGAAAAAAATGATAAAAATTTCATATGGGCACAGTGTTAGCATGACCGCGCAATTTTCATTCAAAGCGTGACAGCGCTGAAAGCTGAAAATTGGCCTGGATAGGAAGGGGGTGTAAGTGCCCAGTAGGCAAGTGGTTAAAAGTTTCCTTTTTGCCTCCAAATCTGATGCTGCGGAAACTAGGTTACTACCTGCCGGGTTAACCTCCTTATCCAGTGATGCTTCTATGGACCTCAAGGCAACTGGAGTCTTAAGCCCCGTACACACGTACCGATCGTCGGCCGAAAAGCTTCGGCCGACGACCGATCTGCCGATTGTAGGCTTGTTAGTATGATGCCTCCGACAGCGCACATTCGGCCGAAAAGAATCTGTCATGCAAGCATTAAAATTTTTGTATGCCGACACCAGAGCGGCCGATTGTTCGCCAGTCAGTACAGATTTCGGCCGACAGACCGCAGATTTGCAAGACTGGGCATGCTCAGAAAAGGAAAAACACAGGGAAAGTTAACATGACATCACTTCTGCAGTCGGCTGACAAAATTCTTGTGCAGTCTTTTGCACTTTTCAACAGACACCGACAGCCCTGGACAAAAGACGGCCGATCGTTCGCCGACGATCGGTACGTGTGTACGGGGCTTTAGAGTATGCTGGCAGATTGACTGGCTGGAATAGGAGGAACCTGCATTTCTGATATAAGTTTACAAAATGCCTGGAACATATACAGACCATGTTGTCTTTGACTGACCTAAAAAAGTTAGCATAAAACCAAACAGACCTCTTTTAACAAAGTGGTTGGGCAGCAAAATGATTCAGAATAGGTAAGTGGCAGCTTACGACCACATTTATAACATTTTTTTGGGGGGCAGGCTTTCCTTCCCTAGAATAGACTTTAGAGTCTGAAACAGGGGGCGTGGCTTGGCGTGCGGGAGAGATGGCCGCCTGAGACAGGAGCTCCCCAGCAATCCAGCCTTTACAGCGCACACAGGCATCCGCACCGGAAAATATAGGCAAGATAAGCAAGCTGGGCCACAGTACTAGACCACTGCGGTCCGGATCCAGCAACTCAGCTAAAAATATACCCGATTTCTTTGGATTAAACCCCGCTGGGAGGAAAGGATCCCTAGGCCCCAAGATGGCGCGGGTGGGGCGGCAGGAGGAGGACAGAGACTATGAAACAGATTCCATGGCGGACACTGAGGAAACGGTAGGTGATCCAGAGCCCCTAGATCACCCCCTTACTTTCAAAGCCATGACAGCAATTGCAGCAGATATTAAAAGCTCCTTCACGGCCGCCATTATTGATCAAGGCAGATATCACCAGGCTCTCAGATCAGATGGCAACAGTAGAAAAAGCAGGGAGGCACAGTGATAAATCAATCAAAAAGCTGGAAGAAGTTACCCTGTCCCACTCATCCCACCTAATTAGCATGAATAGACAAATTGAGGACTTTGACTATAGAGGATGCAGAAACAATGTGAGAATCAGGGGGTTTCCAGAGTCTGTTGAAAGGGAGCAGATTAAACCAGCCCTGCAGTCAGTATTCAATAGCCCTTTGGAGCATCCAGAAGAATCCCCTATTGATTTTGAAAGGGCACATAGAGCTCTTCGCCCCAAGGCCCCAGACGATGCACCCCTCAGAGACATAATCTTCTGCCTCTCTAACCATCCTTTGAAGGAAGAAATCCTAGCAAAAGCTAGACAAAATGACCACATACTTTTTAACGATCGTCCAATCCAACTGTTCCAGGATCTTTCCCCTATAACCCTAAAAAAATAGGAGGGCCCTCAAGCCGTTGCTGAGTGTGCTTAGGGATAAGAACATACAGTAAAGATGGAAGTTCCCCTTTGCCCTGCAGGCTACATTTGGAGGAAAACAGCATCTTCTGCGCACCCCGGCTGACCTGCCAGACTTCTGTGCTAACTTGCACCTGGATGAGATAGAACTGCCAGACTGGTACGCTGAATTCTTGATACCCCACTCACATAGCTCCCCTCTGGAGGAACCCGAAGCCTCTTCCTCCGATTTCCTGCATTGTCAAAAAAATGGAAAGCAGCAAAGAAAACGAGCTGAACTCCCTTTTTGGAGCATCACCTAAAACCTCTAAAACCAGAAACCGCCTATGAACTAATCCACAGAATAGAAGTCGTCATCCCTCCTGAATTTTATCCCCCCTCTGCGGTTTTACTGCTAAGTCCCAACTCTGATTACTTCTTTTTATTCTCATTACATAAGCTGCCCATGTACTATTACCACTTTTTGTTCTAAGCTGAGCTATCTATAAAATTTCCAGAACGTCAATCCCAACTTTAGCCACTTGGTGGCAGCAAAACATAAGACATGCTGAAACCCACAGTTAACTAACTAAAGTCTCGTACACACGCAACGATTGTTGGCCGTGAATTTTTGGCCAATGTCCGATTGTCAGCTTGTTAGTATGATGCTTCCGACAACTGACAGCGGCTTTTTGGCCGAACAAAATCTGGTGTGCATGCTATAAAATTTTTGTTGGCCGTCACCAGAACGGCCGATTGTTCTTCAGTCAGTACAGATTTCAGCAGACAAAAATGTGATGAGCAAGACTGGGCATGCTCAGAGAAGGAAAAACACACGAAAAGTAAACCAGAACATGACATCACTTATGCAGTTGGTTGTTGTTGGCCGACAAAATTTGTGTGCAGTCTAGAACACATTTCAACAAACACAACACTGGACAAAAGACGGCCGATCGGTCGGCCAACAATCGTTGCGTGTGTACGAGGCTTCAGAAGTGTGATCTGCGTTTTGGACAACTCCACTGTTTAGGGACAATATCAAAGTGTGGAGGGGGGGGGGGTCACCCTTGCCACCTTGGAGAGCCTGTGGGTGCCAAAAAAGGACCAGTGCCTCCGACGCAGCATCAGCAACAACCTCCATTTGAAAGTTTCAAATGACACAGTGCATCCACCTTCACCTTTTTACACGCTGCTAGAGACGCAGCGGAATAATCCGCACTATCTGAGCACGCAGGGTGCGTAGACGCAGACGGGTAACTTGCAGACACAGCAACTGAATCAGATTCGGGATCTGCCGAGACAGATGAAGCAGGTGAAGGGTGGGGGGATGCTTTTTGCTAGCCCGTTTTCCCCAGGACCAAATCCACCTCAGACACCAAGACCCCTGTCAGTGCAGTCAGGGATCCCTGGAGCCCCTAAGAGGGGATCAGGCAGGGAAATGTGTTCCAGGGACTCAATTAGAGAAGATGGGGACCCACAAAAAAAAAAATATACTGCTAGGACCACCACCATCACAGGGTCCAGCCCAGAGCACTACCAATGCGCTAGCAGAAAGGGAGAGAAAACCCCATAAAAAGACTCACCAACACTGATCAGGTACTTACAGCACCAGGGAAACTGAACACCACGTGGCGATGAGAAAAAGAACGATCCAGGAATCAGCACTAGGGGATAGGGATGATCAAACTTTTGAAAAGTTTGGTTCGACCAGAACACCCGAACTTCCCGAAAGTTCGGGTCCGGATTCCCGAACCCCATTGAAATCAATGGGACCCGAACTTCGGTAATCAAAAAACACCATTTTGAAGCCCTAAAACCCAATTAATGCCCCTAAAAAGTGCCTAGGGTTCTGGGTCATGCCCCAGGGACTATTAATCACACAAAAAAAAAGTTCTTAAAAATTGTCGTTTGATAGAGAGCAAATTATTGAAAAAAAAATAAAAAAAAAATATTTATATATATTTCTTTGGATTTAGTGTCTGGGGGGTCTAAAAAGTGTACCTGTGAAGTTTCTGCGATGTAGCATGTCCAGAACCCGAAAAAAAAAAAAAAGATAATTTTTCTTACAATTTTTTATTAGCGCAGGGATGGGGTTTCGCTACTCTCACACCTGTATGTGTATATATACATATATGTGTGTGTATATACCCTTATACAGAAGTTCAAATGTTATGCCTGCCTCCAAAGACGCCCAAAAAACGCCTGCAACAACACACCTGGGCATTTTTGTTGCAGGTGTTTATTGTGCATTTTTTGGGCATCTTTGGAGGCAGGCATGACACCTGAACTTCTGTATAGGGAATATGAATATATATATATATATATATATTATACATACACACATATATACACACACACACACATAAAGTTCATTATTTTCTGTAATGTACTGATAAACATTAGACTTTCATATATTTTAGATTCATTACACACAACTGAAGCCTTTTATTGTTTTAATATTGATGATTTTGGCATACAGCTCATGAAAACCCAAAATTCCTATCTCAAAAAATTAGCATATTTCATCCGACCAATAAAAGAAGTGTTTTTAATACAAAAAAAGTCAACCTTCAAAAAATTATGTTCAGTTATGCACTAAATACTTGGTCGGGAATCCTTTTGCAGAAATGACTGCTTCAATGCAGCGTGGCATGGAGACAATCAGCCTGTGGCACTGCTGAGGTGTTATGGAGGCCCAGGATGCTTCAATAGCGGCCTTGAGCTCATCCAGAGTGTTGGGTCTTGCGTCTCTCAACTTTCTCTTCACAACATCCCAGATTCTCTATGGGGTTCAGGTCAGGAGATTTGGCAGGCCAATTAAGCACAGTAATACCATGGTCAGTAAACCATTTACCAGTGGTTTTGGCACTGAGCAGGTGCCAGGTCGTGCTGAAAAATGAAATCTTCATCTCCATAAAGCTTTTCAGCAGATGAAAGCATGAAGTGCTCCAAAATCTCCTGATAGCTAGCTGCATTGACCCTGCCCTTGATAAAACACAGTGGACCAACACCAGCAGCTGACATGGCACCCCAGACCATCACTGACTGTGGGTACTTGACACTGGACTTCAGGCATTTTGGCATTTCCCTCTCCCCAGTCTTCCTCAGGGTCCGGTCACCTCTTCTCATTGTGCAGCGTTTTCTGCCACACTTATTCCTTCCCCCAGACTTCCCACTGAAGTGCCTTAATACAGCACTCTGGGAACAGCCTCAATTGGCTTTTACTGATGTTTCTGGTCCAATCACGGGCTTTTAAAGCCCAGTTCCTGTCCCATTGCATTTTGGTCGGTTCTGGTTGCTGAATTCCGAACTTTTTCTGCAAAAAGTTTGGAATTCGGCTGAATTTCGAACAGTCAAGGTTCGGGTCGAACCAATGGTCAACCCGAACCGCTCGATCATCCCTACTAGGGGATGAGGAGGGGCTCCCAACACCAAAATCATTATCATATAGCTACAAAAACATGGCCACCGCTATTTTCAATGAGAAAACGGCCACTGAGGCTACACAAGCTTGGCCACTGCTCTACAGTACAAAAGGCCACAAGAAAATGGTGGCAGCTCCAGGGGGGAGACACAATCCCAGCAGGAAAGGGGCCCTGGAAGAAGCCCCCCACCAGGTACAGCCCCCTTCAAAGGTCAATCGTCTGGTCACCAGTGGCGCGCTCCACACCCCCCCCCCCCCCCATCACCAGCTCGACACCCCAGACATAAGGGAAGGGGGGTGGAGGAAGGATGTGGGCTGATGGGGGGAACCCTGGGGTCTGACCATCCCAGGGAGGGGCCCACATCCACCCCAAAAACCTCCAAGATTAGACAGGTACTTACCATACCAGGAACAGGGTGGGCACCGCTTCTAACAGACAACCACTCCATAAAAATAGGGGCTGTCGGCCAGGAGGAATGCTAAGACCTAGCTTTTGCCTGAGTCATATGTGCCCTTGTGAGACGTTTTTACTCACAGTCCAGCCCCCGTCCAGTGGGGCTATGTAGCTGTCGACCTAGCGCAGAGCGGAGGCCTGCATGTGCTCCCTGGCCAGACTGGGGAGACCCTCTGGATCAAGATTATCCAGTCCATCGCCCTGTCTGCCAGTTGATAGTAACCGATTCTCACAGGAACAAAATCAAGATTCGCAATTTGCGTTTCCCTTTTTAAATGGGTTTTTTTTTTCTCCTGACCAGAGATCCCAGCAACGAACTGGTACTTACTCCAGACTCCTAGTTACTACTCCAGCAGAAAGGAAAAAAAAAACAAAACTGAATGCCTATAGCCGAGAGTGGGAGCACACCCCCCCCCCCTTGGACTGCCCCATAGGCATTGTCAAGTTTTCCTGCCTAGTGTCCTACTCCTATAGGGGGGTAGTATAACCCAATGGTCAGGAAGATAAGGAGCTGTGTCCAATGAACGAAAGCAAATGGGATTTTTGACTTACTGTAAAATCCATTTCTCTGATGTTCGATGGGACACCGCTCCTGATCTTCATAACCATTGAGTTATACTGCCCCCCCCACAGGAGTAGGACACTAGGCAGAAATAGAATAGTATATTCCCTCTCTGCTACAGGTACTCAGTTTTGTTACAAGCAGTGTCAGAAGAAAGCCAACCCCACAGAGGGGTGGGTGCTGTGTACGTAAATGAACATTAGAAAAATGGATTTTACGGTAAATCAAAAATCCCATTTTCTCTTGTTCATTAAAGGACACAGCCCCTGATCTGGTACAGGGCACTTTCACCCCTTACTGCCCAGGCCAATTTTCAGCTTTTAGCGCTGTCACACTTTGAATGAGAATTGTGTGGTCATGCAATTCTGTACCCAAATTAAATTTTTTGGTGGCATTTAATCACTGCTTCTGTAAGAGAAATAACTCCTTTACAAAATTCTTTCTCTGACAGGCGCCGATGGGCAGCACGTATAAGCAATAGCATTACTAATGGGCACTGATTGAGGTCACTGGTGGGCACCAATTACCTGTCCTTGATTCCCCTTTGAGGAGGAGCCGGTGACTGGCTCTTCGCCACACTGACAGTGGGAGGTGATGAGCGCTGATAAACGGCACTTCCCTTATTTACATGTGACAGGCTGTGATTGGACACAGCTGAGCACATGGGTAAAGCCACATCATTTGCTCTTACCAAGATCGGATTGGGGTCACGCCGTGTCAGAGGGGCACAGCTGGGTGTGCAAGAGCATACGTTCCGAGGCGCCGTCATAGGACGTCCTCCCAGAACGAGAGCTGCACTGCTCCGCATTTGATGGTGGCTGGGCAGCAAGTAAACATGAGGGGTGGGAACAAAAAAAAAAATTCAAGGATAAACAGACAACCATGCAATAGAGGGCTCAACCAAAACTGGAGCCCACCTGGGGGGGGGGGGATACACCCTCAAAGAGGATCAAGTCCTCTAAACAGCAGCCTGCAAAACCTTGTGGCCAGAAGGAGCATCCCCAGATGCCAACACATCAACTTTATAGAACTTTAAGTATGTACGGATGACCAGGTGGCCGCCTTGCAAACCTGCGTCACTGACGCCTGATGACAGGAGGCACCAAGCACCCAAGTAGAGCGCACCTTGACAGGGAAAGGAAGAACCTGACCCCTAATGGAATAGGCTTGAATAACCATTTGTCTGATCCATCTGAAAATGGTCACAGAGGAAGTGGGACAACCCTTTCCGTGGCCCATCCGTGAGAACTAGTGAGAGTCTGACTTCCTAAAAGACTCCTTAGCTGCCAGGTACACCCCAATTGCCCAGACAACATTCAAAGCAATTACCTTCAGATGTTTTAGCCTGGGACACAGGGAAGGCAACACAAGGTCTTCCTCCCAAAGATGGCAGAAAAAAAAAAAAAAAGGGTTCACTTTTTTTGGTCCCAACGCCTACCGACTGAGGTAAACCGCCTGCCAGTTTTCCACCCAGGGAATGCATACAGCAGAGAAGGTTTGAACGCACCATTCTGCCCACCTTAGAATGCCAGGCTACCTCCACAGACCCCAGGAAACTTCTTATGCCCCCCCGGTGATTGACAAGCCGTGGCACGGTCCAATTGAATGCGCACGGAACATCCCTGAAGATTATCCGTCCAATGGTCCAGGCACAGTGATCACTCAGAGTTCCAAGACATTGATCGGTAGTCTGAAATCTGCCCCCATTCAGAATGCTTGCTGAGAACACCTCCCCACCCGGATAGGGCTTGTATCTGTGGTGACCACTGTCCAACACAAGGGGGGAAGGAGGATTTGCCCAGCCAAAGCGCCGGAGAACAAAGCCACCATACCATATCAGGGACTCCATTCCTCTCCTGGCCAGATCCGATTGTCCAGAGACCACAGAGTCTTGTTCCATTTGGTCAGAATCTTCCTTTGCAGGGACCTTGTATGGAACTGTAAACTGAACCACCCCAAAGGTAGACACCATCAGGCCCAGCACCAACATGCAAGTCCGGAGGAATGATCAGCTGTTGGGACAGCAGGAGATGAATTGCGGCCTGCATGTTCTGGCGTCTGTCCAGAGGAAGGAGCACTCTGGCTAAGGCTGAGTCCAGAGTCAGGTCCAGATAGTCCAGCTTTATGGACGGAACCAGGGCAGACTTCTGAAAGTTCAGAATCTAGCCGAACTCCCACAGAGTTCGTTTTGTGATCTCCAGGGTTTTCCACCAGAGCAGAAGGAGACTCCACTTGCAGAAGGAGATTGTCAAAGTCAGTACCAGGATCCCCAGTTGGTGTAGCAAAGGTAGCACCGGGGCTAACACTTTTGCAAAGACCCAAGTAGCAGAAGTGAGGCCAAAGCGTAACGCCACAAACTGATAAAGCTCCTCGCCCATTGCAAAGCGAATGAAGTGCTGGTGACTGGCACATATTGGATTATGAAGGTAAGCATCCTTGATGTCGATAGAGGCGAAGTAATCCTGACGCAGGAATGCCACCACCGTGCGAATGGACTCCATTCTGAACCCGCACAAAGCAGCTCAGCGCCTTGAAGCCCAGGATTGGACGCACTTTTCCTTCCTGGGAACTGTAAACAGGTTTAAGTAAAAACCCTGAGAACATTCCTAAGTCAGAACGGGGACAATCACCCCTTGATGTAACTGGTCTTGTACTGCCCCTTTAAACTGGCAATGGACAGGTGCAAGTTGGAAGGAAAGAACCTTGCCACGGGGCGAGCAAAACTACATATCGTAGCCGGACCGAATGACTTCATGTACCCACTTGACTTGCACCAGGGAAGTCTACAGGTCTGGAAACTAGGGGATAGTCAGAGACTGCGGACATGGTACAGGGGATAGTCAGAGACTGCGGACATGGTACAGGGGATAGTCAGAGACTGCGGACATGGTACAGGGGATAGTCAGAGACTGCGGACATGGTACAGGGGATAGTCAGAGACTGCGGACATGGTACAGGGGATAGTCAGAGACTTGCGGACATGGTACAGGGGATAGTCAGAGACTGCGGACATGATAGAAGAGCACGAGGGGGGGGGGGGGCCGGAGAGCACAGGGAAAGCAGAGAGCACTGGAGGAGCTGAAGGGCATGGGGGGGGGGGGGGGGGAATAGACAGAATTAAGGGGGGGTTTGGAAAGCGCAGGGGAGTGGAGAGCAATGGGGGGGCAGGCAGGGAAAACGGGTATGATTGAGAGCACAGGGGGAGGGAGGAACTGGAGAGCACTGTCTGGGTGGGGGGGGACAGAAAATCACTGAGGGGGTGCCAGACTAAGAGCACAGAGGGGGCTAAGAGCAGGGGGGCTAAAAAAAGCACTGGGGGGCTAAAAAAAAGCACTGGGGGGCTAAAAAAAAAGCACTGGGGGGGCTAAAAAAAAGCACTGGGGGGGCTAAAAAAAAGCACTGGGGGGGCTAAAAAAAAGCACTGGGGGGGCTAAAAAAAAGCACTGGGGGGGCTAAAAAAAAGCACTGGGGGGGCTAAAAAAAAGCACTGGGGGGGCTAAAAAAAAGCACTGGGGGGGCTAAAAAAAAGCACTGGGGGGGGCAGCAAAGGAAGTTGTATAGGAGGGGGATGGGGCAGCTGCATATAGATGAATTGAACTTTCCATATTCCTAGTGCAGCTTCTGAGAGGAGGAGTAACACTCAGCGACATGAGGAATATGAAAGTTCAATTCCTCTCTATGCAGCTGTACCATCCCATCCCCCTCCTATCCAGCACACGAGACTCCTCACTGACCTTCCTTCTGCCGCTGCCTTCTTCACACAGAGATGCGGCATGGACACCGGCCTGACACCCCGCAGTGATCGCAGCCCCCCCGCCCAGCCCGATGGACACCGGCCTGACACCCCGCAGTGATCGCGGCCCCCCCCCCCGCCCGATGGACACCAGCCTGACACCCCGCAGTGATCGCGCCCCCCCCCCCCGCCCGATGGACACCAGCCTGACACCCCGCAGTGATCGCGCCCCCCCCCCCCGATGGACACCAGCCTGACACCCCGCAGTGATCGCGCCCCCCCCCGCCCGATGGACACCAGCCTGACACCCCGCAGTGATCGCGGCCCGCCCGATGGACACCAGCCTGACACCCCGCAGTGATCGCGCCCCCCCCCGCCCGATGGACACCAGCCTGACACCCCGCAGTGATCGCGGCCCCCCCCCGCTGGACACCAGCCTGACACCCCACAGTGATCGCGGCCCGCCCTGCCCGATGGACACCAGCCTGACACCCCGCAGTGATCGCGGCCCCCCCGCAGCTACGTCCCTCAGAGCGGGACAGTAAATGCACAATTTCTCTGTTTCAGTTTCAGCAGATCAATCCGCCGCAGAGTTCCTAGCCTGTCACGGTCTATTCATATTGAAGAGACCAGTGATCAGGCTTCAGCTGTGCAGTGCACTGCGGCTGATTAATCCGCCAAACCCGAAACAGAGAAAATAGTCCACTTACTGTCCCCCGCTCCCACAGAATACAGGGAGCCCAGAGACAAAAATAAATAGTGTCACAACACTTTTCCATGACTTTTCCAAAACTTAGTAATTTTGCCCATTTTCCAGGACTTTTCCAGGCTTGGAAAGTGTCATGTCAAAATCCCATGACTTTTCCAGGATTTTCATGACCGTACGAACCCTGCCAGGTTCATCTGGATCCACCAGAGGTGGCCCTGAAAGGCTTCAAGCCCTTGTCAGTCAGCGCTGAGGGACGAAAAAAAAGAAAAAGGTGAAAAGGAAGGCCCACATCTACCACAGTTTCCTTGCCCTCATTAGCCTGTGGAAGAAAGGTACTCTTCCCCCCCCCCCCATGAGACCTTTAACCACTTCAATACCAGGCGATTTCTGGAACTTCGCTCCTACATGTAAAAATAATTTTTTGCTAGAAAATTACTTTTTTTTTTAGCAGACCCTAGGGAATAAAATGGAGGTCATTGCAACTTTGTCACACGATATTTGTGCAGAAATTTTTCAAAACGCGTTTTTTGGAAAAAAACTGTTTTGTGAATTAAAAATTCACAGCTGCATCCTCCCATCTACAAGGTCACACGCACAGATACAATCAGTGCTTCCACCAGAGCCTTTTCGTGCGCGGTTGCAGAAGTGAAATCATACCATCAGAGGATTCCGGGCGCGTGGTTGCAGACTGAGGGGGGGCTCTTTTGCTAGCCTGTTGCCCGAAGACCACCGCTACCTGGGACACACAGGACTCCAGGACGGCTTTTAGTGCATTGATGGATGGTTGGGACCCAGAAGGCCCCTGCAGTCTCAGACAGGGGGATCAGGTTAGATGTGCTCCAAAGACTCCATGGCTAACCAGGGGGGGGGGGGGGGAACTAAAACATTGCAAGGGACAACCCCCACCGCGCTGATAATACTACTCGGTCGCCAGGCACAAGCAATTCTTAGGGGGGGGGGGAACCCCATCAGACTCACCCACCCAGCAGAAACAGGCACCTGCAGCCACCAGGATAATCTGCACTCCACGTGTAGCAATCAGCAAGTCACAAGATCCAGCACCAGGGGTTGAAGGGGCTCCTAGCGCCAAAAAACACTGCCCACAGGGCTCAATTATGGCGCCGCATTTTCAATGGCAAACCACTGCAAAAAGGCCACTGGAATACACAAAACTGGCTGCTGTGTAAAGAAACCCACAGGCCACAACAAAATGGCTGCACCACAAGGCTTACAGGGACCCAGGCAGGAGCCCCCAATAGGTACAACCCGACGCACAGTCGATTGTCCAGTCGCCAGCTGCGCGCACCCCCCCCCCCCATTGCCAGCATAGCGCACTGTCCCCCACCCCAGGAGGTGGATCAGACCACCCAAACAGCCCCAACATATGTGGAGGGGGTAGGATGAGGGACAGACAAGGGGGGGTGCCTGATGGGAAGGAGGAAACCCAGTGGTCCGACTGTACCAAGGGGGGCCACGTCCACCCCAAAAACCCTTCAGGAGGGGGGGTGGGGATGACGACACACAGCTACTCCCAATACCAGGAAGGCACCGCTCCAGATAGAACCCCTCTCCATCGAAATGGGGGGGGTGTCGGCCAGGAGGAACACCGACTCGGGTCAAGACCCAGTCATGAGACCTTACAAGGCATTTAACTTGCAAGCCAGCCCCCATTCAGCGGGGCTATTTCACTGCTGACCAACGCAGAGCCGAGGTCTGCGTGCGCTCGCTGGCTAGACTTGGGTGACAACTGGATCTAGATTATCCAGCCCGTCGACCAGTATGTCAGTTGAGTAGATCTCACAGGAAAACCCAGGAGAACATTTTTATCTAAAAAGAAAAAAAAAATAAAAAAATTGCCAGGGCCAAAGATCCAAGCAAGGTACTAGGTCCTTACTGCTGACTAGGCAGGGGAAAAAAAACAAAAACAAGTACCTATAACAGCGGGGGTATACCCCCGGGACTGCCCAAATGCGTAGCCAGATTTTTTTTCTGCCTAGTGTACTACTCCTTTTCGGTGGAACTTCCCCCCCCCAATTACATTAATCCCCTGGAGGGCCACCAGTTTGAGACCCCTGCTCTAAAAGAGTGAGAGAGAGACTAGATACTATGGAATAAAGTTTTAGGAGGGGAAAAAAAAAAAAAAAAAACTACAAAAAACAGAACAATTCATCATTTTAATTTTTATTTTTAGCCAAGATACAAAGCTGCTGCAAAGTCCATCGATGCACATTTATCTGGAAAAGACAAAAATTACAATGTCAGTTTGCACTTAAAGCCATGCTCACAGCATTCAAAGCACATAACAGGGCCTTATGTTGCAGTTATTTGGTTCCAGTATTAACCCAAAGACCGTCCACTTAAAGTGGTTGTTTTTACCAGACATGTAGCAATACATTTTAGGCAAAATTTAAGAAATTTGATTTGATTGGATATTTTATACAACAAAGTAGAATATTTCTTAAAAATAAAATGTTGTTAAATAAAAAACCCTATGGTGATCAAATATCACTAAGAGAAAGAATTGGTGAAAAAAAGATAAAAATGTAATTTGCGTACAGTGTTGCACGATTAAGCAATTGCCAGTTTAGGCCCCTTTCACACAGACATGCATTCCTATGGGGCATCGGATGTCAGCGGAGACATGTCCGCTGACATCCGACCCAATCAGATCCGTCAAATCTGGACGGATGGAAACCCTATTTTCCATCTGTCCAGCGGATCGGATGGGATCGGGTGAGAACGGACTGACGGTCCGTTGACATCCTATTTCCACCATAGAGATGCATGGGGAACTGTCAGCTGTGTCTCCGCACACAGCACGGAGACACAGCTGTCCACATGCTGCTCAGCGGGGGATCGGCGGCTCGATCCCCGGCTGAGAAAAACGGACTCCGTCCGTGAAAGGAGCCTAAGGTAGTAGTGTTGCATAGCAAAAAATGCCCTGTTCAGAGGATAAAACCTTTGAGGGGTCACGTTGTTAAAGTATATTTTCTGGAATTACATATACATATATACATATATATATATATATATATATATATATATATATATATATATATATATATATATATATATATATATATATATATATATATATATATATATATATATAGTTGATCTCTCCAGAATTCAAGTCCTTTTAATATCCTGTGCAGTAAAACAATGAGATTCCACATTGATAGTCCCAAATCCGGAACAGCCTAGGGCAGTGATAGCGAACCTTGGCATGTCAGATGTTTTGGAACTACATTTCCCATAAAGTTCAACTACACTGCAGAGTGCATTAGCATCATGGAAAATGTAGTTCCAAAACATCTGGGGTGCCAAGGTTTGCCATCACTGGCCTAGGGTGAATGCACAGTAGCTGGTCCATCAATGCACTGTTTCATTGGGCAACTATGTGGCAAATGAGATTTAATGCTGATAAATTTAAAGTTATGCACTAGGGGGGGCTAAGAATATGCATGCATCATACATGGAATCCATAGCCAAGAAGGATCTGGGAGTCCTGGTAGATCATAAGCTTAATAGCATGCAATGCCAAGTTGTGGTTTCCAAAGCAAGCAAAGTCCTTTCTTGTATTAGAAAGCCAGAGGCATGGACTCCAGAGAGATATAATTTTGCCTCTGTACAAATTAGTTAAGACCTCATCTGGAATATTCAGTTCAGTTTTGGGCACCAGTTCGCAAAAAGGATATGGGGGAACTGGAGAAAGTGCAGAGAAGGGCAACCAAACTGATAAGAGGCATGGAGGAGCTCAGCTATGAGAAAAGATTAGAGGAACTGAATTTATTCTCTTGGGAAGAGGAGATTAAGGGGAGATATGATCAACATGTATAAACACATAAGGGGTCCATATAGTGACCTTGGTGTTGAGTTTTTCAATTTAGGGTTATCACAGAGGACAAGGGGGCACTCTAAGTCGAGGAAAAGATGGTCTCCAAATACAGAACGGTTTCTTCTACATAAGAGCTGTGAAAATGTGGAATAGACTCCCTCCAGAGGTGGTTCTGGCTAGCTCACTAGATTGCTTTAAACAGGCCTGGATTCTTTCCTAGCTGTACATATTCTAAATGGGTACTAATATTTATAGGTAAAGTTGACCCAGAGAATATCCAATTGCCTCTTAGGGTATCAGAAGGATTTTTTCCCCTGCTGTAGCAAATTGGATCATGCTTTGCTGGGGTTTTTCACCTTCCTCTGAATCAACTGCAGGTATAGGATTGTGTATATGGGATTGTATGGCTGGGTTTTCTTTAGTGTGTTTTTTTATTCGTTGAGCATGGACATGTCTTTTCAACCTGACTAAATATGTAATATATGCTTTGTTCTGGTACAAAATTTCCTGTGGTTGGCTGAGGCAGGGGGGAGTGGATGAAGTCCTCTGTCTCAGCCAACCAGAAGCTGTATACATGAATCAAATACCAAGCTTCCTGTGAACAGCTGAACCATGCTCAGCCCCACCTCCATTTGTTCTGGAAGCAGGGCAGGAAAGTTCTAGTCCCGATACTGAAACGCGGCACGATATACTGTATGTAGTCAAGGCCACTGCATCTGTTAGTGATATAAATAATTTAGACCAGCTTGGTTTAAGAAAACTATTAAACTTCACCAAAACCTGGAGTTTTTCGCTTGAAACTTATGTTAAATACATACACAAGGCATTGCTAGCGTAATCTTCTAGCTTCACGTTCAGATTCCAACAAGGTCAACACATCCCCCTCACGAACAGGGCCCTTTACATTTCTTATGATGGAGCGGTTGGTATCATCCATGAACTCAACACGGACCTACGAGTGAGAAAGTTGTGAGTGTGGAGTATAACATGTGTTTACCAGCCTCCCCAGCACCCCCTAAAAAGAAAAAACAACTTTAATGCGAAAAACGCATCAAAGGCAAACTGCATTAGGTGTGAAGAAAGCCTTATTGCTGGCCATACACATGCGATTTTCAGACAAAAATATTCATACAAACAATCTTCGTACATTCACTAAGTGAAAGAAATTAGTTTTAAAATTCCACTTGCTTTTAACATTCAATTTTAAAATTTATATTTTTTCTGGAAGACCACATACACTGAAAATTCCTTTGACCAATTCTGGTCTTTCAAATCTTCCCATCACTGTGGTTGAAAAGAAGTCGATTTGACCCCACTAACAATTTGAAAATCGAACAAATGTTTTTAAAATTATTTTTTTTTTGAAGGAAGACATTTTTGTATTGCCAACATAAGTGACAGCAGGCACAGGTAACTTATCAAGCAACCTGCCTATGACAAGGGAGTCTGTTATACACCATATATTACACTTGTCTGAAAATCAAAAAAAAAAAAAAAATTCATTTTTTTTTACATAAAATGTGATCCGAGTCTTATATTTACCAAATTCAACTTCTAATAGTATATACAGTATATCTCTTCTGTATGTTATTCTCAAAGTGGATTAGAGATTTTGCTCCCTAACCATATAGCTGGTTATTTAGATTTACCACTGCATATAAAAATTTAGAAACAAATTGCCTTTTTTAAACTTTACATAGTAACTAAATTATACACCACACTTTAAAGGTTATCCGGTTAGTCGAATAATCCAATTAATAATCGGCCAATTAATAGATTATGAAAATTGTTAGTTGCAGCGCCAACATTTTTTTTTAAAAAGACTTTACACTTTAAAATGTAAAAGAATTGTCAATATACTTGACACCAACCTGAGTACACTGTCCCTGAGATCCAGTTCTCCCAAGAACTTTTGTTACCTACAAGAAAAATTTCAGGATACTATAAAAACACAAGATAAACATTTATAGGATTAATCAATTACCAGCAAGCTCTCCCAATACATGCAGGCAAAGACTAAAATGGAAAGCACAAGTACACACTCTAACGTGCCAAACTCTGCTTTGAATTTAGAGCAGTGCAGCATTGTAACCTCATCACAAGAAAACTGATGGAATAGATTTTCCCTTTATGTATGTATCAGATTAGTGTACATTCTGTAGGAGACATAAGGTGCTCATTTTGTATACTTCTGTGGCTGTCTTCTACATTAGCTTCCCTCTCCCCTTGTGCTCCCCCATGCTTGCCCCAGGGAGACAACTGATTTCTGGGTTCTGGATCTGATGGAACAACTTTTAGACCGAGCATATTTGGATTGTCTAACTTTATATAACAATGTTGAGTCTGTATGAATACTGAAAATTTACTTGATTTGTAGATTCACCTAACTGTGGCTTCCTCACTCCCCTTCTGAAGTGGTATTAAACCACAATACACTTTGAAAATTGGCAGCTCCTCTTTTTGGACACCTAAGTGCCGGTTCACACTACCGCGGCACAACTTCGGGGGCGACCTGTGAAGTCGCGTGCACAGCGACTTGCACGGACTTCATCTAATTAATGTCATTGCAAGTCGCTCCGATGTCGCCCCAAAGTAGTACAGGAACTATTTCCTAAGTCGGAGCGACTTGAGTTGCTCCTATTAGAACGGTTCCCGTAGCACTGCATGGACCGCAACTTGTCAGGCTGAAGGGACACTCAGACTTCCATTTACAAATATTTTAAAATTATGTTATCTAATATTAGTAAAGTAATCCTTTAGCACCACAAAGTCAATTTTGCATGTTTGAAAACTATGCTGAACCAAGCATTTCTATTGATATCCACCAACTATTCTGTTTCAATTCAATGCATGATGTAAAACTCAACTGAACTCTAGGTAGTTTCAAAGGAATGGTAGGCAGAGGGTAAAAGTGACCAGTTTTGCCTATGGTATCCCTGCAAGTATTTTCCTCTCATTATTGACTCCTAGTAATAATTTGCTGCTCACTGTCTTCCTTGACTTTGAATCTGGTCAAAACACAACCCTTTCTAAGATGACGGCCTCCATAGTGCAAAGTAGTCAAGCCTCACCCAACAGCTCCTGGGACTGGCATTTAGAAGCAGCAGTGCTGTCGGCTGCAAATTTATAGCTGTGGTAGCCACCAGAATGCTTCAATAATCTTACACATAACTATTTAAGGAAAAAAGCATTTATCTACTCCCTAAAATCTAGAGCTGAACGATTCTGGCTAAAATTAGATTCCGTTTTTTTTGCTTATAATAGAGATCACGATTCTCAGCGTAACATCTTTTACATTATGCAAATAAAATTGGGTTAACTTTACCGTTTAGTTTTTTTTATAATTCATTAAAGTGTACCCCCCCCAAAACTGCATCTGAAAGACTTTTGTGCAAATACAGTGTGACAAATTATTGCAACGATCGCCATTTTATTCTCTAGGGTCTCTGCTAAAAAAAAATATATATTTTTTAATCGTGATTTTTTAACGATTAATCACGCAGCTCTAATCTATGTTCCCAAGTTCTACTTTAAAGCCTAGTACACTTTGTGACAACTCAGGTCAGAGCGGATTGCTCCTTTAACTGCCCACCGCAGCTATACTGCGGCAGGGCGGCCGTCCTGCGCGAACCGACGTACCCACCCCCACTCAGCAGCGAGGATGCCATTGCATGGGGCAGGTGGCTCCGATTGCCGCCTGACAACCGCGGTCAGCTGTTGTAAACACAGCTGACCGTTCTTCTCTGGAAGAATCAGAGCGCCTGTGATCCTTCTATATAGGAACACAGGTCTTTGATCATTTTACAAGCCCTGCCCCCATACAGTTAGAAACACGTCCCAGGTCAACACTTAACCCCTTGATCACTTGTGTTAACCCCTTCCCTGCCAGTGTCATTATTACAGTAACTGCATATTTATAGCACTGATTACTGTAGTAACGTCACTGGTCCCCTCAAGTGTCAAAAATGTCAGTCAGGGGTCCGATTTGTCCGCCGCAATGTGCAGTCAAGCAAAAAAAAAAAAAAAAAAAAAAAAGCAGTGAAAACAATGACAAATCTTTCCCGTAGTTAGTAGACGCGATAAATTTGCACAAACCAATCAAAATACACTTATTACAATTTTGTTTTTTTTACCAAAAATAGGCATCAGAAAATAAATTGGCCATAAATGTTAAAAAATTTTGATTTGTAAATTTTTTTTGGAATGCTATATAGCAGAATTGGAAAAATATTGTTTTTTTCTGAATTGTCGCTCTGTTTATAGCCCAAATAAAAATCGCACAGGTGATCAAATTGGGTTCAGAGTCCCACGGCCGCGCAATTGTCTGTTAAAGTAACGCAGTGCCAAATCGCAAAATATGGCCTGGTCATTAAGTGGGATCTTCCGGTCCATGAGTGGTTAAGGCTTCATGTATACTAAGCCTACAGTGGCAGCCCCTAGCTTGAGTGTATGAGCTTTTGGCCTTTCTTTGCCAAAGCCCCTAAACTCAACTCCATAAAAGCCGGTGTGTCGGCTGTAGCAGAGTTTAGGAGCCACCGAATTTGGGTGAGCTTCAACCTCCCTCTCCTGAACACAAAAGAATTGCGTTCATGATAGAACGTTCTGCGGCTTCCCATGGCCTATGTACATGAAGCCCAAAAGACTCTAAAGGCTCTGGCCACTAAACGCATGGGCACATAAGCCAACTTGAAGGAGCATTTAACCACTTGCTGACCGCTCACGTTGCTGCTACTGCAGCAGATCGGCTCGGCTGGGTCCAGCGACGTAGACTTACGTCACCGGATTCCTCCCTCTCTCTGCGGCATGCGCCGCCAGAGGCTCGCTCCCGCTGTATTCAGACACCGCGGGAGTTGGGCCAGGGGAGGAGAGGCGGTGATCACCACCGTTCTTCCCCGATCATCTGGGGAAAAAGTGTGAAAATCCACCCACTTGTGTAAACAAAGCGGGCGGATCTGCTCTGTGACAGGCAGGGACAGATCACATTTTATTGTGATTTTTTTACCAAAAATATGTAGCAGAAAATAAATTGGCCTAAAATGTTAAAAAATTTTGATTTATACATTTCTTTGGGGGAATGTTATATATCAGAATGTGAAAAAAAAATTTTTCTCAAAATTTAAAATCGCACAGGTGGTCAAATACCACCAAAAGAAATCTCTATTTGTGGGGGGGGGAAAAAAGGGACATAAAATTTGGGTACATCGTCGCAGGACCGCGCAATTGGCTGTTAAAACAAGTGTCGAATCGCAAAATAAAGCCTGGTCAGGAATGGGGTAAAATCTTCCGGTCTTAAAGCGGTTAAAAATACGCTCATTGAGAATTTTTTTTGTCAGACATGTAGCTAAATACATTTTGGCCTAAATATATGACAAAAATTGAATATTTTTTAACTGTTAAAGTAGAAAATGTCAATTTTTTCGCAAAATTCTTGCTCTTTTATTAATATTGCAAAGAATGAAAAGCACAGAGGTGATCAAATACCACCAAAAGAAAGCTCTGTTTCTGGGAAAAAGGACGTAAATTTAGTTTAGGTATGGCATTCCATGACCACGCAATTGTCAGTTAAAGTCAGGCAGTGCCAAGTTGAAAAGTGGCCTGGACTTTATGCAGGAAAATCCTCCGGGGCTAAAGTGGTTAAGAATCCTAAAAAAACTGGAAGCAGCTATGTTATAAACACATCTAGCGTGCATGAGGTCTAAAAAACCAAGACAACCTGCCAACACTAACCTCACCCGAGTATAGTAAGTTGTCTGGCTTCAAGCAAGAAAGATTTTTTAATTTTGGATAGCATTAGGAAATTATAACTCCTGTTAGTTTATGCTATTTGTCTTATTAGGTAGACCTCCCCCCTCACTTCCTCTCCCATATAGAGAAACAGGAAGAGAAGCCAAATCTCCCACAGCCAAACAGGAAGAGAAGCCAAATCTCCCACAGCCAGACAGGAAGAGAAGCCAAATCTCCCACAGCCAGACAGGAAGAGAAGCCAAATCTCCCACAGCCAGACAGGAAGAGAAGCCAAATCTCCCACAGCCAAACAGGAAGAGAAGCCAAATCTCCCACAGCCAGACAGGAAGAGAAGCCAAATCTCCCACAGCCAGACAGGAAGAGAAGCCAAATCTCCCACAGCCAGACAGGAAGAGAAGCCAAATCTCCCACAGCCAGACAGGAAGAGAAGCCAAATCTCCCACAGCCAGACAGGAAGAGAAGCCAAATCTCCCACAGCCAGACAGGAAGAGAAGCCAAATCTCCCACAGCCAAACAGGAAGAGAAGCCAAATCTCCCACAGCCAGACAGGAAGAGAAGCCAAATCTCCCACAGCCAGACAGGAAGAGAAGCCAAATCTCCCACAGCCAGACAGGAAGAGAAGGCAAATCTCCCACAGCCAGACAGGAAGAGAAGCCAAATCTCCCACAGCCAAACAGGAAGAGAAGCCAAATCTCCCACAGCCAAACAGGAAGAGAAGCCAAATCTCCCACATCCAAACAGGAAGAGAAGCCAAATCTCCCACAGCCAAACAGGAAGAGAAGGTAAATCTCTTCGTTGGGGAGGGGGGGATTACTGGTTGTCAACACAAGGAAGATTTCCCCATTCCCGTTTTGTGCCAAAATAACTCAATAAATGTAAACAAAGCAAATAGAGGGGTGTACCTCCCTAATACGGGTACAGACAGCAGTGACAGGTACACTAATTCCGCCCCATTAACCCCCCCCCCCCCGCCCGCCCAAAGAAAAAAACATTTCGACTTTGTCACACTGCAGATTGCATACTTGTAATGAATAAAACGTTATGAGCTACTTTAGGTCAGCAGCTACAATGTAATGAAAGACAAAGTGATGACGATCGCCAAGCAGCACTATAGACTATATACTAGAGTATAGCGATCTGTTCCCTCCCCCGATTAGCACGGGTTCTCTGGACATCCATCTTTCTTTGCTGTGTAATAGAGGAGTCTCCACATGGCTCTCCTTTAAGCAGGTTTAACATACTAAGGTGTAAAAGCCCACACACGATCACATGCACAGGATAGCAAGCACACGTCCTCTCGCCCAATGACTCTACAAGCCTGCACCAGCAGAGAACGGAAAGCGACACATCACTACAGCTAAACACATGACGATATATACCCGAGCAAGCTTGATCGGCTGCACGCGGCCTGTGTCCATGATGGCGGATTCGAGCAAGGAAAGAGGATCACGTGTCTACACCGCACCTTTTTATAGCCTTCATAGAGACTGGGCGGGGCGAATGACGCCTGTTCTTAGCGGACGCTTATGGCAAGTGAACGAATGAAAATGCTTATTACGAAAACGGCGACAAGAAAGCTGGTTGTTGTTAAAGGTCTCATCAGATTTGACGTTATTAAGAAGGGCTAGGGCCCTCCTTTGTTACTACTATGTAGTCTCTCACAGGTTGGTCGCCATCTTTCTGGAGACCGGAAGTAGCTCACATTGGTTTGCTGTAAAATGGCAAGGGGACATTAGTTCGTACTCCGCTGTTGGTGTCCTTGACAAGAGAGATGGCTTCTGCTACAAAATTCATCCAGAGGCTGCGGAACTGGGCGTCTGGGGTAATGTTATGCCGATTTTTACTTCATCAATACATTGTTACTCTGACTAATCTGAGGAGCTCGACCGAATAAATGGGAGGCAGCGTATAGAGGTGGCTGCTTGTACAACTCCAACAATTCTCTCATACACTATCCAAATGGAAGTGCAAAGGCCTGCTTCATCTGATACAAATGCAAGGACTTGTTTAACCACTTCAATACCGGGCACTTTTCCCCCTTCCTGCCCAGGCCAATTTTCCCCTTTTAGCGCTGTTGCATTTTGAATGACAATTGCGCGGTCATGCAACACTGCACCTAAACCAAATTTATGTTATTTTTCCCAACAAATAGAGCTTTCTTTTGGTGGTATTTGATCACCACAAGGTTTTTTCTTTTTTGCTAAACAAATAAAAAAATACAGAAAAGTTTGAAAAAAAAAAAAAAAAACATTTTTTTTCGTTTATGTTATATATTTTTGTAAATAGATATGTTTTTTCTGCACTGATGAGGCCGCACTGACAGGGTGGCCCTGATGGGGTGGCACTAACATGCAGCACTGATATGCAGCATTGGTGGGCACTGATAGGCGGCACTGGTGGTCGGTACTGATAGATGGGCACTGATGGGGAGCGCAATGGCAGGCTCCTTGAGCCCTGATTACCATCCCTGGTGGCCATGGTGGGTATCCCTGGGGTCATGGGTGGGCATCCCTGGTGGTTCTAGTGGCAATGCTCTGATTATCAGTGCAGACCCCCCTATCTGGAGAGCCGCAGATCGGCTCTCCTCTACTTGTGCCTGTCAGGCACGAACTGAGGAAAGCCGATCAACGGCTCCTCCTGTTTGCTATGTGACCAGCTGTGATTGGACACAGCTGGTCACATGGTAAAGAGCCTACGTCAGCGAGATCGGAGAGCGCATTATCCTGCCGCCGTCATATGACGTTCGGTCAGGATAATGTAACCACCTCCCACCGTCATTTGCCTATAGGGCGGGCGGTAAGTGGTTAAGTTGTCTTCATATTCTTTCGTTTTGGGAAGTTTAAAGTGGCTCTAAAGTCATTACTTTTTTTTTTTTTTTACCGTAATGCGTTAAGCTAAAAAAAGGGGAAATGGCCCACTACCTGTTCTAGTACCCCATCCATAAATGCTGGTTGTTAAGGAGCTGGGTCAGGAAGCCGGCTTCGGCATCTTTAACCACTTCTTGGCCTGGAAGGATTTGCCCTCTTAAAGCGGAGTTCCAGCCACAAATTTTTTTTTTTCAATACCCCCGGGACAGTCAGGGCTAGTACATTCCACAATGGATAGCCTCTGTACTATCCCGGGTCGCACTTACCTTTTAGAAGAAATACTTGAAAATTTCTTCTCCAGCGCTGCCATCTCTGATGTGGGCAGCTGAAGCCAGCGCGATCCTCTTCTGTGTCCTCTTCCGTCCTCTTCTCCCAGAATGCGCCTGCACCGGCCCTGCTCGTCACTTCCGGTGCGGGGCGTCATCCCTCCACAGCTTCTTGGCATGCCCAGCAGCTGTTTAGCAGGGAATGACGTGCCCGCACCGGTGCAGGCGCATTGATTCCTGGGAGCAATGACGTTCAGCTCCCAGGAATCAATGCAAGGAGGAAGTGACGGCGCGGGCCGCGGCCGCAGAGGGAGGAAGTGGAAGAAAGGTGAGTATATTTTTCTTCAATAACAAGGTAAGTAAACAAAAAAAAAAATCGTAACTATCCATTTATTTTTCAGGTGACCAAAAGCAAGCGGATGGCCCAAAATCGATTATGTCCATTTTGTGGCTGGAACTCCGCTTTAATGACTAGGCCATTTTTTGCGATTCAGCAATGCTTTACTTTAACACAAAATTGTGCGGTCATGCAATGCTGTACCAAAATAATATTCTAGATTGGACATATATGCTGGATGGGTGGAATGCTACTAGGCTTGCTAGGACTGGGGAATTGGGTGCTGTAAAGGCTTTTAATCATTGTATGAATTTTAAAATTACAAAGTAAAATTTTGCCATCTGTTCTTGGATCCAATAAATGCTAATCTCTCTGAAAAACCAAGTTGCTACGAAGATTCATTTGCATTGGATTTGCATTGTATACACTTGTGTTTCAACAACAACACTAATAAATACAATAATAGTTATTAGTCATCATCTATTATTTACAACCTATTAGAATACTTGATCTATGGCTCTCGTTTTGAGATTTGTGGTTATACCTCATATGTTTGGCGCAATCTCCGTCGTACCCAAGTGCGCATTCACCTTTGCGCAAAAGCATGCTTTTCTTTTCACTGTAACTTTTTGCGGGACTGCGACAATGCGGTGGACAGATCGGACCCATAACTGACAATTTTGACACTTTTGGGAGTACCAGTGACATTACTACAGTAATCAGTGCTATAAATATGCACTGTTACTGTAATAATGACATTGACAGGGAAGGGGTTAACCCAGGGGCAATCAAAGGGTTAAATGTGAGCCTAGGGGGTGTTTTCTAACTGTGGGGGGGGGTGGGCTTGTGAGTCAACACATAGATCTGTGTTACCTATGTGACCTAAATAGGAGGAATACAGCAGGGGCTCTGTGTCTATAGCTGAGAGAACAGCAGTCTGCTGTGTTTACAACAGCAGACCGCAGTTCTCTTTTAATGAGGAGCGATCACGGATGCCAGGCGGCAATCACGGCCGCCGGCCCCCGTATATCGGCTTCCCTGCTAGCAAGTGGGAGCGCCCGCATGCCCCCAGGATTGCTCCCGTGAACCGCCGTACGGTGATTCGCGGGAACCTGCCTCCATATAACTGCAGTGGCTGGTCGGCAAGTGGTTAATGCTGTGTTGTTGTAAATACTCACCTCTGACTGCTTCCTCCCTCGGAGCCGCGGCTCACCCCGTCACTTCCTACCTCGCGATGATTCCTGGGAGCTAAACGTCATAGCTCCCAGGAATCAATGCGACGGCACCGGCCCCGCTCGTCATTTCCGGGCGACGCCGCATTCCCCTGCTAAACAGCTTCTGGGCATGCCCAGAAGCTGTTTAGGAATGCGGCGCCGCACCGGAAGTGACGAGAGGGGCCGGTGCAGTGCATTCTGGGACACGAAGACGCGGAAGAAGACAGAGAAGAGGACCGCACCGGCTTCAGCTGCCCACAACAGAGATGGAAACGCTGTGGAAGAAATTTTCTAAGTAAGTATTTCTTCTAAAAGGTAAGTGCGAACCGGGACAGATCAGAGGCTAGCCATTGTGGAATGTGCTAGCCCTGACTGTCCCGGGGGTATGTTCAGCAAAAAATCATTTCTGTGCCCGGAACTCCGCTTTAAGTAGCTGTTTGGATCACTTTTTTACAAAATCGCCACCTGGAAAAAAAAAATGGAACCAGGATCATAGTTGTAGCCTCAATTGTAGTCTTGATATAACTAACTCAATACGAAGGTGTGTGTGTGTGTGTGTGTGTATATATATATATATATATATATATATATATATATATATATATATATATATATATATATATTGAGGTGGTTAATGTTATTCATATACTTGAAAGGTCTAGCTCAGGGGTAGGCAATGCTTTAAAGTGGTTGTAAACCCCAGCTATGGATTTTTCGCACATACACTATATATCTGTAGTGTTTACTTATGTCTCTCCAAGTGTGGTATCCCTCTCTGGTGCTTTGTTTCTCGGTTATCAGCATGAGTCACTTCTGAGACGTTTTCCCGACACATGAGATAAATTTGTGTGGAGAGAGGAGTGAGGGAAGTGCTCAGAACAGAGCTTCTCACTTCACAGCACAGTTCTGTGTGCGGAGGGGGTGTGTTCCTTTCCTCCAATCAGCTCCCACACAGTGTAACTGCAGTCTCTCCACCCTCTGCTTTGTGCTGAGACAGATGAATAAAGGTTTTTAACATGATCTGCACTTCAGAAAGGATGTAGAGTGAGGGAGACTGCAGATAAACTATTAAAACGTATGTAGGAGGATTTGTTTTAATCTGTCTATCACCTGAGGCTTGTTCACTTTACTCGGTACATGTGAGGGTTTACAACCACGTTAAGCAAAAAGTGCCAACAAATTGAGAGTGCCTGACAGACCTGCCCCAATGTCTGCCCATGCACTTATGTAAAAACCGCTCTCATCCTAAAGAGATTGTAAAGGAAAACATTTTACTGAAATAAAATATGACATGTCATACTTACCTGCTCTGTGCAGCGGTTTTGCACAGAGCAGTCCCGATCCACCTCTGTTCTGGGACCCTTCCCCTTGCTGAGAGCCCCCAAAGCAAGCCACTTGCTATGGGGACACTCATGCATGCTCGCTCCCAAGCCAGCTCTCTGTGTCCATAAGACACAGAGCGCCGCTCAGCCCTGCCCCCTACTTCCGCCTCACTGTCTGTGATTAACACCATCAGGAGAGAGAGACCTGGGAGAGCCTCAGGTCTCATGCACATCACTGGATTGAGATCGAGCTTTGGTAAGTATTCGGGGGGCTGAGGGGGGACCTGCACACTTTGCAGCCACTTTAAGAGATAATACATTTTAGCATTTTGAGTCTACCCTAACTTTTAATTAAAAGGGCTTTAATTTGATCCCAAATTTCAATAAATGTTTTTTTATCTCCTTGGTTTTAGTAGGGGACAAACAGTAATACATTTAGAAAAAGCCAGATAAAAGTCCTTCCGATTTAAACCCTTACATATACCCATTTAAGTGGCTGGTCTCAGATGATACACAGAGGTGAAATAAATCCTCCCACATAAGTTTTTTTTTTTTATTTGTATGTGTGCTGTCTTCAGCTTTATATACTGTTTAGAAAGTGCACGTCCTGTTAGAATTTTCTTTTCCTGGTACACCTGTGGGAAGGAAGTTTGCCCATACAGTGTGAGACAGCTGATTGGAAGAAAGTCGCACACACGCCCTCTTCACATAGGCAGAAGCTTGCAGAGCTCTGCTCTGAATAGACCAGCTCTCTGCTAATCTTTTTATAGCACCCACCCCGACACAAAACTCAGCCTGGTTTTATCTGTTGACTGAGAACTTGTCAGAAGTTATCATGCTGATAACAGAAGAACAGAGCAGGAGAAAGCTATGGGACTTGGGGCTTTGAAGAGAGATTGTTAACCTCCTTGGCAGTATGAATATGTCCAGATTTCTGTGCTAAAATCGGTACATTGTTTTGCACGGAAATCTGTTATTTTACATTTTAAAACTCCTCTTCCCCTGTGATTCCCCCGCCGTCCTTGCCCTGTCCTCCTGCTGTGGGCTCGGCCGATGACGACGCCTGTCTTCCGGTTCCCTTCCCTGTGAGCGTTGTGACGCAGGGGGGTGGAACCGGTGGCAATTTCAAAAATTTAAATACACTATATGTCATGATACAAAGTTGAGATCCTAACAGATTACACTGTATCATGCCATTTCACCACAGGATGTCACCTGGTGACTTTGCCAGTGCCCTGCCTGTGCTTTTCCAGTTGTTTGTGCCTGGAAAATTGAGTACAATAATGGCGTCCAAAAAGCGTTCTTTTTGCGCAAAAGCGCTTTTAGACGAACTGGAAAACAGCGACAGCGAAATGGAGTTACTTGAAGAACTGAGCGATATCAATTCATGGGAAAATTCGTCTCCTGGTACGGAAAGTGTCGACAGCGACGATTCTGATGTCTCTTTCTGGCACATGGCTCCATTGGAAATTCTGAAGAATCATTTTGATATACTTCCCAAATTCCACAAGCTATGTGCCAGAAAGAGACATCAGAATCGTCACTGTCGTCACTTTACGTACCTGATGACGAATTTTTCCACGAATCGCTATCGCTCAGTTCAAGTAAATCAGTTTCACTGTCGCTGTTTTCCAGTTTGTCTAAAAGCGCTTTTGCGCAAAAAAACTTTTTGGACGCCATGGTCGTTCAAAATTTTCTAGGCACAAAGCATTGGAAAAGCACAGGCAGGGCACTCGAAAAGTATCCAGGTGCAATCCTGTGCTGAAATTGCATGATACAGTGTAATCCGTTAGTATCACAGCTTTGTATTGTGACATTTGTGTATTTACACTTTTGAATTTGCCACCAGTTCCACCCACCTGCGTCGCAACGCTCACAAGGAAAGGAACTGGAAGGCAAGTGCCGGCAATCGGCCGTGCACAGAGCGGGGAGAGACTGTGGGGAGGATGGCGGGGGATCGCAGGGAAGGTGAGAAACATTGTGGGGTAATCCCAAGTGTGGCTCGGGGTAACCGCTTTTGGTACTAAAAATGAACCCCCGAGCCACACTCCGGAATACTGCCAGGGAGGTTAAACACTACAGATAGATTTGCCCAGCTCAAATTTTATGAATCGGGTTTATACCCACTTAATACTTACAAAATATCACATTATGCATTGTGTAAGATAGTGTAATGGTATGTGCCGGTTCACATACAGGCGACCCGACTTCCCGGGGCGACCTGTGAAGTCGCGGTGTGCAGCTCGCACCGTGACCTTGGAGCGGCATGCACGAACTTCATATCATTGAAGTCAATGCAGGTCGCCCCAAAGTAGTACAGGACCCTTTTTCTAAGTCTGAGCGACTTGTGTCGCTCCTATTAGAACGGGTCCTGTGCTACTCTATGGCAAACGACCCACGGCGACTTGTCAGGCGACCAGGTCGCCTGACAAGTCACCCCAGTGTGAACGGGGTCTAAAGCTCAAAGTGAATGTATGAATGAGGGAATTGAAGTTTGGAGATGACTGCAACCAGCTTACAAAGAGATTGAGGGTTGCCAACAGCTTCTTTCTATAGCCAGAAACGTGAATGCTTATTTGTGCATTTTTTCAATTTGCAGTTGAGGGTACAATATAATTTAAAAAATAGTTGCATGCAAGCAGTACTTTTGGGCTTAAAATGCACTTCTTTTAATTTTGCAGCATAATCTTCAAGAAAAACTACAGCTGCGGTATACAGAAATTGCCAGCAGGTAATGTAACACTTACATTTTGTCTTTTTTTTTTTTTTTTTTTAATATTACTTTTACTGCTGAAAAATATTAACTTTTTGTTTTGTAATGAGAATAAAATACAATCTAAATAATCTTTTATGCTCTGTATGCTGTATCTACATTTTCAGTAAATGCTGTGGGCTTTGCCCACTAAATAGTTGTGTGGTTATTATCTGATCTTATTGTGATCACACTGGAGGGTCCCCATATAAACTCAGGAGTGCGCATGGTGGGGTGGATCACTTTTTAGAGAGCAATTGGCAGGTGGCTGGGAGGAAATATGTTGCCTCATCACCACATGTTTTAACACTAGAAAGCCAGTGTCACTGCACCGCAAAAGAGTGGTATCCTAGCAAGATCAAAGGTACATTACTTGCAAAACTTACAAAAGTACAACTCTGGTCACGTTTGCGGTCACAAAATCAATAGAGTTCGATACAGAATACATTCGTAAAGATTTGGTTCCTACTCCACAATGTGGTTCACATATGTTATTGCAGAACTGTACATAGAGGAGAGTTGGTAGACTTAAAATTTAAAATTAGGGGGAGAATAAAGTTTAAGAATATAAAGAGAAAAGGAGTAGAACAAAGGAGAGAAGGAAGAGGCTGGGAAAGAGAGCGGATTCCCATGGGGCTATCCTTTCAATTTTGATATCGCTAAAAGTGTCATGTTGAAGGTATGAGGTAAGAGTATGAGATGTAGGGTTGCTAAATTTAGGTATACAGTATTGTGATTTGCATATCAGTTAAAATGGCAGTGAGTTTTCATTGATCATAATGTCTGAACTAAAGAATTTTATGCTGCTTCACAATTAAGTGCCGGTTCACATTAGTGCGATCACAGAGATCGCATGTAATTCGGAGCGCACTGCTCCTAAAATTACATGCGATCTCTGTGCAGTGCAAATTCAGCCACACAGTTTGTATGGCTGAATTCGCACCTCAATCGCACTAAAAGACGCACAGGACCCTTTCCTTGGTCCGCAGCAGAATCTGATGGCATCGTGGTTCACACTAGTGCGATCCGATTCTGTGCGAACTTACAGATCGCACTGCGATATGCGATTTTATCTGGGGGTGTCTTTAACTTTTAATTGGCACCCCCAGCGTATCGCATATGTGAACTGCCAGGGGTGCGGATGCGATGCGGGAACACGCTGTATATTCGCAGCGTTACCACATCGCACAAATGTGAACCGGGACTTAGAGAGGGGGTTTTTCATTGCCTAGTTATTGTTATGCTGGCCATACACTATATGAAAAATCATTTAAACTCATTTTCGAATAACGAACAATCGGCCGTGAGAACAAACGATTTTGCCATCCTGTAACGACTGAATTTTGATTGATAAATCGATCAAGGAAAAAAATAAATTCTTTGTTCGTTCATTTTGCCACATATGCCTGGGGCAAACAGATCAAATGAGAAACACATTAACCTTTCAATCTACCCTTCGTCTGGCAGAAATTTTCCAAACTTGTCCTTCATTTTATTTATTTATTTATTTATTTTTGGTTAAACGTCACAACCAATTACGGAGTTATGCCCATTAACTAGCTGAAAAACAAATGAACTTTGAACGAAATGTCCAAATGACAAATTTTCAAATAATGCAACAATAATAATCGCACAGCAAGAGAGGAGCGAAATCAAGAACAGCCGGGATCCAGTTCGGAAGCGGGTAGTCATCCAAGCCGAGATCGAGTCCAGAAGCGGGTAGTCTGCCGAAGTCTGATTGTCAACCGATGCAAGGTCGTCTGCCGATGCGGAAACAAGAGCCAGGAAGGTCGTCGGCCAAGCCAAGACATGCACAGAGAAACCACAGAGACCAGAGGATGATGTACCTTGGAGCACAAACACAAAGGCAAAGTCTGAAAGCCATCAGACTATATATATATATATATATATATATATATATATATATATATATATATATATATATATATATATATATAATGTATGTATGTATATATTAGAGATCGACCGATTATCGGCAACACCTATATATCGGGGGGCCAATATGCACTTTCCCCGAGATATCTGAATCGGCCCCTGAGGTTACTGATACTGCTGATATTTAGGGAAAGTGCATCTACCGGGGTGATGCCTGCAGCTAGAGGCATCACCCCGGTACCGGTGTGCATAGCCGACGGTCGGCTGACTTGTAATGAAAACCGATGCCGCTCGGCTGTCATTACAAGGAGCGGGAGGGGACGTCGTTGTCCCCCCCAACCCCCCCCCCCCCCCCCCCCCCGCCGCCTTCTGCGGCTTGCCTGGGTCTCCTGTCCCATCGGGAGACCCGGGCATCCTGCCGTTGAAGAAAAGACCCGGGTCTCCATGTAAAAAACCCGGAAGTGATGTCATGACATCACTTCCGGGTACTCGGTACTCTGCACTGAATTAAAAAAGCTGACCGCATTCAAAACAGCCAAACTTGGCGTTTTTTAATGCTTTTCAGTGCCGAGGAGGGGTTTGGGGACCCCCAGATCCCTCCACAAGGAGTGCCTAAAAAAAAAAAAAAATTTAATGTCCTAAAATATCAGCCGATACAGATATCCCCGATGACCAAAATATCGGTATCGGCATAAAAAAACAATATCTGTCGATCACTAATATAGATAGAGAGATAGATAGATATGTCAGGTGTGCAACATCACTGAACGACGCCCAGGCAGCAGACAAGTGATAATGCAGATGGAGCTTATAAGAGACAGCAGTCTGCACATGTCTAAGATGGCTACCAACAGGAAGGCAAGGTAAGACTTTGATGGTACCCTCCCCTCAACAGCCCCTCTTCCACGGAGCAAAAAACAGTTTCTGAGGAAAGCGAGCATGGAAAGCGCGGAAAAGGGCTGGAGCATGAACATCAGTGGAGCGCTCCTCAGGACCATAACCTTTCCAGTGAACCAGGTATTGAACCTGACCTCGGAATAGACGAGAATCCAAGATGTCGCTAACCTCATACTCCTCATGATTGCCCACAGGAATGGGACGGAGGCGAGTAATGCCCCGTACACACGTGCAGATTATCTGCAGACTTTTGTCTGCAGACTTACCTTTTCTATGTAGTGCAAGGGCCTGCCGGATTGCATACAAATTGAAAGTGTTTAGGTTTGACATCATATTACATGGTTTTGGTAAGTCTGCAGACAAAAGTCTGCAGATAATCTGCACGTGTGTATGGGGCATAAGTGAAGAAGTATAGCGATTGCAAACCAGTGGCTTCAAAAGTGACACGTGAAAGACATTGGAGATACGCATGCCAGGACGAAGATCAAGGGCATAGGCCACCGGGTTCACCTTACGGAGGATGCGAAAAGGACCAACAAAATTAGGTGCCAGTTTAGGAACGGGCACCTTGAGGTTGAGATTACGGGCCGACAACCACACCCTCTCCCCAACCTGGTGCAAAGGAGCAGATAAACGTCTCCGGTCTGCCTGGAGCTTCTGGTGCTGTGCAGAGACCCGTAAAGACTCTTGAATCTGCACCCAAGAGGAACGGAGGGCACGAAGGTGATCCTCCACAGCCGGAATGTCCATTGGCGAGAACGACTCGGGCAACACAGCCGGTTGGAACCCATAATTGGCCATGAATGGAGTCATTCCAGACGACAAGTTGACAGCAGAGTTCCTGGTAAACTCTGCCCAGGGTAGCAGATCAACCCAATTGTCCTGATGTCAGAGATCTAGCAGCGGAGAAATTGCTCCAGAGCTTGGTTGGAACGTTCAGCAGCACCATTGGACTAGAGATGGTAGGCCGAGGAGAAGGAGAGTCGAATACCCAACTGGGAGCAAAAGGCGCTCCCAGAACCTAAAGACCACTGACTCCCACGGTCTGAGACAATCTCCTTAGGTAACCCGTGTAAGCAAAAAAACCTCCCTGGCAAACAACGAGGCAAGCCCCTGAGTGGTAGGCAGCTGCTTAACCACTTTAGCCCCAGCCGTCGCAGATGTACTGCGTTAGGCTGGCACTCACAGGCAAAGTGTACGGCGCTCGCCTGGGTGGAGCTAAGGGGCGATTGTGCACCGCCGGAGGCTCGCTCCCGCCCCCGCTCGTCAGCTGGGGAGTCAGTGCGTGTGACCGGCGGTGATCACAGAGGCTATGTGATCCTGCTCTATAGGATTGCATGTCTCTGTGATTACTTCACAAGCCACGCCCCCTGACAGCCCTAGGGACACATTTAACCCCTTGATCACCCATACTGTTAACCCCTTCCCTGCCAGTCTCATTTTTACAGTTACAGTGCATATTTTTAGCACTAATTACTGTAGTAATGTCACTGGTATCCCAAAAGTGTCAAAAATGTCAGTTAGGGATTCGATCTGTCCGCCACAATGTCGCAGTCCTGCAAAAAAATCGCAGATCGCTGCCATTACTAGTAAAAAGAAAAAAAAAAGAATAAAATTTTTATATAAATCTTTCCCGTAGTTAGTAAACGCAATAACTTTTGCGCAAACCAATCAAAATACGTTTTATTGCGATTTTTTTTTTTTTTTTGACCTAAAATGTTAAATCTTGATATTTTTTTTTTTTTTTTGAGAATTTCATATAAAAGAAGGAAAAATATTGTTTATATTTTCAAAATTGTCTCTCCTTCCTTTTTTTTTTTTTTTTTTTTTTTTTTTTTTTGTAGCGCAAAAAAAAAATAATCGCACGGGTGATCAAATACCACCAAAAGAAAGCTCTATTTGTGGGGAAAAAAAGGAAGTCAATTTTGTTTGGGTACATCGTTGCACGACCGCGCAATTGTCCGTTAAAGTCTCACAGTGCTGAATCGCAAAATAGGGCCTGGTCATTGAGCAGCCAAATCCTCCGGTCTGAAAGTGGTTAAAAAGGAACACAGTGGGAAATTTTGGAAAACCGGTCAACAACCATGAGGATAACCGTGTAACCTCGAGACGTGGGAAGTTCCACAATAAAATCCATGGCCAAGTGAGACCAGGGATGCTCCCCATTGGGAATGGGATGCAGTAGGCCCAAGGGAAGGTGCCATGAAGATTTGTTCTGAGCACAGACAGAACAAGCAGCCACATATGCAGCAACATCAGTGCGGAGAGATGGCCACCAGAACTGACGGGAAATAGCCCAGGACATCTTGTTCTTACCAGGATTACCGGCAGTCTTGGAATTGTGGTACGTGCGCAACAGTCTGATGCGCAACCCCTCAGGTACAAAACATTTGCCATTAGGTCTCTCTATGGGAGCAACAGGTTGGGCAGCCAAGATCTAATCCCCAAGAGGAGAAGTTAAGTTGGTGCGGATGGCAGCCAGGGTATGATCTGAAGGTATGACTGGTGTCCTCCCTGGACAACTCAGAATACTGGCGAGACTAGGCATCAGCTTTAACATTCTTGGAGCCGGGCAAATAGGAGTCCACATAGTTAAAACAAGACAAGCCCATGTGGCCTGACGGGGTGTAAGCCTCTTGGCCCCTGAGAGATACGTCAGATTCTTATTATCGGTGAGAATGAGCACTGGAACCACAGAACCTTCGAGCAAGTGTCATCACTCCTTGAGAGCCAGAATAATGGCCAATAGCTCTCTGTATCCAATCTCGTAGTTGCATTCAGCTGGAGACAGCTTCCTGGAGTAGAACCCACAAGGAAGTAAGGGTCCATCAGGTGTCAGACGCTGAGACAGGAGGGTGTCTACTTCCCATCTCAGACGCATCCACCTCTAGGACAAAGGGCAAACCAGGATTGGCAAGAGACAGAATGGGAGCCGAAGAGAAAGCAGACTTGAGGGCCTTGAAAGCTTTGATGGCAGCAGGCGTACAATTGTAGGAATCGCTGCCCCTCTTGGTCAGATATGAGATGGGTTTTGCCAAAGAGGAAAAGTTCCTGAAAAATTTCCGATAGTAGTTGGCAAACCCAAGGAAACGCTGAATGGAACGGAGACCATTAGGGCGAGGCCACTGTAGAACAGCCAAAACCTTCTGAGGGTCCATAGAGAACCCCTCAGCAGAAATGATGTAGCCCAAGAAGGCAACCTGAGATAGGTGGAATTCACATTTCTCAAGCTTACAGAAAAGCCCATTCTCACGTAACCGTTGCAGCACCAGGTAGTGTGATTCAATGGAGTCCGAGTAAATCAAGATGTCGTCCAAAAAAGACTACCACGCATTGCTGCAAAATATCATGAAAGACACCATTGATGAACTCCTGGAACACAGCGGGCGCATTGCACAAGCCAAAGGGCATTACTAAATATTCATAATGACCGGTTCTGGTATTAAACGCAGTCTTCCACTCATCGCCCTCCTTGATCCTTACGAGGTTATACGCGGCCCTTGGGTTAAGCTTGGTAAAGACCGTTGCTGCCTTTTAAGGCGGTCGAACAATTCAGTAATCAACGGAATCGGGTATGCATCCTTGACCTTGATGCGATTGAGACCCCTATAATCAATGCAAGGTCTCAACTCACCCCCCCCCTTCTTTTTTACGAAGAAGATAAACCCTGGAATGGCACCAGATTGCAAGTATATGGCACAATCGTGCGGACGATGAGGAGGAAGAGTACCAGCGCGCACCTTGTCAAATACATCTTGATACTCATGGTATTCACTAGACAATACTGAATCCGAGGAGGTATAAAGTACCTAACAGGCCCATGGATTCAAACAGCACCACACTGTGGAGACCAAGAGAGGATCTCAACCGACTGCCAATCAAAGGTCAGATTATGTTTCTAAAGCCAAGGGTACCCTAAAACAACAGAGTAGTGTGGGGACGATATAACTTGGAAACAGGCTGACTCCCTGTGAACAGCCCCAATTGCCATGTCAACTGGAATGTCTCGTGGGTAACCTGTGACGGTTGCAGGGGGTCTGCCATCAATCGGCCCGATGACCAGCAGAGCAACACGGGGCTGCAAGGGTATGAAATTCGCAGCAGCAAACGTACTGTAATAAAGTAACCACCAGCAACTGAATCTACCAACGCCTAGGTAACCACCGAGCCTGCTGCCCAGAAGAGGACAACTGTGATTAGCGGTTTATCTTCACGGGGAACTGGGGACAAGGAAATTCCACCTAAGATATGCCCCCGACAGGAACTTAGGCACGAGCGTTTCCCCTACGGGTAGGACAAGATTTCAGGAAATTTCCACCAAGGCCGCAATACAGACACCGGCCCTCCCTCCTAAAGGCCCGCTCAGCCTCAGAAAGGCTAGTGAACCCTAGCTGCATGGGTTCACAGCCAGACGGACCATCCCCAGGAGGCGTGGGAGGTGAGGGAGGAATGGGTGGGAAAGAAAACGAAGGCGCCAATCTGGTAGGAGGCCTCCGCAGTCGCTCCTTAAACGATGGTCTCTCTCCCTGAGCCTGGTATCGATCAAAAACAGGACAGGACAGACTGGCATCCATTGGTGACCACTGTCCAATACATACAAGGGGAGAAAGGGTTTGCCCTGACGGAAGAGCTGGAGAGGGAAGCCACCAGACCAAGAGACCCTTTTGTTTCCTGGCTCAGCCGGATCTGATTGTCCAGAGACTTTGGACATTTGGCCAAGATCTCCCTTTGCATGGACCTTTTTTGGAACTGTGCAAATGGAACCGCCTCAAAGATAGAAACCATCAGGCCCAGCACCCGCATGCAAGTCCGGAGGGACGACCACCTGCTGAACAGCAGGAGATCAATTGCAGCATGCAATTTCTGGAGTTGGTCCAGAGAAAGGAACACTCTGGCTAAAGCCGAGTCCAGTGTCAGAGATAGTCTAGCTTTGTGAAAGGAAACAGAGCAGACTTCTGATAATTCAGAAGCCATCTGAACTCCTCAAACCGTATAGTGATTTCCATGATGGGGCGGGCCCCATCTGCGATGGAGGAATCGGATTCAGAAATGAGGAGACAGATGAGGCGGGGGAAGGCGGTGGTGGGTGGGGGGTGTTTTTTTACTAGCCTGACGTCCAAAAGAAACCTCCACCTGGGACACAAAGGACTCCAGGACCGTCTGAGAGGGGGCCAGGTGTTGAAATGTGCTCCAAAGACTCCATGAGGAATAAGGAGACCCCACAAAATGGTGCAAAAAAACACTAGAAAAGGGACACCCCCTCTGCGCTGGTAACGCCACCCGGTCGCCAGCAACAGAGTAACCCCTGATTTTGCAGCAGAGAGAGGGAGGACCTTGCCAGACAAGCACCGGCAGCACCAGAATAAATTGTACTCCCATGTGCAGCATCCAGGAAGGGAAGAGACCCAGGAGTCAGCACCAGGGGATAAGGAAGGGCTCCCACATCCGAAATCACTGCCCAGAAGGCTCCTCTCTAATGGCCGCCATTTATTCCACTGCCGCACCAACGCAAAATGACTGCTGGACTGCACAAACATGGCCGCCGGCCTATACAGAATATAGGCTACAACAAAATGGCGGCTCCCAGGGACCCAGGAGGGATCCCTGGGGCCCAGGCAAGGCACAAAAAGAAAAGGGGAGGGAAACCAGGCAGGAGCCCCCACCAGGTACATTACCCCCCCCCCCCCCGCTCTCATCACCAGTACAGCATCCTGCCGCAGCCCCGAAAGCAGCCCAGACCGCCACACTATCCCATGCTAAGAGGGGGGGGGAGATGGGGGACCAGATGACCCACAGGGACCCCCAAGGCACAGGGGAGGGCCTAATGTGAAGGAGGGGCTCCGACCGTCCCAGGGAGGGGTCCTGCATCCACCCCAAAACCCTCCAGGAGCACAGCTACTCACCATACTAGGAACCAGGCGGGCACCGCTCTAGACGGAAGCCCTCGCCATCGAAATGGAGGGCTTTCGGCCAGAACAGAACCCCTCGCCATCTGTTTTGAATACTTTGAAGTGCAGTGGAAGGGTCTGGGGTCTTTTAGACTCCAGATCCCTCCATAAAGATTACCTGTCACTGCCTATTACTCTTTATGGAGGGGTCTGGGGTCTTTTAGATAAAGACCCCAGACCATAAAGTACCTGTCACTGCCTATTACTGTTACAAGGGATGTTTACATCGCAATAAAAGTGATCAGAAATTATTATTTTTTTTTAAACCGTGTTAAAAATATAAAATTAATAGGAAAGCTCGCGCACCACCGGATACGCATGCGTAAGTCGTGCCCACAAAGGTAAATGGTGTTCAAATCACATCTGTGAGGTATCGCCGCAATCGTTGAAGCGAGAGAAATAATTCTAGCAAAAGACCTCCTCTGTAACTCTAAACTGGTAACCGTTAAAAAATGTTTTAAACCGTCGCCTATGGAGATTTTTAAATACTGTAGTTTGTCGTCATTCCACGAGTGTGCGAAATTTTAAACCGTTGGGTATCTATTTACTCGGCGTGACATCTTTCACAATATACAAAAAAATTGGGATAACTTTACTGTTTTATTTTATTTTTTTTTTTGTTTTTTTTTTTTAATTCAGTGAAGTCTATTTTTTTTTTACAAAAAATGTAACAAAAAAAAAATTGAAGTGACTGCCCTTTTATTCTCCAGAGTCTTTGCTGAGAGATATAAATAATATTGTTTAGGGGTGCAAAGTAATTTTCTAGCAAAAAATACTGATTTTTTAACTTGTAAACAACGTGTCAGAAATAAAGGCTGACGTTGCAATATTTGACAGTATAGTGTCTATGCTTATGATTTATGTATAACTTGTAATGCAACAATTGTTAATAGAAATGAAGACCGTTCAGTGCCGGTCCACACTTGTGCGATGCGGGAAGGCTGCGAATATGCAGCGTGTTCCTGCATCGCATCCGCACATCTGGCAGTTCACACTGCCATATGCGATACGCAGGGGGTGTCCATTAAAAGTTAACGACACCCCCAGTTGCGATCGCATATCGCAGTGCGATCTGCAAGTTCGCACAGAATTGGATCGCACTAGTGTGAACCACTGTGCGATCCGATTCTGATGCGGCTCAAAAAAAGCCTCATGTGCGAGTTTGCTGCGGATGCGCTGCAAATTCAGCCATACAAAGTGTATGGCTGAACTCGCATCCGCACATGAGATCACATGTAATGAAGGAGCAGTGCGCTCCGAATTACATGCAATCTCGCAAACCGCACAAGTGCACTTAACATGCAAATTTTTTCTTGTATAGTGTGATGGTTGTTATTGTTTATAATAGTTGTTATTGTTTTATAATACTTGTTCAATTCTTGATTACCTGTTTATGTATCTTTATTACATATTGTGTTCCATCATACTGAGGTATGGCTATTTCAGCAGTTTTTATAAAAAAAAAAAAAAAAATTTTGTGCATATTTTTCTACTGCATACTCAAACAAAATAAATCCTATTTTAAAATTGACCTGGATGTCTAGGACTCAATGACCCCCCGCTCACAAAAGGATAAGGCCCCTTTCACATGGGGAGGACACTCTGTCAGGAGTTTGCCTGCTCCAGCTGGGAATATGCCCACTGATCCCTACTGAGCAAGCGAAAGGCTGATCCATATCCACTCCGCTCTGGCAGAGCGGGACAGCCTGCTCTCCTCTGTGGGCGGTCAGATGGAAATGGACAGCCATACTTTTTTACATCCGACGGCCATCCGATCTGCTAAACTAGAGTTTCATGGAACTCCTAGTTTTCCTCCAGAGGGTACTGGGGATTCTTTGAGCAATGAGCAATTTCTGCATCTTCGATAAGTTCCCACTAACACCATTGATCTTTTTGGCTATCTGTAAGGGAGAAATTCTTCCCAATGACCACAAGTGGTAAGGAGCAATCTTCCCACTGACCATCTCACTAATGTATCATGAGTTGTAGATATAGTCATTTTTGGCAGAGGTTCCCGATACTGGAAAGGTATTTCAAGGGTTCCTTTGTGTTGAAAAGGTTGAGAAAGGCTGCACTTGATGGATGGGGGAACGGATCCCCATCCATCTATCTTTAGTGGACAGGATCGGATCGGATGTTGGCTGGTGTCAACGAACACATGTCCGTTGACACCTGCTGCTTCATAGATGGCAATGAATGGTTCGATTAGGTCCGCCTAGAAAAAACTGACAGGCCGATTGGTCTGCCCGTATGAAAGGGTGCCCGTTTAGGAGATATTTACACTACTTATAGGTAAGTCTTCTTATAGGCTTACCTATAGGTAAAAGTAATGTATGGAAGTTTACTTTCTCTTTTAAAACGTATTTTTATCTTTTTAATTTTCAGGACTCCGCCACCTCCAGCTCTACCTGTGGGTCCAAGCCATAAATCTGCCAACAACTATTATTGTTTACGTGATGGACGCAGAGAAGCTATGCCTCCTTCAATTATTATGTCTTCCCAAAAGGTTCTCGCTGCTGGAGGAACCTCTGTCAGGTAAGTGATTAACCTATTCTACAGGTTTGGTTGGGTCCCCTGCCTCGAGTACTCCCATAGCAAGCTGCTTGCTATGGGGGCACTTGTGAGTATTTGCTCCCGAGCTGGCTCTGTGTGTCCATAAAACACACAAAGCATGGCTTGGACCGAACCCCTCAACAGCTCCTGCTGCTGTGTCTGAGCCAATGAGAAGAGAGAGAGCCTAGAGAGCTTCTGCTCTCGCTCATGCACATCGCTGGATTGTAATCAGGCTATAAGGAGGTGGGGGGGGGGGGCAGCATACTGAAGGTAAAAAACTTCCAGCCTTTAGAACTACTTGAAATATTCATTGGGTAGGTTCTTAAAACATATTTTAAATGTGTTTTGAAAAATGATTGCTCTTTTTGTTCCTGACCACTTCTGTGAGTATTAATATGATAAATGTTTAGCAGGTTAAACAATGTAAAATAAAATATCATTATACGAAAATATTTTATTCTTGATAATTGATTTGATAATTAGGTTATGAGTGGTCCCCAAAACCGGCTACTGGTATGGGAATGGATAGTGTATGCAAGACCTTAACCACTTTTAAGACCTGGCCTATTTTTGACACTTGGTGTTTACAAGCTAAAATCTGGTTATATTTTTTTTTTTTTTTGCTAGAAAACTACTTAGAACCCCCAAACATTATTTATATATATATATATATATATATATATATATATATGTATCTATATAATTATTTTTTTTTAGCAGACACCCTAGAGAATAAAATGGAGATCGTTGCAATGTTCTATATCACACCGTATTTGCGCAGTGTTCTTCCAAACGTATTTTTTTTTTAAAAATAAGAAAACAGTAAAGTTAGCCCAATTTTTTCCCATAATATGAAAAATAATGTTACGCAGAGTAAATAGATACCCAACATGTCATGCTTCAAAATTGTGCACACCCGCGGAATGGCAACAAACTTTGGTACTTAAAATTCCCCATAGGCGAAATTTTTAAAATTTCTACAGGTTACCAGCTTATAGTTACAGAGGAGGTCTGGGGCTCAAATTATTGCTCTCGTTCTAATGATGCCTCACATGTGTGGTTTGAACACCGTTTACATATGTACAAGCAAATGTACTGTCGATGCAGCACCTATTCCCTGCGCTCTGAGTGGTGCAATCCTCTTATCCAACCTGACTGTAGGCTTGTAGATGAGATCCGCCGCTGGGACCACCCTTACCAGAAAGCCGATCGCCCGCCGTTTTTTTTAAAAATACCGGGGTTAAGGCAGCTATTTGCTGCCATAACCCAGGTATTTAGCTTCAAAGGACCAACGCAAAACTGCGGCGGGCGGTCGGTAAGTGGTTAAATCAGTGCTTAAAAGGGACATGTTTTGAGTCCGTTGATGCTGTAAAGAAGAAAACTGCGGATGTGTTGAAACAGCTGACAGAAATTTGATTTTCTCCATGCCTTCGACCAGTGGAAAACAAGACTGCAGCAATGTATTAGTGCAAATGGGGAATATATTGAAGGGGACAAGCATTAAGTTTGTAATACATATAAAGGTGAGTTATTTAATTAGTCTCGTTATTTAAAAAACACCTCGTACATCACAGGTGATATAATTTGCTGCTCTGTGATTGCAGTATTCTAGTCTTCATCTCCCCAAGGTAATACTTAAAATCTGGCCTGTTAGTGTGGGTCCTGAGGACATGAATTGAAAACCACTGCTCTAAGGGCTTCCTCATGTTTGGGATATCTGGATGATGTTTTCCCGAAGCAACAGTCGAGTCCTCCAATTAACAGTGTAGACCCTCCAGAAATTTGAGTGGATCCAGACCTCTAGGAGTCAGTGCACTGCTGAGAAAGAATGGTCATGCATTGATTATGTGACTGAGCTCCAGAATGTTTACTCACCCATACATACAAACAACATGTCCCAAGCTGGCGACTACTCCTCTCTGATGTTTCACCCTTACAGGCAAACATGCAGATAGGGAAGTTCTGAAAGAGGAGTGCTTAAGTACCATATTCAATTCAATTGTAAGGTAAAACCAGTCTACTAAAGGCAATATCTAAACACAAATACAGGAACACCTAGTTGGCACGTATTTATATAGTGCTTGACATTTTTCTTCTATACAGTACTATAGAGTACACCCCTTTTTTAAAAAGATTTTATTCAAAAGCTCAATGAACACCAGAACAGTTTCCAAAATTTGACAAAACTGAGTATTTTTTAGAACATTTGTTTATCTCCATTACATGAAAGTAAGGTTAATATAAGTTGGATTACAAAATCTTAAATTTTACTCAAATTAGTTGATGCAAAAATGAATACACCCCACAACAAAAACGACCACATCTAGTATTTTTTTTTTTTTACTTTTTATTTAGAAGTATGCCAAAGAAAGCAAAGAACACAGGGATCACAAATCATACAATGCAATAGCCTTCGGAAAACCTGGGGCAGTAAGACAGAGCAATCCATAAAAGCGAAAGAATCAGATATTCTATTTAAACAGGTATCGCTTTTACAGTTATCTAACAATTTTGACGGAATGCCATCACATGAAATTAAACCGCATTGTAATCCCAAAAAACGTCTTAAAGTGGAGTTCCACCAATTTTAGTAACTTTAGATCAGGGATCCTCAAACTACGGCCCTCCAACTGTTGTGGAACTACACATCCCATGAGGCATTGTAAAATTCTGAGATGCCCAGACATGACAAGGCATGATGGGAGCTGTAGTTCTTGGAACAACTGGAGGGCCATAGTTTAAAGACCCCTGTTTTAGATGTATTCCCCTTTTAAAACTACTTTTACCAATAGAAGCTTTTTTTTTTTTTTTTTTGCTAGGAAATACCTTATTCTTCTTTATTCATCCTCTCCTCCCTTCCGGGTCCTGCCGCCGATCGGCAATTACGCAATTCGGCGATTCTCAGGGGGCGCTGGGATGTATCTCATGGGATGAAATCTCGCATTATTACACAGGTGTCCTGAGCTGTACTGTATGTTTTGGATTGAGGCCATGCTCTGCCCCGCCTCCGCCCCGCCTCCTCTCAGTTAGCGAGGACTGAAAGCATTATATCCTCACTGAGCTCACTGAGAGGAGGCGGAGGCGGGGAAGAGCACGGCCTCAATCAAATACATACAGTACAGCTCAGGACTCCTGTGTAATAATGCGAGAGATACATCCCAGCACCCCCTGCGAATCGCCAAATGACGTGATCGGCGGCCGGACCCGAAAGTGAGGAGAGGATGAATAAAGAAGAAAAGGTATTTCCTAGCAAAAAAAAAGTTTCCATTGGTAAAAGTAGTTTTAAAGGTGATTACATACATCTATGGAACTCCACTTTAAGGAGAGATAAAGAGCATGAAACTACTGATAAGAGGTAACCAGGGTGTGAGGGTGTGCCCCGCCAGAATCTATCTTTTGGCCCGGCTAAGACGACCCCCCCCCGCCGCCACCCATCACACTGCACATTGAGTGAATAGATTAACCCTCCTGTTTGACACAATAAGCATACCCACGTGGAAATTTTTCTTTTTTATGGAAAAACGTCTAGTATTTTGTATGACCTTCCATTATTTGTAAGGACAGCACCAAGTTGTCTTGGTATGGGATTAACAATTTGTCAAAAAAAAAAAAAAAAGTTGTCGACATATCTTCTATCTTTTTCAATTCTTCTAGAAAGACCTCTTTTAGAGCCTGGATTCTGGATGGAGAGTGATGCTTAACTTGTCTCTTCAGAATTCCCCATAGATGTTCGATTGGGTTCAGATCAGGAGACCTACTTTCCCACTGAACCACTTTGAACCTGTTCTTCTTCAGAAATGCAACAGTGGCCTTTGATGTGGTTTTGGAGTGATGTTAGCATCTTCTTTTTCAATATAGAGTAGTACATCTGTGAATTCATGATACCATCAATGAAATGCAGCTCCCCAACACCAGCAGCACTCATGCAGTCCCACAGAAGGACATTGCCACCACCATGTTTCACTATATGCACCATGCATTTTTTTTGTACTCCTTCACCATGGTGACACCATAGAGCTTTGAAGCCATCAGTTCCAAAAACATTTATCTTGTTCTCATCACTCCAGAGTACAGAATCTCGGTAGTTGGTCTTCTTTTTCAACATGGACCCTGGCAAATTCTAGGCAGGCTTTTTTCTACATTTGCTTTCGGAGAGGCTTCTTTCGTGGACGACATCCATGCATGCCATTCCTCTGGCAGTGTACACCGTATATATTCACGGGAAACAATCACCCTAGTTTGGCCTTCTACTTCTTTAGTTAACTGCAGTGAATTTGCATGATGATTTTCTTTTACCCTTCTCATTAGAAGACCCTCCTGTTGCGGTGTTAACTTCAGTGGATGGCCTGGACGTCTGTGAGATGGTTGCAGTTCCATCTTAACAAATTTTTTGTATCACTTTTGCTACAGTATTCTGACTGATAAGTAAAGCTTTGCTGATCTTCTTGTAGCCTTCACCTTTCTTGTGTAAAGATATTTTCTCTTACATCCTCCGACAGTCGCCGCCCACTCATACAGTCTTCACTTATGGGGTATTGACTTCATCTCCACAGGAGTTTCTAGGCATAAGACTTGTAAAAGAACAATTATTCTACATAGTCACACCCATGGGGACTGTCCTTCTAGTCCAATACCCCCCTGCAATAGCCATCCCAATTCAGTTTGTCTTCTGCCTAGCTTCAGGAGTTGATAGGCTTCCCTGTGCTGAGGCTACAGTCTCAGCATTTTCTCTTTTTTCTTTTATGATTTATTTTCAAAAGATATATCATTTTTTCTTTACATTGCTAGCTGTTTATTTTATCAGCACTAGTTAGTGGATCTTCGGATGAAGACGGCGTCTGCGGAGCCGGGAATCGGACTGACCGTCCTTGTTCTCCAGGACAGAGGGTCAGATGGAATCCCAGCCCGCCATCGAGCATTTCGCAGGCTATGTGTTCACCCTGGCCTCACAAACGACCCATCCCTGTCCATCAGGGATGCAGCCGTGTGAGGTGGCTACCTCACTGGACGACACAGCATAGGTTCGTCCGTGCACTAATAGTGTCCTGCGTTTTTGGCTGGCGGCACTCCCCTGCCATCTGAAGGTGGGCGGTTTCCCGCTTGATATGAGGCACCCCACGCCATCGGGTACAGGTAGGTACATTCTATGTGGGGCCTCTGTCTGGGGTCGGCAGTCCTGTGTGTCTGTGGTGTCCCCTGTGTCTGTGCGTTTTGGGCTCCCTGGTCCCGGTCCCTGCGGGGGTTTTTATTCTCTCACAGCAGCGCTGTGTGGGGTTTTTGGGGGTCCCTCTCCTAATGTCACTTTAGGGTGCTTGGGGATGCAGACACATGCGGCGACCGCTGCGGGGTTAAAAACCGCCGGTCCGCCATTTTAAGTGTGGGCAGCATGTCTGGCTTCACTGTGGGCGCTCATACAGCATGCTATGTAGTGTGTTTTCGCGCCTTACGGCGCCATCTTGTGTGTGGCAAACGATCGTTCCGAGCACATGTCGGTGGCCATCTTGCCGAAGCCTCCCATTAGTTTACATGGGCATCCATTTTCCCTTGGCCTGCAGCCTAGTTCAGTCTCCGGCGGTGACATCACTTCCTCCTTTCTCACAGAGCCGACCAAAGAAGCTGGTAACACACTGTGGGGTGTCTGTCCTGCTATTCCTTTCTTATCCTGCCTTGTGCACTCTTCCTGGTCAGTTTTGTCCCTGCGGGGGTCTGTGTGTCACTGTCTCGATAGCGGTGTGCTGTGGGGGTCCGCAGCGCTCATAAAGGGCCAGTTCCAAAAAAAAAAAAAAACCTTTTTATTTCTGCAATGGAATCCCAGGACAGCAAATTTTCCTCCAGCTTTGGTGGGGGATTCGGGGTCCTCCTGAATCCTCTAAGTCACTAATTTGGCTGCTGTTGTGGCAACTTTGGTGTCAAAAATGGATGTGCTGATGTCTGAACGTGCTGCTAGGAAAAGGCCTAGAATCTCCTTTTCTTCTGATTCGGAGTGTGATATGGTTGCTGTAGGTAGCATGGCCCTTTTGGGGTCTCGCTCTTCTCAGGACCGCAAGAGTCTGAGGGGAGGCGGAGGTGGCAGGGGTGGATGACATGGTTGAAATGTTGGTCGGCTGACCAGAAATCAAGGAAGACGTGGCTGATATCCCCTATGCGGAGTCTCGCCTTTTTGGGGAATCCCTGGAAGAATTGGTTAAAGGAGTCACTGGGGGTAAGAGCACTTTACTGCCCCAGAACCCTATGGGTAAGTTTTCCCGCGGTAAGCGGGCCCCCTCCTTTAAACCTACTCAGGGGTCCTTTTGTGCCTTCAAGGCACAGAACAAGGGGAAACCCTTCAAGGGCCAAGGTGGCCAGAAGAAGCCCTGGTTTGGCAAACAAAAATCCGGCCAGGCTGGGTCGGCGGCTCAGTCCGCCTTGGCCTGAAGGAGAGCCCTCACCCGTTTCAGGGGTGGGGGGACATTTGCGCAGTTTCCTCCAACCTTGGCTGCTCCGAATCGCGGACATGTGGGTTCAGCAAATCATTCGGTCAGGGTACAAGATCGAATTTCTTTCACGGCCGGCGAACAGATTCTTACCCTCAAATCTTCATTTGACCCCAGGGCGGTTGCAGGACCTGCATCAGGCGGTGCAGGATCTCCTCGCCCAGGGGGTGATCATCCCGGTGCCTCATCGGGACAGGTTTCAGGGTTTTTATTCAAATCTGTTCACTGTGCCCAGAAAGGAGGGCAAAGTGCGTCCGATTCTGAACTTGAAAGCGCTGAACCGCTTTGTGCGCGTTCGAAAATTCCGTATGGAATCACTCCGCTCGGTGGTGTCCTCCCTGAATCCGGGGGAGTTCCTGGCCTCTATAGACCTGAAGGATGCATATCTGCACATCTCCATTTTCGAGGGTCATCGGAGGTATCTCCGATTCGCCATCGCGGAGGATCATTACCAGTTTGTGGCGTTACCTTTCAGTCTCGCTTCGGCTCCATGGGTCTTTACCAAAGTGTTGGCGCCTGTTCTGGGCCTGTTGTGGGCACAGGGCATTGCGGTCTTGGGTTATCTGGACGATCTCCTGTTAAGGTCGAGTGCCAGTCAGAGCCTGTTGCGCGATCTGTCCACTACGGTCCAGACGCTCCAGGAGTTCGGGTGGACCATCAACATTCAGAAGTCGACCTTGTCGCCTTCGGTTCGTCTCCAGTATCTGGGAATGGTTCTGGATTCTGCTCAAGCGAAGGTGTTCTTGCCGGAGGACAAGCTCCGGACCCTACAGAACGAGGTCAGGTCCCTCAGGGACAACGAATCTTCGTCACTCAGGACCTGTATGCGGTCCCTAGGGTTGATGGTGTCGGCCTTCGAGGCGATGCCGTTTGCACAGTTTCACACGCGATCTCTACAAGCAGAGATCCTGGCCAGGTGGGACAGACTGCCTCAGTCCTTGGACCTGAGAGTGTCTGAGTCGCCAGACCAGAATGGACCTCCTGTGGTGGCTTCAGTCTCTGGCGGTGACGGCCGGAAAATCTTTCCGGCCGATTCTGTGGACGGTGATAACCACGGATGCCAGCCTGTCGGGCTGGGGTGGCGTTCTGGGCAACCTGTCTGCCCAGGGCACTTGGTCGGAGGAGGAATCCTCCCTCCCAATCAACATTTTGGAATTGAGAGCGATCAGGCTGTGCCTGCTCCATTGGTCGGATTGTCTTCAGGGCCATCCTGTACAGGTGCAGACGGACAATGCCACTGCAGTGGCTTACATCAATCACCAAGGGGGCACCAGGAAGTGACCAGTATTCTGTCTTGGGCCGAGACTCTTGTCCCGGCGATATCGGCAGTTCACATTCCGGGTGTGGAGAATTGGCAGGCCGACTATCTGAGCCGCCAGACCCTGGACCAGGGGGAATGGTCCCTACACTCGGAGGTGTTTCAGATGCTGTGTGCGAAGTGGAGATCCCCGGATGTGATCTGTTCGCGTCTTGGCTAAACCACAAGGTGGAAAGGTTCGTGGCAAGAACGTGCGATCCTCTGGCAGACGCCTCGGATGCGCTGGTGGTGCCTTGGCGTCCAGTATCGACTGATCTTTGCCTTTCCTCCGATTCAATTGTTGTCCAGGTTCCTTCGCAGGTTGGCCTTGGAACAATCACTGGTGATTCTGGTGGCGCCGGACTGGCCTCGCCGGTCCTGGTACGCGGACATCGTTCACCTGGCCGTAGAGCCTCCGTGGCGGCTGCCAATGTGAGAAGATCTGCTGTCCCAGGGACCGATCTTCCATCCTGCTTTACAGTCGCTGGCTTTAACGGCCTGGCTGTTGAAAGCCAGGTCCTGAGAGACAGGGGTCTCTCCTCAGAGGTCATTCCTACTTTGATCAAGGCTAGAAAAGTCTCTTCTGGTAAAATTTATTACCGTACATGGAAAGTTTATTTTGCCTGGTGTGAGTCCAGGGGTTTCTCTCCTCGTTCCTATTCGGTGGCGAGGGTGTTGGCTTTCCTTCAGACTGGTGTGGACCAGCGTCTTGCGTTGGCCACGATTAAGGGCCAGGTCTCTGCACTGGCTATTCTTTTCCAGCGCCCTGTGGCGTCTAACTCCTTGATTCGCACCTTTATTCAAGGTGTGCGTCACTTGGCTCCTCCTAGAAGGGAGCCCTTACCTCCATGGGACTTGTACTTGGTTCTGTCCCTGTTGCAGCGTTCCCCTTTTGAAAACATCAGGGAAATTTAGTTACCTATGCTTTCTAAGAAGGTTGCGTTCCTGATAGCGGTCACTCCTGCTCGCAGAGTGTCAGAGTTAGCGGCGTTGTCTTGCCATTCCTCTTACCTGGTGGTTCATAGGGATAAGGTGGTCTTGCGACCTAATCCGTCCTTTTTGCCAAAGGTGATTTCGGAAATTCCAGCCGGAATGAGGACATTGTTTTGCCTTCGCTTTGTGCGAACCCTAAGCATCCAAAGGAGGTTGCCTTGCATTCCTTGAATGTTGTCCGGGCGATCAGGGTTTACCTGTCGTCGACTGAATCCTTTCGAAAATCTGATTCTCTTTGTCCTTCCTGAGGGACCTAGGAAGAGTATGGCTGCCTCTGCAGCAACCATTGCCAAATAGATCAGACAGACCATTGTGCAGGCTTATTCGTTGCGGAAATGGGTTCCTCCCTTCCCTGTCAAGGCGCACTCTACCAGATCGGTGAGTACGTCCTGGGCCTATCGGCATCAAGCTTCTGTGGCCCTAGTGTACAAGGCTGCGACTTGGTAGTCTGTGCACACTTTCTCAAAGTTCTGCAAAATTGATGTTCTGGCATCAGCTGATGCTATGGCATTGATGTTATAGCATCCTTTGGCCGCAAAGTTCTCTTTGCGGCAGTTCCATAGGGAACCCTGTTTTTTTTACAGGTCCCTAGCTGTTAGGGTTGTTTTTCCCCTTGGTTATTTATTTTCCTGGGTTGTTGCTCATGTTGAGCCATTTTTTTGTTACCCAAAAGGTTACCTTCTTGTACCTGTAAGGTTCCTTTTATAATTCACTGTCTGCTGGACACCTGTTTAAAATTAGGGATGCACCGAAATTAAATTCTTGGCCGAAGCCGAACCCGAATAATAATGAAATGCTTGGCCGAAGGCCGAATACCGAACGCGGTGTTTCGCATTTTTTCCATTTATTTTGCCAATTTTTAGGGGGCATGCTGATGGGCACATTTTATGTTAGGGGGCACTCTGATGGGCAAAACAAAACATTTAAATCAGCGTTGCTCTTTAACATAAAATATGCCCATTAGCGTGCCCCTTAACATAAAATATACCCATCAGAGTGCCCCTTAACATAAAATATGCTCATCAGCATGTCCCTTAGCCTAAAATAAGGGGCACGCTGATGGCCACATTTTATGTCAAGGGAGCACTCTGTTGGGCACATTTTTTTTCTTTTTTTTTTAAGGGGCACTTTATAGGGCACTCTAATGAGCATGGCAAGTGGCAACATATGGCAAAATATGCCAGTCTGCACACTAATGCTTGTGCAGCTACCGTATTCTCCCCCAAATGTGCTCCACATACCTGAACTGCAGCCAGGTCGGAGCCAAAAGCCGCGAACAGGGGGGCGGGGCGTGCACATAGTGTCACGCCCGCTGGACCTAGTGTGAAGGAGCCGCAGTCAGGAGCAGGGGGCGGGACGCGCGCGTGACGTCACACCCCCTACTCGCGGCCGGACAGGACACCGGCGGCGTGTGAGCAGGGAGCCGCAATGAGGAAGGGGACTGAAGGACTCCTAGGTAGCGGGATCACGGTCCGTGCGGAAGCATCGCGCGGGCCGCCATTTAGTGACCGCCGCTGACATCGTTCGGCACAAATTTATTCGGCCTTTTTACTTATTCGGCCGAACACCGAAAGTGCTATTTTTTCTATTTTCGAACATTCGGTGCATCCCTATTTAAAATTCTTGTTAATTAGGATTTTGTGGTCTAAAATTTAGCTTTACTCCTAAGAATTTCATTGGTGTATTAATTTTTGCAACATGGTCTTGTGAATTTGTTGGTAAAAATACTTTGTGCGTGTGTGCAAATTAACAAATCTTGGTTGCATTTAATGGCCCACTGGCCTGCTTTTGTGGAGTATTTTTGTAGTATACTGTCACATAAAAAAAAAATATTGATTCTGAAAGTAAAGGTTTTCTGACAAATCTGTTGGTGTACTCATTTATGCTGAGCACTGTATATCTCACTGTTAAATCAAGATCCATCTAAAAATTGTAAAGACCGCTAATCACAATTATAATTATACTACACCTACAATGTTTATTTGCATTGTAGGAATAAGCCTGTAACAAGGCTTATTCCAAACCAACTTTTATTAGACATTTACCATACTAATAAAAAATCCACAAATGAAGCTAAAATGTATAAATGTGGTCTCTACAAGAAATGTAGAAACATGAAACAAAAGGTGACGGCAACTTCAAAACAGTGCGACACATCCAACACCTAATTCATTCCCTTTGGGATGCAGTGATCCAGCTTAAAAATCCAGAACACCTCTGGCTTACTTAGCAAAAAAAGAACTCCACCTTTTTTTTTAAATTTTAACAGTGAAAGTGTCTATGCTAGAACTGTTGTTGTTCCACTAAGTGTCTTGCTACAATTGATGTTTCTTTATTGCCATATGTTGGAGGGGGTCTTCATTGCACAGCCATTTTGTTGTCTTACTGACATATTGTTTCTTGCATGGTAAGCATGAGGTCACATATATCGGATCTTCTACCCAAGCGTGTATTGCTGTAGTACCGAGATAGGCCACATAAATATACCCACTGTATGAAGCCAGGTCTCGTTTAAAAAAAAAAAAAAAATGGAGACAAAATATGTCCTATAATTGGTGCCCTTCCTTCTACTACATGCATCCCTTGAGCAGACTTTTCGCTTGGCCTATATCCATACAGAATGGGCAAGTGTCTGCATACGAGTTGTTTGATAACGTTAAAGTGGTTCTAAATTCAGAAGGTTTTTTTTATCTTAAAGTCTTCTGTGTGCAGCAGCCCCCCTAATACATACTGAGCCTATCTCCATACAGCTATGTTGCAGGATTGTTTCGGCTGCCCGGGACTCTCCCTCCTCATTGGCTGAGACAGCAGCATGGTGCTATTGGCTCCCACTGCTGTCAATTAAAGTCTGAGAACCAATGAGGACAGAGAGGGGGCAGGACCGGGTAGCGGCTCTGTGTCTGAATGGCTTGGCTCAGGTGCCCCAATAGCAAGCTGTTTGCTGTGGGGGCACTCGACAGAAGGGAGGGGCTAGGGACACTGAAGAGTGACCCAAGAAGAGGAGAATCTGGGCTGCTCTGTGCAAAACCATTACACAGAGCAGGTAACTAACATGTTTGTTATTTTTAACAAAAAGAAACAAGAGACTTTAGTATTACTTTAATTGTTTAGTACTAATAAGAGTTCGTTTCCTCAATTGATCTTCTCAAATTGTGTTTCTAGCTCCTAAATAGGCCCTCTGGATGGTGTAACAATTTTAACTATTAACCTCTAAATTACTGCCACAACTTTCCTATCAATCCTTTAATGTGGAGCAATTGTGCCCTAATAAACTCGTCTTTAGTTATTGCCTATTTGATGTGTATAGGGTGACTGCCAGCCTGTAGGAGAATGTTCCTGGCGGTGGCTTTTACCTGGGTATTACCATTTCTTCCAGAGCTATACAAGATCAGCTCCAAATAGTCAATGTGTATCCTGTTCATTACCTGTAAATTTTAATTCTAATGATTGTCATTCAGATATTTTAGTAAATTTGCTTATGTGGGATATCCTGGTGTACAATAAAGATCTGATTGTTAAAACATATATATTTTTTTCTGGTATTAAAAGGTTAATATCTTAAAAGATGTCGCACCTCCTACCCACCCATGTACCATGTATAGTTTGGCATATAAGGGTGCAAGCTTTGCTCCCATGGAGGCACCTCATCTTTTGGAGATAGAAGCCTCTATGAAATAAATAACTATAAGTGAACTGGTTAATTTTTTTTTAAATTGCACAAATGTTCAGTGTAACAATCCAGATAAATGTCTCGTCAGGCCTGAAAGAACTCTGTACTGACTTATTTTGGAAGTTACAAAGACTGCTCTGTTGACCAAAAACCAAGTTCAACTCCGTTCAGAGAAAAAAATTAATTTTCTAAGATCACATTTTACCCAACCAAGAGTTCTTGGTGCCCTCCCCCGGGGTGACTCTATGCACCCATTTGCATTTTGATTTTTTATTTATCCTAGTAAACATGAGTAATTTTTCTGGGAAAATAGCATTCAAAAAAACACCATAAAGGAATCTACTGTAGACCCCCTGGATCCATCAGGGGTCGTCTCCAGTGGAACCCATAATGATAATTTGGGAAATGCTTATAATGGCTTCTTGTTTTTTTACAATTTTATGTGTGTTTGCAGGATTTATATAATTTATTACACATACTTATATTTATTTTAATTTGGAAAGTTTGAGAAAAAGAGTTTGCTAGTCACTCAAAATAAAAGAAGTCCTTGTATTGGAGATGTCTAAAAAACACAGATCCAATTTCTACCCCATATAATTTTGTGGTGATAAGATGGATCTTTTTTAAAAGTATGTGCAACAGGACTAGATATCAGTGGCAGAAAGGGACCCTTCAAAATGAGATATATAATATGAGTAAACAAGAAGTAGAGGTTTTAAGCTCCCTAAAAAGAAACCCTACCAGGAGGGTTTTTGGGGATTTTGAATACGGAAGGTTTCAAACCTTGAGACTAGTGGATAAGGATAGATGTGTGAAATTTAGTGGTGACCCTACAGCTGGCTTCAGAAGCATCTGGCTTTTATGATTAATGAGGTAATGACAGTTGCAGGCTACATTTTTTTTTTTTTTTCTCTCTAGTTATCCACATTATCTACTCTCCCTAGGGCTCAAAATGGGGGAAGTTCCTGTACTGGCAGAATGTCACTAGTATTGGCTTGTTACGTGAGCCCTTGGTGGGATTGGTGGTTAGTTTATGTTACTAATTTGCCCACTGACCTGCGGGATACAAAACATGTCAGAAATTGGTTAACAAAACCTAGGCTATTAGGTTTGAAGATAATAACCCTTTTAGAAATCAAGTCAAGCATTTTTCTTCTTGTTATATTGACAAACTGCTCTACATTGTAATCCAGGACCTCCCCGCAAGCAATTTTCCAAAATATGTAAATGACAATAAGTAGTAGTACAGTCTTACATTAAGAGGTAATGAAGACTACAGGTACGTCATTTCGCGCAATGGAGCCGACCTGCCGCAGTACATGTACGTTAGGTGGTCGGCAAGTGATTAACATGTTCAGCCAATCGGCACACCAGGGTAAAAGTGTAGAGATTCCTCTGCTGATGTAATTGCATACATCAGAGAGGAAAACTAACCCATTCCACTGGAGGCCCTATGCTTGGGAAAGTAAGAGCGAAAACCACATAACCACACAAAAGCTGTGCTAGAAAATATATTTTGGGATATTATAACAAAAAAAAAAAAAACAGTACCATTATTATCGCCCTAAAAGAGAACATATAATGGCAGTTTAAAGCTGAGACTTTACAACCACTTTAAGGATGTCCCTGTCTTCAGGGACCCTGTGGACAAAAGTTTAGAAGCCCTCCTTAAGGCTTTGTTCTTCTTGGCAGGTTGGTTTGTCAGACCTTTAGAAGGCTGGTCCAAAAAACATGGCTAAGGATCCCAGATCCATTTTGATGGTTCATCTGTCCTCAATTATCTGAAGCTGTTGCCTTTCGCTCTGCACTACTGCATAGATGGATTCGCGGATACACTCTTCCAAATATCCAAAGTGAGACTCCCCAGCAGAACTTATGTAGAGGATCCTTTTTATTTTATTTTCTCTAACTGCAGCTAAACTGACTGCACCTCATGCGCAGTGTGAATTGTAAAATCATTAAATGCATATACAGTGCATTGCGAAAGTATTCGGCCCCCTTAAACTTTGACCTTTTGCCACATTTCAGGCTTCAAACATAAAGATATAAAACTGTAATTTCTCTGTCGCTCATTGACAGACGCAGTCCTCTTGATTAATATCAAATTGGGTCATACTGCCCTCTACAGGAGTAGGACACTAGGCAGAAGGAAAACGTTCTGGCCACACCTTAGGGGCAGTCCCAGAGGGTATATCCTCTCTCTCCCTGCTACAGGATGTCAGTTTTTTTTCTGTCTAGTCAGGAGTAAGGACCTAAGTTCCTTGCTGGGATCTTTGGTCCTGGCAAGATTTTTTTAGAAAATTTTTTTTAGGCAGCTTTTTTCTCCAGTTGTTCCTGTGAGATCTTCAAGCAAGTATGCTGAAACTGGGCGACGGGCTGGATGTTGAGATCCAGTGTTCACCCCAGTCAGCCTACGAGCACGTGCAGGCCCTAGCTCCGCGCTGGGTCGGCTGCGACATAGTCCCACTGGACGGGGACTGACCCTGCGAGTTAAAACTCTCGCCGGGACGCCGACGACCAGTTGGAAACTGAGTCACGGCGTCCGTATTGGTCGACAGCCCCCCCACCTCGGTGGAGAGGGGTTCTGTCAGGAGTTGGCGCCCGCCTGTTCCGGTATGGTGAGTAAAATGTTCCCCCTCTCCCCCTGACGGGTTTGTGGGTGGACGCAGGCCCCTTCCTGGGATGATCGGACCCTCATGATCCTGGATCCCCCCCTCTATCCTATAACAGGTGGCACAGATCCCCCTCTTGAGGGTGATTTAGTGAATAAGAACCAGAAGGCTTGGTTTGGGAGCTGACTATCGGAAGTCACTGTATGAGGGGCACTGTAAAGGGACCATGACTGAAGTCAGTGGCTGGCATTACTGTTAGGATGGCCATGTAAGAAGGTGATAGCATCCTACCTTATACATAAGGTTGCAATACAGGCTGATGCCTGTGCCTGGACTACCGCCATCCGCAGGCCGCCATCCTCCCGCAGGCCGCACAGGCCGATAAACTACCTTCAGCAGGCCGCTGCCATCTTTCCACAGGGGCCACCATCTTGGCGTAGCCTCGTGTCTCCAGCATGGGGGCGGCCATTTTGGAAGTGACCAGCTACCTCGAGGAGTAGCATGGGAGGCGCTGGAAGGTGTGTAAAGGGGCAGAGCCGCCTCCTTTACCCGGGAAAAGGATCCAAAAGACTTCCTGTCTGTAAGAGACAGCGCTGAGAGCAGGTTGATAGAAACTTCTGTGCATCAGGTGGTGAGTCTCTCTCTCTCTGTCTCTGTCTCTGTCTCTGTCTCTGTCTCTGTCTCTCTCTCTGTCTCTCTCTCTGTCTCTCTCTGTCTTTCTCTCTGTCTCTCTCTGTCTCTCTCTCTCTTTTTCTCTCTCTCTTTTTCTCTTTTTCTCTCTCTCTCTCTTTTTCTCTCTTTTTCTCTCTCCCTCTTCTGGGGCTGCTGTCTCGGGTACGGTCTCCTCAGACAGTGAGGAGGACGTTTCTGCCTCCGTCATAGCGCAAGAAGAAGCGTTGGTGGACACACTTGTCATGTCTGTCCGGGAAACCTTAAGTCTTGAGGTTACACCGGCAGAGGTAGCTGACACTGAAATTCCCTTTGGGACTAGCAAGCCTACCAAAATGGCGAAGGTTTTTCCCTTGCCCAAATGTTTTGGTAATCTAATTAAAGAAGAATGGGATCGTCCGAAACGAACCCCTGCTATTTCCAAACGCATTGCTAGGCGCTATCCGTTTGAGGAATCCCTCCTTAAAAAATGGACGGTACCACCAGTGGTGGACTCACCGATTTCCAGACTAAATAAAGCCTCTGTTATCCCGTTGGAGGACGCTCCGTCCTTTAGGGATCCGGTGGATCGAACAGTGGAAGCGGAATCCCGCTCCATTTTTTCCCTGATAGGGTCAACAGTTAGGCCAGTGGTTGCCATTGGTTTAGTTTCACAAACATTGACAGAATGGACCAAATTGTTACGCCGTGACATAAAGGGGAGAAGTATCCCCCTGGCAGTATCAGATTTGCTAGAGCAGATTATACAAGGGCTACAGTTCATCTGTGACGCCGCCTTGGACGCCACTCCCTTGTTAGGGCGTGCATCTGTTTCAGCAGTGGTCCTCAGACGTGTGTTTTGGTTAAAGTGCTGGTCGGCGGATCAGGGTTCCAAAAAAGCTTTGGCTAATCTTCCTTTTCAGGGGGATCGCCTGTTTGGGGCCACCTTGGATGAGATTATAAAGGATCTCACTGGGGGCAAGAGCACTTTTTTGCCACAGACTGCTAAGGGTAAAGGACCTCGTAACAGACGAGGACCTTCCTTTTCCGCTCATAAAAAGTTTGTTCGTTCCGCTGGGGCGGGCGATAAGGCAAAGCCCCTTCAGGGGGTTTCAAAGGGCGCTGGTCGGGTAAACAAAAAACAAAAATCCGGCTCAGCCAAACCTGAAGATAAGACCAATACAGCCTGAAGGTGCGCCCCCACCCATCTCTGGGGTGGGGGGACGTCTTCACCGGTTTCCGGGTCCATGGCTTTCCAGAATCGCGGACAAAGGGGTTCGCGAGGTCATACGGTCGGGATACAAGATCGAGTTTCGATCACTTCTACCGATGCGATTCTTCCCTTCCAACGTTCGACTATCCCCGGATCGCTTAAGAGCTTTGCGGGGGGCAGTAATGGACTTGATGCAAAAGGGAGCGGTAGTTCCCGTTCCCTGAGCAGAACGTTTTCAGGGGTTCTATTCGAACCTATTCACAATACCCAGAGAGGAGGGCAAGGTGCGTCCAATTCTGGACTTAAGAGCACTCAATCATTTTGTCCGGGTACAAGATTTCAAGATGGAGTCCATCTGAACAGATCTGGGCCTAACTTTGGAGACATCCTTGGCAAGGGTGTGTCTCCTTACGGAGAAGCTCCGGAAGATTCAGTGAATGATTCGGATGTTACTGTCCGTCAACTGGTCTTCCCTTCGGATAGGGATCTTGGGACTGATGGTGGCCTTCTTAGAGGCAGTACCGTATGCCCAGTCTCATACCCGAATTCTCCAAAAGGAGATTTTTTTCAAATGGAATCGGAATCCCGATTCTCTGGACAATCGGATCCGTTTGAGCGAGCGGACCAGGGAGTCTCTGGTCCGGTGGCTTCGGTCTCCGATGCTCAGCCAGGGGAAGTGATTTCTTCCGATAGAATCCAGGTTACCGATAAATGTATTGGAACTGAGAGCGATCAGACTTTGTCTGATTTACTGGATCGAGCAGCTTCAGGGCAGCCCGGTTGGGATCCAGTCGGACAAGGCCACGGCCGTGGCTTATGTCAATCACCAAGGGGGCACCAAGAGTGCCCTGGCGGCCATAGAAGTGGCCAGCATTCTTCATTGAGCGGAACCGGTTGTTCCGGCTCTCTCCGCGATATTCACTCCGGGGGTGGAAAATCGGCAGGCAGATTATCTCAGCCGTCAGATTCTGGATCAAGGGGTATAGCCTCTTCATCCAGAGGTATTTCACCAGCTGTGCCTTCATTGGGGCACCCCGGGGGTGGATCTGTTGGCAGTTCGGCTCAACAGAAAGGTGCGGAGATTTGTAGCCCGCTCCTGAGATCCTCGAGCGGACGCAGCAGACACGCTGGTCGCCCCGTGGGGACAGTATCAGCTACTGTATGTCTTCCCTCCTCTCAAGTTGCTGCCGAAACTTCTTCGCAGGATAGAGGTGGAGGGAATTCCAGTTATCCTGGTAGCTCCGGACTGGCCTCGTCGACCCGGGTACGCCGACTTGGGCAGGCTGGTCGCGAACGCTCCTTGGAGACTTCCTCTCAGGGAGGATCTGCGGTCTCAGGGACCGATCTTCCATCCTGCTTTACAATCGCTGGCTTTAACGGCCTGGCTATTGAGACTCAGTTGCTGAAGGACAAAGGATTGTCAACTTCAGTTATTCCTACTTTAATTAAAGCAAGGAAAGCGACTTCCAGAAAGGTCTATCATCGCACATGGAGGTCTTATATTGCGTGGTGTGAATCCCTTGGATTTCCTCCACGTGCCTATTCGGTAACCCGAATCTTGGCTTTTCTGCAAGAGGGGGTTGAGCAGAAGCTGGCCTTGAGTACTGTCAAGGGTCAGGTTTCAGCGTTAGCAATTTTCTTTCAGAAACCTTTGGCTACCCATTCCTTGGTGCGGAATTTCATCCAGGGGGTGCGGCACCTGGCTCCGCCAGTGCGCGCGCCCTTACCGCCCTGGGATCTTAATTTGGTGTTGTCGTTTCTTCAGAAACCTCCCTTTGAAAATATCAGGGAGATTCCCTTGTTTACATTATCCCAGAAGGTGGCCTTCTTGGTGGCCATTACTTCTGCACGCAGGGTGTCAGAACTGGCCGCATTATCTTGTTGTTTCCCATATCTGGTGGTTCATAGGGATAAGGTGGTTCTTCGTCCGAATCCATCCTTCCTTCCTAAAGTGGTTTCAGAGTTTCATCTGAATGAGGACATTGTATTGCCTTCCCTGTGTCCTAAGCCCAGTCATCCTCGGGAGTGTGCGTTACATTCCTTGGATGTGGTTCGGGCAATCAGGGTATACCTGAAAACTACGGACTCGTTTCGTAAAACTGATTCACTTTTTGTGATCACGGATGGCCCCAAAAAGGGGTTGCCTGCATCTGCCGCGACTATCTCCAAATGGATCAGACAGACGGTGGTACAGGCTTATTCTATTAAGGGTCGGAAATCCTCCGTTCCCTGTTAAGGCGCACTCCACTCGGGCGCTCAGTGCTTCCTGGGCCTTCCGCTATCAGGCGTCAGTGGTCCAGGTTTGCAAGGCGGCTACCTGGTCGTCGGTTCATACCTTTACAAAATTTTATAAAGTTGATGTGATGGCATCGTCGGATGCCTCTTTTGGCCGCAAGGTTTTGCAGGCCGCAATTTGAGGAGACTGTTGGTCTACCTCGAGGGTTTTTTTCTGTTGGATTTTCAGTTGAGTCTCATCCTTTTGTCTGATAAGCCTTTAAAACTTCTAGTTGACACCGGTTGGGCCTTCTAGATTGGATTTTGATTTCTGTTATCCAACCCCTCATTTGTGGCACTGCTTTGGGACGTCCCAATTTGATATTAATCAAGAGGACTGCGTTTGTCAATGAGCGACAGAGAAAAATGGATTTCTGTAAAATCTTACCGTAAAATTATTTTCTCTTAAGCTCATTGACAGACGCAGTACCCGCCCCTCTACTTTTTGAGTTGGGTTAAATTCTCTGACACTGCTTTGTGACATAACTGACATCCTGTAGCAGGGAGAGAGAGAGGATATACCCTCTGGGACTGCCCCTAAGGTGTAGCCAGAATGTTTTCCTTCTGCCTAGTGTCCTACTCCTGTAGAGGGCAGTATAACCCAATTTGATATTAATCAAGAGGACTGCGTCTGTCAAAGAGCTTAAGAGAAAAGGATTTTACGGTAAGATTTTACAAAAATCCATTTTTTTTTTTTTTTTTGAAGAATCAACAAGTGGGACACAATCATGAAGTGGAATGAAATTTATTGGATATTTCAAACTTTGTTAAATAAAAAAACTGAAAAATTGAGCGTGCAAAATGATTCAGCCCCTTTACTTTCAGTACAGCAAACTCTCTCCAGAAATTCAGTGAGGATCTCTGAATGATCCAATGTTGACCTAAATGACTAATGATGATAAATAGAATCCACCTGTGTGTAATCAAGTCTCCTCATAAAAGCACCTGCACTATGATAGTCTCAGAGGTCCCTTTTTAAAGCGCAGAGAGCATCATGAAGAACAAGGAACACACCAGGCAGGTCCGAGATACTGCTGTGGAGAAGTTTAAAGCCGGATTTGGATACAAAAAGATTTCCCAAGCTTTAAACATCTCAAGGAGCACCGTGCAAGCGATAATATTGAAATGGAAGGAGTATCAGACCACTGCAAATCTACGAAGACCTGGCCGTCCCTCTAAACTTTCAGCTTATACAAGGAGAAGACTGATCAGAGATGCAGCCAAGAGGCCCATGACCACTCTGGATGAACTGCAGAGATCTACAGCTGAGGTGGGAGACTCTGTCCATAGGACAACAATCAGTGGTATACTGCACAAATCTGGCCTTTATGGAAGAGTGGCAAGAAGAAAGCCATTTCTTTAAAGATATCCATAAAAAGTGTAGTTAAGTTTGCCACAAGCCACCTGGGAGACACACCAAACATGTGGAAGAAGGTGCTCTAGTCAGATGAAACCAAAATCGAATTTTTTGGCAACCATGCAAAACGTTATGTTTGGCATAAAAGCAACACAGCTCATCACCCTGAACACACCATTCCCACTGTCAAACATGGTGGCGGCAGCATCATGGTTTGGGCCTGCTTTTCTTCAGCAGGGACAGGGAAGATGGTTAAAATTGATGGGAAGATGGATGGAGCCAAATACAGGACCATTCTGGAAGAAAACCTGATGGAGTCTGCAAAAGACCTGAGACTGAGATGGAGATTTATCTTCCAACAAGACAATGATCTGAAACATAAAGCAAAATCTACAATGGAATGGTTCACAAATAAACATATCCAGGTGTTAGAATGGCCAAGTCAAAGTCCAGACCTGAATCCAATCGAGAATCTGTGGAAAGAACTAAAAACTGCTGTTCACAAACGCTCTCCATCCAACCTCCCTGAGCTCGAGCTGTTTTGCAAGGAGGAATGGGCAAAAATTTCAGTCTCTCTCGATGTGCAAAACTGATAGAGACATACCCCAAGGGACTTACAGCTGTAATCGCAGCAAAAGGTGGCGCTACAAAGTATTAACTTTAATGAATAATTTTGCACTCCGAATTTTTCATTTTTTTATTTGTCAAAGTTTGAAATGAAATATCCAATAAATTTCGTTCCACTTCATGATTGTGTCCCACTTGTTGTTGATTCTTCACAAAAAATTACAGTTTTATATCTTTAGGTTTGAAGCCTGAAATGAGGCAAAAGTGGGCCGAATACTTTCGCAATGCACTATATGGATATGCATTTCAAGTTGTCCTCTAAATGAGCAGTTCCCAGGCACCAAGGACCGGCCCGGCCCTGTGGAATACCACCCCTCCACAGACCGAGGAAAATGGTTTACTTGGGGGGGGGGGGGGTAAGGGGAGTTGTGGCAGCCTGTCACTTTGGCAAGGGGGGTAAATTTGGGGGTGCAGCCTGTCACCTCTGGGGACACTGTCACTCATCAAGCAAAGCCTATCAAACTAGTTTGGTTTCATGGGATTGGAAGAATAGTGAAAATCTCTAATTGTGAACAGAGAAACATAAGCTAATAAAATGTTTTTTGAATTGGGTATATTCCTTTTTGAGTGTTCATGTTGTGCATAATTGTAAATGTTTTTAATTGTAACTATTCTTATCTTGTAGCTCCGATTCAGCGGTTTCAAAAGCTACAAAAAAGCCAGTGACGCCTGGAATCTGCCCTCCTAAATGGGAATTGTCAAGTGATCAACCATACCTGTGAACACTTCATGGAAGATTATTCATATTAATCCTATTAAACCTAATATTAGGTGTACTGTAAAATAAAAAAAACTTAAAGTATGTTTCCTTTTTTTCTTTTTTCATTATGCATAATCATATCATATGACATACAGTAGCACTGCATAAGCTAAGCGCTAGCATCCGATTTAAAATGATGGTTCTTTTCACCTTCTATCATGTTACATCTAACCTAAACTGGGTATCTTTTTATGCAGACTATGAAAGCCCAGTGACTATCTCCATCAAGTACCTTTTTTAAAATATATATTTTTGGCTTATACATTGATAGTGCGCTTTTGTTTTTTCTTCTTCTGTTTTTTTTTTTTATGTGATTGATTTCTTTTTAATTGTTTAACCACTTGGTGCCCATGGCAATTCTGACACTTCTTTGTGTGCAGTAAATTCATTTAATACCCAATTGTTTGGTAACTAGATACACACTTTAACCACTTACCGCAAAGTGACGTAGGGGTACGTCGGCAAACTTTGCGGTGTTATACCGGGGTGATGCCTCTAGCTAGAGACACCATCCCGGTACTGTGGTTTAGAGCCGGCGGTCGGCTTTCCGTCGGTAACAACCCCCCCCTCCCGCCGCCTTCAGCGGCTTTGCCCGGGTCTCCCGTCCCACCGGGAGACCCGAGCAACCAGCCGTCACATCTGCCGGCTGGATGGAGTCCCGATCCAAGCTGGAAGCGGCTTCAATCGGGTCTCCGTTGACGTAACCCAGAGGCGGCGTCCATGACGTCACGTCCGGGTTAGTCTGCTGCAAAAGGCGGCAGATTTAAAAAAACGAGTGTATTAAAAAATGCAGTTTTCGGCGTTTTGAATACATGGAAGTGTAGTGAAGGGGTCTAGGGTCTTTTAGACCCTCGATCCCTCCATAAAGAGTACCTGTCACTGCATATTGGTGTCACAAGGGATGTTTACATTGCTTGTGACAGCAATAAAAGTAATCAGATTTTTATTTATTTTTTTTAAAACCTGTGATAAAGTTAAAAAAAATAAAATAAAATAGGGAAAAAAGATTTTTTAGCCGCCTCCCCCGTCACCGTTGGCTCGCGCACGAAAGAAAATGTATACGGAAGGCGAGCCACGAATTAAATTGCTGTTCAATCCACACATGTGAGGTATCGCCGCGATCGCCAGAGTGTGAGCAATAGTTTAAAAAAAAGAGCTACACTAACTCTAAACTGGTAACCATTAAAAAATTTTAAAGCGTCGCCTATTGAGAATTCTATTGACTGTAGTTTGTCGCCATTCCACGGGTGTACGCAATTTTAAATCGTAACATGTTGGGTATCTATTTACTCGGCGTGACATCATCTTTCACAATATACAAAAAAATGGGCTAACTTTACTGTTTAGTTTTTTTTAAATGCAGTGAAATGTGATTTTTCGTAATTTTTCCAAAAAAATGGCGTTTTAAAGACCGCTGCGCAAATACCGCGTGACAAAAAATATTGCAATGACCGCCATTTTATTCTCCAGAGTCTTTGCTAAAAATATATATATATATATAATGTTTGGGGGTTCTAAGTAGTTTTCTAGGAAAAAATACTGATTTTAACTTGTAAACAAAAAGTGGCAGAAATAGGCCTGGGGCTTAAGTGGTTAAAAATGTGCACACTAATGAAATGGCGACAAACTATGGTACCAAAAAAAATCTCCATAGGCGACACTATAAAAGCATGTACAGGTTACCAGTTTAAAGTTGCACAGGAGGTCTGGTGCTAAAATTGCTTTCCTTTTAGAGGTAGTCTGTGAGAATCTTCCCTCCTTTTACACTGCCTTCTTCCTATAGTAATACCTGAGGTGAGGTAGGAGAAAAGGGAAGGGGGACGGAAAAAAGGAGAATAAACGATGGGTGTGTGTGTGGGGGTAGGGGGTTATGAAAGGTTAGAAGGGGGTGGGGGAAGACACAGGAATGAGTAAAATGGAAAAAGAAGTTTTCTGCTGATTAGTTTATGTCTGAGGTTGGGTGGTTGTCTGAAAGCCAGTATTGGAGGTTGTTGGAATATTCCTTTCAGAGTTTCATCTTCTGTTATGATGGGTTGTAAATCTTTGATTATCTTTCTTATCCCTTCTAGTCCTGGATTGTATGTGGTGACTAGAGGCACACGGTTATTTGTTTTTTTCTCTTTGTATTGGAGAAGATTTTCCCTTTTGGGTTTTGTCTTGGTTTTGTCTTTGTAACCTTTCTTACGGAAGGAGTTTGCTAGTGTTCTGAGATGTTTATCTCTGTCTTTTGGGTCTGAACAGATTCTGTGGTATCTGATGGCCTGGCTGTGTATGATGGCCCGTTTAGTGTGTTGGGGGTGAAAACTGGAACTGTGGAGATAGCTGCATCGGTCAGTTGATTTCCTGTATATCGAAGTATGAAGCTTGTCATCTCTGATGTATACTGTGGTGTCTAGGAAGTTAGCTAAACGATGAATTTGCACAGACATACCATCAAGGAACATAAAGAAGATAGTTTCTGTACACCTGTGGGACATAATTTTTCACAACCGGACCACACTATAGAAGACCTCAATGTTTTAGTTCTTAAAGGGAATTTCAGAACCATGCAGGAAAGGAAAACTTTTGAACTAAGAATGATACTTCTTTTTGACACAAAAAATAACGGCTTAAACTTAGATATGGGTTTCCTTTCTCATTATCCTACAGTTTTACGACCCCCTCCTTGACTATCCCCCCCCCCCCCCCACCTTCCCCTGTCTTCAACTCTCCCTCTATCTTATCCCACTAATCAAGCTAGTTTTATTACCATGCCAGTTAAACTTATGTTTGTTTGTTTGGTTTTTTCCTTTTGGCTTAGAGATTTTGTGTTTCTTTACCATGCTGCTAACATTTTGTGGATCAGTACTGCTTGGATCTTGATGAAGGGGACATACCCCGAAAGCTTGTCCTGAAAAATTGTATGTTAGTGCAAATAAAAAAAGTATCACGGACAGTACTCAATTGTCTCTGTCGCAAGTGCACTAATACGGCTACAATTACCTCAAGCATTCCCAGGTTTTGATTAGAGTTGCATACTGTAGGTTGAGAAAATACACAAGTCCATCTAATTTAACTAGTAGAAAAGAAAAAATAGCCTCCATATGCAGAATCCTATACCCATGGTTGATCCAGAGGAAGGCAAAAGACATACAAAGCATGGGTCAATTTCCCGAGGGTAGGGAGAATAAATTACTTTATGTGGAAGTGAAATCTTTCTCTTGAGATATAGAGTGCCCCCTTGTCCTTTTGTTGTCCTTTTAATAAACTCTACACCAAGTTCACTATATGGCCCACTTATGTGTTTATACATGGTGATCATAGACCCCTTAATTGCCTATTCCCAAGAGAAAACATTCTGTCCAGTTTAATTTTTCCTCAAAAAAGGCTACTTCCGCCTCCTATCAGTTTGGTTGCCCTTTGCACGTTTTTATGTTCCCCGTTCTCCTTTTTGTGTAGTGTTGCCCAAAACTGAACTACATATTCCAAATGACGTCCTACTTCTGCTTTGTACAGGGGCAAAATGTTGTCTTTTTCTGGAGTATCTAATTATTTTATACAATAACCTAGAATGTGATGCCATTTCTAAAGCAAGCAAAATAGAAGTAATTATTTTCAGCTGAAATGTCTGTAGGGATTGAGAGACAAAGCCATAGTGATACAGGCTGCAGCAAACCTCCCTGGCAACAGTTGCGCTCAGCATTAAGGTTACATTCACACTCTGTGCAAGTGGGGATGGAACGTATGCTATATATATATATATATATATATATATATATATATATATATATATATATATATATATATATATATATATATAAATATATAGATTTATTATATAAAAATCATTTTTTTTTTTTAGTAGTGGGTAGTGCAATTTTTAATGTCACACCAAATTTGCAAAGCTTGTATTTTTTTCAAAAAAAAAAAAAAAAACTTTAATGACTTTTAGTGAACACAAATACAATATTTATTACCCAATGTCGGTAATATATAAAAGATAGAGTTATGCCGAGTAAATAGATACCAAACCTATCATTATGGCATGCCTGTTGAATGGCAACAACAAACCATGGTAAATTTAAATTAAACTGGTAGCCTGTAATGGCTTTTAAAGTGTCGTCTCTGGATAGAGTTACCCAGGAGGCCAAAAGAATTATTGTTCTCACTGTGACTTTCACGGTGATAAAACTCGAAAAGGGACACAGGTAAAGAACCTAATGTCCAAACAGAGACTCCGCAGAGAAACACACTGCAGCTTCTAAGAAATTGCAAAAAACTTTATTACATATTATTAATAAATGTGACAAAGCGTTCACCAAACATTAAAAATATCTATGACCATGTTGTCAGAGATTAGGTATCTGTGAAGCGGATATTCATATACCTTCTGTGGGTGAAATCTATCAGCAGGACACTGTTCATTTACACATACATACCACCTGCCCTAAATCTGCATAGCAGTATCTTGGTATCTGGTTGCTTTATTTGACTTCCTTATCCCACGTTCTGATGTATGCCATTTGAACTTTCCTTTGCAGCATTAACCATTACAGCTCCTACTACTGTTGGAGTGTCTATGCAATTGGAATCTACCGATGTCAGTCTCATAATTCACTGTGAATGGTACTGCAATTGAGTCAATTTTCATGTCGGATTTCATTTGGCCATTGATATATAATTATTGTGATTTGGGCCATTGTGTGCATGGAGGGATGCTTGAGTACCCAGGTTGTTTTTATACCTAATCTCTAACAATGTTGTCATAGATATTTTTAATGTTTGGTTTGGTGAATGCTCTTTTTTTTTTTTTTTGTCACATTTATTAATATGTAATAAAGTTTTTGGCAATTTCTTTTCTTAGAAGCTGCAGTGTGTTTCTCTGCAGAGCCTCTGTTTGGACATTAGGTTCTTTACTGGTGTCCCTTTTTGAATTTTATATTTTACTCTTTGGCTCTTGAAACCCCACCAATACACTTACTATGGTGAGTCAGCATTAAACTAATTCAGGGGCGGAGTGAAATGAGTTGGGGGGCTTGGCCTTGCTGGAGCCCAGACTGAGAGTACCACATACTCTCATAGCAGATTTGCAGCTGAAGGGATATTTTCTTCCCTGCTTAGGTCCTTGCCATAGGCAGCTCTCTAATTAGGCAAATTAGGCGGTCGCCTAAGGCCTCGCACCTACAGGGGCCTCGCAGCCAGTGGCAGAGTGACAACATTTAGAAGGGCGCAGTCAGGAAAATCTCCCAAGTAAAAGATTGTTTTAAATCCTCGGATATAAATGTTGCAGCAGTGTGCTGCAGTCCCTTCACTGCGGCTGCCAGGTCTCTGTTGTCCACTGACACTTACCCCGCCTTCTCTGCCTGGGGATTGGCCGTCTGATCATGTAATCCTAAGATGTGGAGGGATCGGTGGGCGTTTACCTGCATCAGTAGGAAGTGACTGCCCGGTCAGCTCACTCTGCTATCATCGGTTGTTGCTCTGGGAGGAGAGCTCTGCCCTGGCCCAGGAACATACAGGTAAACAGGCCCCGACTCGTCACTCTGCAGGTTGGTCATAGATTTGTGGTGTCTACTACGCAAAGGGGGTGAGTAGCCCCAGGGAAGTTGGAAAAGTCTTAGAATGGTTGGTGGAGGAGGAGGAGAAGAAGAAGGCCCTGGGTGGCTGGGGAGGAGAGGGTGGCTGGAAGAGCAGGAGAGGGTCCCTGGGTGGCTAGGGGAAAAGGAGAGGGTCCCTGAGTGGCTGGGGGAAAAGGAGAGGGCCCCTGGGTGGCTAGGGGAAAAGGATATGGCCCCTGGGTGGCTGGGGGAGAAGGATATGGCCCCTGGGTGGCTGGGGGAGAAGGAGAGGGCCCCTGGGTGGCTGGGGGAGAAGGAGAAGGCCCCTGGGTGGCTGGGGGAGAAGGAGAGGGCCCATGGGTGGCTGGGGAGGAAGAAGAGGGCCCTTGGGTGGCTGGGGGAGAAGCAGAGGGCCCCTGGGTGGCTGGGGGAGAAGGGCCCCTGGGTGGCTGGAGGAGAAGGAGAGGGCCCCTGGGTGGCTGGAGGAGAAGGAGAGGGCCCCTGGGTGGCTGGAGGAGGAGAAGGAGAGGGACCCTGGGTGGCTGGAGAAGGAGAGGGACCCTAGGTGGCTGGAGGAGAGGGCCCCTGGGTGGCTGGAGGAGAAGGAGAGGGGGCCCCTGGGTGGCTAGGGGAGAGGGAGAGGGTCCCTGGGTGGCTGGGGGAGGAGGAGAGGCCCCCCCCCCAATGATGCCAGAGACAGTTGCCAGGCAAGAGAGTGGCCAAAACATGGTGGAGATGGAGCCCTTTGCCCTACACAATGACAGCACCCGAGGTGGAAGGTGAGGGGTAACGGGGCTGTGACATCATATAGCATATGGACTCTGTACATTATTGGTAGTTTTGGTTGGAGTTGTCCTTTAGATGTTAAACTCTGTTGTTTTTCCCCCCAGCTGTGAGGGACTGAGGAATGACAGCCCACTATGCTGTGACTTATAGTGCCCTAGAATGTGGAGGACTGAGGAATCCTCAGTCCCTCACAGAGAGCACTACAAGTTCCAGAATAGCAGGCTGCCATGCCTTAGTCCCCACAGAGGGCACTACAAGTCTTAGCATAGCAGGCAGTAGTTCTTCAGTCCCCTACAGAGAGCAGTACAAGTCCAAGCATAGCAGGCTTCCATTCCTCAGGGAGGAATGGCAGTGCACTATACTGGAATTTACAGTGCCCTCTGTGGGGGACTCAGGTATGGCAGCCTTCTGCAGTGGCCTAGACTGTGGCGGACTGAGGAAGGGAAGTGTAAGGGGGTCTCTGGAAACTCTGATGCAAGGGGGAGCTTTGGTGACCACAGAGTTCCCTTTTACACCAGAGTCTCCAGCATTCCCCCTTAAATCGGGGTTCCCAGAACTCCCCTTACTTCAGAGTCCCCAACATTCCCCCTAAATCAGGGTTCCCAGAACTCCTCTTACATCAGAGTATTCAGAGTTCCCTCTTACAGTGTAAGGGGGAAACTCTGGAGACTCTGATGTAAAGGGGGCTCTGTGAAATATGATTTAAGAGGGGGACTCTAATGTAAAGAGGAATTCTGTGGACTCTGATGTAAGGAGGAGATGCTGGGGGGAATCTGATTTAAAGGAGAACTCTTATGTAAGGGAGGACACTGAACTCTGATGTAAGGAGGGACTCAGGGAATCATGACCTATAGGGAAATGCTGGGGACTGTGACGTAAGAGCAGATATATATATATATATATATATATATATATATATACATACATACATACATACCCGATGTTTAATGATCTTTGATTAAAGAATTGGTTCGAGAAAATTCTAGAAACTGTGAATTCATAGTACAAAGGTTAAGGCTCTAATTATATGCAATTTATACAGTTCATTTTTATCACATGAATTATTTTTCCCATTATGGGCGTGAGTGGGGCCTCATGTCCAAGTTTTGCCTTAGGCCTCACAAAGCCTAGAGCCGCCTCTGGTCCTTGCTGTACCTCAAAACCCTTCCCTCTTCACTGTACCTCCTAAAATGTTATCCGGTTATTGTAAGAACACAAATGTTTGTATTGCATCTTGTATTCATGAATATAAAGATAATTACTTTTAATCTGGAGATATAGTAGAGTTCCAGTTTACCTATGCCAGTAAATGTTCATGGGATCAGAAATATGATTGACACGTGACATCTAGTGTGATGTGTCATGGTAATGTGCATGTTAATGCCTGCATTACATTAATAAATGTTATATGCATTCGCATATTGCATTGCCATTCATCACCCCAATACACTAAAACAATACAGCTCCAATGCGCATGCATTGCAGCGCACCACAACACATGGTAACAGGTCTTTGTTTTGATTGTTTTGGTGCATCATGTGGTCCCTCATGGAAAAAATACATTAATGCAATGTACCAGGATGCCAAGGCCCTAATAGTTTCTTTGCTCTGGGACAAAGCATGTTCCAATCTTCTTAAGAATTCTCTCTTTCAGCCTGATTTCTGTTCCAGGGTTCCAGACACTGGTAGTTTCATGTGCTTTCAGCTTTGCATAGAAGTCAGAAAATCTGTTGTAGAGTATAGATATTGGCATGCCATTTAGGATGATCCCAAAAGATATGCAGAGGAAAGCTACAATACGTCCCAAAACTGTATCGGGAACTGTATCTCCATATCCTACCGTGGAAATGCTTACCTAAAAAAGAAAAGGAAAATATTAAATCAACAATATTATATAATCAAACACATACATTTCAATGATATAAAAACAATATTATAAAAAGGCTACATTGAACATTTTTCAATCAACAGTATGAATGTAAGAAATGGGATAACTTGATCCAAAAATGTAATTATGCATGTACTTTATATATTACTTGAATAGGTCTCCAACAAATGGAAATAAAAGTTTTATATAGGCATCCTTTAGATAAAATAGCTGTTGGCAAAAACAAAAAAAAATCATATTTTGACAATTAAATAATGTCTTGCATGAGGCGATTGTGCATTTGCGAAAAAAACAATTGAGTACTATCCCTGATCCTTTTTTGTTTTTTTAATTTGTATGAACATAATTTTTTAGGACAAGCTTTTGGAGTATGTTCGTGCAAATAAATAAAGTATTGCAGGCAGTGCTCACTGGTTTCTGGCAATAAAAAACCTGCAATACTACATTCAACAAAACATAAAAATGGATTTTTGTAAGATCTTACCGTAAAATCCTTTTCTCTTAAGCTCATTGACAGACGTAGTCTTCTTGATTCTCAAGAGCTGGGTTATGTTGTCTCCGCAGGAGTAGGACTAGGCAGAAAGACAAAACGTTCTGGCTCCACCTTAGGGGCAGTCCCTGAGGGTATATCCTCCCTCTCTCTGCTACAGGGAATCAGTTCTGTTTAAAGCAGTACAGAGAATTTAACCCAACCCAACTCAATGATAGAGGGGCGGGTACTACGTCTGTCAATGAGCTTAAGAGAAAAGGATTTTACGGTAAGATCTTACAAAAATCCATTTTTCTCTATCGCTCATTGACAGACGTAGTCTTCTTGATTCTCAAGAGCTGGGACATCCAGAAGCAGTGCCACAAATGAGGGGTGGGATTGACAAAATCAAATCCAATCTAGAAGGCCCAACCAGTGCCAAACTAGAAGTTTTAAAGGCTCATTATAAACAAAGAATGAGACTAAAGAAAAATTTTCCAACGGAAAAAAACCCTCGAAGTAGACCACTGGTCTCCTCAAATTGCGGCCTGCAAAACCTTGCGGCCAAACGAGGCATCAGACGATGCCATTACATCAACTAGACAGAAAAAAACTGATTCCCTGTAGCAGAGAGAGGGAGGATATACCCTCAGGGACTGCCCCTAAGGTGGAGCCAGAACGTTTTGTCTTTCTGCCTAGTCCTACTCCTGCGGAGACAACATAACCCAGCTCTTGAGAATCAAGAAGACTACGTCTGTCAATGAGCGATAGAGAAATAAATGCTGGAAAAATGGCATGCAGAAAAACAGTATCTCACAAAAGTGATTACACCCCTCACATTTTTGTAAACATTTTATTATATCGTTTCATGTGGCAACACTGAGGATATGACACTTTGCTGCAATGTAAAGTAGTGAGTGTACAGCTTGTATAACAGTGTAATTTTGCTGTCTCCTCAAAATAACTCCACACACAGCCATTATGTCTAAACTGCTGGCAACAAAAGTACACCCCTAAGTGAAAATTTAGAAATTGACCTCAAAGTGTCAATATTTTGTGTAGCCACCATTATTTTCCAGTACTGCCTTAACCCACTTAGGCATGGAGTTCACCAGAGCTTCCTAGGTTGCCACTGGAGTCCTCTTCCACTCCTCCATGACGACATCACGGAGCTGGTGGATGTTAGAGACCTTGTGCTCCTCCACCTTCCTTTTTAGGATGCCCCACAGATGCTCATTAGGGTTTAGGTCTGGAGACCTGCTTGGCCAGTCCATCAACTTTACCCTCAGTTTCCTTAGCAAGGCAGTATTCGACTTGGAGGTGTGTTTGGAATCGTTTTGTTGAAATATTGCCCTGCGGTCCAGTCTTCGAAGGGAGGTGATCATGCTCTGCTTCAGTATGTCCCAGTACATGTTGGCATTCATAATTCCCTCAATGAATTGTAGCTCCACAGTGTCGGCAGCACTCATGCCGCTCCAGTCCATGACACTCCCACCACCATGCTTGAATGTAAGCAAGACACACTTGTCTTTGTACTCCTCACCTGGTTGCCGCCACAAACGCTTGACATCATCTGAACCAAATTCGTTTTACTTGGTCTCATCAGACCACAGGACATGGTTCCAGCAATCCATGTCCTTAGTATGCTTGTCTTCAGCAAACTGTTCGCAGGCAACATCTTTAGAAGAGGCTTCCTTCTGGGATGACAGCCATGCAGACCAATTCGATGCAGTGTGCACCGTACGGTCTGAGCACTGACCGGGTGACCCCACCCCTTCAACCTCTGCATAAATGCTGGCAGCACTCATACGTCTATTTCCCAAAGACAACCTCTGGATATGATGCCGAGCACATGCACTTAACCCCTTTGGTCGACCATGGCGAGGCATGTTCTGAGTTGAATCTGTCCTGTTAAACCGCTGTATGGTCTTAGCCACCATGCTGCAGCTCAGTTTCAGGGTCTTGCCAATCTTCTTATAGCCTAGGCCAGGGATCCTCAAACTACGGTCCTTCAGCTGTTGTGGAACTACACATCCCATGAGGCATTGTAAAACTGTAACATTCACAGACATGACAAGGCATGATAGGAATTTTAGTTCTTGAACAACTGGAGGGCCATAGTTTGAAGACCCCCTAGCCTAGGCCATCTTTATGTAGAAAAACAATTATTTTTTTCAGATCCTAAGAGAGTTCTTTTCCATGAGGTGCCATGTTGAACTTTCAGTGACCAGTATGAGGGAATAAGAGCAATAACACCAAATTTAACACACCTGCTCCCCATTCACACCTAAGACCTTGTAACACAAATGAGTCACATGCTCCCTGGGGAAGGAAGATGGCTAAGCGGGCCCAATTTGGATATTTTAACTTAGAGTGTACTCACTTTTATTGCCAGTGGTTTAGACAGCAATGGCTGCGTGTTTAGTTATTTTGAGGAGACAGCAAATTTACACTTATACAAGCTTTGCACTTACTACTTTACATTGTAGCAAAGTGTAATTTCTTCAGTATTGTCACATGAAAAGGTATAATAAAATAGTTACAGAAATGTGAGGGGTGTACTCACCTTTGTGAGGTATTGTATGTACAGAAAGAGCATGTGGTTGTATCTAAGAAAAATATCAATCTCCATGCATGACAATGCTTCTAGTGATGAGTGAATTGCCCAAAATACGATTCGCCCAGTTTGGTGAATCCATCAAAAATTCAGTAAATGCAAACTGCTGTGAATGACATATAAAATGGGGGTGATTTTTGAAGGTCAATTATGGCCCTTTTAGAGGGCTGCTAGGTAAGCCATTGTCTAACAAATGATAGGCAGATGAAGATTTTGTTTGCCAGTGCAGAAAAGTGGCCTATAAGGGTGACAAAAGCTATATGCCTTTAAAGTTACATAAAACTCTGGTTTAAAAAAAAAAAAACTCTACTCAAGTATGTATTCTTAACTCATATCTTATATTGCTCTTTGCTTCCTCCAAATTGTTTTTTTGTGTTTTTTTTTTTTTTGTTTTTGTTTTTTGACGCTGTGATCCAACTTTCTGGTAGATGGTGGCTACATTTGTTCTCCATGAACCCACTGTATGTAGGAACATAGCCACTCTCTTCTTGCTCACTCTGAAGATGGACAAGGAGCTGTGAACTGTGGCATTTGTAGTGTGCATATGACTATAACTAACATTCACTGCTTGTTCCAAACAAATAGAAGTGAGGCATTAAAGGAGAGGTTATGGAGCTCAAGGAGAATGTTGCAGCACCACACTCAATCGTTTTAATACCTAAAAAAAAAAAGTGTAAAAACTGTTTATACCATTACTATCCCTATATTCCCCAAATTAGAGATGCAGCCCTAATGCATGACCTGGTAGAAATTGTCCAAAGGCATGACAGGCTAAAGCCAGTGCAAACAGGCCTAAATGCAGAGACAAAAGGCATAGACCACTGTTTTCCGACAAAATTTAGAGCTACAGCCCTCAGGTGGGCAAAATTAACCAGTGGCAGCACAGTATGGCAGCAGTGACAACCGTAACCGTGTTAAATATGGAGACATGCGGCACAGACAGCCATCTTCCTTACAAAGTTAGTGCTTCAGCTAATTTATATGGCTATTGTGACAGTGCTAGGCCCTGCCACTGTGTGATTATAGGAAAAATACACATCATTCGTGTTAAGGCAGACTGTGAAGCTTCAGAGCATTGTCGGATTGAGAGCTGGAGCTTGAAGGCTCCAAAATGTATTTTAGTAGGACTGGGCCTTCAATCTTGTGTCCTGGCCTTACTGGAGACCTGTAGGTTACGCAAGTGTAGGATGTGTACATTTGTTATAAGCAAGGCGGTGTGCTCCTGTGCGTGTAAAGACATGTATGTGATTTTTTCTGAAGGCAGATGGACTCTTTAGAGAGTTTGTAGGAGGGGTTCTATGTCAATCAGACTGAAAAAGTTGAGGCAACTAAGCGAGTCTGGGGGGACCAAGAGAGGGTCTATGAGACTGCGAAGGCTAGGACAACTAGATGAGTCCATGAGGCTGAGGTAATCTACGTTTTAGAGGAGTGAGAGAGCCCAGGGTGTCAGGAGAACCGTATCTAGAAGCCAGGAGTGGGCCAGTGCAGCGAGGTGCTGTAAGCAAAGGTTGAGTGAGCCAGGAGAACTGGAGAGCTGGATTTGAAGGACCAGTGCAAAGAGCAGCGGTGCTGCTGACAAGGGAGGCAGGTGGCTTAGCATTTTTAGTTGACTGTTTTGTTATGTGAAGCTGACACCCCTGCGTTTGCAACTGGGGTGTTGAGAACTTGTTTTTTTTTTTTTTAAATGGGCCTGCCAGGCCCTTAAAGCAGTAGTAAACCGCAGACTTCCGTGTTCACTGACTCTGGCTGTGTGAATGGCCGACCTTGGCTAGGAGCTCTAAAGGGATGACACCTGTATGTCTTCCCTTCAGAGCGCATGCATCGGTGACCTCCCTGAGTGTAGTGTGAATATCTCCTAAACACTGCAAGTTTAGGATATATTCACTGTACCTACAGGTAAGACTTCTTATAGGCTAGCCTGTAGGTGCAAGTTCAAAAGTGGAGTTTACTACTGCTTTATTGACCCATGGACTGACGCAAACTGATTAGAAAAGCTCACCACCACTGAGCTTAATTACCCCATATCATATTAATCAAAAATAAGCATAGGCACTACTGTTTGATGGCAATACAAACAAGTCTAAATGTGGATACCCAAGGCATTGGCAGTTGTCCTACTAACATAGTAGAGCTACAGCCCTAAATGTGGAGACAGGACCCAGGCAGCTGTTATATATATATAAAATGTAGAGCTACAGCCCTTAGTTTCAAATGGGTAAAAATTGGCTAGTCCCATCACATTCTGACAGCAGTGACTGCAGGCCTAAATGTAGCCACACATGACAGGTAGCTATTTTTTCATAAAAAATTAAAACAATAGTCCTTGGGTTTGGTTGGGTAAAAATTGACTATTGGACTATAATTAAACCTACCCAAAGTTTGTGGCACAAAGAGGTCCTCTGAGGCTATATGCATTGTTAAAGGTAATTATTTATTTATGGAAAATAAAGGGGAAAAAAAACTTTAACCCCCCAGAGGCAATTTTAAACGAGAAGACCTTATTCTTAATTGGCCTAAGGTATAGTGACTGATATAAGGTATCTAACTGTGGACCTATTAATAGTTTCCAATAGGTAAAAAATCTGAGCAGCTAAATTTGATGTACTACAATATATTGACAGATGAACGTGAATGTTAAAATTTACCCTTCCTTTGGTTATTTTTAAGAGACATTTTATATAAGGGAAGCCAATTTCAGTATGTCGGAGTTAAAGTCAGACATTCTGAAATTGGACAAGAGGGCCTCGATGACAAAATTGTCATTGAAAACTGGATGATGGGCTTATGATTCTGTTGTTTATTTTATATTTTTTCTCGTTCTATCCTTTTGATTGATATTTTCTTTAACCACTTAAGCCCGGAGGATTTGGCTGCTCAAAGACCAGGCCCTTTTTTCAACTTGGCAGTGCGTGACTTTAACTGACAATTGCGCGGTCATGCAATGCTGTACACAAACGAAATTGTATGTCCTTTTTTTTCCCCACAAACAGAGCTTTCTTTTGGTGGTATTTGATCACCTCTGCGCTTTTTATTTTTTGCGATATGAATTAAAAAAAGAGCGAAAATTTTGAGAAAAAATTACATATTCAACTTTGTCTTTTAAAAAATATCCAATATACTCAATTTATGTCATATATTTTGGCCAAAATGTATTTAGCTACATGTCTTTGACAAAAAAAATCTCAATGAGCATATTTTTATTGGTTTGCGCAAAAGTTATAGCGTCTACAAACTATAGTGTAAATACTGGACTTTACGCAGCTTTAATTTCTGACTGCCTATCTCATTTCATGAAGTGCTAAAATGGCAGGGCAGTACAAAACCCCCCCAAATTACCACTTTTTGGAAAGTAGACATCCTAAGCAATGTCCTGAGAGGCATGTTGAGCTCATTGTGTAAAGGAAAGTGCGCTGATTCAAAAAATAGGGTGTGCTGCTACCTTAGAGTGAATTAGATGAAATGTGTAAAGGAAATCAGGTGCGCTAACCCAAATTACATATAATGCAACTAAAGTTAAAGTGTAGGTGGGATCAACAAACAAAATTGTTATCCAAAATAATATATAACTCATACACATATACAATGTACAGTGATGGTCTGGAACCAAATCAAAACATGTGGGTCACAATGATTATAGATCAACGAGTGCAAATCAAACAAAAACAATCAAGTGATACACCAGTGTCCATCAAACAAAAAATGTCCAAAGGGGAAGTGAAAACACTCCCAATAAAGGATGAAGTCCAAATAAGTGCTGTGGTCACACAATAACTGGAAATGGTGTATAAGCCTCGTGAAAAATAGGTACAGCGTCCCTCCACCAGCTTAACTCCTTACCAGAGATTGAGAATGTAAGGGCATATAAGGATATCCCTGCTCCAAAGACCATGCAGACTCCAAACCACCCAGGCTGGTGATAGGCACACAAGAGATGTTCAAACTCTTACCAGAGAGACCTTAAAACAAGCCTTGAGTGGTCCTGAATTCTGTCATGCATGAAATCACTGTGAGATGGATGGCTGATGCGACCTCCGGTGTCTCATAACCAGAGCGGACCCAAAGATGAGCCTTAAACGATCCTGAAATCCTATCCTGCTTAAATACGGTGTATAGTGGATGGCTGATGCGACCTCAGATGTTAAATGGCCTTGTAGAAGTAGATGACAATAATCCAGAGATTTCTTTTATCCCAAAATGCTATTTAATCCAAACTCCCAGCAATCCAGCACAGACGTGTTGTGGCTCCTGGGGGGTGATCCGGGTGTCACCCAGCACAGGCGCCGGGCTCCCTGTCCTCTGATCCGGGCTCCCTGTCCTCTGATCCGGGCTCCGATCACTCTCTGGTCTGGTCTGGGGGGGGACTTCAAAGAAAACTCCAGATCGGCGAGAACTGGCACTGACTATGGCTGGCAGTCCATGATGGATGGATGGATGTAGTAGTGGAGAAGCCCCAATCACTCACATATAGAAGACTGATATGTTGAGCTCATTGAATATTTCATTTTTTTGTCACAGGTGTTTAAAATATAAAAACAAATTTTTTTTTTTTACACAAAGTTGTCAATGAAATGATCGATTGCTCACACATGCCATGGGTATATGTGTAATTACACCCCAGAATATATTCTGCTGCTTCTCCTGAGTACAGGGATACCACATATGTGAGACTTTTTGGGAGCCTAGCTGTGTACAGGACCCCGAAAACCAATCCCCACCATCAGAATTTCAAAGGGCGTACATTTTTCATTGCATTTTCTCACTACCTATAACGGTTTAGGAGACCCTGAAATGTCAAGATACCACAACCCCCCCCCCCCCCCAAATGACCCCATTTTGGAAAGTAGACACTCCAAGCTGTTTGCTGAGAGACATGGTGAGTCCATGGAATATTTTATATTTTGCCACAAGTTTTGGGAAAATTTAAAAAAAAAATTATTATTTTTTTTAACACAAAGTTGTCACTAAAAGATACATTTCTCACACATGACATGGGTATACGTGGAATGACACCCCAAAATTAATTCTGCCGCTTCTCCTGAGTATGGGGATACCCCATGTGTGAGACTTTTTGGGAGCCTAGCTGTGTACGGGACCCCGAAAATCAATCACCATTTTCAGGTTTTCTAATGGTGTAAATTTTTGATTTTACTCCTCACTACCCATCACAGTTTCGGAGGCCCTGAAATTTCAAGATAGCACAAAACCCCCCAAATGACCGCATTTTAGAAAGTAGACACCCCAAGCTATTTGCTGAGAGGCATGGTGAGTCCATGGAATATTTTATATTTTGCCACAAGTTTCAGGAAATTTACATTTTTTTTTTTACACAAAGTTGTCACTAAATTATATATTGCTCACACATGCCATGGATATATGTGAAATGACACCCCAAAATCCATTCTGCTGCTTCTCCTGAGTACAGGGATACCCCATGTGTGAGACTCTTTTTGCAGTCTAGCCGAGTACAGGACCCCGAAAACCAATCACCACTTTCAGGCTTTCCAAGGGCGTAAATTGTTGATTTCACTCCTGACTACCGATCCGTTTCGGAGGCCATGAAATGCCAAGACAGCACAACCCCCCCCCCCCCAAATGACCCATTTTTCAGAAAGTAGACACCCTAAGCTATTTGCAGAGAGGCATGTTGAGTGTTTTGCAGATCTCACTTTTTGTCACAAAGTTTTGGAAATTGAAAAATAATGCATTTTCCTGTTTTTTTTCTTAATTTTCCCCAAAAAATGAGAGCTGCAAAATACTCACCATGCCTCTCAGCAAATAGCTTGGAGTGTCTACTTTGCAAAATGGGGTAATTTGGGGGCGGGGGGGGGGGTTTGTGCCATCTTGGCATTTCATTGCCTTCAAAAGTGTGATAGGTAGTAAGGAGTGAAATCAACAATTTACGCCCTTAGAAAGCCTGAAGATGGGGATTGGATTCGGGGTCCTGTACGCGGCTAGACTGCCAAAAAGTCTCACACATGGGGTATCCCTGTACTCAGGAGAAGCAGCAGAATGTATTTTGGGGTGTCATTCCACATATACCCATGGCATGTGTGAGCAATATATCATTTAGTGACAACTTTGTGTAAAAAAAACAAGAAAAATAATAATAATTTTCCCGAAACTTGTGGCTAAATATAAACTATTCCATGGACTCACCATGCCTCTCAGCTAATAGCTTGGAGTGTCTACTTTGCAAAATGGGACCATGCTATCTTGAAATTTCAGGGCCTCTGAAACTGTGACGGGTAGTGCGGAGGTAAAATACACAATTTACGCCATTAGAAAACCTCAAGGTGGGGATTGGTTTTCGGGGTCCCGTACACAGCTAGGCTCCCAAAAAGTGTCACACATGTGGTATCTCTGTACTCAGGAGAAGCAGCAGAATGTATTTTGGGGTGTCATTTCATATATACACATAGCATGCGTGAGCAATATATCATTTGGTGACAACTTTCTGTAAAAAAAACAAAACAAATTGTCACCTTCCCGAAACTTAGGGCAAAATATAAAATACTCCATGGACTCAATATGCCTCTCAGCAAAAAGCTTTGTGTGTCTACTTTTCAAAAAAGGGGTCATTTGGGGGGTGTTTGAACTGTCCCGGCATTTTATGCTCAATCTTAGCCACACATCACCCACTCTTCTAACCACTTGAAAACCAAGCCTTTTCTGTGACTTTTTGTTTACATGAAAAAATATTTTTTTACTAGAAAATTACTTTGAACCCCCAAACATTATATATTTCTTTAAAGCAGAGGCCCTACAGAACACAATGGTGGATGTTGCAAATTTTTTTTGTCACACGGTATTTGCGCACAGATTTTCCAAATGCAATTTCTGCAAAAAAAATACATTTTTTTTTAAATTTAATGCACAAATACACTATACAATTCCCAATTGTTTGGTAAAATTTAAAAGATGATCTTATGCCGAGTACATACATACCAAACATGACATGCTTTACAAATTGCGCATGCCTGTGCAGCGGCAACAAACTACGTACATTTTTAAAAGTCTTTACAGGTTACCACTTTAGACTTACAGAGAAGGTCTACTGCAAGAATTACTGCTCTCGACCTGGCGTTCGCGGCGATACCTTACATGCATGCGGCAATAGCGGTTTACATATGACACTAGACCAACGCTGGCGTGCGCCTTTGTGCGCAAGCACGATTGGACAGGGGGGCTTGGTTTTTTTTTTTTTTTTAATCATTTTTATTGTTATCACAGTGAATTTAAATATCCCCTATGATAGCAATCTGTAGTGATAGGGTTTTTTAGACTCTAGATCTCTCCTCTGACTTTAACGCATCTGACCACACCAAAATTGGTGTGATGAGATGCTTTCTCAATTTTCCAATGGCGCTGTTTATTTCTGGCGAAACAGAAGTCATGAAATGCTCGTAGATTCCGGTATCTTAGGCCATAGAGATGATTGGAGCCATTCTCATCTCTAATCAGCTCTATGGTTTGATAATTGAACCACCGGCTGCACTCTCGGGTTAACCGGTGGGACAGGAGAGCCAGAGAACAACAACAGAAGGCGGCGGGAGGGGGGGGGGGGGAGTCCCCTCCCACTGTATGTAAAAGCAGTCTAGCGGCCAATAATCAGCTAGGATTGCTTTTACATGTAAGCCGACCGCTGACTGTAAAAAATGATACCAAGGTGATGCCTAAACCTGCAGGGATCATCCTGGTATAACCACTCAAAGTCCAGCAACGTACCAGTACATTGCTGGTCCTTGTTTGGCATATAGTGTAGGTTTTTTTTTTTCATGCAGGCTGAACGAAAAAAAGAGAACCTAACAGAAATCACCACAGGAATATTGTGTAGTATTACACACCATTAACTGCCCAACAACCAAATCCACTGATTTAATGGTGGGTATACATGACAATATGCCACGTATACCTAAAGGTATTTTAACTGCAGTGGTGAAATCAACCTACCACAGCTGCTGCCATCAGAGGTATCCATATACGCTGTTTGTGTCAGAATATATAAAAACAGTGTGGCAGCCGGTACCTGCAAGAGAAACAGGTTAACAAAAGAATGAAAAACAAACAAAATACAGTAGGAAGAGTAGAAGAACATAAAAATAACTGACACGACAACTGTTTTTGGCTTTTTTATTTTTAATTTTTTTGTATTTTTTTTTTTTAACACTTTTTTTAGTGAACTGCAATTTTCCAGCTTGGGTCTCTCAAAATGTCGATACCCATCGAACATCTATCGAGACCCTGTGTTTGTGTGCCCTACACTTTGTTGTGCTGTACAACTGTGCTGTAATACTCTACTAGTGTGTGGTAGCGCTCAAAACATTCCCCGATGCAGAGACCAGGTTGGTCAGGACAGGTGGGACAATAATAGCGGGTGTCACGCCTAAATCTGCGCCTGCTACAGACACAACATCTTCTTCGGGGGCGTCTTTAGGTAGGGGTACTCGGGAGGAGATGTGAAAAATGCCTCATGCAGCCGGCTCACTGCATCTGGAAGGGGAAGTTGGACAGGAACACCTCCTGTGTACAGGTAGGCATTGATGATCGCTTCTTGGAATTCTAGGAAGGATCCGGTTTGTTCTGACGCCCTGTATAGGACAAAGGGGTTCAGCATAGCCAATTGGAATAAATAAACAGACACTTTTTTGTACCAGCGTCTAGCTTTACGGACAACTTTACTGGCGTCAAAAGCTGGTCGTTAACGTCCACCCCTCCCATATTAAGGTTATATTCATGGACACAGAGGGGTTTCTCCATAACGCCAGTTGCCGTAGTAATTTGAACCGTCGTGTCTGCGTGAAGGGAGGACAGAACGAAAACATGCCGTGTATACCTCCACTTCACTGCAAGCAATTTGTCTGTTTTCAAGCAGGCTCTCTCCCCCCGACTAAGACGGGAATTTACAAGCCGTTGGGGGAAGCCCCGGCGATTAGGTCGCACGGTGCCACATGCGCCAATTTGTAATTCGAGCAGGTGACTAAATAGTGGCACGTTTGTGTAAAAATTTCCAACGTACAAATGGTACCCCTTTCCAGATGAGGGTGACACCAAGTCCTAAACTATCTTACCGCTGCTCCCTATGTAGTCTGGGCAGTTGGGGGGCTCCACAGTGCTATCTCTTCCCTCGTAGACCCAGAAGCTAACTGTATAGCCTGTGGCCCTTTTACAGAGTTTATACAGCTTGACCCAGTATCTGGCATGCTTGCTGGGGAGATACTGTTTCATAGCAAGGCGGGCAGAAAACTTAATCAGGGACTCGCCAACGCAGACAACTTGTTCGGGGATAAACAAGGCTGCAAACCGCTGATTGAAGTGGTCTACGGCGATGAATTGACGTGCATATAAATTTGATTGATCCACAATAGATCTGAAAAGATCTTCCGTGTAGAACAGCTCATAAAAATCCAGGGGCGTATTGGCTGTTTCCATGTGGATTCCAGGTTGGGCAGTGAATGGGGGAAGTACTGGCGCTGTAGTATCAGTGGGTTGCCAATTGGGATATGCCAGCGCATCTGGGAGGGCACTACGGGCTCTACGGGCCTGTCTTCGAATAGCTGGTGCGGTGGCTGCGGGCCACTACTCGTGCTAGCCACCGCACCAGCTTCAACTGCACTTATGGGACTCGCCAAGTCACCAAGTTTTACTGCAGTGCTGGTTGCACTAGGTCCAGGGTGTACTAGGCCGCTGGCGCTTGCCAGGCCACCAGAAGGATGAGCGGCACTAGTACCGACACTCTGCTCTATATGAGCATCCTGCGATTCCTGCATCTCAGCAACTCCAGAATGGGGCCGGGTACGCCTGATTCTATCAGGGACCCATCCGTCATCTGAGCTATCTGTCAGGGAGCCGCTGCTGTCATCAGGTTTGTATACTGACCCTCATTCTGCCAGCGAGGCTTCCCCATCGCTCTCATCGGACATGGTCAGTATACTGTAATACCTCTGCACTACTGTACCACCGTTTGGTCATTTTATTAACTAAATTTACCGGTACAGTAGTGCGACTCACATGTAAAAAAAAGCACCTGGTTGTCAAGGACTATTTCAACCGCTACCAAAAAAAGCTGCTAATGCTAGCAGGGATCAGGCCTGACTCTGCTACCACAGCTGTTTTGTGTGTTTTGTTTTTTGTGACAGTAATCTAATGATTACTGCACTTGCCTGGGTGGGGTGGGCTGGGCGGAGGGGTTAAACACAGGTGCTGAATCAGCCAAGTCCATCCTCACCACTAGAGGCTCTGGTGAACAGCTGCTGGGTCTTAGACTCCGCTCCCTGGGGAGTCTTGGGCTCACAATCCGGTCCATCCGCAGCAGTCTGCTATCGGGTTCACTACCTTGCCTTGCACCCCTGCCTCCAACAGGGTGCAGTTGTCACCTGGCCACAGGTGACCTGATAATTACAATGCCCAGCAAGCAATCTGTAGTTCCTCCTTCAGCTACACCAAGCTGTACACATGTGTATTAAACACACTCTAAATTTGGTCTTTAGACATACATAGGAGGCGTAGACATAGTCAAAGATCTGCTTATATAAGCGCCATAAGGATGGGCAGGTATGGTTTAACCACTTGCCGACCGCCGTCAGTATATTTACTGCGGCAGTCAACCGCTCCTGGGCAAACCAACATAGTACTATGTCGCTCGCCCAGGAGCCTGTAGGGGGGCGAGCGCACGCCGGAGGCCTCAGAGAAGAAAACAAAAATACATGAAGGATGATCATACCACAGCGGTTGCTGTATGTGCATGTGAGTACCACACCTGCTGTTTTGCAGTTGGCGAAGTGGGATAGTCTATACCCGGGGTCCTCAATAGGCGGACCCACACGGTCTTAAATCTGGACTGCTGAAGCTGTCTGCTTCCTTCTGTCATCAGCGGGGGGACAGAATTGAGAGGATCGGAGTGGCTGTGTCTTACACTTGCAGCGCTGCATGATTACAAAAAGCTGAGTACAAAGTCCCGCCTCCTGGGCCGGCTCTTACCTATGATAGACAGAACACTGGTGACGTCTATCATAGGAGCCGGTGTCCAGGAGGCGGGACTTTGTAGGACATCTTCTCCGCCGGGTAAGAACTTGTACTCGGCTTTTTGTAATCATGCAGTGCTGCAAGTGTAAGACACAGCCACTCCGATCCTCCCGATCCTCTCAATTCTGCCCCCCCCCCGCTGATGACAGAAGGAAGCAGACCGCTTCGGCGGTCCAGATTTATGGGGGCACGCACACTGGTCACTGCATTAATGGGGGCACGCACACTGGTCAATCTGCATTAATGGGGGCATGCACACAGGTCAATCTGCATTAATGGGGGCACGCACACTGGTCGCGCTGCATTAATGGGGGCACGCACACTGGTCGCTCTGCATTAATGGGGGCATGCACACAGGTCAATCTGCATTAATGGGGGCACGCACACTGGTCAATCTGCATTAATGGGGGCACGCACACTGGTCAATCTGCATTAATGGGGCACGCACATGGTCACTCTGCATTAATGGGGGCACGCACACTGGTCAATCTGCTTTAATGGGGGCACGCACACTGGTCGCTCTGCATTAATGGGGGCACGCACACTGGTCGCTCTGCATTAATGGGGGCACGCACATGGTCGCTCTGCATTAATGGGGGCACGCACACTGGTCAATCTGCATTAATGGGGGCACGCACATGGTCGCTCTACATTAATGGGGGCACGCACACTGGTCGCTCTGCATTAATGGGGGCATGCACACAGGTCAATCTGCCTTAATGGGGGCAGCAACACTGGTCAATCTGCATTAATGGGGGCACGCACACTGGTCAATCTGCATTAATGGAGCACGCACATGGTCGCTCTGCATTAATGGGGGCACGCACACAGGTCAATCTGAATTAATGGGGGCATGCACACTGGTCAATCTGCATTAATGGGGGCACGCACATGGTCGCTCTGCATTAATGAGGGCACGCACATGGTCGCTCTGCATTAATGGGGGCACGCACACAGGTCAATCTGCATTAATGGGGGCACGCACATGGTCGCTCTGCAATAATTATGGCACGCACATGGTCGCTCAGCAATAATGGGGGCACGCACGCTGATCACTCTGCATTGGATGGGGGCAAGTTTTGGGGAATGCCTTTTTTTGTTGTTGGCGTTATGTATTTGGAATTTGACGGTCACTTTTCCGGACCTCGGACTGAATGGAAAATTTGTAAGTGGACCTTTCAAGTTTACATTTGAGTACCCCTGGTCTATACCATTTGCCATTTGGTTATTTGATCAGTATTCATGAATTGGCAGTATCCACAGCCACCACACTTAAAAGTGCCTAGTCTTTTGCAGGGGTCTCTGCAATATTCACCTACAAATTCACTATGCATCAGATAGTCTTTATGGGCTTTTGATTTGGGGTATGTGATCAATGTTTTTTTCGGAAAGAAAAGGATTCAGATTAGGATCAATGCGTAAAAGATGCCAGAACTTATTAATTACATTATAGATTTGTTAATGTTGTGCTGTGTATTGCGTAATGATGCGAGGGCCATTTGAATTGGATTTCTTATCTTTTCTATCTTTCATCTTTCCAAAAGTTAAGTTGTGTCATGTATGTTGAATCGCACGTCTAAATGCGTTTTGTTTTTTGAAGTAGCGTCCACTGAGAAGAGAAGAAGAAGTCACGTGACCATGACGAAAGGCCTAGAGACGTTCAGGCAATACCCAGAAGTGCAGGAACATGGACGGCTCGAGACCCAGAGTGTCCAGTCGCTGGCTGTTTCATTTTTAACTGTAAGTTTCTATATTTTTTAAAGCGGTAGTATCCCGCTTTTTGACACTTTTACCTACAGGTAAGCCTATAATAAGGCTTACTTGTAGGTACAATTAATATCTCCTAAACCGGCACAGTTTAGGAGATATTTGCAGTGAATGCAGCCGCTCTTGCGAGCAGCGCATGCACTCTGAAGGTCCGGGGGGATCTTCAGTTTTCCTTGCCGGGAGCTTGCCGGAAAATCATCGTCATCGCGGCTCCAGCCAATCACAGCGCCAGAGCCGCCGAACCCGGAAGAGATGCCGAGGGATCATGGTAGCGCCCGCAGCGATGTCCGGGGGTCCGTGTCGGGGCTTCGTTCTAAGGTAAGTAATGCATAATGAGCTAATATGCGATCCATACTAGCTCATTATGCCTTTGTCTTGCAGGTTTTTTTTTTTTTTTTTTTTCGGGTTTACAACCGCTTTAAATAAATCTCATACATAAATACTCTGCTTTCTGCATCCTTACTGGTGGCTTTTTAGGAAACCATGACGCCCCCCACCCCCCTTGGATTGCTCTAGGAGAGTCAGGAGCCCCTATTACCAGCCCCATACTTCCTCTTTTTATGCTGTAACCTTACAGCAGTAAGGTAAGGGTGTAGTACACCCGGAAATTTTACTTCGGAATCATCCACCATAGGTGTTGTCATCACCCAAGTGGACACCTTTCACAAGATCGCACATGGATCACCATTTTTTTTATGAACTCTATTTGTTGCTTTATTTGCACCAGGATTATTTTTTATAGTTATGAACTCTTTCACCAGTCCTATTATGCTTTAATCCCTCCTATATATATCTCTCTTCCTATTTATTATTGTATTAATATATCACTGCAACTTTTATCTTGGATCCACCTTTGTTGTCACCCAGTCAGTTCTGGATGACCATCACTGGTATCATACTACAGTTTTTGTAGTAGCACTACCAAGCACCTTACTCGGATTTTATCTACAGCACCTGTACCGTCATCCTTTGTTTTATGATAAATTGGTTATATCACTCTAGGTTTACTTCATCCATTAGTGTCACCTAATTATTATTGTAGGATTGGCACTGCAGTCACGTTATAATATTTGCAAAAGCACCACTTAAGCACCTTACACGGAGACCCTGTTTACAGCACTGAAGTCACTTTTAATTATTTCGTATACAGTGCTTTGCGAAAGTATTCGGCCCCCTTGAACCTTTCGACCTTTTGCCACATTTCAGGCTTCAAACATAAAGATATAAAACTGTATTTTTTTGTGAAGAATCAACAAGTGGGACACAATCATGAAGTGGAACAAAATTTATTGGATATTTCAAACTTTTTTAACAAATAAAAAACTGAAAAATTGGGCGTGCAAAATTATTCAGCCCCCTTAAGTTAATAATTTGTAGTGCCACCTTTTGCTGCAATTACAGCTGTAAGCTGTAAGGGGTATGTCTCTATCAGTTTTGTACATCGAAAGACAATTTTTGCCCATTCCTCCTTGCAAAACAGCTCGAGCTCAGTGAGGTTGGATGGAGAGCGTTTGTGAACAGCAGTTTTCAGTTCTTTCCACAGATTCTCGATTGGATTCAGGCCTGGACTTTGACTTGGCCATTCTAACACCTGAATATGTTTTTTTTGTGAACCATTCCATTGTAGATTTTGCTTTATGTTTTGGATCATTGTCTTGTTGGAAGACAAATCTCCATCCCAGTCTCAGGTGTTTTGCAGACTCCATCAGGTTTTCTTCCAGAATGGTCCTGTATTTGGCTCCATCCATCAATTTTAACCATCTTCCCTGTCCCTGCTGAAGAAAAGCAGGCCCAAACCATGATGCTGCCACCACCATGTTTGACAGTGGGGATGGTGTGTTCAGGGTGATGAGCTGTGTTGCTTTTACACCAAACATAACGTTTTGCATTGTTGCCAAAAAGTTCGATTTTGGTTTCATCTGACCAGAGCACCTTCTTCCACATGTTTGGTGTGTCTCCCAGGTGGCTTGTGGCAAACTTTAAATGACACTTTTTATGGATATCTTTAAGAAATGGCTTTCTTCTTGCCACTCTTCCATAAAGGCCAGATTTGTGCAGTATACGACTGATTGTTGTCCTATGGACAGAGTCTCCCACCTCAGCTGTAGATCTCTGCAGTTCATCCAGAGTGATCATGGGCCTCTTGGCTGCATCTCTGATCAGTCTTCTCCTTGTATGAGCTGAAAGTTTAGAGGGACGGCCAGGTCTTCGTAGATTTGCAGTGGTCTGATACTCCTTCCATTTCAATATTATCGCTTGCACGGTGCTCCTTGGGATGTTTAAAGCTTGGGAAATCTTTTTGTATCCAAATCCGGCTTTAAACTTCTCCACAACAGTATCTCGGACCTGCCTGGTGTGTTCCTTGTTTTTCATGATGCTCTCTGTGCTTTAAATGGACCTCTGAGACCCGGTTCACACTTCTGCGTGTGCCGGGTTCGCATGTCATGTCGGAGCGCACTGCTCCGACATGACATGCGATCAGCTGTGCGGTGCGAGTTTAGCCATACAGTTTGTATGGCTAAATTCGCACCGCACCCGCAGCAAAGACGCACAGGAGGCATTTTTGCTGCCGCATCAGGATCGGATCGCACAGCGGTTCACACTTGTGCGATCCGATCCTGTGCGAACTGCACGATCGCACTGTGATATGCGATCAAACTGGGGGTGTCGTTAAGATTACATTGACACCCCCAGCGGATCGCATATGGCAGTGTGAACTGCCGGGGGTGCGTGTGCGATGCGGGAACAGGCTGCGAATTCGCAGCCTTCCCGCATCGCAATAGTGTGAACCGAGCCTCAGACTATCACAGTGCAGGTGCATTTATACGGAGACTTGATTACACACAGGTGGATTCTATTTATTATTAGTCATTTAGGTAAACATTGGATCATTCAGAGATCCTCACTGAACTTCTGGAGAGAGTTTGCTGCACTGAAAGTAAAGGGGCTGAATAATTTTGCACGCCCAATTTTTCAGTTTTTTATTTGTTAACAAAGTTTGAAATATCCAATAAATTTCATTCCACTTCATGATTGTGTCCCACTTGTTGATTCTTCACAAAAAATTACAGTTTTATATCTTTATGTTTGAAGCCTGAAATGTGGCAAAAGGTTGAAAAGTTCAATGGGGCCGAATACTTTCGCAAGGCACTGTAACTTGTAGTCTTTGAGTTATTTTAAAGCTTAAAGTGGAGTTCCGGCCTATTTTGCAACTTTAGTGATTCCTGGAGTGCTTGCTATGCTGATCAACAATTGGGCATTTTCAATTTTTTTCAGGGGTCCCTTACCTTATTTTCAGGGCATTTTTGATTGTACTTCCTCCTTCTCCCCCCTCTATGGCCACGGCCACTGACATCACTTCCGCCTTTGCATTGCATCCTGGGAGCTGTTTGTCATCACTCCCAGGAGGCTGGAATCAGGAAGAACTCCCATAACACTCCCTGGAATCAGGAAGAAGGACACAGCAGATTACACTGCGGCTTCAGATGCCCACGTCTAAGATGGCCGCGCTCAGACAGCGTTTTTAAAAGTAAGATTTTGACTAAAATCCAATACTGTACACCTTGTAAGTATGAGAATAGCGGTTCTGTAAAGGGCAATGGTATTATAGGGGTATTTTTAGTTAAAAAGGTATTTGAGGCCGGAACTCTGCTTTAACTAACCCAAAAATACAATTGAATTGGTACTGCTAGCAACTTTCTATCCAAGGGTGACAAAACTAACTTATCATACTATATGTATTAAGAAGCAGCATTGTCACCCAATGATTCTCTCCTGTTTTGAAATACAAAAAAATCCTCCCATTTAAATTACAAAATGTGGAGTTTTTAATAGTTTACAGAAGATAGCTGGAAAATCTGATAACAGATTTCACTTCAGTGCACAGACGTTACAAGGACATATGATTTATAGCAGGATCAACAGGAATTTTTCTGAACTTGTAGAAAATGCGCTTAGACTGAAAAGAGAAAATAAATGCAGCCACCACACCTATGTTTGTTTGTGGGTTTAGATATACTTAAGATATCTCATAGATGTACAAAAGCTGATAAAGCACCAGAACAGCTGTTTATTTAAAGTGGAACTGTAGGCTAGTAATTGAAAAAGGGGAAACAGGCAGGATTTTGAATGCAGAAGAGACATGCTTTGTCTCGTCTGCATTAAAGCTTCTTACCTGCCTGTTTGCCCCTGTACAGTAAACTGTGCAAGTGCAGCTCACTGCACAAATTTGACAATGCAGAATCTGATGGAACTTCCACACATGCATGTCGTCTCTGCTCGACCAATGACAGCGGCTGACGATTGGGACCTGGAAATTGGCTGCCAGAAGATGTAAGCAGCCAGCAGGGAGTTGGTGCATTGCTGGATTTAAGGTGAGTATAGCTCTGCTTTAAAGTGGTTCTAAAGCCTAATTTTTTTTTTTACCTTAATGCATTGTATGCATTAAGGTGAAAAACTTTTTTTGCTGCACAATCCCCCCTCACCACCCTTATACTTAAGCTGAATCTTCATCCAGCGATGTGCATGAGATCAGCAGTTCCCTCCACTCTCACCCTCCTCACTGGGCAGATTGATATGGCTCCGGCTGCTGTCAGTAAAATCCTGTAAAAAGGGAGTGGGGGGCAGGGCCAAGCTGCACTGTCTCTATCAATGGATGCAGAGAGGGTGGCTCGGGAGCAAGCCTGCATGAGTGTTCCCAAAGAAAGTGGCTTCCTATGGGGGCACTCAGCAGAGAGGGAGGAGCCAGGAGTGCCAGTGGGGGACCTGAGAAGAGGAAGATCAGGGCTGCTCTGTGCAATACCATTGCACAGAACATGCAAGTATGATTTGTTTGTTTTTTTTTATTATAAAAAAAAAAGTGAAAGCTTTACAGTCACTTTAAAGAGGAAGTAAACTCTTCAAAAATGTTTTTCTTTTTTCCCCCTGCAAAGTAAACGCATAATGTGCTAGTATGCATTGCATACTAGCACATTATGTAACACTTACCTGCAACGAAGCCCGCGTTGTCCCTGCTGATGGCCGCATCCATCTTCACCCGTCTTCCTCCTGGGTCTGCGGACTCGGGCTGTATTACTGGCCGGAGCCGCGTGACATCACTCCCACGCATGCGCGCGGGAGCCGCCAGTCACAGCACAGGGTTCTGAAGAAACGGCACGGGCCGCTGTTTCTTCAGAGCACAAGCGCCAATGACGTCATCGGCGGCATGCAATGTAAATATCTCCTAATTGGTGCAAGTTTAGGAGATATTTACAGTACCTATAGGTAAGCCTCATTTTAGACTTACCTATAGGTAAAAGTCATCAAAGTGGTTCTACAACCACTTCAAAGTGTTTTTTGTAGAGTATTTAAATGTGTATGTAAAATTGTAAATATTGTTTGTAATATGTTACGTTTAGTTTTAATGAACTGAAGTTATAGGCCTCGTTCACATGGGCACACTATAGAGTGCGTCTGTGTGAGGGCCGTGTTTCCCATACAGTCCCATTAATGTCAACTGGGACACACTGGCTGCATGGACACGGCTGCTGCTCACAATCTGACAGCCGTGCAAGTGTAGGTGCGCAGCCACAAACGCGGACAGCGTACGTTTAGGGCCGTGCACTGGAATGGTTGTCAGATTGGGAGCAGCGCCTGTGTCCATGCAGCTGTTGTATCCCGATTGACATGAAGGGGACTACCTGCATGTCTGTGCAGGCAAACACATGTGAAAGAGACCTTAAAAATGCACACTATGTATGGTTAAGCAATGGGCTTAGAAGAACTTATAAAACTCCTCCCAGGATATGCCGAACAGTCAAAGCCTTGGCTGCCGTATTGGGTCAAACTGTATATATTTTATATTTTACTTTGCCTTTTTAGCTCTCCAGCCTGTGTCTAGTTGATAAACAATGCTGCATATGTCTAACTGTTTATTTTAGAATTACACTAAAAGCTGATCTCAAGCTTTAGTCAAGTTTAAATCGTTCATTTGGAACCAAGCTGCTCCAAGCAAACTATTTGCTGTTTAAACAGCGCTCACAGCAACTGCATCTGTTAGTGAAGGTAATAGTTAATTTGGACCAGCATAGTCCAAGCAAACTATTTAAAGGGTAACTCCCCTTTCATGGGAAAAAAAATAATATAGCATATACAATTGCAACACAAGTCATATTGTAATTGAATGTTATTAAAAATTACCTTTCCTTTTCATTCTGCAGCTCTGTAATTTTCTGTAAAATGCAATATGGCTACCTGGAGGTGTTCTGTACACAGAATGTGTACAGAACGCCCCCCAGAAAATTAATTTCCTGCTTGTGTGATTGGCTCACTGATTTTCCCAGAAGTCTACACTAAGGTACAAGTCAGATTTTTGGCATCCCCTGCAACAAAAATGTAATGTTTGGTAAGATTCTGCAAATAGGAAATAACATCTAAAGGGATGCATACCCTTTACCTTTCTTTATTGGAGCCATGATTCTGCAGCAGCTGAATAATAATTAGAAAAACACTCCCATTAGAATTCTTATTGTTGTTTTTGACTGTGCGCTGATATTTTACCTGTTATACTCCCATTAGACCCAACCAGCATATGGGCACAGAGGAACAAACAGTGATTTCTTCAGAATAACAAAAGGTAAGAATCTGCAACAAAGGTTGTTAAAATCCTTGTAATGTACAGAGATCACCCAGAGGGGAATGTTTTTCTCAACAAAAGTGGAGTTAAGCTTTAACTGCATATGGCAAAAAGCAACCAACTTTCTGAAATGTATTTAGAATTCAAAGATCTACATTTAACCACTTGCCGACCGGCCGCCGTCGTTATACGGCGGCAGGTTACGGTGGTTCGAGGTAGCGATCCTGGGGACGCACGCGGGATGCCGGAGGCGCGCATGTTCCCCCATTCACTATCGGGGAAGCTGATTCACGGGGATCAATCCCTGTGGAGAGAGAGAACGGCAGTCTACTGTTGTAAACACAGCAGACCGTTGTTCTCTCAGAAATCAATTGCACAGCCCCTGTGTTCCTCCTATATAGGAACACAGGTCTCTGTGTTGATTCCATAAGCCCATCCCCCCACAGTTAGAAAACACCACCTTGGCACACATTTAACCATTTGATCGCCCATGGGTTAACCCCTTCCCTGTCAGTGTCATTATTACAGTAACAGCGCATATTTTTAGCGCTGATTACTGTAGTAATGTACATAGACAAAAGTGCAGTGCTAAATCAGAGAACTGTAACAGCTCTCCCTAGAAATACAAGTGATGAAGTACATACAAAACCAAGTCAATGGTATAGAAATTATACATAAAAAAAAGTCCCAATTAAATGTATAAGGTGAAGACATCCAAGGTGGTCAGGTGAATCATACTGTGAATGTATCCCATCACCAACACCAGAATAGCAAATGCGCTCACCAGAGGATGTTGACCCAAGATACTGTACAGCATAAGGGTCAAAAAAGGCTCATGTGATGGTACTGCAATTCCTAAGATGGACTGCAACCACAGGTGTTCTCCAGGTGTATATCCAGTGGGATGAATGGAGGATGAAACTCGCAGACATCAAAGACCATAAGGATAAAGACCAAAGGGAACAAATATAGTGTAGTGTATTATGTGTAATTCTCATTTTGTCACTAAAGAGAGACATACTGAAAGCTTGTCTTCACCTTACTGAATAATAACATGGAGTGATATCTCTACACTTGGGTTTTTTAACTCTTTTAGGTACATATTTATTGTGTAAAATATTTACTATATAAACCTGGTGTGTGTTAAATGATAATTTAGTTTTCCTAAAGTGTTTACAGTTTTGCATGTACCCGATAAATGTGTATCTGCTATTTCAAAACAATGTCTTATGCCTTCAAAATATTTTAAAATATTGTTTATATAAGGTTTACATTTGAGACTGGTATATTAGAATTACCTTACATTACTCAGAAGTATACCCAAGGGTACTTGTATCATATTTTGAGATCCACTTGCCTACATACTACCTCAGTAACACTGCAGTATATGTGTTTATGCTGTTTTTGTGCTCTGAGTCTCTTGAGTTATTTTAATGTTACAGCAATAGTAATTACAAAAATAGAGAAGACAGGAAAAAGCTTACCGCTGCCCACCACCAAGTATCGGGAATGCTGGTAAAATTGGTCCCAGGTATATCATGTTCCACAGAATGCATAAGAGCAGAGAATGTAAATATCCCCATGGCAATAAACAAGAATAAACAACAAACTTGTTGAGAGCATTGGCGAATGGTGAAACCAAAGGCTCTAAGCCCCGTGGAATGACGGGCCAGTTTTAGTATTCGAAATATGCGCATTAGACTGATAATTTTTAGCACCTTTCCAAACTGTCCCACTTGCTCCATTTTTTCAATATCATCACGGTGCACATGTATGTCTGCTTCTTCTGAGAATCTTTCAAATATGATCTGAATGTAAAATGGCAAAATAGCAACAAGGTCAACGATATTCAACACTGTTTTCAGGAATCGTTTTATATCTGAAGCTGAAAATAATCTCATGATATATTCTGTGGTGAAAAAAATTACACAGATAACTTCCACGTGTTCCATATAAGATTTACCATAAATATTCATGTGTTTCAGTTCCTCTACTGTGCTTAGACACATGGTAACAACAGAGACTAAAACAAAAATGCTAGATAGTATGGCAATGATTTTGGCTGGAATGGATGAGTAGGGGTTTTCTACTAGATTCCACATTTTTTTCCGTACACCACCAAACCACTTGCCTGCAAAGTATTTTTCATGGTCAAGATAATCAATTTCGGCTTCAAGTTCCCTCTGTATTTTAAGATGCTCATTCATCTCATCCTGATGTTCTTCAAAAAGACTTCTACAACATTTTTGTGTGTAGTTTAAATTAATGCCCCAATATTCTATTTCCTCCAGGAAATTAGCTGGGCACAACTCATCCATTATCCATAGAATACCACTGTGGTAGAAATGGAAAATATAGCAAAAAACAGATGGATCCCGATCAAAAAAATATTCATTCCTCTGCACCGAGAAGTCATCACAAAAGTCCAGCCTTTTGATTGGGTCAAGGCAAGTTGCCATTCTTCCAAGCCTAGTAACAGGGTATCGTGCTGCTGCATGGCAGTTGATTTGAAACTGTTTTCCTCCAACATTGAGGTTAAGGAAAAGGTAATTCGTTTTTGTTGTTGAATACACAAAGCTGGGTTTTTCTTGGTCAGAATTCCTCTCTGGAACAGTGAAGCAACAATTTCCAGTGTATATATCAATCAGACTGTGAGTGTGATCTCCAATCTTTACGTTAGCTAAGGGGCCTTTTCGTCTGATACATACATCCTTCATGGTCATAACCTTTATGACACAGCAAAAAATTGTTTAAATAGTAGATGAGAATATTGTAGCAGTGGATGGTTGCTTTCCTTGCATGCCCTAACAACAGTTCTTTTTTTACAGCTAATGTAATCCTTTCTGGAATAAAAGCGGATAGAAGAGATGATTTAGCAACGGCTGTCATGGTTAAAAACAGCTTTTCTTTAATAGGATTGGCCAAGTGTCACATCAGTACATCAAGAGCCGAATAGATTAGTTATATTAACCCTGTAATTGCCAGGGCTCATTTTTACGGTAAATAGTCCCACAATGGAGTATGGCACTTTAAATTGCAAGATTTAATTTACCATTCAATGTAGCGAAGGACAATCAAACTGGCAGCTTCTCTCAGTTTACCTTCTGAGTCAGTCCACAGAATGTATATCCACAAAAAATTGCAGATGTTCCCACACTGTTGTACCTTTTTTTGACTTAAAAGCAAATTTCAAAGGAGGAAGCTTTATTCAATTAAATGGGAATATGATAGATTTGGTAAAGGCATTCTTAAGTTTTAAGGTGTTTTACAGGGAACATTGTGTGAATTAACCTAAGCAGTACATTGGTACTCTGTACCAGTGGCAATTCTGCATTTCCAATTGCTTGTAGAAGTGGAAGGATGCTCGGAAAGAGAGTTACCTCATCCTTAGAAATGGCGCTTGGATCTATATGCTGAGTAAAAGCTGTTGCAAGCGTATGTAGAGTGTAGTGTATCTCAAGCACCAATGTAGATTAAAAGAGTTTTAACTTCTTCCGGCCCGCGCTATAGCCGAAAGACGGCTACAGCGCAGGCTCTAATTTCCGGGAGGCCGTCTTTATACGGCCTCCCAGAAACGGGCGCGCCTGTGGTCGCGCATCGGGGAAAATCTGTGTCGACCGTGTCCCTTGGACACAGCCAATCACAGGTCGTGGTAAATGGCCAATCACAGCGGCCATTTACCACGTGATCGGCCCATGCAATGAGAGATGATCTCATATGTAAACATATGAGATCATCTCTCATCGCCAGCTCTCCTTCCTCACACAGAGACTGCGTGTGAGGAAGGAGCAGAGCCGATCAGCCGTTCGGGGACACAGAAAAATGTAATCAGGGCACTGATCACCAGTGCCCTGATTACAACAGAGGTAAATAAAATACAATGTGCCCACCATCAGTGCCCATAGCGCTGCCAGTCAGTGCCCATCAGTGCCTGCTCATCTAGGCACTGATGAGCACTGACTGGCAGCACTATGGGCACTGATGGTGCTGCCCATCAGTGCTCATCAGTGCCACCCGTCAGTGTCCATCAGTGCCACCCATCAGTGTCCAGCAGTTCTGCCTCTCAGTGCCCATCAGTGCCGCCTCTCAGTGCCCAGCAGTGCCGCCTCTCCGTGCCCAGCAGTGCGGCATATTAGTACCTCCTCATCAGTGCCCATAAGTGCCACCTCATCAGTGCCCATCAGTGCAGCCTATCAGTGCCCATCAGTGCCGCCTAATCAGCGCACATCAGTGAAGGAGAAAAATTTATTTATTTTCAAAATTTACTCGCAGAAAATAAGAAAAACGTTTTTTTTTCAACATTTTCTGTCTTTTTTCTTTTTTTTTGTAAGAAATAAAAACCCAGAGGTTATTAAATACCACCAAAAGAAAGCTCTATTTGTGTGAAAAAAAATGATACAAATTTCATATGGGTACAGTGTAGCATGACCGCGCAATTGTCATTCAAAGCGTGAGAGCACTGAAAGCTGAAAATTGGCCTGGGCAGGAAGGGGGTGAAAGTGCCCGGTAGGCAAGTGGTTAATCTAGTTTTAGATCCTATATTTCACACGTGTTACAGTATTTACAGTCCTAATGTACAGGAGTTCATTGTATAGCAGTAGAATTCCTTTTGACACACTATTTTTTTATGTTTGATAAATGATATTACATATAGAGCCAAGGTGCGTCCATGGAGGCAAAATTTTCCCCCTCCCTGGCGAACCTTTATATGGGCTGGTGGGAAGAATTATTTTTATTTACCCATATTAATCCATTCAAAACCAATATCGCCTGGTATGGTCGCTACATTGATAACCTGATTGTAGTATGGCATGGATTGGGTGATGCCATAGGCGAATTCATGAAATATCTCAACAACAATTCTTTACATTTAGAGTTCAACTATGTGCACCATCCAACCCAAATAGACTATTTGGATTTGACTCTGATGGGACATCCAGACAGTAGCACAGTGACTTTTGAAGTTTTAGAAAGCCCTGTGCAGGGAATTCTCTTTTACAGGCCAATAGCTGTCACCCCAGTCACACCACCAAATCTTTGCCCACTGGCGAATTCATCAGGGCCAGAATCAACTGTTCGACAGAGGAGGATTTTCTGCAAGAGTGTACAGTAATCCAAAACCAACTCAAAGAAAGGGGCTATAGTGTAAAAACAATAGTTAGAAGACAAAACATAGCTTTTGATTGAGATCGGGTGGAGACGATACGGAATAGTAGTACAAAGAAACACAATAAAAACAGGGTATACAGCGCTTGACACAGTAATCTCAATCTCAGCAAAAGCTTAAGATAAAAGTGAGTCCATACAAAGTATATGTACTTCCATAAATCACTCAATAGATGAAAGTCCATATAGAAAAAAGGAGTCCAAGAGGAAATCCCGCAGACCAGGTGGTAATAATAAGGATAAAGCCTCCACCAAACACCAATAGGTGTGGCCTCTTACCAGAATCAAATGATCCCCACTACAGGGATCTCAGTACGCCTTACAGGAAATCCTCATAACCCCCAATGGATACACGGATGAAGGAATCTTCTCCAACAGGTTACAGCCTTAATGATCTTAAATGTGCTTCCTCTCACAGCAAAATGGTAACACCCCAGATGTCATATAAATGAGAAAGGAGAGATCCTCATGGTGTAGTATGTTATACTTTAATGAGTATAGAGCAAAAAGCACTCACATTTAGGATAGACAATTCGGGCATCAAAGATCAATCCTGTGGAGGAATCATAGGTGGATTGTGTGGTAGCTGCAGCCGCTCAGCTGTCTTGCTTCAGTCTGGGATCAAGTAAGCCTTGGGGATATGCAGACACTGCGATCGTTGCCGGTCCCCTATCGGTTTCGTCACAGATTGACGTCATTTCATGGCCTCCGCAACTGTGATAGGAAGTGAGGAGTGAAATCAACAATTTACGCCCTTAGAAAGCCTTTGTTTTTGGGGTCCAGTACGCGGCTAGACTGCCATAAAGTCTCATACATGTGGTATCCCCATACTCAGGAGAAGCAGCAGCAATAAATCATTTAAGTGACAACTTTGTGTAAAAAAACAAAACATAAAATATTCCATGGACTAAACATGCCTCTCAGCAAATAGCTTGGAGTATCTACTTTCCAAAATGAGGTTATTTGGGGGGGGGGGGGGGGGTGTTGTGCTATCTTGACATTTTCAGGGCCTCCGAAACTGTGATAGGTAGTGAGGACGTAAAATAAGCAATTTAAGCTCTTAGAAAACCTGAAGGCGGTGATTGGTTTTCGGGGTCCCGTACACATACCACATAAACTCATGGCATGTGTGAGCAATATATAATTTAGTGACAACTTTAAACAAAAAAAAAGTAACTTTCCTAAAACTTGTGGTGAAATATAAAATATTCCACGGACTCACCATGCCTCTCAGCAAATAGCTTGGGGTCATTTGGGGGGTATTTGAACTGTCCTGGCATTTAATGCCCAATATTAGAGGCTTATGCCACACATCACCCACTCTAACCACTTGAAGACTAAGCCTTTTCTGACAATTTTTGTTTACATGAAAAAAGGTTTTTTTTTTTTTTTTTAGAGAATTACTTTAAACCCCCAAATATTATATATATTTTTTAAAGCAGATGCCCTACAGAACAAAATGGCGGGTGTTGCAATTTTTTTCTCACATGGTATTTGCGGAGGGATTTTCCAAACGCAAAAAAACACTTTTTTTATTATACTTATTCACAAATACACTATATATTGCCCAATTGTTTGGTAAAGTATAAAAAGATGGATCTTATGTCATGCTTTAAAAGTGCGCATGCCCGTGCAGCGGCAGAAAACTAAATAATTTTTAAAAGCCTTTACAGGTTACCACTTTAAATTTACAGAGGAGGTCTACTGCAAGAATTACTGCCCTCGATCTGACGTTTGCGGCGATACCTCACATGCATGGTGCAATTGCTGTTTACATATGACACCAGACCGATGCTTGCATTCGCTTTTGCATGCAAACGTGGGGGGGGGGGGGGCAGGGGTGCTTGAATTTTATTTTTATTTCGTTTTGCTTTTTTATTTTATTTTGACACATTATTTTTTTGTTGTTATCATAGGGAATTTAAATATCTCCTATGATAGCAATAAGTAGTGACAAGTCCTATTTTTTCAGAAAATTGGGGTCTATTGGACTCTAGATCTCTCCTCCTCTGCCCTTAAAGCATCTGACCACACCAAGATTGGTGTGATAAGATGCTTTCCCAATGGCGCTGTTTATATCTGGCGAAACCAAATTCATGAAATGCTCGTAGCTTCTGGCATCTTAGGCCTTAGACATGATTGGAGCCATTCTGCACTCAGCTCTATGGTCAGCTGACGGAACCACCGGCTGCAGTCTCAGGTTACCCGGTGGGACAGGAGAGCCCGAGAAAGCCGTGGAGGGGAGAGTCCCATTCCACTGCTTGTAAAACCAGTCTAGCGGCTAATTACCTGCTAAGATTGCTTTTACATGAAAGCTGACTGCTGGCTGTAAAAAACAATACCAGAAAATGCGTGTGTGGTATGCCCATCATTAGACCTGCCCACTTGTAATAATGGGCATACATGCAATTTTGTTTTATTTCCTTCACCCCATGGGCTGAAGGAAAAAAAAGAACATAGCAGATTCCTCCATTCAAATCGATTGACGTGGATGAAGAAATCTCTGCCAAGAAAAAGGTTAAAAAAAAAATATGGAGAAGCATAGGGGATGGGGTGGACAGGGGACGGATCTCCCCATGCTTCGCCATATATGCTCTTTTTAACTGCGGTGGTGAAATCACCTCCTACAGTGCTACAATCATTGATTACGTATATGGCAAGAGCAAACGCTGTTGCTGTCAGAATAAACAAATCAGTGCTGCAGCTGATGGGCGTACCTGCAAAGGAAACAATGGTTAACAATAAAACATTACAGTATTACAGTAAAAGTAGTAGAGTAAGAACAGAAAATTAACTCAATAAAACGACAACTGTTTTTGGCGTTTGTATTTTAAAAAAAATTTTATTATACTTTTTTTTTTAACTGCAAAAAAACAGTTCCAGGCTAGGGTCCCACAAAATGCGATAGCCAACATCTTTCGAGACCCTGTGTGAAAAGTGTGCCCTAGAATGTGCAATGCGGTACACTATACTAATACTCTACTAGTGTGTGGTAGCGACGGAAACAGTCCCCGGTGCAGAGACCAGGTTGGCCAGGACGGGAGGGACAAAAAAGGCGGGTGTCATGCCTAAATCTGCTTTTCCTGCAGACACAACATCTTCTTTGGGGTGCTCATTGGGTAGGGGTACTAGGGAGGACATCCGGCAAATGCCTCCCATGCAGCTGGCTCACTGCATCTGGATTGGGAATGTGGGCCGCAGCACTATCTGGATACAGAAGGGCTGTGATGATCTCTTCCTGGAATTTTAGGAAGGATCCACTTCGTCCTGACCCTTTGTATAGCACATAGGCATTCAGCAGAGCCAATTGAAATATGTATACAGACACTTTTTTGTACCAGAGTTAGGTCTTACGGGCAATTAAGTACAGCGCCATCATCTGGTCATTGAAGTCCACCCCTCCCATGTTAAAGTTGTATTCGTAGACACAGAGGGGCTTTTCAACAACACCAGTCGCCGTTGCAATTTGGACTGTAGTATCTGAAGGACAGAACGAAAACATTCCGTGTGTCCCTCCACTTCACTGCAAGCAATTTATCAGACTAAGCAGGCTCTCCCCCCCCCCCCCCATCTAAGTCGGGTATCTACAAGCCGTTGGGGGAAGCCCCGGCAATTAGGTTACGCGGTGCCAAATGCGCTAATTGCTAAGTCAAAAAGGGGTCTAAAAAGTGGCACACTTGTAAAGAAGTTGTCCACGTATAAATAAATAGTACCCCTTTCCGAATAAGGGTGACACCAAGTCCCAAACAATCTTGCCACTGCTCCCCATGTAGTCTGGGCAGTTGGGGGGCTCCACATTGCTATCTTTTGCCTCGTAAACTACATGTATAGCCTGTTGCCCTGTCACAGAGCCTAAACATCTTGACCCCATATCCGGCACGCTTGTTGGGGAGTAACTGTTTGAAAGCAAGACGGACAGAAAATTTAATCAGGGACTCATCAACGCAGACAGCTTGTTGGGGCGTATACAAGGCTGCAAGCTTCTGGATGAAGTGGTTTACGAGGGGCCGTATTTTGTGGAGCCGGTGATATCCAGGGTCACCCCAGGGACGACAGAGTTTATTGTCACTGAAGTGTATGAACCACAAGATTTTCTCGTATCTAGTCCTGGCCATGGCAGCAGAGAACAGGGGCATATGGTGAATTGGGTCAGTGGGCCAATATGACCGCAACTCACTTTTTATTAATGCCCATGAGGCAAAGTTTTAAATTCGGAAACCATAATACGGTTCCATGCAAATTTTCTGACAAGGGTCAAATTTCGTTTTGAGGCGAATACTTGATCGGCATATAAATTTCTGTAAAGATCTTCCGTGAAAAACAGCTCATATAAATCAAGGGAAGTAAAATTGGCTGTTTCCACCTGAATTCCAGGTTGGCCAGTGAATGGGGGGGGGGGGGGCGGAAGTACGGGCGCTGATAAAAGTGGTGGGTTCCGAATCAGGATTTGCAAGCGCATCAGGAAGGACACTATGGGCTCTACGGGCCTGTGTTTGAATTCTTGGTGGCTGCAGGACACTACTTGTGCTAGCCACCGCACCAGCTTGAACTCCACTTATGGGACTCACCACATCAACTGTTACTGCAGTGCTGGTTTGACTATGACCAGGATGTACTAGGCCGTTGGTGCTTCCCAGTTCACCAGAAGGTTGAGCAGCACTAGTATCAACAGGTGCCGCTGCTGTCTACAGGTTTGAATACTGAGCCTGATTCTGACAGTGAGGCTTCCCCATCGCTCTCATCTGTCATGCCCAGTATCATGTAGGCCTCTTCACTAGTGTACCTCTGTTTGGACATTTTGGCCAATACATTAATAGGTAGTGTGTCAAGGACTGTTTGAACCGCTACCAAAAAAATGTAACTGCTAGTGCTAGAGAAAGAAAAAGGATTTTACGGTAAGACAAAAATCAAATTTTCTCTTTCGTTCATTGACGGACACAGCTCCGTATCTTCTTTGACCCTTGGGACGTCCCAAAGCAGTGTCAACATGAGGGGAGGGAAAAACACAGCAATGCACATGAATTCCCAAAAAAGGCTAAACATAGCCAACCAGGAGCTCAACCAGGAACAACTGGAGCTCACCAACCAGAAAAAATACATCCCCAAGAGGCAGGAACCTCTGCAACAGCAGCCTGCAAAACTTTGCGGCCGAATGCAGCATCCACAGAGGCCAGTACATCCACTTTGTAAAACTTGGTGAATGTATGCACAGACGACCATGTGGCCGCCTTGCACACCTGAACCACTGATGCCCGATGACAGAAGGCCCAGGAGGCACTAAGCGCCCTTGTAGAATGTGCCTTGACAGGGAAAGGAGGAGCCTAACCCTTAATGGAATAGGCCTGCACCGCCGTCTGCCTGATCCATCAGGAAATGGTCGCAGCAGATGCGGCCTTCCCCTTATGAGATCCATCCATAAAGGACTAACAAAGAATCCAATTTTCAAATTGACTCAGTTGCCGCCAGGTACACTCTGATTGCCGAACCACATCCAAGGAATGCAAAGCAATTTCTTTAGGATGTGTCGGCTTAGGGCACAAAGGAAGGCAACACAATGTCTTCATTCAAGTGGACGACCTTAGGAAGAAACGACTGACAGGGACCGTAGCACCACTCTGTCCCTGTGAACCACCAGTTAAGGTGACCAACAGAAGGGCACAGCCAGTTCTGATACCCTGCGTGAAGAAGTAATAGCCATAAAAAAAAAAAGCTACCTTCTGTGACAAAGTAAGCAGAGGAAGTTCATGAATATTTTTAAAAGGCGGTCTTTGAAGAACTGACAGTACCAAATTGAGGTCCCACGGAGGTTCCAGAGACCTTACCAGAGAAGCCAAGTGGCAAAACCTCTGGACGAAAGTGTGAACCTAAGAATTTGCAGCCAATGGGCGTTGGAAAAAAAATTGCCAAGGCAGAAATCTGGCCCTTGATGGTGCCCAGAGCCAAACGTTTATCTACACCCGCCTCTGAGACACACACCAAGAAATGTACGCCCTCCAAACTTTGCGCTAGATCTTCCTAGAAGTAGATTTTCTAGCTTTTAACAGTGTAGGAATCACTGAATTGGACAACCCTCTACCCCTAAGTACCTGGCTTTCAATAGCCAGGCTGTTAAAGCAGGATGGAAGATCAGCCCTTGAGACAAAAAAAAAAATCTTCTCTGACTGGCATTGTTTGACTGAATTCTTACTGGACACCCCTGCAGACGATCCATCCACAGGGACAGGCAAAGCCTGATCACCTGAATCTCTAGGATATTGATCGACAGAGCGGACTCCTACCGAGTCCAAACCCCTTGAGCCGAATCCGTGCTCAAGACCCCTCCCCACCCGGACAGGCTGGTGTCCATGGTAATCACTGTCCAGTACAGGGGGAGAAAGGACTTCCCTTGTCGGGGAACAGAGCCATCAAAGCAAGGATCAACTCGCACCCCAGCTCAACAGGATCAGAGATTGAGGATTCTTGTCCCATTTGGCAAGAATTTCCATTTGCAGAGGCCTGGTATGGAACTGAGCAAATGGAACCCCTTCAAAGGTGGAGACCATCTTGCAGAGTTTGCACAGTGATGTCCAGATCGTCTTTTAAGACAGACGGACACTCTGCTCGCAGAAGGAGATGGTCGAGGTACCAGTACCGCAATCCCCCTCTGCCTGAGCAAGGCTAACACTGGAGCCAACACTTTTGTGAACACCCGAGGAGCTGAGGAGAGACCAAAGAATAACGCCACAAATTGATAATGTGCCTCTCCTAAGGCAAAACGAAGAAAACGCTGTCCTACATATATTGGGATATGAAGGGATATGAAGGGAAGCGTCCTTGATATCGAGGCAGGCCAGAAAATCCCCTTTGAAGGGATGCCACCAACGTGCAAATGGACTCCATCTGAAATTTCTGAACCCGCACAAAGCAATTCAGGGCCTTGAGATCCAAGATCAGACGGACCTTGCCTTCCTTCCTGATAACTGTCAATAGATTTGAATAACATCCCTGAAAACGTTCCAACTATGGAACTGGGACAAATACTTCCTGTGATAGCAGATCCTGCACCGCCCCATAAAGGCCCTGCAGCCGATCCGGGGACAGGCGCAAGTTGGAAGGAAAGAACATTGGCAGAGGCAAGGACCAAAACTCGATCTTGTAATCGGACCGAATCAACTTGTGGATCCATTTGTCTTGAATGAGGTCCACAAGTTTGGAAAGAAGCAAAGACGCCCCCCCCCCCCCACCCCAGATACGGGTGAGGGCCACAGCGATTTTATACTCTGCTTAAATGTGAGTGCATTGGATCATTTCAATAAAATTGTTTATTTTAAACCTACTACCCCATGAGCTTCTCCTCTTTGCATCTTTGAGATTGATACACTCCTGGAGTCCCCCTAAAGAAAAGGAAACTTTTTGCACTCGGAGGGAGCATTATCTGGATGAATCGGGTTTGAGGCTTTAACCCCTGTGGATATTACTATGCCAGTTTGATGTGGCTTTAGGGTAGAGGCAGTGTGTGTGGTGTTGGTGGTGGTTTCATCTACATTTCTGCCTGACCGACTGGTGTATGTGCCCCTCTGTCTGCAATTTGAACACAAGAGACTCTTGGACTTTTTCATTAATTTTCTTCATTTATAGCACTGCACTTTTTCTTATATTATTGCAATTTATGTTTATCCCACATTTGTGCTTGCAGCTCATCTTTATTATGATAATCCTACACATATTTTCCTTGGTCTAAGTGCCGTTTTTTTATACTTTTTCTAACAGTGTAAGTTTGCTGCCCCCCCCCCCCCAAAATAACTCAAAACAACGCTATTAATGTCTAAACCGCTGGCAACAAAAGCGAGTATACCCCTAAGTGAAAATGTCCAAATTGGGCCCAAAGTGTCAATATTTTGTGTGGCCATCCATACTGCTTTAACCCTCTTGGGAATGGAGTTCACTAGAGCTTCACAGGTTACTACTGGAGTCCTTTTCCACTCCTCCATGGTGACATAACAGAGCTGGTGGATGTTAGATACCTTGCGCTCCTCCACCTTCCGTTTGAGGATGCCCCACAGATGGTCAATAGGGTTTAGGTCTGGAGACATGCTTGGCCAGTCCATCACCTTTATCCTCAGCTTCTTTAGTAAGGCAGTGGTTGTCTTGGAGGTGTGTTTGGGGTTGTTATATTGGAATACTGCCCTGCAGCCCAGTCTCCGAAGGGAGGGGGATCATGCTCTGTTTCAGTATGTCACAGTACATCTTGGCATTCACAGTTCCCTCAATAAACTGTAGCTTCCCAGTGCCAGCAGCACTTAAGCAGCCCCAGACCAAGACACTCCCACCACCATGCTTGACTATAGGCAAGACACACTTGTCTTTGCACTCCTCACCTGGTTGCCGCTACACACACTTGACACCATCTGAACCAAACAAGTTTATCTTAAGGCCCGTACACACGAGTCGAAATTCGGCTGGGAATTTTCGTCCGATGACCGATCTGCCGATTTTCGGCTTGTTAGTATGATGCTTCCGACAACCGACTGACTTTTCGGCTGAAAAAAATCTGGTGTGCAGGCTATAAAATTTTTGTCCTCCGTCAAAACACGTCCGATTTTCGTGCAGTCAGTACAGATTTTGACAGGGAAAAATCTTATGAGCAAGACTGGGCATGCTCAGAGAAGAAAGAACACAAAGAAAGCAAACCAACACATGACATCACTTCTGAAGTAGAATTTTGTCGGGCGGGAAAATTCGTGTGCAGTCTAGGCACATTCCAACCAACAAAACACCACTCTGGACAAAAGACGGATGACCGGTCGGCGGAAATTCGTTGCGTGTGTACTAGGCTTTAGTCTTATCAGACCACGGGACATGGTTTCAGTAATCCATGTACTTAGTCTGCTTGTCTTCAGTAAACTGTTTGCGGGCTTTCTTGTGCATCGTCTTTAGAAAAGGCTTCCTTCTGGAATGACAGCCATGCAGAACAATTTGATTCAGTGTGTGGCATATGGTCTGAGCACTGACAGGCTGATCCCCCCACCCCTTCAACCTCTGCAGCAATGCTGGCAGCACTCATACATCTATTTCCCAAAGACAACAACCTCTGGATAGGACGCTGAGCATGTGCACTCAACTTCTTTGGTTGACCTTGGCAAGGCCTGTTCTGAGTGGAACCTGTCCTGTTAAACCTCTATGGTCTTGGCCACCATGCTGCAGCTCAGTTTCAGGGTCTTTGCAATCTTCTTATAGCCTAGGCCATCTTTATGTAGAGCAACAATTCTTTTTTTCAAATCCTCAGAGTTCTTTGCCATGAGGTGCCATGTTGAACTTCCAGTGACCAGTATGAGAGAGTGAGAGCGATAACATCAAATTTAACAACCTGCTCCCCATTCACACCTGAGACCTTGTACCACTAACGAGTTACATGTCACCGGGGAGGGAAAATGGCTAGTTTGGACATTTACATTTAGGGGTGTACTCACTTTTGTTGCCAGTGGTTTAAACTTTAATGGCTGTGTGTGATTTTGAGGGGACAGCAAATTTACACTGTTATACAAGCTGTACATTCACTACTCAACATAGTAGCAAAGTGTCATTTCTTCAGTGTTGTTACATGAAAATATATAATAAAATTATTTATAAAAATGTGAGGGGTGTACTCACTTTTGTGAGATACTTTACATGTCCCATGAGGCATTCCTCCTCACACATTTATAAGTTCTAAGGAACTTACTGACATGTATGGATGGTGTACTGAGCTGTATGTGTGCTTTACTGTATTTCCTGATATGTAAACAAATATTGTATTCTGTATGCAGGCCAACTAATCGACTGATCAACTGATCGATAATGAAAATAGTTGACAACTATTTGTTGTTTTTCAGCCCTAATTGCACCCGTTACCTAACTCCCTCACCCTCAAGTCACCCTGTAAACGTTACACTACGCACCTTTCAGGCAGCTCCCTCATCCCATACCCATTTTTTACCCTTACACTGTAACCTACTGTATTTCTCCTGCACCTATATCACCCTGTAATCCTTAAATTGCCACCCATCACCCAGTTCCCTCCCTCTGAACTCCCATATTCACACTGCACCCCATCACCCAGCAACTCCATGCCACCTTTAGGCTCCATGTACACGGGACGTTGTAAATGCCCGTTTAGGAGCAGTTGGGCGTTTTTTTCAGAAGCCCCTGAACCCACCTGCATGTTATCTTATCTGTCCATGTACACAGGGTCGTTTACAGTCATTTGCAGGCAGTTGAGTTCAGGGACGTTTTTTGGAACGCAATTATTTGCGTTCGAACGTGTGTTTCCCAGCGTTTCAAACGCAAAAACGGGACCAAACGTGATGAAGTACGTTCAGCCACGTTATACTTTTTTTTCTTCCATTCAAAATCAATGGTTCTCTATGGGAGCCTATTGATTTGAATGGAAGTCGCACCGCAAGTCGGATCAGGATGATCCGACTTGCGCTGTGAGAATCTTGAGGGGGAACTCCACGCCAAAAATGGGGAAAAAAAACTGCGTGGGGGTCCCCCCCCCAGGCCCTTGGGGTCTGGTATGGAATTTGAGGGTAGCCCCACGCCGAAAAAAACGCCGTGGGGTTCCCCCCAAAATCCACACCAGACCCTTATCCGAGCAGGCGGCCCGGTAGGGCAGGAAGGGGGAGGGGACGAGCAAGCGGCCCCACCCCCTCTGGACCATACCAGGCCACATGCCCTCAACATGGGGGGGGGGTGTTGGTGCTTTGGGGCAGGGGGAGCTCTGCACCCCCCACCTCAAAGCACCTTGCCCCCATGTTGATGGGGACAAGGGCCTCATCCCCACAACCCTGGCCGGTGGTTGTGGGGGTCTGCGGGCAGGGGGCTTATCGGTATCTGGAAGCCCCCTTTAACAAGGTTGGCCCCCCAGATCCCGGACCCCCTCCCTATGTGAATGGGTATGGAATACACTGTACCCCTACCCATTCACCCCATAAAAGGCAGTGTATGGAAATGACAGGAGACGTTTTGGAAAGTTTATTAAAAATCTCCATCCGGACTTCTCCGCTCTGGTCTTCTCCCTTTCCACTCTTCTTGTCTTCTCCTCTCTGCTCTTCTTGTCTTCTGCTCTTTTGCTGTCTGCTCTTCTGCTGTCCAATCTTCTGCTCTTTTGCCTGACTTTTGCTTGTCTCTTCTTCTTCCTCCGGTCCTCCTCAGACGATGTCTCCGGTGATTATTCCGGTCTCTGCAGCTTGTTATATAGCCATTGTGGGCGTGGTCACCAGGTGACGTCATCGGGAGACCCAACCCCCCCCCCCCCCCATTTCGCAGATGACGTCATCTGTGACATGAGGGGACGGGGCCTCCCGATGACGTCATCGGGAGGCCACACCCCTAATGGCTATATAACAAGCTGCAGAGACCGGAGACCGGCATAATCACCAGAGACATCGTCTGAGGAGGACCGGAGGAAGAAGAAGAGCCGAGGGCAAAAGAGCAGAAGATTGGACAGCAGAAGAGCGGACAGCAAAAGAGCAGAAGACGAGAACAGCGGAGAGGAGAAGACAAGAAGAGCGGAAAGGGAGAAGACCAGAGCGGAGAAGTCCGGATGAAGATTTTTAACCACTTAAGCCCCGGAAGATTTTACCCCCATTCCGACCAGGGGGTATTTTGCGATTCGGCACTGCGTGAATTTAACGCACAATTGCGCGGTCGTGCGACGCTGTACCTAAACGAATTTGACGTCCTTTTTTTCCCACAAACAGAGCTTTCTTTTGGTGGTATTTGATCACCTGTGCGATTTTTTGATCACGCGCTATAAACAAAAAAAGAGCGTCAATTTTGCAAAAATAGCAATATTTTTCACATTTTTTTATATGAAATTCCCCCCAAAAAAATGTAAAAATCAAAATTTTTTAAAATTTTCGGCCAATTTGTTTTATGCTACCTATGTTTGGTAAAAAAAAAATCGCAAAAAGCGTATTTTGATTGGTTTGCGCAAAAGTTATCGCGTTTACTAACAAAGGGAAAGATTTTTGTCATTTTTGTTGTTTTTTTTTTCAACGCGTAATGGCGGCGATCTGCGATTTTTTTTTGCGGTACTGCGACATTGCGGCGGACAGATCGGACCCTTGACTGACATTTTTGACACTTTTGGGGTTACCAGTGACATTTCTACAGTAATCAGTGCTATACATATGCACTGTTACTGTAAAAATACACTGGTAGTGAAGGGGTTAACTTTATTTGGAAGGGAGGGGCTGTGTGTGTCCCTAGGGGCGTGGTTTCTACTGTGATTGGCTGTGGCTCTAGCTGTAAGGACACTGATCAACGGATCTACATACCAGATCCGTTTTATCAGTGTCTTTGCAGCGAGGAGAATGACAGGCAGTTTGTTTACACAAGCTGCCTGACATTCTCCCTCTCCCCCGCCGATCGCCGAGTGACCGGCGGACATCGGGTCCGCTGGTCACACGCGCGGGGGGGTCCGTGACCACGCGGGAGCGCGCCCCCGGGGGCGCGCGCTCGCTCCCTAGACCCTCACAAGCAAGCAACGTAGCCCTACGTTAGTTTGCCTGTGAGGGGCTGACCGCCGACGTAGATAGTCGTGCGGCGGTCGGCAAGTGGTTAATAAACGTTCCAAAACGTCTCCTGTCGTTATTTCCATACACTGCCTTTTATGGGGTGAACGGGTAGGGGTACAGTGTACCCCTTACCCATTCACATAGGGAGGGGGTCTGGGATCTGGGGGGCCACCCTTGTTAAAGGGGGCTTCCAGTTACCGATAAGCCCCCTGCCCGCAGACCCCCACAACCACCGGCCAGGGTAGTGGGGACGAGGCCCTTGTCCCCATCAACATTGGGGCAAGGTGCTTTTTGGTGGGGGGTGCAGAGCTCCCCCTGCCCCAAAGCACCAACACCCCCCCATGTTGAGGGCATGTGGCCTGGTATGGTCCAGGGGGGGTGGGGCCACTCGCTCGTCCCCTCCCCCTTCCTGCCCTACCGGGCTGCGTGCTTGGATAATGGTCTGGTATGGATTTTGGGGGGGACCCCACGCCATTTTTCGGCGTGGGGCTACCCTCAAATTCCATACCAGTCCCAAAGAGCCTGGTTTAGAACCTGGGGGGGGACCCCCACGCAGTTTTTTCCCCCATTTTGGCGTGGAGTTCCCCCTCAAGATTCTCACAGCGCAAGTCGCACCACAAGTCGGATCATCCTGATCCGACTTGCGGTGCGACTTCCATTCAAATCAATAGGCTCCCATTGGGAACCATTGATTTTGAATGGAGGCAGTAAAAACGCTGTTAAAAGCAACGTGGCCAAACGCGCAATAACGCCGATTGGAAAAAGCTACTGAAAGCACGTTTAACAGCTGCTTTTTCCCGGCGTCAGAACTAGCTTTGCAGCACGTTTTTTCTAACGTCCCATGTACATGGAGCCTTACACTGCAAATAATATCAAAAACAGTTTGTGCAGTCACCAAATAAATGATTCTACCCCACCTATCAAACCTTAAAAGTAATACAATTTATATATATAAAATCTATCATCCACAATGCTTAGCACATACAGTTTTTGTGAGTGCATTTTTCTGATCCAATAAATCGTTTTTAATCACATGCTACACTACTACGCTTGAGTCGGTTTGTTTTAATAAAGAATAATACAAAAAGGGTGTAGCGCTACCCAAAAGAAACAAAAATAATGACAATAGATCTCACACATACAGTATATCAAATAACTTAAGGCTTCTTTCACACGGTCCGTGCTGCTCAGCGGGGGATCGATACACAGATCCCTGCTGAGCAGGAAGGTGACAGCTCCCTCTCCGCTCTGTGTGTGGAGAGGGAGGTGTCGGAGCCCCATGCATCTCTATGGGGGAATCGGATGAGAGTGGACCGCCTCATCCGATCCCCTGGACGGATGGAAAATAGGGTTTCCATCCGTCCGGATTTCACGGACAGGATCGGATGGCAGCGGACATGCCTCCGCTGACATCCGCTGCCCCATAGGGATGCATGGGGGATCAGATCCGCCTAAAAAACTGACAGGCGGATCTGATTGGATCATTCGTGTGAAAGGTCCTGTGTGACAGATCCAGATGTGGTCACTGACGGTGGGCCTGTGTGACAAATCAAGATGTGGTCACTGATGGCAGGCCTGTGTGACAGCTCAAGATGTGACAGTGGCAGATCTAGATGGGCTGTGACAATAGGTTATAGGTTCTCTTTATTTGGGGGGGCTCACTGATCACTAATGAACGCTCTTCTCCTATCACGATGGGTGTGTGAGAAGAGCTGAGATCAGTAGTAACAGCTTTCCCTGTGTTTTGATTATGACCGGCTGTGATTACCACGTGATTGGCTGTTTACCCTGATTGGGTATGCGCTGTGTCCGAGGGACACGCTACAAGCCCAATTGCCGCGGTGCGCACACTCAGGAGTGCGCGCTAGCTGCTTTTCCTGCCCTCCGTCATAGGACGGTGGGTCAGGATAACAACCACCTTCCCGCCTTAAATTTGTAATAGGGCGGGCAGGAAGTTGTTAAGGGATGGAATAGCCGCTACCGAAATTTTGTTTCTTAACCTCCCTGACGGTAATCCCGAGCGTGACTCGGGGTGGATTTTTTAGTCCAGGATCGGTATCCCCGAGTCACGCTCGGGGTAGATGTGCAGAGAGCGCAGCGGTGTCTCTTACCTTCTCCTGGCGATCCAGCGATGATCTCTCATTGCTGTGACCGCCAGCCGAGATCCCCGCCGCTCGTCCGTCGGTGTGATGACTTCCTAGTTCCGTTCCCTGCAGCAGCAATGCTGCATGGGAGCGGAACTAGGGAGGGAAATTCAAAACGTTGCACAAAACACAAACACATAACACACTTTATATTATATATAATGTATATGTATGTATGTATGTGTATATATATATATATATATATATATAAAATTATATTATTGATTCGATTATAATTCATGCGTTTGTGTTTCAAATTTATCACATCTGGGATGTCTACTAGAGTCTTGTTTTGGTCAGGTTTAAGTCAGTAATTACAAAGAATTGTAGGCCTATAATACATAACGCCAAATTTCCATGAAAACAATTGTACCGCTTTTGGCACAGAATTCCTGACATAATCATACCGCCAGGGAGGTTAAATCTGGTTCACACAATTGTTAGAAAATGTAACACTGCACTTTTCAACCAGCTCCCTTCCCTCATCCCTAACCCCATGTCCTCCTACCTATTTCCCAGCTCCTTCAACCTCATAAAACCCTTAGTTCACACCGAATCTGACTTTGAAATCGTGCGACTTCATTTCAAATAGTACAATTTCCAAGCCACAGGTCAGTGTGACTTCAGGTGCGACTTAACTGACATCTGTGCAACTTCATGCACAGATGTCTATGCAAGTCACACTTAAAAATCAGAAAAAAATAGCGCAGGAACCTCTTTTTTTAAATTGGTGCAGCATTGCAAAGTTGGTGTTGCACCGATTTGAACAGTTCCATTGCCAACAATAGGGTGCGACTTGTCACGCAACTTGACAGGTCCAAATCGCATGACAAGTTGCACCGGTGTGAATGGGGACGGACTTACACTACAGCCGATTACCCATCTCCCTCATCCCATATCATTTTGTAACCCAACTTGCTCACCCTGCACTCTTTACACTGCATCCCCCTTATCACCCTGTGATACTTACGCTGCAACCCCTGTCACACAGCCCCCTCAGTCCACATCTATAGATCGCCTCTACGCTGCACCCCTGGTCACCCAGCTAACTTGTACCACCATTTCACCCTTAGGCCCCTTTCACACAGGAAGTCCATCAGGCGGACTCAGTTTTTCTCAGCGGGGGATCAATCCGCCGATCCCCCGCTGAGCAGGCGAATGGCAGTTGTGTCTCCACGCTGTGTGCGGAGACACAGCTGTCAGGTCCCGTTGTTCTCTATGGGGGAATCGGATAGGAACGGACCGTCTGTCCATTCTCATCTGATCCCATCCGCTGGACAGATGGAAAATAGGGTTTCCATCCGTTCAGATTCGGACATGTCTCCGCTGACATCCGATGCCCCATAGAGATGCATAGGGTGTCCATTCAGACCTGCCAAAAAAACTGACAGGCGGATCTGAACGGTCCGCCTGTGTGAAAGGGGCCTTACCCTGCAGCTCATATCATATTCATCCTACACCACCATGACACCCATACACTGCACCCCTGTCCCTCAGCTACCCTATCCTACTCGGATATATCACCATGTAACCATTAGGCCCCTTTCACACAGGCGGACCGTTCAGATCCGCCTGTCTGTTTTTTTGGCGGATCTGAACGGATGCCCCATGCATCTCTATGGGGCATCTGATGTAAGCGGAGAAATGTCTGCTGACATCCGATCCGTCCAATCTGGACAGATGGAAACCCTATTTTCCATCCGTCCAGCGGATCGGATGAGAATGGACAGATGGTCCGTTCTCATCCGATTCCCCCATAGAGAACAGCAGGGACCCGACAGCTCTGTCTCAGCACACAGCGCAGAGACACAGCTGCCATCCGCCTGCTCAGTGGGGGATCGGTGGATCAATCCCCTGCTGAGAAAAACGGAGACCGCTGACGGACTCTACAGTGTGAAAGGGGCCTTAACCACTTGCCGACTGCCGCACGACTATATACGGGGGCAGTCAGCCCCTCCTGGGCAAAGTGACGTACCGGTAGGTCACTCGCCCGCGAGCCAATAGGGGACGCGCTACCGCCCCTACTTGTTCACTGGGATCCCCGCGCGAGTGACCGGCGGCTCCGATGTACGCCGGACACTTGCAATCTCCCGCTGGATAGGGAGAAAGGCAGGGGGCTAATGTAAACAAAGCCGCCTGTCATTCCCCCTGGTGTAACAGCAGAGACTGTACGATCCTGCTATGTAGGATCGTATGTCTCTGTGGTTACATCAAAAGCCACGCCCCTTTACAGTTAGAATCACGCCCCTAGGGATACACTTAAACCCTTGATCACGAATAAACTTAACCCCTTCCCTGCCAGTGTCATTTTTACAGTAACAGTGCATATGTATAGCACTGATTACTGTAGTAATGTCACTGGTACCCCCGAAAGTGTCAAAAATGTTAGTCAGAGGTCCAATCTGTCCGCCGCAATGTCGCAGTCCCAAAAAAAAAAAAAAAAAAAAAAAAAAAAAAAAAAAAATCGCAGATCGCCGCCATTACTAGTTTAAAACAAAAAAAAAAAACACATTAAAAATGACATAAATCTTTCCCTTAGTTAGTAAATGCAATAACTTTTGCGCAAACCAATCAAAATATGCTTATTGCGATTTTTTTTTACCAAAAATATGTAGCAGAAAACAAGTTGGCCTAAAATGTTAAAAAAATTTTGATTTTTAAATTTTTTTGGAGAATTGAATATAAAAAATGTGAAAAATATTGTTATTTTTTTCAAAATTTACGCTATTTTTTTGTTTATACCGCAAAAAATTAAAAATCGCACAGGTGATCAAATACCACCAAAAGAAAGCTCTGTTTGTGGGGAAAAAAAAAGGACATCAATTTCATTTGGGTACAGCGTCGCACGACCGTGCAATTGTCCATTAAAGTCACGCAGTGCCGAATCGCAAAATAGCCCCTGGTTTTTGAGCAGGAAAATCCTCCGGGGCTTAAGTGGTTAAGCTGGATACACACTATACAACTTTTGTTGTTCAATTTCCTTTAGATTTACCTTCAACTATGTAGTGCAAGGGCCTGCCTGATTGCATACTAATTGAAAGGGTTTAAGTTTGCCCTCCTATTATACACATTTTGGTAAGTCTAAGAGTCGGTTCACACTAGTGCGACTTGTCAGCCAGACAAGTCGCGCTCCCTCGCGGTCCATTGACTGCTACAGGACCTGTTCTAATAGGGGCGACAAGTCGCTCCGACTTAGAAAAAGGGTCCTGTACTACTTCGGGGCGACCTCGGAGCAACTTGCATAGACTTCCATTATGTGAAGTCCCTGCAAGTTGCTCCGAAGTCGTGGTGCATGGTAATGCCCAAGTCGCCCCCGAAGTAGTAAGGAGTCGTGTCGCCTTAGTGTGAACCGACTCTTAAGGAAAAAAATGTAAAGAAAATTGTAAAGTGTGTATCCAGCTTTAGGGTCACATGCAGTCCAGTGTGTTTTTTTTTTTCTTATAAAAAACGCATGGAGAGTAGGTTACATCGATTTCAATGGCAAAGTTCACACCACTGTGCACAGCAATGCGTTCCAGTGTAGTCAACAAAAGTAGGACATGCAGCCTTTTTTCCTGGAAGGAGCTGCACTGGAACATGGCAACATGCATCAAAAACGCACCGGAACGTATTACAGCGAAGGGAAAAAAAAGGAAGGAGAAAAAGCACTGGAACATATTGAAAACACACAAAATGCCCACAGAGAAAAACGCACTTGGACTGCGTTTCTGTCATGTGAACACGCGGTCACCCAACTTCCTTACCCTGCACCCCCTTATCACCCTGTAAACTATACACGGCACACAAATCACCTAGTTCCCTCACTCCCATATAATCCTTCCTTACCCTGCACCCCCTCATCACCCTGTAACCTATACACGGCACACACATCACCTAGTTCCCTCACTCCCATATAATCCTTACCCTGCACCCCCTTATCACCCTGTAACCTAAACACGGCACACAAATCACCTAGTTCCCTCACTCCCATATAATCCTTACCCTGCACCCCCTTATCACCCTGTAACCTATACACGGCACACAAATCACCTAGTTCCCTCACTCCCATATAATCCTTACCCTGCACCCCCTTATCACCCTGTAACCTATACACGGCACACAAATCACCTAGATCCCTCACTCCCATATAATCCTTACCCTGCACCCCCTTATCACCCTGTAACCTATACACGGCACACAAATCACCTAGTTTCCTCACTCCCATATAATCCTTACCCTGCACCCCCTTATCACCCTGTAACCTATACACGGCACACAAGTCACCTAGTTCCCTCTCTCCCATATAGTCCTTACCCTGCACCCCCTTATCACCCTGTAACCTATACACGGCACACAAATCACCTAGTTCCCTCTCTCCCATATAGTCCTTACCCTGCACCCCCTTATCACCCTGTAACCTATACACGGCACACTAATCACCTAGTTCCCTCTCTCCCATATAGTCCTTACCCTGCACCCCCTTATCACCCTGTAACCTATACACGGCACACAAATCACCTAGTTTCCTCACTCCCATATAATCCTTACCCTGCACCCCCTTATCACCCTGTAACCTATACACGGCACACAAGTCACCTAGTTCCCTCTCTCCCATATAGTCCTTACCCTGCACCCCCTTATCACCCTGTAACCTATACACGGCACACAAATCACCTAGTTCCCTCTCTTCCATATAGTCCTTACCCTGCACCCCCTTATCACCCTGTAACCTATACACGGCACACAAATCACCCAGTTCCCTCTCTCCCATATAATCCTTACCCTGCACCCCCTCATCACCCTGTAACCTATACACGGCACACAAATCACCTAGTTCCCTCACTCCCATATAATCCTTACCCTGCACCCCCTCATCACCCTGTAACCTATACACGGCACACAAGTCACCTAGTTCCCTCTCTCCCATATAGTCCTTACCCTGCACCCCCTTATCACCCTGTAACCTATACACGGCACACAAATCACCTAGTTCCCTCACTCCCATATAATCCTTACCCTGCACCCCCTCATCACCCTGTAACCTATACACGGCACACAAGTCACCTAGTTCCCTCTCTCCCATATAATCCTTACCCTGCACCCCCTCATCACCCTGTAACCTATACACGGCACACAAATCACCTAGTTCCCTCACTCCCATATAATCCTTACCCTGCACCCCCTTATCACCCTGTAACCTATACACGGCACACAAGTCACCTAATTCCCTCACTCCCATATAATCCTTACCCTGCACCCCCTTATCACCCTGTAACCTATACACGGCACACAAATCACCTAGTTTCCTCACTCCCATATAATCCTTACCCTGCACCCCCTTATCACCCTGTAACCTATACACGGCACACAAGTCACCTAGTTCCCTCTCTCCCATATAGTCCTTACCCTGCACCCCCTTATCACCCTGTAACCTATACACGGCACACAAATCACCTAGTTCCCTCTCTCCCATATAGTCCTTACCCTGCACCCCCTTATCACCCTGTAACCTATACATGGCACACAAATCACCTAGTTCCCTCTCTCCCATATAGTCCTTACCCTGCACCCCCTTATCACCCTGTAACCTATACACGGCACACAAATCACCTAGTTCCCTCACTCCCATATAATCCTTACCCTGCACCCCCTTATCACCCTGTAACCTATACACGGCACACAAGTCACCTAGTTCCCTCTCTCCCATATAGTCCTTACCCTGCACCCCCTTATCACCCTGTAACCTATACATGGCACACAAATCACCTAGTTCCCTCTCTCCCATATAGTCCTTACCCTGCACCCCCTTATCACCCTGTAACCTATACACGGCACACAAATCACCTAGTTTCCTCACTCCCATATAATCCTTACCCTGCACCCCCTTATCACCCTGTAACCTATACACGGCACACAAGTCACCTAGTTCCCTCTCTCCCATATAGTCCTTACCCTGCACCCCCTTATCACCCTGTAACCTATACACGGCACACAAATCACCCAGTTCCCTCTCTCCCATATAATCCTTACACTGCACCCCCTCATCACCCTGTAACCTATACACGGCACACAAATCACCTAGTTCCCTCTCTCCCATATAGTCCTTACCCTGCACCCCCTTATCACCCTGTAACCTATACACGGCACACAAATCACCTAGTTCCCTCACTCCCATATAATCTTTACCCTGCACCCCCTTATCACCCTGTAACCTATACACGGCACACAAATCACCCAGTTCCCTCTCTCCCATATAATCCTTACACTGCACCCCCTTATCACCCTGTAACCTATACACGGCACACAAGTCACCTAGTTCCCTCACTCCCATATAATCCTTACCCTGCATCATGACACCCAGCTCCTGCAAACCAATTGTCATCGTGTAACCCCAGTCACCCTTACACTGCACTCCTCATGTCACCTATACTGCTATCCCTGCTTCACAAACCCCTTTCACCCTATAAACCTGACACTGCACCACTAACACACCCTATAACCTCAAACCTACATCCTCACGCAACACCTCCATGAACTCCCCGGGCTTTTACTCCGTGTATGCTCCGCCCACTTCACCTTCCTGCATGACGTCACTTCAGGGTCCCTTTATGGAATGGTTGCGACTGGTTCCTAGCCAGTAGAAGGACGGGATGTGATGAGTTCCGTCCACTTCCTGTACTTCTCTGTACCATGTGACCAAACAGTCACATGGTCTGTGACATCACCAAGGTCCTTCTACTGGGCAGTAACTAGTTTTGGAATAGCCGACACCGAAGTTTCTTCTCGGAAATCGTGAAGTGACTGAGTTCTCTAGTTAGCAGCGAAAAGAGAAGGTATGGCGATTTTGGGACGGGCTATAAAGACATGGAGCTAAAATAAGACTCATAAGGGGGCGTACCGTGTATTTTTAAGGGTTACTTCCTGGTGTCGGCTCTTCAGCCCCAGGATTATCTCTTGTATGCTGAAAGTAAAGCCTGAAGCTGTTAGGAAAGCAGAGAGCTGGCCACACGGGTAAGATTCGTCTTATATATGTGAAAGGAAACCAGCAATACGAATACAGTTCCCACTATCTGCTGACAGGTCTTCCACTCAGAGTGAGAAAGGAGGAACTACACAGAGACTTCAGTTTCTGTCACAGAGGACAGTGTATGGGCCTTGGCCTCTCCACCTTTCACCCTCCTGGAAGCATAGTATGATGTCCAGTGATGGGGACATGAGAGCCCAGGTGGAATTAAACATGTTTTCTCAAGTATCTTATGGCTTACCCCACACCATGCTATCTGTGGAATTTGGGTCCTATAGGCCTTCATGCAAACTGGGCTCATCTGAGCACCTTTCTCTTAAAAGCGACCTAAAATAAAAGTGACTTAGGGCTCTTTCACACGGTCCACCTCCGTAGACGGATCTGTCCTGCTCAGCAGGGATCGATCCGCCGATCCCTGCTGAGCCGGCGTATGACAGCTCCGTCTCCGCTTGCAGTGCGGAGAGGGAGGTGTCTCAGCCCCCGCTGCTCTCTATGGGGGATCGGATGAGAGCGGACAGCCTGTCCGCTCTCATTCGATCCCCAGTACAGATGGAAAATAGGGTTTCCATCCGTCCGGATTTCACGGACAGGATCGGATGCGGATGGCAGCGGGTGTCAGTGGACATGTCACCGCTGACATCCGCTGCTCCATAGGGCTGAATGGGGCATCCGATCAGATCCGCCTAAAAAACTGCCAGGCGGATCTGATCAGAACGCCCGCGTGAAAGAGCCCTAAAGCTGCATATTTCAAATGCATTCAGGCGTTTATTCATTTTATTGGCCGGAATAATGATTTATTCTGCTGCTGAAATTATTATCTTCAATATCTCTTTTATTATGATTTTCAACAAAACAAATAATACACATACACAAGAAGAAAAAGAAAAATATAAACAAAAGATGTTGCAATAAACGTATCAGTCATAGCATCATGCCTTCAAAGCGAGAAAAAGGAAAAGAAAAGAAGGAAAAAAAAAAAAAGGGGGAGGAAAGGAATAGGAAAAGGGGAACTTTTCTGCAGTTCTGGTGATCCTTCAACAGGAAGCATGTTCTTGAATTAGCGCCGGTTCACACTGCAGCGACGCTACTTCGCACCGTGATCTCCGAGGTCGCAGTGCGAGCAGCGCGCCGCGACCTCGGAGCGGCCGCCACGGACTTCATAACATTGAAGTCTATGGCGGTCGCCTCCGGGTCGCCCCAAAGAAGCTCCGGACCCTTTTTCTAGGTCGGAGCGACTTGTGTCGCTCCTATTAGAACGGGTCCGCAGCTTCCCTATGGGAGGCGACCTGCGGCGACCTGTGAGGCGACCAGGTCGCCTCACAGGTCGCCCTAGTGTGAACCGGCACTTAGGAGTTCAGCATAAAGCAACATAATTAATAAAGCACATTTAATACAGTGATAGTGGTTGTAAAGGAACAAGGTTTTTTACCTTTTGTGCATTCTATGCATGAAGGGAAAAAACCTTCTGTGTTCAGCAGCCCCCCTGACCCCCCAACACTTACCTGAACCCCCCTCTCAATCCAGCGATGTCCACAAGAGCCTTGTCCCTCTGGGGACTCATACTCCTGATTGGCAATTGGTAGCAGTGGGAGCCTTTGGCTCCCGCTGCTGTCAATCACAGCCAGTGAGCCAATCGAGGACGGAGGGGACGGGGCTAAGTCACAGCTCCCTGTGTGAATGGACACAGAGCAGCGGCTCAGGTGCCCCCATAGCAAGCTGCTTTCTGTGGGGGCACCAGGAAGGAGGGAGGAGCCAGGAGGGCTGGCGCTGGACCCGAGAAGAGGAGGATCCGGGCCAGTCTGCAAAACCACTGTACAGAGCAAATAAATATAACATGTTCATTATTTTAATGAAAAAAAAAAGCTTTACAATGGCTTTCATAAGTAGGACCTCCGCTAAGAGGAACGGCTAAGCAAATCCTAGTTCCTTAGAAGGTGTTTAACCACTTCAATAACGACCACTTTTACTCCCTTCCTGCCCAGGCCAATGTTCAGTGACTGACAATTGCGTGGTCATCAGGGTAGATTTGATTTAAATCCAGTCTATTTAAATCACTAGTAAAAAGGTTTGATTTAAATCAACTCGCTTTTAAATTATAATTTTTAAAGAGCAACTGTCATCTCTGTCCCGCAGTGGCTCCTCCATTGATCCGCTGTTGACAGTCGCATTCACTTTAATTGGACGGCTAGTGATGCGGCAGTGACATAACAAGGTGAGGGACATGGCCGCAGCAGGTGAGTAGATGCCCGCTAACAGACGCTGCCATGATGGATCTAAAATGACATGCGCTCTTTAACCACATAAGCCCCGGAGGATTTGGCTGCTTAAAGACCAGGGCCTATTTTGCGATTCGGCACTGCGTGACTTTAACTAACAATTGCGCGGTCGTGCTACGCTGTACCCAAATGAAATTGACGTCCTTTTTTTCCCACAAACAGAGCTTTCTTTTGGTGGTATTTGATCACCTGTGCGATTTTACTTTTTGTGCTATAAACAAAAAAAGAGCGGCAATTTTGAAAAAATAATATTTTTCAAATTTTTTTTATATGCAATTCCCCCCCCCCCCTCAAAAATGTTAAAATCAAAATTTTTTAACATTTTAGGCCAATTTGTTTTCTGCTACATATTTTTGGTGAAAAAAATCGCAATAAGCATATTTTGATTGGTCTGCACAAAAGTTATTGCAATTACTAACTAAGGGAAAGATTTATGTCATTTTTATTGTTTTTTTTTTTTTTTTTAACTAGTAATGGTGGTGATCTGCGTTTTTTTTTTTTTTTTTTGCGGGACTGCAACTTTGCGGCGGACAGATCGGACCCTTGACTGACATTTTTGACACTTTTGGGGGTACCAGTGACATTACTACAGTAATCAGTGCTATACATATGCACTGTTACTGTAAAAATGACACTGGCAGGGAAGGGGTTAACTTTATTAGACATCCAGGGGTTAAGTGTGTCCCTAGGGGCGTGCTTCTAACTGTAAAGGGGCGTAGCTTTTGATGTAACCACAGAGACATACGATGATCTCTGCAGTTACACCAGGGAGAATGACAGGCGGCTTTGTTTACATTAGCCGCCTGCCTTTCTCCCTCTCCAGCGGGAGATCGCGAGTGACTGGCGGTCACTCGCGCTGGGATGGCAGTGAACGAGCAGGGGCATGCCTCCGGGCGGCGCATGCTCGTCCCCTATTGGCTCACGGGCGAGTGACGTACCCATACGTCACTTTGCCCAGGGGGGGCTGACCGCCGCAGTATATGTACTTGTGGCGGTCGGCAAGTGGTTAACCACTTGCCGACTGCTCACATTGACAGTACTGCGGCACAGTGGCTCTCCTGGGTCTGGCGACGTAGATGTCGCTGGATCCTGTCCCCCGCTCCCGCTGTATTCGGACACATCGGGAGTCGGGCCAGGGGAGGAGAGGCGGTGATCACCACCGCTCTTCCCCGATCGTCGGGGATCGAGTGTGGAGGTCCGCCCGCTGGTGTAAACAAAGCGGGCGGATCTCCTATGTGACAGACAGTGACAGATTACAGGATTCAGCATAGCTGAACCTGCGATCTGTGTCTCTGTCACACAACCCCCTCCCCCCCCCCCCCCCACACTTGAGTAAGCATGAGGCATACATTTAAACCCTTGATCACCAAAAGTGTTAACCCCTTTCCTGCCAGTGTCATTATTACAGTAACAGTGCATATTTATAGCACCGATAACTGTAATGTCACTGGTACCCCCAAATGTGTCAAAAATGTCAGGGGTCTGATCTGTCCGCCGCAATGTCGCAGTCCCGCACAAAAAAATCGCAGATCGCCGCCATTACTTGTAAAAAAAAAATAAACAATAAAAATGACAAATATTTTCCTGTAGTTAGTAAACGCAAAAACCTTTGCGCAAAATACGCCTATTGTGATTTTTTTTTTTTTTTAAATTTGGGTACATCGTCGCACGACCGTGCAATTGTCCGTTAAAATAACGCAGTGCCGAATCGCAAAATATAGCCTGGTCAGGAATGGGGAAAAATCTTCCGGTCTTAAAGTGGTTAAAAATACGCTCATTTAGAATTTTTTTGTCAAAGACATGTAGCTAAATACATTTTGGCCTAAATATATGACAAAAATTGAATATATTGGATATTTTTTAACTGTCAAAGTAGTCAACGCCGTACCCAAACGAAATTTACGTCCTTTTTTTTACCCACAAACAGAGCTTTCTTTTGGTGATATTTGATCACCTCTGCGCTTTTCATTTTTTTGCGATATTAATAAAAGAATGCGACAATTTTGAAAAAATAATATTTTTCTACTTTGAAAGTTAAAAAATATCCAATATATTAAATTTTTGTCATATATTCAGGCCAAAATGTATTTAGCTACATGTCTCAATGAGCGTATTTTTAACCGCTTTAAGACCGGAAGATTTTACCCCATTCCTGACCAGGCAATATTTTGCGATTCGGCACTGCATTAATTTAACTGACAATTGCGTGGACGTGCGACGCTGTACTCAAATTAAATGTATGTCCTTTTTTCCCCACAAACAGAGCTTTCTTTTGGTGGTATTTGATCACCTGTGCGATTTTTTACTTTTTGCGCTATAAACAAAAAAAAGAGCAACAATTTTGAAAAAATAACAATATTTTTCACATTTTTTTTTTTTTTTTTTTTTTATATGAAATTTCCCCCAGAAAAAAATTAGGGCTGTGCATCTTCACTTACCTCACAATTCGATGCGATTACGATTATTAGGGTCGCGATTCGATACGATTCAATTCCGCGATGCATCGGAATGCATCACGATTACTACCCATGCCCAATGGTTTTCAAAACTTTATAAAAAAAAACAAACAATCAAGCAGTCACAAATAAAAGAATCCTTTTTATTTTCATTTGCTTCAAAGGACACTTTCCTGGACCCTGTCATGGCCTGCAAGCCCTGCATACTTTAGTGCACTTGCACTGCAAACATATAGGAAGGTCTGAAAATGCAAACAGCATAGCAGAGACAGACAACAACACTAGTATTTTACTAGAAGTAACAGTAAAATTAGTAAAAAACTGTAGTAGTGCAGTTTACTGCTTTATAAAAGAAAATATTAATATAAGCCACGCCTACCACCATTTAAAGTACAACTAAAGGTAAAACTTTTTCGATTTTGGATAAAGTTTTGCCTATAGTTGTACTTTAAAGCCAAGATAGAAGCCAGCCAGCCAAGCTAATATTCTTGTGAAAATGGTCATCATAAATTCCCACAAAACATTATATATAAATCCTTTTATGTGAATATGCATTGCAATAAATTCCAGGTGTGCCATAACCTGTCCTCTACAAAACAGAGCACTTCCTGACTAGTAGCAAACATCAAGGGTGAACCTGGCAATAGTGCACTGCTGCACCGTGATGTTTGTTTCCCTCTGCAACTGCCAGTCAACTCAAGTGAGTTGATGGATTGGCTGCTAGAGGGGAGTTACAAATATAAGCTTTAAGCTTATCAATTCACTTATGTCACTTTTATGTCACTTACTTTACAGAAAACGTTACCTGTCCTGCAGACAGTCTCTGTCTCTACCACGATTAAACCCAACTGAAGCCAAGCCAAAGCCACCATTAGAGGAAGGAAAACCCTTGACAGAGTAAATCATCAACTGAAGCTTAAACCTTGAGTAAATCTTCATGGGATCACAAAAAAACACACAACATGATTGTCTGCCTCAGAATCATGAGAAGAAAGGTTTGGCATTGCCACACTGGTACAACTCAAGGCATATGGGTTAGGTCAGGTTTGTGTGTATTTGTGATCCAGTAAAGATTTAATCAATGTTTTACGCTTCAATGTATGATTGATTTAATCTTTCAAGGATGTCCTTTCCTGTACCGTGGCTGCCGGCTTGCCTTCAGTTGTCTAGATAGATACACTTTTACCTTTTAGTATTTGTTTGGTTGAGGGAACCCCCTACACTTGCTATTGCTACAGAGTACAACAGACCAGCAGACAGACATGCGTTGCAATAATTTCCAGGTGTGTGCCATAACCTGTCCTCTACAAAACAGAGCACTTCCTGACTAGTAGCAAATATCAAAGGTGAACCTGGCAATAGTGCACTGCTGCATAACTTCCATGTTCACCGTGATGTTTGTTTCCCCCTGCAACTGCCAGTCAACTCAAGTGAGTTGATGGCTGCTAGAGGGGAGTTATATAAATATAAGCTTAAGCTTAAATATCAATTCACTTATGTGAATGGACCATTTTTGAAAACAAGCCATTCTCCATCTCTCAAGTGCCAGAAAAGCTGTAGAAAATATAAAATGTTCCAGGTTCACTGTGATTGTGTTTGCCCCTGCCATTGCCAGTCAACTAAACAGTGTGTGTGTGTGTGTGTGTGTGTGTGTGTGTGTGTGTGTGTGTGTGTGTGTCGTGACTCGTGACAGTCAAAAGCTTATACGCAGCTCTAGCATCAACTCAACACTTGCCCAGGACTTTGTTTGACTTTGTCTCACACTCCGAAAGGGGGAAGCAAAGACAAACCAGGTACATGACCACCACCACTGGCCCTTACCCGCCCATAAAGACGGTACATTTATCAGTAGATCAATAACAACAACTGTGAGAGTCAAGGATCCAGAGACCCTGGCACGGAGCAACACAAAACACCCCGAGGCCGGTCGGTCTCCGGGCCCAGGACCCCTGCTCCCACATCTAGCAATGTTGTGTCAGGGTTCCCAGAATGAAATCCCCCTTAAGATCCCTCCCAAGGATCAGAAATGAGAAAATAGAAAGCAAAAATGAGCACCAAAAAAAGAGTGAGTCAAAAAACAGTGACTGAGGAAAGAGAAAAATTCTTCACACGGTCCCCTGAAGATCTATAGATCGTTCCAGTCCCTCAGGGGGGCTTGCTTTTCATCTTGGCTTGGCTTCTGGCAGACCGCCACACTTGAGGCAAAGGACTCTGCGAGCATCTGGCAGCAGATTTAGGTTGTGGAGTAGAGGGGGGTTCATCCGGATCCATGGAGACTAGTCCCAGTCGCTTCAGAAGAGCTTCTCCTTCAGGAAACGTGGCAAAAGAGTGTTTCTTGTTACGATAAGTGAAGTTCAGTCGAAAAGGAAATGCCCATTAATACTTGATATTTTTAGCTATAAGTGGTTGTAGCAGCGGTTTCATGGTCCTGCGTTTCTGGATAGTAGCTGGCGATATGTCAGCGAAGATCTGGATTTTGTGGTCCCGGAGTTGTAATTCAGCATTGTCCCTAGCTCTGGACATGATTTGTTCTTTAACCTTGTAATAGTGGGGTTTCACAATTATGTCCCGTGGCTGACATTCTCACGTGGTGCCGTCAGGGCCCTAAGCTCCTTAGCAATAGCTTCTGCATCACTAAATGACTCTGGGATACCCCGCACCCTAAAGTTGTACCGACGGGATCGGTTTTCCAGATCATCAATTTTGTTCAATGCCTCATCTAGTCTGTTGTGTAAAGTTTTAATGCAGTCTGTGTTCTGGTTAGTTCTAGCCACTGTGTCTTCTAGGGTAGATTCTATAGACCCCATGCGGGAGCCCAGTGCCTGGAATTCCTGTTTCAGGTCAGAAGTGATACGTAGACTAGCTTAGTCCTGGTTCCAACAAAGTAGAAAATTTAGCTAATAAAATAGGGTCTCCCGAGTATTCCACCTGTGGGTGAGGTGCTGCAGGCTGTGCTCCCGACAATGGGGGAAAGCTGTCTCCTATACTCCCCTGACTCAATGTGATACCACATAAAGCTCTGTCCAGGTCAGATTGGGAGGAGAAAATGTCCCTCTCTGGGGAGAGTGAAGAAGCCTGAGAGCCCCCCTTGTCCACCTCTGCAGCCGGTCCCTGCTGCTGTGTGGCTGAAGGTTATGGGATGGTGCCCTGCTGTTGCAGCTTCTGGGCAGTCCTAGGGGTAGATCTGGTTTACCTGGTGTCGGGTCCTGGAAGGGTCAGGAGTCCGGCCTGGCGCTTGTAGATTGCGGGCGGGATCACTGGATGCGCAGGCGGGCTTCAGCAGGCCAGCGGGGAGCGGAGCCGAAGGATCACACCGCCACCATCTTCAGCTGCGTGCATGCGCCTCTGTTTTGGACATTTTAGCCACTAAATTTACAGGTACACTAGTGTGACTCAAAGGTAAAAAAGCACCTGGATGTTGAGGACTATTTCAACCGCTACAAAAAATCTGCTAATGCTAGCAGAGATCAGGCCTGACTCTGGTAACGCTGCGTTTTGTGTGTTGTTTTTTTTGAAGTAATCTATTGATTACTGCACTTGCCTGGGTGGGAGGGGCTAAACGCAGGTGCTGGCAGGTGTCGTGACCAATCCTGCTAACGCTGCGTTTTGGGAACCCTAAACTATTGGGGACGCTAGTATAGTTCTGATCAGATCAAAGATATTGATCCGTTCAAAAACTATACTAGTAATGGAGGTGTTTGGTGTGTGTGTATGTGTGTGTTACTGGCAATCAAAGGGTTAAATTATATTTCTGACTATATACCTGTATATAGTGTGCAATGTGACGGGGGAGAAGGAGTTAACTGGGGGTGATCAGGGGGATAAATCTTTATGGGGAAAGGGGGGGTGTCCTAAGCCTAGAAGTAATGGTCGCTGGCAGTAAATCAAGTCACACTTACAGAAATATAGAAAACTGCTATATACTGTATATAGTGTGCAATGTGACAGGGGGTGTAGGGGTTAACTGGGGGTGATCAGGGGGTCAAATCTTTATTGGGGAGGGGATGGCGGGTACCCTAAACCTACTTGGGACAGAAACTTACCTCGCTTGCGTTTAAATCAAGTCACAATCACACTATTACAGAAATACAGAAAACGGCTATATACCTGTGTATATAGTGTGCAATGTGACAGTGGGTGAAGGGGTTAACTGGGGGTGATCAGGGGGTTTAATCTTTATGGGGGGGGCTGGCGGGTACCCTAAGCCTAAAAGCAACAGTCCCTAGCACACTATTACAGAAATATAGAAAACCGCTATATAGTGGGCACTGTGACAGGGGGTGTAGGGGTTAACTGGGGGGGTAATCGGGGGTTAAATTTGCCTATCTAGCTGTGTGTGTGTGTGTGTGTGTGTGTGTGTGTGTGTGTGTGTGTGTGTGTGTGTGTGTGTGTGAGTAAATAAAAGTTCAACACAGAAATATAGTCCAGAGAAGTTTCTAGAGAACTCTTAGTAGCGCAATAAAAGGATAAAAAACCTCTTATGAGAAAGTGCAAGAAGTGCTTCAATGTCCAATGATTAATGATATGTAAACATATCAACACAGTCTCTAATAAGCCACAAGATGTGAGGGATCCTTAAATAGTGCTGATAACAGGACCACCATAGGGTACCACCACCACCAGTGCTGGGATATGGCCAAAAAGCTCACTCACCAGAACAACATGCCTGACCACTCTCATGGACTAGGCAGAAACAGCATGGGTTAAACTTTATCCTGGCAAACCCGGTTCCTGTATGGATTCCTCCTCTCATTGGCAATATATGGGTAAAGAGATAGAAAGCACTCCCATAGCGTGATACCGTTTTGAAATTTTATTCACAATAAAACATAATCCATCACACTCACTTTTAAGACGAACATAAATGGCAGAATACTGGTGGTTCCAGAGTCTGGTACGCTGTAGACGCGGTCCGCGGTCCCGCTGTGATCACAGAGCGCCCGGAAGCTCCTTCCCCCTCAGTGTACAGTAATTAGTGGACGCCGTATAGCCACACCCCGACGCGTTTCGTCATTTCCGACTTCCTCACGGGGGCATGGCTATACGGCACGGCAGTCCTATTAAATAGGGAGCTCCGTCACCCGCCCACCTCCGGAAAAAACGGAAGTTGCGCGAGTACCGGAAGTGATCATCGGCTCATATCCTTCTCCACGCCGAGAACTGTCAGCAGAGGCAGACCAAAATGTCCATACTCTTCCCCTCTGACTTTGCTCCAAACTTGGCGATATCGGTCGCATACCATGTACCGATCGCTTACAGTCGTACTCATCCTTAATAGGTACTGTGAAATTGATATAGGTATAATGTAAAACATTACCTGGGTAATAAAAACCCTTGTTAAAATAAAACATAATTTCAAAAATGATTTAAGACTATTTAAAACTTTACCAGCAACAAATGTTACCAGCAAAAAATGGACATGCCCGACCTAATCCCAGTATGTAGGAGGCCGAGCCGATATACAGAACCATGGTACACACCATAATGCAATACATCACTATGGCATATAGATAAGGACAATGATAAAATATTATTTATAAAATGAGAATAAATGAGAAGATGCATATACTAATAATACACCAATATACGCTCAATATAAATCCATATAGAATGCATAAACATGCGCCATAAAAATCAAATATAATCAATAAAATTCAATAATAAAACAATGGATACATGGAGCCCATACATATATAATATATCATATATCATATATCAGAACACTCTAAATATATTAAAATATCACCACATATATGTCTAAAAGGTAAAAAGTGTATACATAAAAAGTATACATAAAAAACACACGCACATAAAATAGGAGCATACAATATATATATATATATATATATATATATATATATATATATATATATATATATATATATATATATATATATATATATATATATATATATATATATATATATATAAAATATGTAAAATCACATATATATTAGTATAAAACTAGGTGAGTATAAGATTCTAATAAAAAAGGGGGAGTTAGATCTCAATTTAAAAATCACTGATAAAACAGTTGAGATCCAACTCAATATTTAACCCCTTGGGATCCAAAGCTTGAGTTAAAAAGATCCACTTCGTTTCGCATTTAGAAAGCTCTCTCACCCAATTAGCACCTCTCCATGATGGAGTAACTCTTTCAATCCCCCAGAAGTGCAAGCTCCTCGGGTCTCTTTGGTGAAACTGCCTAAAATGTGCAGATACATTATGTTCCTTAACACCTTTTAAAATATTTGCGATATGCTCACCTACGCGTTTTTTTTAAAGTGCGTTTCGTGCGTCCAATATATATCCTATTGCAAGGGCACATCAATGCATACACTACATGAGTAGTATTGCAGGTGATCAGGTTTTTGATTTTAAATTCTTTATTAATTGCTGGGACCCTAAACTGATTTATTTTCTTTGGATTCGTGCGAGCAGTGTAACAAGCTCTACATCTGCCACATGCAACGAACCCCGTCCTACCAGGGAAAAAAGACACATTCGGCGGGTCCAATATTCTTTTCACCACCTGATTCCCAAAATTGGGTGCCCTCCTATAAATAAACGAAGGTTCCTCCGGTAGTACTTTCCCCAATGTTTTATCCATAGTCAAAACATGCCAGTGTTTCTTGAAGATGGATTCAACATGGCTATAGTCACTTGAAAAGTTGGATAAAAAACTCCATTCGTGTGTGTTGCTATTTGTTGTCCGGGCCATCCTATCTCCACGATCTAATAAAGAATCCCTTGAGGTGGCTAGGACATTCTGGATTTCCTTATCCAGAACTTCCTCCCTATAGCCTTTTGTCTATAAATTTTTCTTTAATAACATCGGCTTGCATGAGGTAGTCATTGTCAAATGTGCAGTTCCGCCTTATACGCATTAACTGACCTCTCGGGATATTTTTCAGCCATGTAGGGTGGTGCCCACTTTGAATGGCTAGATAACTGTTCCTGTCGGTCTCTTTTTAAAGTATACTTTCGTAGTAAAACCAAGACCATTTCTCTGTATCCATATATCTAAAAAATTAACCTCCTTGTTGCTCCAAGTAAAATCAAGTTTAATATTATTAAAATTGTTGTTAAGATGGCGCATAAAATCAGATAAAGAGGCTTCAGAACCTTCCCAGATAAAAATAATGTCATCAATAAATCTACGATAAAATCTCAAAGACGGTCTGGCCATATTAAAAACAAATTTGTCCTCCCACTCGGCCATGAACAAATTCACTAGACTGGGCGCGAATTTCGCGCCCATGGCAACTCCTGTTTTCTGACTGTAGAATTTATTTTGAAACCAAAAATAATTATGGCCAAGACAGAAGTCTAGCGCCTTGCGTATAAAAACTTTTTGGTCATAGGGCACTTCATCTCTCCTACTCATTGCCCAATTCAGGGCAAGTAAAGCATCATCGTGTTGGATGATGGTGTAGAGGGACGACACATCCGCCGTCACCAAGAAAGCGGACGAGCCGTCCCCCAACAACACATCATCCAAAGAACACAACAAATCCTTAGTGTCTTTTAAAAAGGCTTTGGTAGATGACACACTGGGCTGTAGGAAGGTGTCGAGGTACTGTCCCAGTCTCGCACACACTGACCCTATTCCATTCACGATGGGACGCCCTGGAGGGCATGTGGAGTTTTTATGTATTTTGGGGAGGGTGTATATAATTGGTATCCGACACGCACTCGGTACTCGGCTATACGGCGTCCACTAATTACTGTACACTGAGGGGGAAGGAGCTTCCGGGCGCTCTGTGATCACAGCGGGACCGCGGACCGCGTCTACAGCGCACCAGACTCTGGAACCACCAGTATTCTGCCATTTATGTTCGTCTTAAAAGTGAGTGTGATGGATTATGTTTTATTGTGAAAAAAATTTCAAAATGGTATCACGCTATGGGAGTGCTTTCTATCTCTTTACCCATATATTGCCAATGAGAGGAGGAATCCGTACAGGAACCGGGATTGCCAGGATAAAGTTGGTTTCACCCTCATTTAACTCATGCTGTTTCTGCCTAGTCCATGAGAGTGGTCAGGCATGTTGTTCTGGTGAGTGAGCTTTTTGGCCATATCCCAGCACTGGTGGTGGTACCCTATGGTGGTCCTGTTATCAGCACTATTTTAAGGATCCCTCACATCTTGTGGCTTATTAGAGACTGTGTTGATATGTTTACATATCATTAATCATTGGACATTGAAGCACTTCTTGCACTTTCTCATAAGAGGTTTTTTATCCTTTTATTGCGCTACTAAGAGTTCTCTAGAAACTTCTCTGGACTATATTTCTGTGTTGAACTTTTATTTACTCATATTTTACATTTGAAGTAGCAGCACTCTTTTTATTTGATTTTATTGCATTTTATGTACATCCGGTCAGCGCAGAGGATCACATTCACCTATTAAGAGGTTTTATTTTATTTTGTGGTATTTATTGATCTGTGTGTGTGTGTGTGTGTGTGTGTGTGGATTTGTGCAGTACTCACGTTTTGATCCTCTTTTCTCTCACGCTGGAATCCAAAAAGGATTTGGGGAGGGAAGAGAGGATCTTTTCTGTGCCAGTGGTACATTACACAGGCACAGCTAGGTCTGTGATTGGTCAGGACCGATCAGCAGGTCCAGGCCAAAAATCTTTGGCCTGGACCTGAATACTGATCGGTTCTGAACCAAATTAGACCATCGGTGGGGCCGGGGGCACGCAGGAGCGCTGCCAAGAGCCCTGGGAGCGAGCGACGTAGAGCTACGTTGATTTGCCCAGCAGCGGCTGCCTGCCGCTATAAATCTGCGGCGTGCGGTCCTCAAGTGGTTAATAAAAAGTTTATTTTGACAATCTGAAAATTTAACTTAATTTTAGTAGACAGCTGTCCAGATGTCAGTGAGAGTGTGCTTGGACAGCATTGTCGGTTTTAATGGGAAGGCTGAGGGTCTTTTCTACTGACAGATTAAGGCTCCATGTACACGGGACGTTGTTAAAAGTCCCTTTTGAATGCTGGAATTTTTAGGACGTTTGAAACGTCCGTTCGGTCGCGTTTGTACCCGCGTTTAGCGGGCGTTTAGCAGCGTTTGCGGGCGTTTGCGTTTAGAACCGTTCCTAGAGGTCAAAAAAAATTATTCCCCTTTAAAATGGAAAAACGCGAACGTTAAACGCAGGTCATCGCGTTCGGACGCGTTCAGACGGGAAACACACGTTCGAACGCAAATAATTGCGTTCTAAAAAAAGTCCCTGAATGCAACTGCCTGCAAATGACTGTAAACGACCCTGTGTACATGGACAGATAAGATAAAATGTAGATGGGTTCAGGGGCTTCTGAAAAAAACGCCCGACTGCTCTTAAATGGCCATTTCCAGCGTCCCGTGTACATGGAGCCTAATTCTGATGTTTAACAACTTGCCGAAAAATCACGTAGCTGTACGTCATTTTGCTCAAGTGGTTGTACTGGGGTGATGCCTGCAGCTCACCCTGGCAGCTGCAGGCATCACTCCAGTAAAGTGTTAAGCTGAAACCCTTATTTCTCTGTGCCTGTCACAGAACCTTCTCCCCCCCCCCCCCCCATAGTGAGTAAGCACCAACAGGCATACATGAACCCCTTTGTTCACCTCCAGTGTTAACCCCTTCCCTGTCAGTGTCATTTATATAGTAACAGTGCATATTATTTAGCACTGATTACTGTATTAATGTCACTGGTCCCCAAAAAGTGTCAAAAATGTCAGTTAGGGGTCCGATCTGTCTGCCACAATGTCGACGGAGTCCTGCTAAAAATCGCTGATCGCCGCCTTTACTAATAAAAACAAAAAAAAAGTCCAAAAATCTATCCCGTAGTTTGTAAATGCTATAACTTTTGCGCAAACCAATTAAAATACGCTTTTTGGGATTTTTTTTTTACCAAAAATATGTAGCAGAATACAAATTGGCCTAAACTTGGGAATGTTTTATAGCAGAAAGTAAAAAATATGGTGTTTTTTTTTTTGTTTATAGCACAAAATCTAAAAACCGCAGAGGTGATCAAAGACCACCAAAAGAAATCTATTTGTGGGAAACAAAGGACATCAATTGTATTTAGGTACACCGTCGCCCGATCGTGCAATTTTTCCTTAAAGTAACGCAGTGCCGAATCGCACAAAATGGCCTGGTCATTAAGGGAGTAAAACCTTCCGGATCTGAAGTTATTAATGTATCTCAAATTGAAAATTCCCCTTGTGGTTGGGACTTTATAGGCACTAATCAAGTATACTATAATTTCATAAAATCCATTGTTTATTTTTAACATTCAGATAAAAACATGTACAAACACATGTACAAGGGAACCATATACAAAAATCAGAAGAGAAAACGTTAAATCAATACACACCTCTAGATGAATTGGCATCACAATAACCCAACGCGTTTCAAAGCTTACATAGCTTCTTCAGGGGTATGAACAATACGCTAATCCTCTAAAATATAAACATAAAGATCAATAAATATGCATAATCCTTTTTGAAGGATAATTAGAGTTTGCACCGCTACAAGAAAAGACTTGCATGCGTTGCACTGATGAAAGGTTCCACATTTACATGTAAATTATAAAAACCAATGTCTCACACCATCCACCGATCAAGCCTACATCAAGTGTCTGTATGTGCCTCCTATCAAAATACCATATTGATACTTGGGATGTTGCGCCTAGGCTCAACACTGAGTGGCAACTGAAGCCAAAAGAGATGGACTCTGCAATAACACGTAAATGATAGATAATCCATATTTATCCGTTGCTTAACCACTTCCTGCCCGCCCTATTACAAATTGAGGGCGGGAATGTGGTTGTGTTATCCTGACCGGACGTCATATGACGGCGGCAGGATAACACAGCTCTGGGCGCCCCCCGGGGGCGCGCAGAGCGGCAATCGGTGATGCGAGGTGTCAGTCTGACACCCTGCATCTCCGATCTCGGTAAAGAGCCTCTGACGGAGGCTCTTTACCATGTGATCAGCCGTGTCCAATCACGGCTGGTCACATAGTAAATAGGAACAGCCGTTGATCGGCTTTCCTTAGTTCGTGCCTGACAGGCAGGAGCAAAGGAGCGCCGATCGGCGGCTCCCCTGACAGGGGGGGGGGGGTCGGCACTGGTAATCAGATCATTGATTACCAGTGCAGACCCTCGGGGGGGGGGGGGATGCCACTAGATCCACCAGGGATGCCCACTATGACCCCAGGGATGCCCACTATGACCCCAGGGATGCTCACTATGACCCCAGGGATGCCCACTATGGCCACCAGGGATGGCAATCAGGGCTCAGGGAGCCCCCCATTGCCCTCCCCATCAGTGATGCCCCCCAGTGTCCTCCCTATCAGTGCTGCCCACAAGTGCCCATCATTGCTATCCTTTAGTGTCGCCCACCAGTGCCCATTATTGCCCATCAGTGTCGCCCACCAGTGCCCATTATTGCCCATCAGTGCCGCCCCTCAGTGCCACCCATCAGTGCCCATCAGTGCCCACCAGTGCCGCCTATCAGTGCCCATTAGTGCCCGTCAGTGCCACCTACCAGTGCCCATCAGTGCCACCTATCAGTGTCCATCAATGCCGCCTATCAGTGCCCAGCAGTGCCGCCTATCAGTGCCCACCAATGCTGCATATCTGTGCTACCTATCAGTGCCGCCTATCAGTGCCACCCCATCAGTGCCTCCTCATCAGTGCCTCCTCATCAGTGCCTGTCAGTGCAGTCTCATCAGTGGTCATCAGTGCAGGAAAAAACTTATTTATTTACAAAATTGTATAACATAAACAAAAAAACTTTTTTTTTTCCAAACTTTTCGGTCTTTTTTTATTTGTTTAGCAAAAAGTAAAAATCGCACAGGTGATCAAATACCACCAAAAGAAAGCTCTAATTGTGGGGGGAAAATGACATAAATTTGGTTTAGGTACAGTGTTGCATGACCGCGCAATTGTCATTCTAATTGCAACAGCGCTAAAAGGGGAAAATTGGCCTGGGCAGGAAGGGAGGGAAGTGCCCTGTATTAAAGTGGTTAAAGCGGAGTTCCACCCTGGAATACTTTTTTTCAATAAAAATACCCCCGGGACAGTCAGGGCTAGTACATTCCACAATGGCTAGCCTCTGATCTGTCCCGGGTTGCACTTACCTTTTAGGACAAATACTTACCTTGAAAAAGTATTGTCCAGCGCTGCCATCTCAGGTGTGGGCAGCTTGAAGCCAGCGCGATCCTCTTCGGCGTCCTCTTCTGTCTTCTTCGGTCCCACGATGCACTGCACCGGCCCCGCCGTCACTTCCGGTGCGCGCGCGTCATCCCTCCACAGCTTCTGGGCATGCTCAGAAGCTGTTTAGAAGGGAATGACGCGCGCGCCCCGGAACTGACGTCTGGGCCGGTGCAGACGCAATGATTCCTGGGAGCGATGACGTTCAGCTCCCAGGAATCATTGCAAAGCCAGGAAGTGACGATGGGCCGCGGCCGCCGAGGGGAGGAAGAAAGAAGTAAGGTAAGTATATTTTCTTCTCTACGAGGTAAGTAAAAAAAAAAAAAAATGCGATTATCCATTTGTTTTTCAGGTGACCCGGAGCGAGAAGATGGAGGTAAGTATCATTTTAGGGTGGAACTCCAATTTAATTGCCATAGATATTCCTATATATAGAAGAAAGAGTAGTAGCTTGAAAGTATAAGGCTTCGTTTTCCACTGCTGCGGCTACAGAGTCGTGCTACTTCTAGCGCGACTCTGTAGTTTTACTTGTTCGCGGCTGTCAGTGCGACTTGTCCCTCATTATAGAAGGAAGTCGCACTGAAGTCGGCCCAAAAGTAGTGCACAAACTACTTTTCAAGTCGCCGCAACTCAAGTCGCGGCAGTTAGAACGGGCCAAATGGAAATTAATGACTTTTTACTTGCTGTGCGACTTGACATGTCAAGTCGCACAGCAAGTCGCAACAGTGGAAATGGGAGCCTAAGTCCACAGGGGATAACCCCAGGAAAAGTGTAGTAGTATGAAATACTGAATAAATTAGGGGGGTAAGGGATATTAAATACAGTCCAACTGCCTTTTTACTATGTTGTAAGAGTACTTTCCACTGCCTTTTGAAAAAATATTAAGAAATATACATATAAATCAGGGCTTGACAAATTTTCCTGAAATCTAGGAGCCAGCTAAAAAAGTTAGAAGCCAGTTTTTTTTTTTAAACTAACAACCAAGCTTTATTTAATAAAACGGATGCTAAATTTACACATAAATACGACTAGAACCCCACTCTCCTCTATAGCGCAATTGGATGAAAACAGACTGTCTGTCTCTTTCCATCCGATGCTATCTGATCCGATCCACGGGATGGATAGAAAATAGAACCACCATCCGTTTTGGCGGACCGGATCAGATGGCGGCAGATTACTGCTCCATAGAGGAGAATGAAGGGTCCGATCAGGTCTGCCTGAAAAACTGACAGGCGGACCTGATCAGACAGCCCGTGTGAAAGGGGCCTTCGGCTGTGGCATGGCGATGAGGAGAAAAAAAAAAAAAAAGATTATATATATATATATATATATATATATATATATATATATATATATATATATATATATATATATATATATATATATATATATATATATATATATATATATATATATATATATATAAAAAATTTTTTTTAATAATTGGAAAAAAATATATATATTTTTTAATAATTAAAAAAGAAAAAAAATATTATTTAGTTTTTACATTTAAAAAATAAATTTAAATTAATAATAAATAACCACACTCCCTGTCAAAGGTAACTAACTGGACAGGGAGATGGTAATGCATTGTGAACAAACAAAATTACAACAGTCATTACTCCCGGCCACCACAAGAGGGCGCTAGTTCCCCATTGGAAGCCTCTCATCTCAAGTAGGCCGAAAAGCCGGGGCCTCAATTTTCGGACGGCCCGGAAGTCTGTGCACTCCGTGCGCGGAAGTCCGTGCAAAAATGACAGGGCACCCCAGGCGCCAGGTCGCTAATTCTAGTCGCAAATGCGACCTGGCGCCCGGGTTTTGTCGAGGCCTGATATAAATAAAAGATAGTATACAAGTATATGATAATAATAATGGTTGGTTGATTCCAATCTATATATCACAGATGGTAATTGGTTATTAACTGTGAGTGAATGGTATAGCATCCATCCATATATTTGTATCAAGGCAGGCAAGTGTTTTCAGATTTGACTAAAGGTTAAACAAAAGCCTCGTAGTAAAAGTGTCCTCTATTTGTGCAGCCATTAACATCGAATCTTAGGCATACTTACCTCCTATTTATCACATCCCAGAGCTCCTGTGTATGGACTGTCCTTTAGCAAGGTGAAACAAAAGTACATACTGTGACTCAGGTTATATAGGTATGGTGGTAGCAATTAGTTCCACACACCCAGCTAGCAACAGCTGTGCGTGATTGAACCAATTGCTACATGGAGAGTCCGTATTGGCTTCCTGGGACGCACATGCACGGCGCCACCCCACCGCTCATGCGCGGGATTATCTCCATAGCATCAAGGTGAGAGGACGTGACACCCGTTCGTCTCACCGACATGGAAGTCCTCCCAAATGGGCATATCATGCCAGGAGGAAACAAATATTAGGCAGACAACAAGCTAGAACAGGTCCTATAGACTCTCGTCATGGGTCCATAAATCCATAAACAATAGATTTTATGAAATTATAGTATACTTGATTATTCCCTTTAAAGTCCCAACCACATGGGGAATTTTCTATTTGAAATCACACATGTGAAGTATCACTGCGAACGTTAGAGCAATAATTCTAGCACAAGACCTCTTCTGTAACTCTTAACAGGTAACCGTTAAACATTTTTAAAGTGTCGCCTATGGAGATTTTTAAGTGAGTAGTTTGTCGCCATTCCACGAGTGTGCGCAATTTTAAAGCGTGACATGTTCGGTATCTGTTTACTTGGCGTAACATCATCTTTCACATTATACAAAATAAATGGGCTAACTTTACTGTTCCTTTTCTTTTATATTCATTGAAATATATTTTTTCAGAAAAGAATGTGTTTGAAAGACCACTGCACAAATACAATGTATAGCTATAAATTGGAAATAAAAATCCACAACTCTAGCAGCGCAAAACTCCTATATATAAAGTGCATCTGTGTAAAATATCACATATACCATAACAATGCGTATGGCTAATTAAGTATATATAATACTGTGCAAAATATCAAAAAAGTGCTAATATAATAAATTATATATATATATATATATATATATATATATATATATATATATATATATAGTAACTGTGCAAAGTTTTAATAAAGTGTCAATGTGCTCTGTGCAACAAAAAATTCCAATATAAAAGTCCAACAACTGTGTGATTCAGCCTATATCATCCAGGTGAAATATCCCAATCATGCAGGGGTTGGTGATGGTGTGTATCTCCCAAGACACTCGTGTAGTGTGTTAAGAGTCAAAGCTTACCAGAATGTATGGATCCCTGTTACCTTATGGCAGCAAGGATCATATAACTCTTGCTTGAATCTCCAGCTTCAGGGTACACTCCTTATCCAGTATCCTAGGTGTCAGGATATCCTGTGCATCTCAGAGTGGATTTAGAAACAAAGAGGACTGCTCATAGTGTAGTATTTAATTATATAAATCCTGTTTATTTAAAATATTAAAAAAATCACAAACATGTAACATCGCCTTATAACAGTCCCCAGTCTAATGCACTAATTACAGTGTTTAAGCTGTAAACCCGCTTCAAGATAAGACTCTCGCTAGTTCCTGACAGTCGGTCCGGCGTGCTTTCCACAGCTAGGGTTTGAGTTGAGGCAGCGTGCGTGTCAGCTTCAATGCAAATGCAAATACAATGTGATATAAGGAAGAAAAGCTCAGTAAAAAGGTATAAGTAGTGGGGGTGCATCCATCCCGAAATTGTTTCACAAGGAATATCCTGTAGGATGGAACCCAAAGGTGGGCCTCCTGCACGGAAAAAGCGGGGGAATGGGATATTTCTGATGCTCTTATGTAAACAGTACAGACATATAGTCAAATATTAAAGTAAAGCAGAAGATGTAGATAGAATAAAAAGATATATCCTTAGATATATCTTTTTATTCTATCTACATCTTCTGCTTTACTTTAATATTTGACTATATACAATGTGACATAAAATAAAAAACTTGGAAGTACATACGCTGTAGATCTGAGGGGAAGATCTGAAATGTGGGGAAGCTCTGCTCATTTCTATCATCCAATCATGTGCAAGCAAAAATGCAGTTTCTCTTTCGTTCATCAATGGACACAGCGCTCCATAAATCATAACTAGTGGGTTATATTCCCTCCTCCAGGAGTAGGACTAGGCAGAACAAAAAACACCTGGCTACACCCATGGGCCGTCCTCAGCTGGTATCTAACCCCCCCCCCCCCTTCTCTGCTCTAGGTAATCGGTTTTAATCTTTCTAGTCAGGAGCAAGGACCTAGGCTCCCAGCTTGGATCTCTGGTCCTAGCAATTTTCTCCTTCCTTGCATCCTTTTTGTTTTCTCTCAGGAGATGTACAATCAACTGCCGGGCTGGGCGACGGGCTGGATAATCAAGATCCAATGGTTCCCCAGCAGACCGCTGGGACGGAGAATAAGGGAAATAGATCTTTTAAATCTTCCCCGGGAGTTTCCAAGCAACCTTGGTCTGGTAAGCCTAGAGCTAGCTTCCCTGGACCAGCAGACAAGACTCCTTCAGTCATGAAGGTCTGTCCTCACCCAATATTGGTGGGGGGACATCTTCGCTGGTTTCCGGCCCCGTAGACTTCCTTGGTGAGCGTCAAGGAGATCCACGAAATGTTTCTTTTGGGGGTACCCAGAAAGGGGGACAAAGCTTGTCCTTTTCAGGTTTTTTTTTGATGTCCTGAGTCTCCTTGTGCGAATTTAACTCGTGCGAAGGTTCAGGTGATGTCTGAACTACCTAAGGTCTGCCATATCTCTGTCCAGGGAATTGATTTACCTAGGTCTGATTCTATTTCTGACCAGGGTGGTCGTTCCTCTGCAGAAACTTCAGGGACCACAAGTGGTGATTCATTGGTTACTGTCACACAGATTGTTCTCTCTCCCATTTTGCATACAGGTTCTAAGTCTGGTGGTATCCACCTTCAAGACAGTTCTGTTTGCACAGTCTTACATGCAGCCCGTTTTAGCAGGTTCGGCTCCACAGGAGGATACCGAAGTTCGTGACTAGGTCACAGGGTCCTCTGACAGACGCCACAGGCATCCAAGGGCCACGATAAGGGCAGTATCATCCTTGGCTAAGGCTTGTTCCGCAGTTCCTGCAGGGAATTAAGTGTGAGGATCTTCCAATCATCCTGGTGGCTGTAAACGTCCCTTGGGGGCTTCCTCTCAGAGCAGACCAGTTGTCCCAAGGGCTGATCTACCATCCTCCTTTACAGTCGCTGGTTTTAATGTCTTAGCTATTGAAAGCCAGCTACTGGGGGATAGAGGTCTGTCTGGATCAGTGATCCCTACTATGGTGAAGGCAAGGAAATCGTCTTTCAGCAAGATATACCATTGTACGTGGAAAGCGTACATTTCTTGGTGTGAGTCAATTGGCGCTCATTCTCGATCCTTTTCTGTGGCTTGGATCTTAACTTTTCTTCAACAGGGCGTTGATCAGAAGTTGGCCTTGAGTACCATCAAGGACTAGGTGTCTGCCCTGGCAATCTTCTTTCAGTGACGCCTAGCCACGCACTCTTCAGTTCGTACCTTCATTCAGGGGGTTCAACATGTGGCTCCACCTGTATAGTCTCTTTTTCCGCCATGGAATTTAAATTTAGTACTTTTTGGTTCTCCAGAAACCTCCATTTGAGAACATCCAGGAGATTCCCTTGCCTACGTTATCCCAGAAGGTGACCTTCTTGGTGGCTAATACCTCGACCCACAGGGTATCAGAATTGGCAGCATTATACCGTTGCAGTCCCTATTTAGTGGTCCGTAGGGATAAAGTGGCTCATTCCTGCCCAAAGTTGTCTCTGACTTCCAATTGAATGAGGACATTGTGTTGCCTTCCCTGTGTCCCAAGCTGGCTCATCCCAAGGAATTTGCTTTGCATACCTTGGATGTGGTTTGTGCGATTAGGGTGTATCTGGCAGCTAGCTGCTGAGTCCTTTTGAAGGTCAGACTCGCTTTTTGTGGTTACGGACAGACCAAGAAAAGGGCTAACCGCTTCTTCGGCTACCATCTCCAGATGGATCAGACAGACGGTGTCTCAGACCTATTCCATTAAAGGTCAGGTTTCACCTTTCCCTGTCCCGGCGCATTCTACTTGGGCGCTGAGTGCTTCTTGGGCTTTCCCTCATCGGGCATCAATATTGCAAGTTTTCAAGGCGGTCACTTAGTCGTCGGTGCATACGGAAACTACTTTCTTCTATGGATCTTTCCTTGATTAAGTTTTTAGTTGGATATTTATAGGTTACTGGACAACATCAGATTTGGTGATAGAGCGATAAAAAATTATTGATTGCATTGCAGAGTTCAATGAATGTGCAAGATGTATTGTATGCATTGTAAATATATCAATCATCGAACTTTTCTTTTTTTTTCTTTCTTCTTTTTTTAGACGTGAAGATAGCGGTATACTTCTTTGTTACCCAACATTAATGTATGGTTCCTAGCCTGTTGACCTTGCACCACCCCAGCTTTGGTTTCTGGTTTTGGTGTGCTTTTTAAAGTGTTCTGGGAGTTGTTTCCTGTCTGGTGCGTGGAATCGCCTTTCATGTATGCCGTTCTGGAAGATTCTTGGAAACTGAGTTAACAGGTGACTAACTGATATCCTCTGAAATAAACTTATTTTTATGTATATTTAGTATTCAATATTTTTAACCACTTGATATGATTCAATATTCAGTATGATTCAATATTTTTAACCACTTCTGGACTGGAAGATTTTCCCCCTTAATGACAGGCCATATTTTGCGATTCGGCACTGCATTACTTTAACGGACAATTGCGCGGTCGTGCGACATTGTACCCAAATAAAAATGTTGTCCTTTTTTTTTCCCCACAAATAGAGTATTCTTTTGGTGGTATTTGATCACCTGTGCGATTTAATTTATTTATTTTTGCGCTATAAACAAAGAGCGACAATTCTGGAAAAAAAATATATATATATTTTTCACTTTCTGCTATATAACATTCTCAAAAATTTAAAAATCAAACTTTTTTAACATTTTAGGCCAATTTTTTTTTTCGGTTACATATTTTTGGTAACAAAGAAAAAACACAATAAGCGTATTTTGATTGGTTTGCGCAAAAGTTATCTAAGGAAAAGTCATGTCCTTTTTTTATTATTATTATTTTAATTTTTTTTTACTAGTAATGGTGGTGATCTGCGATTTTTTTTTTTTTTTTTTTTTTTTTGCGGGACTGCGACATTGCGGTAGACAGATCGGACCCCTAACTGCCATTTTTTACACTTTTGGGGAGACCAGTGACATTACTACAGTAATCAGTACTAAAAATATGCATTGCTACTGTAATAATGACACTGGCAGGGAAGGGGTTAGCACTGTGGGTGATCAAGGGGTTAAATGTGAGCCTAGGAGAGTGATTCTAATTGTGGGGGAGTGCGGCTTATGAAATGACCATAGAGACCTGTGTTCCTATATAGAAGAATCTCAGGAGCTCTGTGATCATTCCAGGGAGAAGAGCGGTCAGCTGTGTGTTACAACAGCTGACCGTTCTTCTCTCAGTGGGGAGCAATCGCGGGTGTCGGCAGCAATCGGAGCCGCCTGCCCCGTGCATCGGAGTCCCCGCTGCCAAGTGGGGGCGAGAGCATGGCGCCGGCGGCACGTGCTCGCCCCCTAGCTGCAGGCGTGACCGACGTAGGTCTACGTCAATACCGTATGCGCAGGAGGGCCGCACTGCCTCAGTAAATAGGCGGCGGGCGGTTGGGAAGAGGTTAACTGAGTAGTCCTTTTGTAATAATGTGCAAAGTCTGGAAAAGGTCAGTAGATGGCAGCATCTTATTAATTACTCAATTTATTCACGAACTCTCTGAGAATTTGATTCAATATTTTTGTGCTGGCATACTGTATTTGTCTTAAATAATTGCAGGATGAAATCCCCATTAAATTCCTATAGATACACATGCATATTGTTTAAACTAGAAGGCGTGTGGCATTATACACACATTTTTTACAAGTCAAGTGTATTGTAAAGTTGTTGTACCCTATTGTGGACATTTGTGGCTCTATAATTTGTACATTTGAAAATACTGTTTTGTATAGTCACTCAGAAAATACACTGCCTGGGCAAAAAAAAAAAAATCGCCGCCAAAAAAAAGGTCACACGCTCTAATATTTTGTTGGCTTTGATTACGGCACGCATTCACAGTGGCATTGTTTTGATAAGCTTCTGCAATGTCACACAATTTTTTTTTCCAACGAGTGTTGCATTCATTTTTCACCAAGATCTTGTATTGATGATGGGAGAGTCAAACAAATGCACAAAGCCTTCTCCAGCACATCCCAAAGATTCTCAATGGGTTTAAGTTCTGGACTGTGTGGTTGCCAATCCATTTGTGAAAACAGGGCCGCTGATAGGGCAGTACAACCAGCCCTGCTGTACCGGGCCCGGGCTCCATGAGCTCCACTAGGGGCCCGGGCAGCTTTAAAGTTAACTTCTGCCTAAATAAATAGCCTTTAAATCCCATCCCCCGCTTCAATTTGTTTACCAGGGCGTATAAATATATTTTCCTGGGCCCCATGAGGTCAACAGAGGTGATAGCAGAGGAGGGACTTTATTTCCATTTTCGGGGCGTAGGCACACTAACCTTGCTGCACTGTGAATATGCTGCACTGTATGAATAAGTAGTTCCGGTGTTCCGTGAGAATTACCTACCCGTGAGAAAAACCTACCTTCGTCACTTCCGGTTGCACGGCAGTGTGTTTAATGCGGCGGTTTCATTAAAACAGCTGGCCTGCAATACGAGTCATCACCGCTCCTGTCCCTGTCACTTCCCTGATCTGGGCTGGTAAATATAAAAGCGGCGGCGGGTGAATGAAAACATAAATCACGGAGCCGAGAGCCGCTTTTATATTTACTAGCCCAGATCAGGGTAGTGACAGGGAGAGGAGCGGAGATGACTCATAGTGCAGCCCAGCTGTTTTAATTTAACCGCCGCGTCGGTAGGTTTTTATCACGGACACAGTGATAATTTCGTACTAGTGTGCATGCGCACTAGTCTGATCCTCAGCTGCTCCATTACGTATCGGGGGCTTTGAGCATGCGCACTGCGGCGCTGCTCAGCTGTTTCTGGCCGGAAGTGACGAGGGTAGGTTTTTCTCACGGGGCAGGTAATTCTCACGTTACACCGGCCGCCCACTGCCTACTATGTCTTTCCTGGTGGAGTGATTCATTTGTACATCACTCTCCCTCAGTAAATGCTGTGAAATGAGGAAGAGACTGATGAGAGATGGATGGATGAGAGGGCTCAGCAGTGCACAGACAAGCGGGACGCACAGCACAGTGACACTGACAGACTTCTATGGAAGGAAGGTACAGCTCCCAGACTCCCTGACTGTGTGCTTATCATATTCATTATGATGATCACAGCACAGCATGTACTTTATGGCTCTGGCTCTGTGTTATATGGCTTTTGGGTGCTGACTTTGTTAACTTATGGCCATACTGATTGTAACCCAGTACAGCCTTAACAAAGTCAGCAGCCATGTGACACAGAACCAGAGCCATAAAGTACATGCTGTGCTGTGATCATCATAATAAATATGATTATAAGCATGAGTTTCTAGTTCACACTTGTGTTTGGAAGGGGAAAGGGGGGGAGTAAGAACATGCAGCTGAGCCACCGCTCCCCTTAAATAGCCTTTCAGCCAAGCTTTTTCAATTAGGTCCGCCTGTCAGCTTTACACGTGGATCTGATTGAATGTTCCATGTAGGTCTACGGGGGTTTGGATGTAAATGGACTTGTGTCCATTTACACCCTCCTTCCACCGGGTCTGCGGAGGTCTAGAAAAAAAAAAAAATTATATTTTTCCAGACCTAAATGTGATAGGTCAAAGCTAGCATGATGTATGATGTAAAAATGGATATGAGTGCATTTACATCTGGCCACCCATAGAGACATTACAAGTCATTCATAGACAGGGCTATTAATTGGCATGATTTTGGGGCCGACCCCATTGTGGATCAGTTCGGGCTAGGCACTTCAAGGTCCTATGGGTCCCGGGTTCTGACTTGCAAGAGGTTCAGGATTTCCTGATGCTATGGTCCTCAACAGACATTACCCCATTAGAAAAACACTTGAGGGTTCTCGGTGCAGGGCCACTGATAAGCCAGTACATCAGCTTAGCAGGGAGGACCCAGGCAGCCTCGCAGACAAAATGCACCCCCGCTCATTCCACTCCTACTAGCTTAGATGGTGTTATATACTACATGCAATTCCAGGGCCCCTTTCTGATTATGGGATGGTGGAGGCGGAGCAGTTGAGGGACTTTTTTTTTTCAATTTTGGGCACATGCGCATTCCCGCACCTGCTCCACATGTTGCTGGGTGCTGTGCTAAAGTACCGGATGCCTGCCACTGTGGCTGCCCATTGCCTACCCTGGCGGAGTGATCGTCCTTTGCTCAGGTCCCCACTCAGCAGCCGAGATCAAGAGGCTTATGTGAGGCGGGTGGCAGCAGCAGTGGCAAGGAGAGACAGCTTACAGTGAGCAGAGGGAGCCACACTATATCGTGGATAGAGCACATATAAGCTGCAGGTTTAGTACATTTCCTAAGTAAATTATTAACTTTTTTTTCCCCACAGGTTTTTTATTTTTAATTGTACTGCGGCATGGAGAAGGGGCCCTAAGTAAATAAGCATACTTTGCTTTGTAATATAAAAGACCCACCTAAATTAGTTTTGCTAATTTTAGCTAAAATTGCAGAATGTATTGAAGCCACCGCATCATGTGCCAGTAAAGCAGCTAGCATTTTCAAAAGCAATGGTCAGCAATGGCTGATTACAAATTTTTATAATCACTGTATTTCTTTAAGAGACCCTGTCATGTAACAAAATACCCGTGTGATAAGGTTCTGATGGCAGTAACAGTTTTCCAAACGTAAAAGAGCAATGCATGTTGTGAGCCTATATATCTCCATCTTCTGCTAGTTATACTGACTTTGCTGTATGCTTTGTACACAGATCAGCAATCTGGCTATTTCGTCTCACTGCAAAGCAAGGAGAAAAACCAGACTGTTCTGTTTAGTAAAAGCAGCACATATTACATATAAGGCAGGGTATGGGGCGGAGTTGAGGGTGGGGCTAAAGGGGGCCCCGTCAGGTAGGCTGTACGGGGCCCCATGATTTCTATCAGCGGCCCTGTGAAAATGTCTCCTGCTCCCTGAACCACTCTTTCACAAATTGAGCCCAATAAATCCTGGTATTATCATCTTGGAATATGCCCGTGCCATCAGGGAAGAAAAAATCCATTGATGGAATAACCTGGTCATTCAGTATATTCAGGTAGTCAGCTGACTTCATTCTTTTGGCACATGCAGTAACTATCCAATAGGATAGTTAATGCATGCTTAGTTTAGTTAGTTGCTTAGTTAATTCCAGGTGGTGACTTTTTTTTTTTTTTTTTGGCCAGTCGTATATTGTACTATACTTTTTATATGCTTTTAAACTAGAACACTTCAAATGAACATGCTAGTTCTAAATACTAAAGCATGAATACAATACCATGCAACTTCAAAAAACGTTATCGATTTGTATCTCCTGTATTTTTTTGCTTGAAAGCTTTTGTGTATGTATGTGTTAATGGATGCATTTATATGTTGCTCATGTGTTTATCCATGGTATAGAACCATTAACTGTTTTTTTTTTTTTTTTTTTGTTATGTTTATTTAACCAGGGCATTCACAAGTCTTCAGGTGAATCTCTTTAATAATGGCATGCATTGCAAGTTTGTGCTACTTTGTTACTGCTTACCATCTGGTATGCTGATATATTTTTCCAAGAAAGAGACAAAAAGTACCTGGATAATATTAAGATTAAAGGTATATGAGTATGTTGAGAAATCACTCAAACACGAATCTTGATGATGCCCCACATACTTTACGCTCAGATCTATGCAGTCAAGGAATTTCAATACTAAGACCGTCACACCATTCTTTGTCTCGTATATCCAATGCCTTGGAAATTAGCCAGTCACCTACCAGAGCCCTCAATTATGAGCCACACAAGAGCCAGTGCTCTGCGTCAGACACACAGACACCTTGTGCAAATGAAAGTTCATTCTGCAAGCCTGTTCCTTCGGCGCTCCCTAGCATTCTCTGTACCAGCAATCAGGAGAAAATTCAGCAATCTTCTGATCATTTGTTCTCAACAAGCAAGAGAAATGAGGAGGAAGTCTCAGAAGTCAAGAACACTGATGATGGACAAAGTTATTTGTATAGTTCGCAAACATTATCTGATCCACAGAATTCAAACCTTCCAGAACGAATTCATGAATTATCTCTTGGAGTAACTATTCATAAAAGCAACCCTTTTTCTGAGCAAGAATCGGATTTATCGAACATATTTTCAAGTCCTGATGTGCCTCCATCTCCTTCTTTTAATTCTTCCTCTTCTGTTAATTCTTCAGACCAGTTTTTCAGTTTTGTCATTTTTCATGCCCCTGAAGACCAGGAGATAGCTAGCAGGGTTTGTAATGTTTTAGAACACCATGGGGTTGGGAAAGGTACAACTTTTGGTGAGGAGTTTGAGACTCCAGGAGTTAATCCTTTAATGTGTCTTGAAAATGCAGTGGAAAACAGTGCGTATATTGTACTTTTGCTCACTAATACTTTTTTGAAAGCCACATGGGGTGGCTTTCAAAGTGCTACGGCAATGATGAATTCTATAGAAAATATTTACAAATTGGGGAGTGTCATTCCTTTTTATCCTAAATTAAATAAACCACAAGGTAAGATTCCATTGTGGATAAAAAACGTGGTTCCCTTGGATGAAAGTTCTCCTATCTTTGAAACTAAAGTGCGTAACACATTCAAGCAGGAAGTAATTAGAAACCAGAATAAACTGTGGGAAAGAAAAGTGAGAAGAACTACATCAGATTGTCAACAACCACACAATATTTCCCTACAATGGTCGACGAGTGATGCCACTGCTGTGTCTCCACAACAAACCCAACCTCAACTTGCTGTATTTCAAGGACAGACTCCAGTTATTCAGATCAGCCATGCAGGGAATGTGCAGATAGGGAACCAAAACAACATGAATATCCAGTTTACACCAAATGAGCCACAAATGGATTGGGACACAAACATTTATCACAATGCTGAGAATGAAACTCCAAATTAAAAAAGAGGAAGTATCTGAAAGTAATAAACATACAAAAACTGTGTAATTATTTTTTAAATGATTTTATTTGTTCTAGTCTTGGATGAAAAGGGTATTGATTGTAAAATCTTAGTTCACTTTAGGAAAGTCTTTCCAGTCGTCTTGTACTTTTTACAACATACCTAAAATGATCAGCCTCAGTAGCACAGGAATTAAAGCACAATTCAATACATGACTTTGTTTGATTTTTAGATAGTGTTGGGATGGGTTGAAATTCCTGGTGAATTATTTCTTTTTTTAACCGATTTGGAAAATTTCACATTCTCCCTGTGACACCAGGGCAACATTTGGTACTATGGGGTTTATTTACTAAGGCTGGCCATACACTATACAATTTTCTTATTCAATTTCCTTTAGATTTACCTTAAACTATGTAGTGCAAGGGCCTGCCTGACTGCATACAAATTGAAAGTGTTTAGGTTTGACCCTATATTACATGGTTTTGGTAAATCTAAAGGAAAGTTGAACAAGAAAATTGTATAGTGTATGGCCAGCCTAAAGCTAGAGAGGGCAAAAATAGTCACAATTCTGCAGAGAAACCACTCAGCTTCTAACCTCAGCTTGTTTAATTAAGCTTTAGCAATAAAACCTGAAAAACTGATTGGGTTCTCTGCAGAATTGTGACTTATGTTGCCCTCTCTAGCTTTAGTAAATAAACCCTTATGTGTCACTACAATAGGAAGACACCGACAATAACATAAATTTCACACATGCTATAATTTTTGTGGGCGTTTTTCTCTCATTGAGAACCACAAGTCCTGCCACGGTGGCAAATGGGACTTGAAATTCATATTTCAAAACTGACAGCTTTTGTCAGGCAGGAGAGACCGCTTACGCTGTCAGAAGGGGTGATGGTTTTGGGGATGTGGGGGTCCACTTGCAATTATGTTACAATCTAAATATGGAAGTAACTGACATGATCTAAAAGGTGAAGTTAGCCCAAAAATAAAGATGAAATAAAGGAAAAAAGTAAAAAAAAAAATTAAACTAATATAACCACTACATCTACTGAATTAGTAAACTGAAGTACATTACATTTTTGGTTTTTGGGATTGAATACCACTTTAAAGATTGTGGAGGAAAAGTGTGTGAGTATTGTTTTTTTTCAATCAAATCTTGGTTTTATTTTCATAAATACGAGAGAAAAAAAAAAAAAGCATGGTAGGTATAAGGCAACATATTTATGCTTATCCAAAGAAGGCTTCCAAAGACATACAGTCAAAATAAGGGCTTTTGCTACAAACATATAATGGACAAAATTACACAGTAATGCCTCGTACACACGTACCGATCGTCGGCCGACCGATCGGCCGTCTTTTGTCCAGGGCTGTCCTGTCCGCTGAAAAGTGCAAAAGACTGCACAAGAATTTTGTCCGCCGACTGCAGAAGTGATGTCATGTGATGGTTAACTTTCCCTGTGTTTTTTCTTCTCTGAGCATGCCCAGTCTTGCAAATCTGCTGATTGTCGGCCGAATTCTGTACTGACTGGCGAACAATCGGCCGTTCTGGTGTTGGCCAACAAAAATTTTAATGCCTGCACGACAGATTCTTTTCGGCCGAAAGTGCGCTGTCGGCTGTCGGAAGCATCATACTAACAAGCCTACAATCGGCCGATCAGTCGCCGGCCGAATCTTTACGGCCGACAATCGGTACGTGTGTACGGGGCTTTACAATCAATTGCAGTAAAAATAACATGCCTTCATACATGACAAACATATATCTTACTGGAGGGGCTTTCGCAGAGGCTCCTCCTGACTCTCCAGTGTGGAATCAGTAAGCAAAAAAGGAAGAGGCAAAAAAAACACCTTCCTGCCCAGCCTATAGTAAAACTACGACCTGATGGAAGCACTGTTGTTCTAGGAGGATGTCAGATGACATCCTCCCAGAATGCGCCTCTCGTGGGGCCACACAGCTGCGCAATCTGTCACCGACTGTGTCTGTTCACTGCACCAGCCTGCTGCCAGTGTCATGATCGCTGTGACCAATCACAGCAGATCACATGACAGTTGTAAACAATGGAGAGCTTCCTTTAATGCCATCCATTGTATACTGTACAATTGTGTTGTTAAGGCCCGTACACACGTACCGATTGTCGGCCGTAAATATTCGGCCAACGTCCGATCGGCCGATTGTTGGCTTGTTAGTATGATGCTTCCGACAACCGACTGCGACTTTTCGGCCGAACAAAATCTGGTGTGCAGGCTATAAAATTTTTGTAGGCCAACAAAGAACGACCGATTGTTCGTCATTCAGTACAGTTTTCGGCTGACAAAAAGCAGATGAGCAAGACTGGGCATGTTCAGAGAAGAAAAAACACACGGAAAGTTAACCATCACATGACATCACTTCTGCAGTCGGTTGTTGTTGGCCGACAAAATTCGTGTGCAGTCTTTAGCACTTTTCAACCTACACGACAGCACCGGACAAAAGACAGCCGAATGGTCGGCCGACAATCGGTGTGTGTGTGTACGGGGCTTTACTTGTGATTGGTCACAGTAAACACATGGTACAGACAGGCAAATCACAGCCCATCTGTAGCATGTGATTAGCTTTGACCAACCACAGCTAATCACAACAAAAGACACTGAATGAACTAGTTTCATTCAGTAAAAATGGTTGCTTATACCAATGAAAAAAAAAATCCTTATCACTTTACCAGAGTAGTAGTGTTACTATAGTAACACTGTATTGCTCTGGTGACAGTGTGTTACTATATACTGTATATATACACTGAACAAAGTTATAAATGCAACACTTTTGTTTTTGTCCCCATTTTTCATGAGGTGAACTCAAAGATCTAAGACTTTTACTATGTACACTAAAGGCCTATTTCTCTCAAATATAAAATAAGAAAAGACAAGAAAGAAAGAAGAATAAAAAAAGAAGGGAAGAAAAGAAAAGGCTCATCACCCCTGGGTCCACAAAACGTCAGGCTCTTAAGTTGAGCGGGGGTTCAGAGCCCGGGAGAGTCCTCTCTGAGATGCCAGGGCTCCCAGACCACACGTTGACGATCTGTCTTACCGGCCAGTCATGCAGTCATGGACTCCATAATCTCTACATCCTTGATCCTAGCATAAAGCCCTATTGATGTTGGTGGAGTAAGTCTCTTCCATTGAAGGGCAATCAAGCATCTGGCCACCGTCAAAATATGACTGGCCAGTTTTTTAGGTAAATCAGGTAATTTAGGGAGGAGTAGCCCTAAAAGGTAAGTTTTTGGAATGAGGGGGATATCAACCTAAAAAAGCTGGTGGAGGAGGTCCTGGACCGAGTGCCAATAGGATTGCACTGCCAGTAGATATAGAGTAAGGTACCCGGTCCCTACAACACCTCCAGCAGGGATCCAAGGATGATGGGTATATGGCATGTAGGCAGGTAAAGGTCATGTACCAAACAAATAACACTTTGTATGTATTTACTTTGTAGAGAGTGCAGATAGAGCTTTCAGCTGCCCGAGATAGTTTGCCATTGGGTTCCCCAGGAGCTCGCTTCCATTTGGTCATTTAGCTATGTGTGCCCTCAGTGTCCATGTTGTATGAATTTAATATTTTATATATATATATATATATATATATATATATATATATATATATATATATAAGATTAGACCTTTCTGCGAGGGACCAGAAAGGATTAAGTGTTCAAATAGGGACAATTTAAAGAACTGGAGATTGCGGGCAAAAGCCAAGGCATAGTGGCATATTTGAGCATAGCCGGAGAAAACGCTACGGGGGGAGGTCTTTTTCTCCTTAAGTTCCTTAAATGACAATAGTGTTAATTTCATCGACTAAAACCAACTAAAACGTTCTCGTCGACTAAATTAACACAATTTTAGTAGACTAAAACTAAAAAAATTCAGATGACTAAAATACGACTAAAACTAAAATGGCATTTTAGTCTTAAGACTAAAATACGACTAAAACTAAAATGGCATTTTAGTCATAAGACTATAAATAAAAAATTGACATCATCAAAATTAACACTCCTCTGCTGGCCATTTCTATATCGGCAACACAATTCCATCCAGAGCATGTAATAATAGCACATTAAGTTTAAACATGTATTGCACCACCGCATAAGCATAAGTAAGGAGCATCTACTAAGCTGCTGAAAACTAAACAATTAAGAAAAAGGCTTTTCTTATACTTTTCCCTAATATTTAATGTTGGTAATATATTCAGGTGATATGTGCAATGATATTACAGCCAATGGAGTTTACAGCAGTGTTAACTTCGTCAATGAAAACGTTTTCGTCACTGCTTTCGTCACTGGCATTTTTCAACTGATGAAAATGAGACGCAAAGTATAGCACATTTTCGTCAAATGACGACAACTATGACGAAAATCAAATGCGTTTTCGTTAACGAACGAAAACTAAACGAGCATGTGAGGCAGGGACGTTTACCCAACTTCCGGTTTTCACGGAGCTCCGCCTGTGTGGCGTCTGGCGTGGCGTGCCCCGTGAGGAGTGGACTACTATAAGAGAGTCGACTCGAGACCAGTCACCTGACCTCACCAGAGCGCTGCAGCACTACAGCCAGATGCGCCAGGCCCGACTCATCACACGGCACTGGCACGCGGCCACCATCACATCCAGAGCAGAGCACCCACTGTGAGTTAACAGCCAGGCCAGCTATTACTGCCTCCCTGACCACTCACCAGTCACCACTTGCATCCGATTCCGCCATCCATCCAGGACTGTGTGCGTGCATATAGGTCGCTGAGGCCTGCCCGGCCCATCCTGTTCAACAACTTCAGTTCAGAGTCAGACCAGAGTCCACCCTTAAACCTGAGACCCCCATCCAGCACTCTGAGCAGCACTGTGTGCACTCACTGCACTGACTGCAGGCAGCAGCATTACAGGCCTCCTCTCTGACCATGACCATTTAACCACTTAAGCCCCAGAGGATTTGGCTGCTAAACGACCAGGGGGTATTTTGCGATTCGGCACTGCGTGACTTTAATGGACAATTGCGCGGTCGTGCGACGCTGTACCTAAACGAATTTGGCGTCCTTTTTTTCCCACAAACAGAGCTTTCTTTTGGCGGTATTTGATCACCTGTGCGATTTTTTGATCACGCGCTATAAACAAAAAAAGAGCGTAAATTTTGCAAAAATAGCGATATTTTCCCCTTTTTTTTATATATGAAATTCCCCCAAAAAAAATGTAAAAATCAAAATTTTTTAACATTTTCGGCCAATTTGTTTTATGCTACCTATGTTTGGTAAAAAAAATCGCAAAAAGCGTATTTTGATTGGTTTGCGCAAAAGTTATTGCGTTTACTAACAAAGGGAAAGATTTTTGTCATTTTTGTTGTTTTTTTTTTTAACGCGTAATGGCGGCGATCTGCGATTTTTTTTGCGGTACTGCGACATTGCGGCGGACAGATCGGACCCTTGACTGACATTTTTGACACTTTTGGGGTTACCAGTGACATTTCTACAGTAATCAGTGCTATATATATGCACTGTTACTGTAAAAATACACTGGTAGTGAAGGGGTTAACTTTATTTGAGAGGGAGGGGCTGTGTGTGTCCCTAGGGGCGTGATTCTAACTGTGATTGGCTGTGGCTTCAACTGTATGCAGAGTGATCAACGGATCTACATAGTAGATCCATATGATCATCTCTCATACAGAGGGGAGAATGACAGGCAGCTTGTTTACACAAGCTGCCTGACTTTCTCCCTCTCCCCCGCCGATCGCAGAGTGGCCGGCGGACATCGGGTCCGCCAGTCGCACGCGCGGGGGGGTCCATGACCACGCGGGAGCGCGCCTCCGGCGGCGCGCGCTCGCTCCCTAGACCCTCACAAGCTAGTGACGTAGCCCTACGTCACTTTGCCTGTGAGGGGCTGACCGCCGACGTAGATAGTCGTGCCGCGGTCAGCAAGTGGTTAAATGACTAAATAGAGTTTTAGTCGACTAAAATGTAGGACGTTTTAGTCGACTAAAATGTAGGACGTTTTAGTCGACTAAAATGTAGGACGTTTTAGTCGACTAAAATGTACTGGAGTTTTAGTCGACTAAATACGACTAAAACACTTGCAGAAGACTAAAATGGGACTAAAACTAAAATGCCATTTTAGTCCTAAGACTAAAACTAAATTGAAATTTGCTGCCAAAATTAACACTGCTCGACACAGTGTTTACCAGATGGCCGTAGTGGAAGAGATTCCACTGCAGCCATAGGGAAATCATCTGGTGGGTTATGCCTCGTACACACGCAACGATTATCGGCCGACCGATCGTCCGACTTTTGTCCAGAGTGTTTTGTTGGTTGGAATGTGCCTAGACTGCACACAAATTTTCTCGGCCAACAAAAATCAACTTCAGAAGTGATGTCATGTGCTGGTTTACTTTCCGTGTGTTTTTTCTTCTCTGAGCATGCCCAGTCTTGCTCATCAGATTTTTGTCTGCCGCAATCTGTACTGACTGATGGAAAATCGGCCGTTGTGACAGCCAACAAAAATTTTATATCCTGCACACCAGATTTTTTTCAGCCGAAAAGTCGGAGTCGGTTGTCGAAAGCATCATACTAACATCGGCCGATCGGACGTTGTCCGAAAATTCCCGGCCAATAATCGATGCGTGTGTACGAGGCATTAGACTGTCTGGCATCTTGGGATTGTAGACAAAGGCTGTCAATAAAGAGGCTTTTAGATTGGAGGGAGTGTGTTTTCTTTAGCTGTTGCCAAATATTGCATAGTAAAGCCTTGGTGTGCAGGAGAGAGGCAGAAGGTATGTTGGCATCAGTATTCCATAGTAAATTATTCGGATGAATCGGGCTAGCCAAAGGCTATCTGTGTCCAACAATTATACGCTGTGAGGGTGGTCCACGAGGCTATAGCCCTTAATTGAGCAGTAATAGCGTATGAGGTTAGGGAAAACCAGAGCCCCATTCATTCCTAGAGGCAAAAAGGACACAGCGGGCTATCCTATGTTGATTATGGTTACATAAAAGATCTACCTGAAGCCTCATGAGCTGGGCTAGGGGAATAGGTACCGGTAGAGTCAAGAAACAGTACAGAATCTTAGGCAAGATTGTAATTTTAATCAAAGCTATCCTTCCCAACCATGAAATCTGGTATTGTCTCCGTTTGGTTAGAAGGGATCTAATAGACACGAATAGAGGTTTGAAGTTAGCGTTATGTAAAGAGTTGTATTGGGATGTGATGTAAGTCCCAAGATACTTGATAGATTCTAGGACAATATCCCCCCGGACAATATCCCCCGAACATTATCCCCCCGGATAATATCCCCCCTGGACAACATCCCCCCGGATAATATCCCCCCGGGACAACATCCCCCGGACAATATCCCCCCTAGACAATATCCCCCCGGACAATATCCCCCCGGACAATATCCCCTGGACATTATCCCCCCGGATAATATCCCCCGGACATTATCCCCCCGGATATTATAACCCCTGGACAACATCCCCCCGAACAATATCTCCCCCTGTACAATATCTTTCAGAAAATATCCCCCCTGTTTTGACAGCGGGCGAAGACCACATGAAGATCCTTAGTTCGACCGACGTCAGAGCTATCTGCATTTGCTTTAGACTTAACATTGCACTGTGTGTCATCATTTCAGAGCAACAGGATATAGATCGCAAATGTATACAGCTTCCACTGGTATGAAGGCTGTGGGGGATACGAAAGCTGTGTGACATGGGGTTTTATATCGCTCGATTTCAAAACGGGGCGCGCTTTAAATATAAGTGCAGCTCGACGCTATCGTTAGAATCAACGGTATGAACATCCGGTTACGAGACAATGGGAATCGGGGTGGGGGAAATTTCAATAGTGACTTGTTGTCCCGTCGCGTTCAGGTTCTGTTTCACTTTATTGGTTGACTGCTTGATCAATTAAGATGTCAAGATGCCATTGTGTGGACCGCGGCGCGGCAGACCAATGAGAATAGTTACGCAATACTCGTATTTGACTGCACGCGACATGCGTACTGTGCAGGTAGGCTAGCAGTGTTTCTCAACCTTTTTTCAGTCGGGGCGCCCTTGAAAAGTATTTTCAGCCTTGAGGCACCCCTGCCCAAGGTTTGATTCACGTTACTGTGTATCGCAGAATCGTGCTTGTTCCTGACACACAGGAGTGCCATTAATTCTTAATGACACCCCACACTTTGGCAAACATGGGGTGCTTTGGGTACAGCACAAGTTTAAAAAAAGGGTCAGGGACTTCTTTCCCTGCATTTCTGCTGGTAGGGAAGCCCATTGAAGCCCTACACGCAGCACACATCCACACAGAGCTTGTTCACATGTCAGGTTGGAGGGGCAGTAAAACCACATGGTTGAACTGTCTTTACTACCCTCATCTGCTCCCCCTTTAGCTGCAGAGGCAGCATCTGGGGATGTACACATGTGGTGGCTGCAGCTGGAGGTATACCCAGGGTGAATGGGGCTGCACTGCAACCACCATGCAACTGTGTGCATGGTTGCGGTGTGGTGGTGTTGCATTTCCGGGCTTAAAACAGGAGGTGAGAAGCAACATATTGCCTCTTTACCGCCTGCCAAATGCCTCTGAAAAGTGATCTAAACAAGGATTGATTTTCAAAGGAGCAGCAGCCCTTGCTGCTATCAGAAACAAGTCCTAAAAATCAGTTCTGACAGTACAGGAATGGGGGTCAGGATTAAAAGTAACATGCATACACACACACACGCACATATATACAAACACACATACACACACACATACAAAAAAATGTACAAACACACATGCATACACATGTATACATGCACACATACAGACACATGCGTTTGTACATGTGTTTGTATGTGCCTGTTCATGTATACGTGTGTATGCATGTGTGTGCATTTGTATGTATTGTTTGTACATGTGTTTGTCTGTGTGCATGTGTCTGTGTGTGTTCATGTATACATGTGTATGCATGTGTGTGCATTTGTATGTGTGTGTTTGTACATGTGTTTGTGTGTGTGCGCATGTGTCTGTATGTGTGCATGTGTCTGTATGTGTGCATGTAAACATGTGTATGCATGTGTGTGCATTTGTATGTGTGTATTTGTACATGTGTTTTGTGTGTGTGTGCGCATGTGTCTGTATGTGTGCATGTATACATGTGAATGCATGTGTTTGTACATTTTTTTGTATGTGTATCTGTGTTTGTATATATGTGTGCGTGTGTGTTACTTTTAATCCTGACCCCCATTCCTGTACTGTCAGAACTGCTTTTTAGGGCTTGTTTCTGATAGCAGCAAGGGCTGCTGCTGCTTTGAAAATCAATCCTTGTTTAGATCACTTTTCATAATAAAATATATACATTATTAACAAGAGTGGGAGAGAGGGGAATATTATCCGGTGATATTGTCCAGGGTTAATTGTCCAAGGGATAATGTCTGAAAGATATTGTACAGGGGGATATTGTACAGGGGGTATTGCCCCGGGATATTGTTCGGGGGGATATTATCCGGGGGGATGTTGTCCAGGGGGGAATATGTCCAGGGGGACGTTTTCCGGGGGGATATTTTCTGAAAGATATTGTACAGGGGGAGATATTGTTTGGGGATGTTTTCCGGGGGGATATTGTCTGAAAGATATTGTACAGGGGGAGATATTGTTTGGGGGATGTTGTCCCGGGGAGATAATATCCGGGGGGATTATGTCCAGGGGGGATTATGTCCAGGGGGATGTTTTCCGGGGGATAGATATTGTACATGGGGAGATATTGTTCGGGGGATTTTGTCCCGGGGATGTTGTCCAGGGGGATATTATCCCGGGGGGATTATGTCCAGGGGGAGGTTTTCCGGGGGCATATTGTCCCGGGGGATATTGCCCGGGGGGATATTGTCCTGATACCACTTGATAGCAGAGGTTTTCCACATATAAGGAAATGTCCCTGAGAGATGTTGCACTTACAGAGGGAGGCATGTTGTGCAGCAAGACAGGGATCCAACCTCATCTAACAGCTTATGAAGGTTGGGAAAGGTTATTTGAGGGTGTGTTAGAGTAAAGAGGACGTTGTCCGCAAATAGTGAAATTTTAAACTCACGTCCCCTGATTGAGACCCTGTGGATATTGGGATCCTGGCAAATCTGAGCTTCTAGGGGTTAAATGCATAAAGCAAAAAGTAATGGAGAAAATCAGACATCCCTGCCTTGTACCGTTTGCGATATTGAAGGAGGGAGAAGTAGCCAGAGGGCAGAAGGAGTTGCATATAAATGATTAATTGCTCTGAGAAATCACCCCTAAAAGTCCAAATGCTCAAGGTTTGTAAACATAAATGGTCAGCTAAGCTTGTCAAAGACTTTTCTGCATCTAAATTAAGTAAAACTGATAACCCTTCTAGTGTTTTCTCCCACCTGTCACAAAGGTAAGAAGCTTACCTGATCCTTATGCATTGAAGAAGGGAGAACCTTGTTAAGGCAAAGGGAAAGTAGCTTTGTAAAGATTTTCAGGTTGCAGTTCAACAAAGCTATGGGTCTCTAGTTCCCACATAATGTGTGGTCCTTGTCTGGTTTAGGTATTAGGGTCAAATAGGAGGTCTGCAAATCTCTCGGGATCTCACCCCTGTTCATAAATTCAATAAATAGATGAGTCATGTATGGGAGGAGGATTGTTAGAAAGGTTTTATAGTATTCATGAGGTCCCGGGGCCTAACGATTCTGTAGTCGTTTCAAAGTTTCCGAAATCCCTTCCTCAGTGATCGGGGAGTTGAGGGACTGTAGAGCAGACGCTGGTAGTTTAGCTACGCCACTACACATAAGATAAGCTCTTAGAGGGTAAATGGGGTATGGATGGGTTATTGTAAAGGTCAGAAAAGTAATCATGGAAGATTTGGCCGATACGTTTAGGTTTGTATTTCAAGACCCCACCAGCATCCCCAGGGCCAGGGAAGTCGTCGTAATGGGTTTGTTCTCAAAGTTTTCGGACCAGCAGGGTGTGAGCCTTGTTGCCCTTATCGTAGAATACCTGATGTAGCCATCGCAGGGTTTTTTCTATGCTGCCTATGTTGATATTCTTCAATACAGCTCGCAAGCGGAAAAAATATGGGATTCTAGGTCCTGAAGTCTCACCATTGTCTGCTCTCTCAACAGCTTGGCGTTTTTTTTCCAGGCTGTGAGCTCACAAATCAGCTTCCCAAAGGACACCCTAAGAGACCTCTGGGGAGCAATTCTCTGTGAAGTAAAGTTTTAAAGCTTTCTCCAATTCTGTCCCGGTGGCCTAATTTTTCAGCAGAAAATCAGTAAGCTGCCAGTGGCAGCGTTTGATTCTGGAAACATCCAAAGTCAGTTTCAGTTATATTGGGGCATGATCTGACCAGGACATGGGGAGAATAGTACCTGACTTGAGCACTCGTAGAGAAGAGCCGACCGCGCATGTGTGAGGAACGGATGAGAGTAATGTAAATACTGATGGTCCGTCGGACGTGCGACTCGCCACGTGTCAAATCGAGCAAATTTATGTGTGAGCTGTCAGAATAGTTGGGATTGACGGGACAGTCGTAAGAGGGTAGTGGTTTTGGAAAGAGAGGTTCGGTCCATTTTTGGGGAGAAGGACAAGTTGAATTTCCCTCCCACTACTAAAAAGGATTCAGAATAAGCGATTATACACTCTAGTAAGAAAATTTGTCTGATTTGGGCATAGAGGTTATAGAAAGTTATATCAGCTTTTTGCTATTTGCCTCTATGATAAATCGGCCTTGAGAGTCAGAGGAGCAGCAAGAAATGGGGAGCCCTTTTTTATCAGGATAGCCACCCCTGCTTTCTTTTTAGGATTACTGTAGATGCTATGTAGCCCGAGGCAAAATGCTTTGATGCAAATGTCAGGCTGCCTCATTTGTCAAAATGTGTTTTCAGCACCAGAGTCTCTGAAGCTCTTTAGTGACAGGTGATGTTTAAATGACAATTTGCTACAATGTAAAGTAGTGAGTGTACAGCTTGTATAACAGTGTAAATTTGCTGTCCCCTCCAAATAACTCAACACACAGCCATTATTGTCTAAACCGCTGGCAACAAAAGTGAGTACACCCCAAAGTGAAAATGTCCAAATTGGGACAAATACCCATTTTCCCTCCCCAGTGTCATGTGACTCATTAATGTTACAAGGTCTCAGGTGTGAATGGGGAGCAGGTGTGTTAAATTTGGTGTTATCGCTCTCACTCTCTCATACTGGTCACTGGAAGTTCAACATGGCACCTCATGGCAAAGAACTCTCTGAGGATCTGAAAAAAAGAATTGTTGCTCTACATAAAGATGGCCTAGGCTATAAAAAGATTGCCAAGACCCTAAAACTCAGCACGGTGGCCAAGACCATATCGCGGTTTAAGAGGACAGGTTCCACTCAGAACAGGCCTCGCCATGGTTAACCAAAGAAGTTGAATGCACGTGCTCAGCATCATATCCAGAGGTTGTCTTTGGGAAATAGATGTATGAGTGCTGCCAGCCCGCAAACAGTTTGCTGAAGACAAGCAGACTAAGGACATGGATTACTGGAACCATGTCTTGTGGTCTGATGAGACCAAGACAAACTTTTTTGGTTCAGATGGTGTCAAGCGTGTGTGGCGGCAACCAGGTAAGGAGTACAAAGACAAGTGTGTCTTGCCTACAGTCAAGCATGGTGGTGGGAGTGTCATAGCCTGGGGCTGCATAAGTGCTGATGGCACTGGGGAGCTACAGTTCATTGAGGGAACCATGAATGCCAACATGTACTGTGACATACTGAAGCAGAGCATTATCCCCACCCTTCAGAGACTGGGCTGCAGGGCAGTATTCCAACATGATAACGACCCCAAACACACCTTCAAGACGACCACTGCTATGCTAAAGAAGCTGAGGTTAAAGGTGATGGACTGGCCAAGCATGTCTCCAGACCTAAACCCTATTGAGCATCTGCGGGGGATCCTCAAATGGAAGGTGGAGGAGCGCAAGGTCTCTAACATCCACCAGCTCCATGATGTCATCATGGAGGAGTGGAAGAGGACTCCAGTGGCAACCTGTGAAGCTCTGGTGAACTCCATGCCCAAGTGGGTTAAGGCAGTGCTGAAAAATAATGGTGGCCACACAAAATATTGACACTTTGGGCCCAATTTGGACATTTTCACTTAGGGGTGTACTCACTTTTGTTGCCAGCGGTTTAGACATTATTGGCTGTGTGTTGAGTTATTTTGAGAGGACAGAAAATTTACACTGTTATACAAGCTGTACACTCACTACTGTTACATGTTGTCACATGAAAAGATATAATAAAATATTTACAAAAATGTGAGGGGTGTACTCACTTTTGTGAGATACTGTATGTATTAAAAATCATTTTTTTTGTTTGCAGGGGATGCCTGAAATCTGACTTGTATCTTGTGTAGACTTCTGGGAAAATCAGTGAGCCAATCACACAAGCACGAAATTATGTTTCTGGTGGGGCGTTCCGTTTTGCTTGGCCAGACCCTCCGATGTGGACTTCCCCAGCTCTACCTGTGTGGGAACCTTGGCAACCAGCTCGTTCGGGATTTATATTGGGAAAGTCGCCCAGACCATTTGAGAGTGGACGCCCCAGATGATAGGTTCCCTGGAGACTGAATAAGAAGGCAGATAGAGAAGGGAGAGAAAAATTTTGTTTTCAATGAAAAGTCTAGACATTGTATTGTTTAGATTCTTGTCTACATGATTACTCATGTTGTATGGACGGCCCCCCTCCCTTTTTTTTTTTTCCTTTCTTTTTTTTTCCTTTGGGAAAGGAGAGAAAAGGGAGGAGAGAGGGGTGGGCAATGAATGAGAGGAAAGAATGAAAAAGAGAGGAATATGTATTTTCATCTCCCACCCTCCCCCTTTTTTTCAGTTTTTATTTTCTTTCTTTCTTTCTCTTCTGAGAAAGGAGGGGAGAGGGAGGGGTTGGCAATTAATGAGTGGAAGAAGGGAAAAGGATTCTCTTCGCCCACCTTCCTCTCTTTTTCTTTCTTTGAGGGCTGCAACCAACTGCAGTAATACTGCTAAAGTTGTGGTATTATCCACCTGGGGTGTCCCTGGGGAGGATTCAGAGACAACAAGTGATTGCACTGGGCAAAACCATCTGAATATTAACTTTTGTACTGTACTTTATGCCTGAAACTCACACAGCCACCAAAAACCTAGGGAAGATCCTCTGAATGAGTATTTGTTTAGGGAGCAGTGTTACACCTGGGGAGGAGATCACTTTTGCTGCCCATGCTCTCTCCTTTTTTGTTTTTTCTTTTCCGAGCAGGAGCCGGGCCAGGACCAAAACAGGCCCATGTCCCCTATAGACTTCCTAAAAAAGGGGAGGGGGTAGAGGCGGTCAAAAAGATCGCCTCAGAATGGCTGCATTAAAGTGAGGCTCAACTCAGGTTAAAGTACAGAATAACCTTTATTGGTAGCTAAATACAGAACAAAAAACTTTATTCATTTCCAAAACAATAAGAATAAGAATCGCATACTGAATAGGATGCAATAGAACTTTGAGGGCCTGTAAGGGCGTCCAGATGACACACCGTACAAAACAATCCACACGCCACCATCCCACCCACCAACCACACCCAGAAAGGCACAATATCCAAAGTGCGGGAGTGATCAGTCGACACCCGACTATAGGTCACTTCAACCTGCTCAAAGGATAGGTGCTGGCATGCCTATTACCTATGACTGCTGAAACCCACTAGGGGCACCTCAAAAGCGAATGCTGTAATATTGACAGCTATGGTTATAGGGCTCAGCCACTGCAAACATCCATGGAATGAATATCTGTCAGGGGACACGTCTGGATCCTTGATTCGTGACTTAGCTCAAGTCTGTAGAGAATGGAATTAGATAGAACTACTATCTTTGAGGGATGTGAATCACAATGACAGAGCAGTAGATGGCCCTGTGTAGCCGTGTAGAGGGCTGGAAAATCGTCCCTTTTTAGGATTAGTCTTATATTGAGGTGGAGACTAATTAGGTAGGCACAACAAGCGGAAAACATAACAGGCATTCATATTTGTAATTGTTAGTACATCGGGTAGATGAGCGGGTAGCTGGGAGGATCACAAAATGCAGGCTGAGTGTAACAGAGCGATGAAAAGCATTCAACAGGTTACCGGATGGCTATACATGTAGATGATCCAATTAAGAGAAAATCTCTATACGGGTAAGCTGATTACAACCTCAAAGGCATTACAGGCATCCCCCATGGGGAAAGTAAAGAACAGTCTTACTGGTCCATCTCAGTGTTGCCAAGGGTCCGTTCGGTACCTGTTGTTCATCTCTAATATCCGATGGATGTGAAGTGATGGTTGCTGCTCAAATTGCCAGCTTCGGCAGATCCCTGTCACTCTGTGGGTGCAGATACACTCCCGCCGTGCCGCCACGCTCAAAGTCCCCAACCCAGAAGTATTTCCTTGGGGTGGTACTGTATGTTTCGGCTGTGTGTCTCCGCTGTTGGGAACAAGGCTTAAGCTGCGTTCACGTTGGTTGGCGGGACGCGGCGCGTGACGTATGCGCATTTCGCGTGCGTGACGCACGCTTCTTCAGGACGTCATATCGCCCACCGGTCTTCGTTTTTATACCCTGGCGTTCAATCACTCAAATTAGGCTCCAGGTCAGAAACTCTTGCGGGTATCATGTCATGAGCCATCTAGTGGTGCCTCAAGGATATTACAATACACATTACGGAATGTTAAAAATAAGAGTGCAAAGAGTTCAGAGCAACCATTTGCTGGTAATTAAAAAATATATATAACACACATATAAAGACGCTGAAGGCATCTGACCTATCAAGCATTGTGAGGCAATATTCATATGGACATACTCATGTTCTATAATGTTGAAGATTAACAATTAATATTAATATCCCTGGACCAACTTTTATACCAAAATGCAATCCAAAGACTTGGCCCATCGTTGTTGGAAAATATACACACAGAGGAAGCACAGAGAAACTGTAAACGATCTTACAGGCCTGAGGAGGACCACAAAAGTCCCTACCCCTGAAAAAGATTGCGTACTTATTGGAGCATATTGCTAGGAACATGTCCCAGTATCAGGGCCTACATAATGTACCTAGTACAGACTAGAATTTAAAAGGCTATCAAAGGGAAAAGAGGAGGGGAAACCTTATTATTTATGCTATTTAATTCAGGAAAAAATTCCTAAAAAGAGACAGATTGACTCAGAGAAAGGGGGAGTAGTCACTAAGGTTCCAAGAATATTTTGAGACTCATCTTTTCTTTTTAGTTACATAGTTAGTGAGGTTGAAAAAAGACATCAGTCCATCCAGTTCAACCTATGATGCGTGTGTGTGTTTGCTTTTAACCGTACATTGTATACCCCTGTATGTTGTGGTCTTTAAGGTGTCCATCTAATAGTTTTTTGAAACTATCAATGCTCCCTGCTGATATGACTGCTTGTGGAAGAGAATTCCACATCCTTACCGTTCTTACAGTGAAGAACCCCTTACGCACTTTAAGGTTAAACCGCCTTTCCTCTAGTTTTAGTGAGTGGCCACGTGTCTTATTGTATCTCCTTTCTCTGAATAGTTTGTTCCTTATGCTCGGGTCACCAGTACAGTATTTGTACATTGATATCATATCCCCCCTCAATCGTCTTTTCTCCAGAGAGAAAAGGTTCAGGGCTTGTAGTCTTTCCTCATAGCTGATGTCCTCCATTCCCCTAATTATTTTTGTTGCCCTTCTCTGGACTTTCTCCAGTTCCAGCACATCCTTCCTGAGGACCGGTGCCCAGAACTGGACAGCATACTCCAGATGTGGCCGGACCAGAGTCTTGTAGAGTGGGAGAATAATCTCTTTATTTCTGGAGTGAATCCCCTTTTTTATACATCCCAGTATTCTGTTGGCTTTGCTTGCGGCGGCTTGGCATTGCATGCCACTGCCAAGCTTGTTGTCTACCAGTACCCCCAAGTCCTTTTCCATCCTAGACTCACCCAGAGGTTCCCCCCCTAGTGAGTAGCTTGCTTTCTGGTTTCTGGCCCCCAAGTGCATTACTTTACATTTATCAACATTAAACCTCATCTGCCATGTAGTTTCCCACCCCGTTATTTTGTTCAGGTCTGCTTGCAAGGTTTCCACATCCTGCATAGAAGATATTGGCATGCCTAGTTTAGTATCATCTGCAAATACTGAGATTGTGCTAGATATCCCCTCCTCTAGATCATTTATGAACAAATTAAACAGGATTGGTCCCAGGACAGAACCCTGGGGGACCCCACTTTCCACACCCGCCCAATCCGAGTACTCCCCATTAATCACCACCCTCTGTACTCTCCCCTGGAGCCAGTTCTCTATCCAGTTACTCACCTTCTGATCCATACCTACCTTCCTTAGTTTGTACAGTAATCGTTTGTGGGGAACGGTGTCAAAGGCCTTTGCAAAGTCCAGATACACCACATCCACAGGCTTACCTTTATCTAGGTGGCTGCTCACTTCATCGTAGAAGGTTAATAGATTGGTTTGGCACGAACGATTTTTCATGAATCCATGCTGATTACTACTTATAATACTGTTTTCATTACTAAAGTCTTGTATGTGGTCCCTTAACATCCCCTCCAAAATTTTGCAGACTACAGATGTTAGGCTGACCGGCCTATAGTTACCCGGGATATATCTCGGCCCCTTCTTAAATATTGGTACCACGTTGGCTTTTTTCCAATCAGCTGGCACCATACCCGTCTGTAAACTATCCTTAAAGATCAAGAATAATGGTCTGGCGATCACCTGGCTGAGCTCATTAAGAACCCTCGGGTGCAAGCCATCCGGTCCCGGGGATTTATTTATGTTAAGTTTCTCTAGTTTGGCTCTAAGTCTATCTTCTGTTAGCCATGGTGGCACTTCCTTAGGTGTATTATTTAGTTCGGCCTTACAAGCTGGGTTTGTGTAGCCCCCCGATTCTTTTGTGAAGACTGAAGAGAAGAAATGATTTAACACTTCCGCCTTTTCTCTGTCCTCAGTGGCCATATTTCCTTTATCATCTTTTATGGGGCCAATGTGTTCTGGTCTCGCTTTCTTACTGTTTATATACTTAAAAAACTTCTTGGGGTTCTTTTTGCTCTCCTCCGCTATATGTCTCTCGTGTTCTATTTTAGCCGCCCTGATTTCGTCTTTACATTTCTTATTACACTCTTTGTAGTGCTTAAATGCTGCCAATGAGCCCTCAGTCTTGTATTTTTTGAAGGCCTTTTCCTTAGCACTAATATGCATTTTTATGTTGGAGTTTAGCCATCCAGGGTTTATTTTTGCTCTTTTAAATTTATTTCCCTTTGGAATGCACTGGTCAATCCCCCTGTTTAGTATACTCTTGAAGCACTCCCATTTTTCCTCCGTGTTCTTTGTTCCCAGGGTTCTATCCCAATTGATATTTTCTAGCAGTGAGCGCAGTTTAGGGAAATTGGCTCTTTTGAAATTCAGTGTCCTTATATTACCCCTCTGCTTCCTATTACTGTAATTAATACTGAAACTTATTGACCTATGGTCACTGTTTCCCAAGTTGTCCCGTATTTCTATATCCGTGATCAGGTCTGTATCGTTGGTAATCAGTAGGTCAAGTACCGCATTGTTTCTTGTCGGTGCATTCACCATCTGACCCATGAAATTGTCCTGCAAAACATTTAGGAACTGCCTAGCCTTGGCTGAGTGCGCGGTTCCTTCTGCCCAGTCTATATCTGGATAATTAAAGTCCCCCATTATAATGACATTTCCCATCCTTGCTGCCAATCCTATCTGTAAAAGGAGGTCCGCCTCACCCTCCTCCCTCTGGTTGGGGGGCCTATAGCATACGCACAATATTACCTTCCCCGCCGTGCCATCCCTTTGAAGCTCTACCCATAGGAATTCTGCCTCGTCCTTAGCTCCATTATTAATATCATCCCTCATATTTACCTGTATGCTGTTCTTAATATACAGACATACCCCTCCCCCTTTTTTACCTTCTCTATCTCTGCGATAAAGGGAATACCCCTGAATGGTCGCCATCCAGTCATGAGAGCTGTCAAACCAAGTCTCAGTTATCCCCACAAAATCTAAGTCCTCCTCAAACATCAGCAGCTCCAGCTCTCCCATCTTGTTGGCCAGGCTTCTGGCATTGGTATACAAACCTCTTAATTTTGATCGGTTACAAATATCCTCATTTGATGTTTTTAGGCTGCTCTCTTGAATTTTCCCCATACCCACCCTGGGTATAGGAGCTCCGAACACCCTACCGCTAATGCCCCCATTTCTGCCCTCTGAAACTTGCTTTCCACTGGCTAATTCTACATCTGTACCCTCCCCCCCATTCCCTAGTTTAAAAGCCCCTCTAACTTTTTGGCCATCCTCTCACCCAGTACGGCTGCACCCACCCCATTTAGGTGCAATCCGTCCCTACCAAAGAGCCGGTGACCGACTGAGAAGTCGGCCCAGTTCTCCAGGAACCCGAAACCCTCCTTACTACACCAGCTCCTCAGCCACTCGTTAACTTCCCTAATCTCCCTCTGCCTCTCTGGTGTGGCTCGAGGTACAGGTAGTATTTCGGAAAATACTACCTTGGAGGTCCTAGTCCTCAACTTAGCGCCTGAAATCCCTGAAATCGTTTAGGACTCTCCGTCTTCCTCTGCCTATGTCATTGGTACCCACGTGTACCATGACAGCTGGGTCTTCCCCAGCCCCACCCAATAATCTGTCCATCCGATCCGCAATGTGCCGAACCCGAGCGCCCGGCAAACAACAGACTGTTCGGCACACACGGTCTATGTCACAGATTACACTGTCTGTCCTTCTAATAATTGAGTCCCCTACCACCAGCACCTGTCTTTCCTTTCCCTTTCTCCCAGCCTCACTGGAGGAGTTCTTCCCCTGGCTGCTAGGGGCGTCACTCTGCTCCAGCAATGCTGGTCCCTGACTGGTTTCCCCAACATCACACAACGGGGCGTATCTATTGGGGTGCTCCAGCCCAGGATCAGCCTCCTTGCCTTGTTCCCTTCTACCCCTCCTAACTGTCACCCCTCTAAACTGCTCTGATGCCTGCACCTCCAATACTCCGCCCACCTCTGTGCAGACCCCTGTCTGCACCTGACTGGTACGATCCTGGCTCTCCTCCGGTATGGACATTCGTCTCAGTGTTGCCAGCCGCTTCCCTAGATTCAGGACCTGAGCTTCCAGGGAAGCAACTTGCTTACATTTTGCGCATTCGTATTCGCCCTCGATCACATGTCCGAGGAACGCATACATATCACAAGATGTACACCGAGTCGCATCTCCACACCCGCCGGGCATTGTACCTACTAATCTAATCTAATGGGGATTCAGCGATTTAAGTCTATCCTATGTGGCTATTTCCTGGCTTCCTAACGCTACCTTCTCACCCTGTGGTATTCCGCTTCACTCACTTGACGCTCAGTTGCACAACACTCACAATCTCACAGCCCGGTCAGTCTCACGACACTCCCAGTCGCACCACCCGGTCAGTTGCACAACTCTCCTGTCGCACACACTCACAGTCTCACAGCCCGATTTAGTTGCACCACACTCACAATCGCACAGCCGGTCAGTCGCACATCACTCTCAGTTGCCCAACACTCAGTTGCACAGCCCAGTCAGTCGCACCACACTCAGTCGCAAGGACACTCACCAGTCGCAAGGATACTCACCAGTCGCACGGACACTAACCAGTCGCAAGGACACTCCCAGTCGCACGGACACTCACCAGTCGCACGGACACTCACCAGTCGCAAGATGCTCACCAGTCGCAAGGACACTCCCCAGTCACAAGGACACTCACCAGTCTCAAAGATGCTCACCAGTCGCAAGGATACTCACCAGTCGCACGGACACTCACCAGTCGCACGGACACTCACCAGTCGCAAGGACACTCACCAGTCACAAGGACACTCACCAGTCTCAAAGACGCTCACCAGTAGCAAGGATACTCACCAGTCGCACGGACACTCACCAGTCGCACGGACACTCACCAGTCGCAAGGACACTCACCAGTCGCAAGGACACTCACCAGTCGCACGGACACTCACCAGTCGCACGGACACTCACCAGTCGCAAGATGCTCACCAGTCGCAAGATGCTCACCAGTCGCAAGGACACTCACCAGTCGCAAGATGCTCACCAGTCGCAAGGACACTCACCAGTCGCAAGATGCTCACCAGTCGCAAGGACACTCACCAGTCGCAAGGACACTCACCAGTCGCAAGATGCTCACCAGTCGCTAGGATACTCCCCAGTCGCAAAGATACTCACCAGGTACTCTCAGAGCCTCAGTGTTCAACCTCAGTGACCAGTCCTGTGTGTGTCCCTTTAAGCCTGACACTTGCTTAAGCTCCTGCCTCCCTCCTCTGTCACTTGCCTATCAGTCTCCCCTCAGCTCCTCTCCCTGCCAATTGTCAGGTCAGGTATTGTGCGTCTCCTCTGCCCCCCTGCCCTCTCTCTGTCTGTCTGCCGCCCGCTCGCCCTTGCGGGGGGGGGTTACCACACCGCTCGCTGCCCGCACACCACGCTCTTTCCTCTGGGGGGGGGGGGGGGGTTCTCGCACCGCTCGCCGCCGCTCTTGTTAGGGAGGGGGGGGGTGTTCACACTCACTCACTCGCTCGCTCCTTCAGTCACACACACGTCCTCCTTGTCTGCCTCTGCTCCCTCGCCTTGTCAGCCTCCGCTCCCGCGCTGCTCAAGTCCGCAGCTCAGCACCCTGTCGGCCGCAGCATCAGCCTCTGGTCCCGAGCACGCGATCGCGCTATGCGGCAGGAAAGTCCGCGGCTTCGCGTCAGGCACTAGGCCGCGATTTCAGAATGTCCCCAAACTCGCAAATCTTGGTCGCAAGATGTTGCTGGGGGTCAGATTTAACCCGATGGGGTGAAGAAAGGCCCGTAGAAAGCGCCCTGCTGGAGGATTGCTGCAGATAGAGTCCGGGGTCGGCGGAGCTCTCACCTCGCACGTCCGTTCAGCAGCTTGTAAAGTGCTAGTGCAAATCTCAGTGTTGAGTCCTACCGGAGATAAGGTATGTAACCTAAAAATCCAGGCTTTTTCTTCCCATGAAAGCACCTTATCATAATCTCCCCTTCTGGAAGATATATTTAATGCCCAGAATCCTTTTACTTTTAATTCTTTCGGGTTGCCGTTGTGTTTTTCGGCGAAGTGTAATCCTAGGGGTGTTTGCTCTTTTAGGCGGATACTTTTGAGATTCTCCCCTATTCTTACCTGAAGTTGCCTCTTCCTTTGTCCGACGTACAGTTTGTGACACTGACATTCAATTAGGTATAATAGGCGTGAAGTGCCATAGTTAATGAAAGATGTTATTTCATACATTTTTACACCACTAGAGTCTGAAAAGGAATTTGATTTATCCACAAACTTACATATATTGCAATGTCCGCAGGGGTACATGCCCTTGAGCCTTGGGAGATCAGTTAACCAATTCCTTTGGGCCTTTTTTCTGGTAAATTATGAATGGACAAGGTGGTCTCCGAGGTTGCTGGCCCTTTTAGCGACCATTTAGGGCTTTGGGCCAACGATATTCTTTAACCTCTCAGATTTTTGTAAAATGTGCCAGTGGCACTCTAGTACCTTCCTCACCTCTTGCCACTGGTTCCCATACTTGGTGATCAATCTTGGGGAAGCTATAGGTCTATCTCTGATTTCAATTTTGGGTGTTAGCAATTCTTCCCTAGTTTTTTGTCCCGCTCTTCGTTTGGCTCTGCGAAGGGTAAGATGCGAGTACCCCCATTCTCTAAATCATGCACACAGTTTTTTAGCCTCTTTTAAATAATCTCCATACTTCGAGCAGTTCCGCTTCAGTCTGATAAACTGCCCCACCGGTATCCCCTTCTTAAGGGGGTCCGGATGGGAACTATCCGCTCTGAGGAGGGTATTGGTAGCTGTACTCTTCCTGTAGGTAGATGTTACCAAAACAATAAGAATAAGAATCGCATACTGAATAGGATGCAATAGGACCTGGAGGGCCCGTAAGGGCGTCCAGATGACACACCGTACAAAACAATCCACACACCACCATCCCACCCACAAACCACACCCAGAAAGGCACAAAATCCAAAGTGAGTGAGTGACCAGTCGACACCCAACTATAGGTCACTTCAACCTGCTCAAAGGATAGGTGCTGGCATGCCTATTACCTATGACTGCTGAAACCCACTAGGGGCACCTCAAAAGCGAATGATGTAATATTGACACCTATGGACGATTTTCCAGCCCTCTACACGGCTACACAGGGCCATCTACTGCTCTGTCATTGTGATTCACATCCCTCAAAGATAGTAGTTCTATCTAATTCCATTCTCTATAGACTTGAGTTAAGTCACGAATCAAGGATCCAGACGTGTCCCCTGACAGATATTCATTCCATGGACGTTTGCAGTGGCTGAGCCCTATAACCATAGCTGTCAATATTACAGCATTCGCTTTTGAGGTGCCCCTAGTGGGTTTCAGCAGTCATAGGTAATAGGCATGCCAGCACCTATCCTTTGAGCAGGTTGAAGTGACCTATAGTCGGGTGTCGACTGATCACTCCCGCACTTTGGATATTGTGCCTTTCTGGGTGTGGTTGGTGGGTGGGATGGTGGCGTGTGGATTGTTTTGTACGGTGTGTCATCTGGACGCCCTTACGGGCCCTCAAAGTCCTATTGCATCCTATTCAGTATGCGATTCTTATTGTTTTGGAAATTAATAAAGTTTTTTGTCCTGTATTTAGCTCCCAATAAAGGTTATTCTGTACTTTAACCTGAGTTGAGCCTCACTTTAATGCAGCCATTCTGAGGCAATCTTTTTGACCGCCCCTACCCCCTCCCCTTTTTTATCTTGTCTATTTAGGATGCTGAGGCTCCCCGGCAAATTTTTAGCCATTAGGTAAAGTTGGATGATACACCCCTCAGTCAAATTACCTGAGGGAGAATTATTCTCATACCAACTCTCATTTTTCTTACATTCCAAGTCCCTTTTTTTTTCAGTATTTTTGAGAACCATCCTCTACAGATGGTAGCCACAGACTGACCTTGAGGACCCTATTTGGGCTGTCCTAGCCTCAGGTAGAATTACACAAATTGTTTGATTTTAAATTTTTGTAAGACTGGACGCACTATGGCATTTGTCTTAGGTGATACATTTGATGCAGAGATAAGGGC